>NC_136065.1:338619173-339219173 GCF_964261635.1 Lissotriton helveticus | reverse complement strand
AGCTAAGGTCCGAAGCGAGCCCCTGGGCCCCGGCGCCCTACCCATAGGATTCGTCATCTGGAAGCATTCAGTGTAGAAGCCCGGACGCTGCGCCATGCATATTCACACACAACTACCAGTGAGACATTCATGTGACTGTGCGACTCATACCCAACCAGAACAAGTACCCCCCCCAAAACCAACAAACCCCAGTTCCCCCACCCCATACCTCAAGAACATTGAAGTACCTGTCGCGGCATAAATGACTCTCGGCCCCCAACGCAGGACCTGAGGCCGTCCACACCAATGGATCCCCACCCAACAACCCATAACCCTAAGCCACCCCCAGCAAGCCCTAAGCTAAAAGGGGGAAGATAGGTCCCCCCACAAAGCCTCTCCGTCCGCCCATGTTCATTCACAGCCTTGCAGATATCCACACGCCAGCTCCCTCCCGTCCGCAAACATCAACCTCAACAGTGCACATCAATACATAGCTATGCAAAGGTATAATGCAATCCAAGTCCCTCATGCCCGCTAGTGTGAAAAGTTAAGGGTCTACTGTCTGACGTTCAGGGGCTTTATCCGAAGCACCGCCAGATGCTGACCACCGCCTGGACATGGATCTCCAGTTTCTCCTCCTCCGCGACCCCCGAGAGGTCTGCAACTGTGCCTCACTCAGTGATGAATCAGACTCCAGACCCGGCGGTGTGTGTACCCTCACCTTCACTGTTTCATCAGTCCATTTAAACACCTCCTCGGGGGTATAAAAGAAGTGGGCGCGGGACTGAAACACCACCCCCAGATAGGCTGGGAAAAGAAAGGCGAATGGGAGTTTAAGATCTCGGAGGGGAGCCTTGGCGGCCCTAAATGATTGCCACTGTTGTTGCACCAAGCGTGTGTAGTCCGGAAAAATCAGGATACGTTGGTTCTCGTAGAGGAGGGGTTCTTTGGCCCTGGCCTGCTGCAGGATAGTGTCACGGTCATGATAGTTCAATAGTTTGGCTATTACAGGCCGCACCCCCACCAGCGGCTTCTGCATGAGAGCCCTGTGCGCCCGCTCTATCACAAAACATCTTGAAAAGGAATCCGGGGGGAGCCAACTTTCCAGCCACTGCATCAAGAAGCCCTCCGTGTTGCCTTTCTCGCAGCCTTCCGGGAGACCAACGAAACGCAGATTGTTCCGCCGGGCCCGCCCTTCCGCATCCTCAGCCCTTAGTGCTAGTCCCTTCTGGATGCCCTCCATACTGGCCACCTTGCGCTTCAGGGCAGCAACGTCGTCCTCCACCCCGAAATCTGGGTTTCCGCCTCCGTGATGCGGGACACAACATTTCGCAAGTCCTGGCGCAATAGCGTGACATCTGACCCAACTGCGCCAATTTTCGCGTCCTACATATCCCTGGACTGGGTTATGGCTGCCATCAAAGCTGCGTTATATGGACCAGAGTCCTGTTGACCGCCCGCAGCTCCTGCACTCCCACCAGGTCCCGTGAACTTGTCGATGGTCCCATGCTTCGTGGTTCCACCTCCACCCTTATCCCTCGTCATGGCCACCCGTTGTAGGAGTCCGTCCAAGGGAAGCCCAGTCGGCACAGCCACGGGCAATTCTACACAGATATCACCAAGGTCGCAGATGCAATCCCGGACCACTCCCAGCCGTATCAAGGGCACACTTGGGCTAGGGCCTGCTGTCAATTCTCGTGCCCCTCGTTCGTTGTGCCAAGCTCTAGGATTAAAGGTCTGCCCCCACACTAGGCCGAGGGACACTGTCCAGGCTGATGCCACCAAGGCCTCTCCTGGCCGGATTAGGGGCACCCCTCGGTCCAGGGCCTGCCGTCCAGTCTCGTGCGCCCTATTGTTCCACTAGGACCCAGGATAGGGTAGAGCCAGCTCCCACACCAGACTACCGGACACTGCCCAGGCCACCTCACCGCTTCCTCCACCACCACGGCCCGGTCTGACCGCCGTATGATGATCTACAGGGCCCCTCCAGCCTCGCACACCAGCAATGACCCAGGCCCGTGCCTCTCCTCGGGCGCCGCTCTCCACCCCTCAGTCTCAGGCTCACAACAGCAGGGGGCTTTCTGCCGGTCCGGGTGCACCCACGGACACCTGGCCCCAAAGGAAGGGTAGGCCCAATGACGAGGCGCCCAGCCAGCTGCACCACTTCCATGGTCTGGATGCCTTATCCGAGAGCTGATATGCCCCCGAGTGCCCCCCACGGGCTCCGCCGCCAGATTTCGCCACCTGGCCTGTGTCAAACTGGAGCCCCCGGCTCCTCAGCGTGGTGCCAGGCCACACCGCGTGGGAGCCCCAGTGAAATATGGGGAGAGAGGCCCCTCCCTCGGAGCTCGCTACCCAGCGGGAACTCCGGGGGTGGGCACTTAATATAGGAGCCAGTCGCGGGTCCCACCAATGAAGGAACCTGCTCCACTCTCGGTGGACCGCAGCGCCACCACTGCACCAGCCGCTGGGACCTGCGAAAATCGAGGTCCACGGTCTCGCCCTGCTTCACCAGGCCGCACACCGCTCGGCTCCGTGCTCCAATCGCCAGGCGCCCCCGAGCGCCCAATGTGCCACCGGAGGCTCGCCGACGGTCTCTGGTGGCAGACCAATCCCACTAGGCCGCGGGAAGGCGGAGGGAGTCAGGATAAATTGCTGGATAAATGTCGGGCGAGACGGAGCTCAGTTAATCTGCGTCCGCCATGTTAGTTCGCCTAGCCACGCCCCTGTTATCTTTATTTTGATCAATCTTTACGTCTCAATCTTTACTCTTCAAGACTCATTGGTTAGGTATGTATCCCTTAACAAAAAACATATGGGATGCACCATACTTTTGTTTTTTTAATTACACTATTTGACACATGAAAATGATCATTGTTGGCTGTGCCACCAGCACAGCTGTCATATATATGACATTGAATGCCATATTTACTTGTGCATTTCCCTTTAATGATCTTCCAAGATCTCAATATCTACTAATTAATTTGTACATCTATGAAGTATGAAATTTGTAATCAAATATTAAGTCTTTCGAAGTGCCAAGAAACACACATCAACATGTAACACAAAAATGTTCAACTAAAATCACAACTTAATTATTTTTAAATATCAAATAAAAAAAGAACAGCAAACAAAGATGATAATGTATTGCCTCTGTCTTAACTGTGTTTTAATAGCTTTGGAATATATCATTCTATATAATGTTATATTATGTTCAATTAGCATTACAAATGTTACTTTTTTTTAGTAATAGTCTTACTATGAACAGAGTATAAATATAAAAGCTCCCTTTGTGGCCATTGTTAAAACCCTGATCCTTTTATTTGTCGATGACACTTGGCTGATCTCAAAGACCCAGAGCGGGCTACAGAAACTGATTTTGCTTCGCTAGTGGCCTGGAGATCAACACTACTAAAACCAAACTGAGGTTGTTTAACCCTCACAGGTCACATAAAAGAGCATAGTTTTAAGGGGAAGGGGGTACCACTCAAGAAAGTGGACACCTTCACCTATTTGGGTGTGACGTTTAGTGGATCTATGAACTAGAAATCCCAAATTAATAAAGCGGCTTAAAAGCTGAAACAGATTTTGGGGGCACTATTAAGAGTAGTGTACCTCCTATACTAAATCTATTACTCCTTTTCTCCGCATATGTGAGGCCAAGGCACTCGGATCGACCCTTTAAGGGGCGGAACTGTGGGGATTTTTCAACATAGAGGCACTAACTAAAGCGGAAAACAAATTTTCGGGAAACCTTGCCTTTCACCCCCTCTAGTATCCCTTTGTATCCACTTTTTATGGATTTGGGAGTAAGAGTGTTAGCAGGTAAAGTTAAGCTACGTCCTCTTGTTATGGAACACTCTTGAATTGTTCGACTACGTCACTGCCCTACAGGATGTGATGAAAGATGACCAATTTTTCCAGGCTCTTGAGCATCAAAGAGATGCTTTACTACCCGAATTATGGGAACATCCAGCTGCCACCTGCTTCCCGCCCAAGGACGTATTGAAGCCGCAGTACTGGGAAATCCCAATGGCCAATGACTCTAGGAAGGCTGCTAGTTCCTAGTTGCCAAGTTAATTTCTTGATTGTAAGCTTGTTTGTGTCTACAAGTTGTTTTGGGATCAGGTGACCATCACTACGGACAGGAAGCTATTATTCTGGTTGAAACTGGGCGCTCCACTGCTGAGATTGTTTACTCCGAAATGGTCCAACGCTGGAGGTGGCACTTCTCCTGCCTGCAAGTGTTCAGTAGAGACTGTTTCACACATTCTCTTTGCCGGCCCAGCTTATGCCCACCCCCGCAGAACCTGGCTAACTCCTATCTGCTGGCATCTAGGTGTGCATACCCATTCTACTGCACTTCGCATCCTGAGAATGGATTGCTGTCTAACATACGACTTTAATGTTGCCAAGTTCCTGGGCACTAAGTGGATACTCGGGAGGAAGGGTCTTCTCCCCCACTAATACCATGATGTTCTTTTGTTTGCTCTTTTCTTCCGTATACTAGGTATATGCACCTTCTTTGGTACCTTTTGAGTATTGCTATTGTATTTTTGCATGTGCTAGCTTGTCATTTTATTGTTCTAACAATCTACTATGAAGTGCACTTTTTTGAGCTATGAACTACCTCTATGTTAATTGTATTGTTTTATATATTTACTACGCTTTTTATCTGTATTTGCACTTTCATGGCCCTGGTGGCCGACATTAAGTCATTTGAGATTAAATGAAATATAAATATGTATGTTTATATGTAAAAAAACAAATTTGCAAAACAATATTCAGATGTATAGCTATAGATCTTTTAAAGCACCTTTAGTAATAGTGGGTCATCAATGTGTACAGATGGGTATTTTGAGTCTCTACATACTATTCACATAGACTTTACAGACATCTGGGGTGTCTTATTTAATGTGCCATCTTTACAGACATGTTGATATTTTGAGTAGAGA
Organism: Lissotriton helveticus; assembly: GCF_964261635.1. Lineage (NCBI taxonomy): Eukaryota > Metazoa > Chordata > Amphibia > Caudata > Salamandridae > Lissotriton > Lissotriton helveticus. The sequence goes on along the minus strand of NC_136065.1, from coordinate 339,214,239 downwards.
GTGTGTCTTTGAATGACATGGCAGACACGCATTCTACAAATTGCATTATGTACAATTGTATAGAAAATAATGCAACAATATTGCCAATTGGTGCGGTAATCAGGCAGTTTGTAACATTATCTATTAAAAAAAAAAATGAAAAACATAGGAGTAAGTTCAATTTGTTATTGTTAAAAAACCGAGCCCCCATCTGGAGTCACATGCGTTTGACCCAGCCCTGGGGGAAGCTACCTTGGTCCCTTCGCAACTAGACTGCTATCTCTTTTCTTCTTCCCGTTTGCCCATAAACTGAGACATACTCTGTAAACAGAGACACACTCTGGACATTCCCAAGACTGATAGCCTGGACTACTGTGGGAGGGCCTGCAAGATCAAATCCAATGGGGTAACCAAGGATCAAACAGGAAGGGGTACCACTTCTTCAGGTGGACCACCACAAATTGTTAGACCGAGTCAAAACAGTGGAAGCCTCGTGGGAGAGCTGCAGCCAGAACACCAAACACTGACCCGCCTAATGGCAGAACTGAGTGATAGGGTACGAGTCCTGGAACATCGAGCAGAAGGATGTAACAGACAAAATAATATCTGAGTTGTAGGGCTGCCTGAAGGTATGGAGAGGAGCGACTTGGTGGCAAAACTTGTACATTGGCTCCGGACGGTGGTTGCCACGAGTAGCCTGACTGCCTTCTTCGTATTGTAACACGCCTACAGCGTGCCTGAGCGCCCGTCAGCCCCCTTTCCCCTGGCTCTGTTGTGGCTAGGCTGCTCCACTACAGGGAAAGGGACATAATCCTACAGAGGGCATGAATGGGGGGCCTTCACAGTAGCCAATAGTTAGGTGTTGGTATTCCCAGACTTCACCGCTGCTGTACAGGCCAAACAGGCTTCTTTTTTGGAAGTCAATAAGGCCCTTTGTGATGAAGGATTACAATATTCCCTGATGTTCCCGGCCAAGCTCCAGATAATATTAGACAGTGCCACACACTTCTGCAAAGATCCCCGAATGACTTGGGCCTGGCTGGAACCTTACAGAGCTGGAACGGCTCTCCCGGCACGTCGCCCAAAGCCTAATGCTCCTCGACGCAGACCAAGGAAATGATCCCATGGAGCCTCACATGATAAATCCCTGAAGAGGCCATCACTGACAGAACAGGAATGGGGTGCTGCCCTCCAGGCAGTGGCTGAGATTGTGATGACACAGAGGTCAGACTCGGAGAGTGGTACTCCTGAACATAAATCTATGCTCTCAGAGTAAGAATTTTCACAGGTTGAATTTGTTGCCCTGCCTATGATTACACCACAATCAGCTGATGACTTGATAACTGCTGCCGTTGGCCCACTGGTGTGGTGGGGGGGTTGGAAAGGGGGCTAGGGGTGGGGGTCCACTCAAATTGTAAGTTGGTAGGGGCTTCTGCCTTGGGTACGCTGCAGGTGTAAGGCTGTGATATTCCTTTTAGGGGCCGAGACCATGGATGTGTTGATGTTGGACTTGGGGCCGGACTGAGCACCTGGTGAGTGAATATAGGTAGGACCAGCACAGCACTGGTTTTGCCTACATACCATAGCCTACCCCTCCCAGATGGGCCCCTGCCAGGTGACTGTTGGAGATGTTTTGCAGATCATGTTTGTACATTTTAAGTTTGGGCAGCCAGCCTTGCTGGACTGCCATTGTGACAGAAAGTTCAAAGGTGGTGATTGTTATTATTTTTTGCAGGGATCGCTCTACATGTTGAAATTGGGGGCCTGGATGAGGGGGCCCCGGATGGTCTGGGTGAGCCACACACTCTAAACATTTTTAAGGCCTGACCAGCATCACTCACTAACTTTCCTGTCCTTTAATATCCGGGTGATAGATTCGGCCTCTAAACACCACAGCACACACAGATACCCAAAGAGGCAAGAGGGTGCAGGTGGCCATGTTACAGGAGACACACTTTTTGGAGCAGGAGGTTAACCAATTGCACCGCAGGTGGCGAGCCAGTTCTATGCCACCTCCTACTCTGTCTTTGCCAGAAGGGGCGTTGGTTTGAATTAGGCCAGGAACACATCTGGAACGTATCCACTCCTCCGTTGACAAGGAGGGCCAGTACGTCCTAATCAAGGGCAGGCTGTTGAGCAGGGACACCACTTTAGAGAAAATGTATGCTCTGAGTCAAAACCAGGTGACCTTCCTCACTCCCTATTAGCCCCATTGGCATCATTAGTGACACATGACCTCCTGCTAGGTGGAGATTTTAACTGTGTCGCTGATGTCCTGCTTGATCGTTCCACTCCAACTAAGTGCACCAATCCGTAAGACTGCAGAAGACCTCAGCGATTGGTTAATCTAGCAAATGCTTAAAGGACGCAATGTTGTGAATCACATGACAATTCATAATATTCACATATTTCCCAACTGCACACCCAGTTAGATACGTTTGTCTGCTCGCACAGGCTTAGTCAGCACGTGACATACACCGAATATCTGAGGCAGACCCTTTCAGACCACAGACCCCTGCTGCTGGGCTTTCAATCCTCAGTGGAGCGACCTCCGATTTCCACATGGAGACTTAGCCCATTGTCTCTAGAAGATAATGTCACTAGACATTCAACAGCCCCTGAACCTCGTTTCGGACATGTTGTGGTCCCCATTTTCCTTTTCCCTGGAAGACCTATAAGAGGACAACCTGGGGAAAAAACCAGCCTAAGATCTTACGGTCCTTTCTGGTGCTCTCTCAAGTTGCGAATTATGGCCCTGGATCTCACTATCCAAAATGGTCATGCTCCCAAGATTGCTTTATATTTTTAGCAACCTACCGATTAGTGTGCCAGTCTCTTGGTTTTGACAACTGAACACTTTATTGAACGAGCTGATATGGGACAGGGACCGAGTAGTAGGTTCTTCGGGGCCTGTTAGATGAGGGGGGCCTGGGTGCCCCTAATTTTGAGTGCCATTTCTTGGCCTAGCAGCTCCAGTGGTTTACTCAGTGGCTGGATGGAGCCCGTAAGGAAGAGTTGGGACCCATGGGCTAAGCAGCTTTGTCCAGCGGTAATAATCCCATGCCCTGGCATGTTGTTGGCGATAGCATTGAGTAGCTAGAGGCACTGCACATTGAAAACTGCGGGCATCCTCCTCTGTGCCCCTGGCACTACCACTGGTGGGCCTCCCACACAGAGACCCTCACTCCTTTTTCACAGCTGGCCAATTGCCAGCCTGGTAAATGTGGGAGACTGCTACCAACAAGGCACCCTACTCCTGCTGTGCCAGCTGGTAACTCAATATGATTTGCCCCAGGGTAATTCCTCGCATACGAGGCTCTGACTTGAGCAGTCAAAGACTTATGGGCTGGGGGGGGCACGAGCAACCAGTGACCCATGAGGCTCTGCAACTATTGGTGTCTTTGGGCACCACAAGACACCTAGTGACATGGTTCTATCAATCACTATCTGAGATGACACGCAAACCAATGCTGGCATTACGACAGTGATGGGGAGACACTGGAATGTGAAGTATCAGATTGGGAGTGGTGCAAGATAATGGCGTACCCACAAAGGGTCTCCAGGAACATGAGACTAAAATACACCCAGTTCAATTATGTCCACAAGACATATATGACTCCCGGTTGTTGACGGCAGAGACCTGCGCAGCTCCCCTAGGTGCAAACACTTAGGTGAAGGCTTTATACACATCACTTGGAGCTGCCTATGGCTACGTCCAATTTGGGACATGAAAATAGTCACCCTGAATATTACATTAGGACACTCCCTCACTTGTTATCTGGAGTTTTTTTTTTACTAGGGTTGTTCCCAAGACAACAAAAAGGGAAAGCGGGCTCTAGATGTCTGGACCTGGCCTTGGTGTTGGCCAAGAGATGAATAATAATGTTCTGGAAGTCCATGGTGGGGCCAGTGATAGGCACTTGGGTGAAAGATGTTACCCTATAAGCTAGGGCTGAAGAGAGCGTTTTGCTTAGGTAAGATGCCCAAGAGGTAAAGAGACACCCAATAGCAAGCATGCGAACAGATGTCTTAGATGCCTGGGAAAACCTGGAAGGAGAGTTCAAGGGGAAGCTGAGGGACAAGATAGACCAACCAAAGGTGACAGAGATGCCTCCCCGAGGGACGGTGCTGGGAGAGGGTAAGTACACTGAGTGGAGCTAGACTACTGCTTTCTTTGCTGGCCTGGTCGAGAAGTGGGAGGTCCTGGGGCCATCTAATCACCCCCAGGTTCTGACTAGCTACTCATGCTGTGGGAGAATTCCCCTGTGGGCTATGGGGTGGCTGCCACGCTGCCACACGCCCTTACTAGCATTTTCTTTTACTCTCCCTGAACTAGCAGAGTTGAGCGATCCCTGCACTGCATTGGTTGTTTTTCTTTTTTTCCCCCTCATCCTTTTTGTTTTGAATTCTTTGCGCACTGGACGTTGTGAGTTTCCACGTAAGGCTCCCTTTTTCTTTATTATTGTATTTAATCTTATTGCACAGGGGTCCTGATTGGGCAATGCTGATTGCTAAAACATTACATGCTTTTGTTTGGGGCCTTGATTGACAAACCATTACCTGTACCCTACTTGACTATTGTAGAACTGTTGTGTCCAGATTGTTGTCATTTGTATATACTATTGTTTGTACCTTTGGTGCTGTTTATCTTAAATGCTAAAACACCTATGTTAAAAAAAAGGATCTAAACCAATGACTTACAATTTGCATGCAGCTCCTTAATTCTGATAAGTAGAGCAACCAGCTATATTAGAAGGCCTGTAACTTATGAACTGAAAGTAACAATATGATCTCAGTATCAAAAACAAAGGCCTACTTACCTAACTGAATAAAAACAAATCTGTGATATGCATGTTACACGATGTGCTTTGCAGAAGGCACATTAACCCTCTATTCTACTTTATGAGACAAAACTGTGACTAGACAAAATACAGAACTCTCTTAGGACGGGGGCTTGGCTAGCGCCAGAGGGAAATGGCGGCTAGTCCCTGACCCTCCCGGGACAGTGGTGGTGACAGCAGACCTGACGGGACTCCTATCACCTGCCAGACCCCCAGAATGCCAGCGTGGTCAGTCTCAACATAGCTGCTCACGATGAGATGCCTCTGACTCGCTTCACTACTATGTAAACTGCTCTTTTTACTCTTTGCGCATTGGAGCGGTCCAGTTTTCTGAGAGGCCGCCATTTTGTGACGCGCTCTGCCGGATTCCTGTCACGAACTTCCCCTGTAGTGAAAATGCTCCTTAGCAGCTTCAATTGATTATCTACTTCAGCGGATGGACATTGCTCGCTTCAATTGTGTCCATGGCTTCTTTGCTCCTGCTTCTTTGCATGTCCCTTTCCCTGCGTGTCAGTGCCTGATGTAACCTTCAATGGTTATATGCTCTCTTCCGCTTTTAGTGGCAAGTTTGAACAGCCTTCAGATAACAGACTTTACAGTCTCTTTTTTATATATTTATGTCTCCCATCTGTACCTTCTCCACATTGTCTGCGCAGGAGACAACTACACATTGTGCCATTTACCAACAGGATGATGTTCACCTCATAATGACTGTGACATTTAATTGAATTTATCTTGCATCATACAAGGCTGTACCCCTTTCATGTTTGACCGGTGAGGTTCGCTGCTACACACCTTTGTTTTTCTCCATTTGTGCACTTACCTTTGGGGATTTTGTAGTGCCCTTGTCACTTGCCAGCTGTTTTGTCAACAATGGTTTTTTCTTCATTCGAAAGCTGTTGCACTTGCTCTTCCTTATCCAGGTAGTTGAATCATTTAACTCAAGTCTTACCTCATTCTTCACTCTTTATTTAGCCTATACTGCTTTGCAATGGATGACTTAACAAATGTTTCGCCTAAGGGTGCTGCGTCATCCACCATTATGGCTTCCTCGAACACCAACAAAACGCCAAGCAAGCGTCAAAAGAAGGACCCTCCTCCCAAACAATCCTCTTTAGTATCTTTAGATCTACTATTGGCGGAAATCAGGGCTCTTTGTCCCTATGTGGAGGAAACTGACTCTAAACTACAAGTTCTAACTGACAGCTGGTCAAGTTTGGAGAACAGAGTTACCACAGTGGAACACAACATCGAATCTCTCTCCTTGTCTCACGTCAAAATGGAGACTCTTCAATCTCAAGTATCGAAGCGCCAAAAACAAGTTGAAAAACTTGAAAACAGGAACCAACGCAACAACCTCCATATTTACGGATTACCAGAAGGCTCAGAGGGCTCAGACCCCATCAATTTCTTCAAATCTTTTTTTTCCAAAGGTCCTTAATTTCCCACAGGACACTCTTCTCAACATACAACGTGCCCACCGTTAAGACCCGGTCTCTTCACTGAGCTCTTCCACAGGGCGGAAACAGAGAGGCTTCATCTTCTATTTCATAGGATACACTTACTTTCTTAAGGTCTTGTCTGCAGCCAGAGCAATCAGCCACATTATTTGGTCAGGAAATCTTTTGTTTTTCTCTCAGGATTATTTCGAACCTACCTCTGACAGACGCAGGGACTTTCTGGCAATGAGACCACATCTGTGTTCTATTGGTGCACAATATGGTCTCTTTCACTCTTGCCTATCCAAGGTGACCATCAACAACAAGACTACTACATATGAGGACCCCATAAAGCTTAAAGGTTTCCTCAATTCTTATCTCGCGGAGTCTTTGGACCCTCCTTATCACAGAACAAATAGTTGTTCCTGATTTTAGCTTTGCTTGAGCTTTTGACTCTTGTTTTTTCTTGTTAACACTTTTTCCTTATGTATTATTGATTGAAGATAATATTTTATCATTCAAATGTTAAGCATGCTTATTAACCTTCTTTTTCCCTGGCAGGCATTGTTTTCTTGTTGTACTTCCCCCATTTTCTTCTGCTCATTGGGTTTTTCTCCCCTCCCGTCTTCCCGCTTGGAGTCTGGACTTGTCATTTTCTTACTTGCTTTCCTAAGACCTGCCCTTTCCTAACACTTTTGTTCTCTTTTTATCCCTCACTATTTTATCATATTTCACGTTCCTGATCTTTTTCCTTCTATTCTTCCTTGTCTTATCGATTGTTCTCCATAGTGCTCAACTTCGTACCTATTATATGTTTTATATTTGAAACGAAATATGCTATTATTGGTTCAAATGAATTTTCATTACACTTGCTTCATATATGTTCTTAAAAATTGTCACTTGGAATGTCAGAGGCTTCAATTCTCCCATTAAAAGACAGCAAGTTCTCTCACACTTATCTAAGATGGATGTCAATATAGCTATGTAACAAGAATTACATCTTACAGAAAGTGAATGTTTAAAGCTTAAAAGGAACTGGTTTGGAGAAATGTTCTTCTCACCAGGAAATGGCAAGAGAAAGGGTGTTATAACCTTATAGAACAACAACAACAATTTGATTAGGGTCAAGGCGGGGATTTAAAGACCAAGCTCTAGTAAGCCCCAAATATACAATGAACTACAAAAATAGCAGAGGGTCTAAGGGCTGCTAAGTGAACGCAAGACAAAAAATAACAAGAAACTAAATCACCATCCCTCGTGTATGGTCCACCCACGGTCACCCTTCACCAAAACCCTCATAGTGGTCAGGAAAGGATGCCCATCAGTCACCACACGAAACCGCCCTTCATCATTTGGGTTTCTTTTAAGACCACCATAAAGGGTGCCACTCGTCTTTCACGAGGAGGGCCCAGATGTTAAAGAAGCCTTTAATCGTTCAGACAGATCTTCCGTGGTCTTACTACTCATTTGTGAGGATGTACAAGTAACAGGGACTGATGTCGCAGTGCAAAAAAGTGTGTGTGAACAAGAAAAAGTGCGTTAAAATTGGATTAGGGGGCACTGAAAATAAATTTTATTCTGTTGTTACCCACTATACCAATATTAAAAAGTAGTCAGAGACAATCAAGGCATTATAGATTGTCTAGATGTGTACTAAGGTCGACATTTATTTATTTAATGTTTTCTATAGCGCGAACATGACCCAGTGTAGGGTATCAGAGCGCTTTACAGTAGCGTATCATCAAAAGAGTACATTAGTGGAAAAACCAGAACATGTTTCAGCAACTACGGCACAATTTGCCATTGCTTTCTTCAGGACCAATCTCTACTTACAGCTACTGCAACCTAGTGATAATGAAAAAACTGTGCTCAAAACCATACATAATACAGAGGTCACCTGAATCCACTAGGTGTCTGTATCATTTTCCACCTTCCCAGTTCAGACGAATTTCTAGGAATGGTGAAAAAGAGAAGGATTTAGAACAAATCTCCTGTCAGTAAATGTCGCGTTCACACCATTGCATTAGTCTACCAGGTGCTAAATTCGACATCCTTGCATTAAGTACTAGGTAACATGTAATATTATTACCCCATGTGATTTAGTACTGATGTCTCCACATAAACTAGAAATTACAAGTAATCAAGGGAGAGAAACACCTTACCCGATTTGGGAGATGCACAGACCTCACCCCACCTGGCCACAGCTCAGGGAAAGGGGAAGCACCGCTCTAGGGAAAGAAGAGGCACAAACATGAAGACAGATGCCACTCTTTCGTTTGTCTAAACACCAATTAATCAGCGCCACCTTTAGAAATGCCTCGCTAAAAATAGAACATAAGCGACTGCTTAACTCGAATTCCAAAATAGATTAAAGCGGCTGATAATATCGCCATGAGTACGAGAAATGAGCTCATTTCAGTATAGATCGTAAAGAGCCAGAAGGATTAGCTCAAGCGTAGCTAGACACGCAGCATGACAAGGCGTCTTCCAAATTAGACCCCTTTAGATACAAAGACAAAACTTCAAACCGACGCGCTCGCGAAGGAGCACCCTACCTGTCCGTCGGTACTCCGGCGACTCAACTTCTGAGCCGATCGGTGAGGTACCAGGGCAGGCATCGAGTCTGGTATATGAAGCGACGCGTGATTGGTCAAATGTTAATCACATGATACCCAAGTTCTTCAACAGGGTATCTGATTGGGCAAAAAGGCAGCCAATCAGAACCCTGGAAAAACGATATCAAGTTCGAACCTAAATAGAGTTTTCAATAATGCTTTATGCATGGCGCTCAAAGAAGACCTCTGTATTATTGTGTAGGTGACCTCTGTATTATGTATGGTTTTGAGCACAGTTTTTTCATTATCACTAGGTTGCAGTAGCTGTAAGTAGAGATTGGTCCTGAAGAGAGCAATGGCAAATTGTGCCGTAGTTGCTGAAACATGTCGACCTTAGTACACATCTAGACAATCTATAATGCCTTGATTGTCTCTGACTACTTTTTAATATTGGTATAGTGGGTAACAACAGAATAAAATTTATTTTCAGTGCCCCCTAATCCAATTTTAACGCACTTTTTCTTGTTCACACACACTTTTTTGCACTGCGACATCAGTCCCTGTTACTTGTACATCCTCACAAATGAGTAGTAAGACCACGGAAGATCTGTCTGAACGATTAAAGGCTTCTTTAACATCTGGGCCCTCCTCATGAAAGACGAGTCGCACCCTTTATGGTGGTCTTAAACGAAACCCAAATGATGAAGAGCGGTTTCGTGTGGTGACTGATGGGCATCCTTTCCTGACCACTATGAGGGTTTTGGTGAAGGGTGACCGTGGGTGGACCATACACGAGGGATGGTGATTTAGTTTCTTGTTATTTTTTGTTATAACCTTATGTCATAAAGCATTGAATGTCAAACTCATCTCAAAGGAATCAGATAGTGAATGTAGATGATTGTTTACTAACCTGTTGATTGGGAAACACCCATATCTTTATTTAACATATATGCCCCCACTAATGGTGAGGCCTCCTTTTGGTCCCGCGTTTCTCAACTACTCTTAAATTATCCCTCAGAGAATTTCATTTTTGTAGGTGATTATAACCAAGTGATGGATCCCATTCTTTTTTTTTATATTTCTTTTTATTAAAATGAAAAACACATAAACATAAAAGAAAAAAGCACAAGGCAGTACATACATAAATGTGTCACTTCAATGCGAGGATAGGGACATACAAATGCGATACAATCGACAGAATCACGGGATAGGCAGGGGAGAGGAGTCTGAAACAGGAGAAATACTTAAAGGGTTGCGGAGGAAACATCAGGTTGGGAGGAAAGCAGTTCAGTCTCTAAGTCCGCTAGGGGGGGGAGTACATATCTCACCACGGTACGAGTTCCATTGGTTCCAGATCTTCCCCCATTTATGAGGTCTGCCATGGGCAACGTACACCGTCTTCTCTCTGAACATGCACCAATCCATGTTTTGTTTCCATGCCAGAACCGTGGGCGGTCTCTGGGCACCCCATAATTGGGCTATATCTCTCTTGGCAATCATATTGCCCAGGGTTACCCATTGAAGCTGCGCCACATTGTAATCATTCGGCTCCCACACATTCAACAAGCACCGTCTAGCCTCAGGCATCGACGTCACACTCGTGACCTCACTCATAACTTCATGCACACGAGTCCAATAGCGCTCCACCGCAGGACATTCCCACATTATATGGAGAAAGGTACCCACGAGGCCACAGCCATGCCTACACAGCCCATCCAGAGAAAATCTCATGTGTACCAGACGCGGCCCAGTAATGTAAACCCTGTGAAGAATTTTGAGTTGAACAAACCGAAGGCGCGCCGGGATTGCCACCTCCTTAGGGGAAGACACCGCGCCAATCCTCATCATCTAGCTCCAAGCCGTCACTAGTCCAAGCCTCTCGGAGGCGACACAGGAGGTCAACCCTGTTCTTAATCAACTTTTTATATATTAGCGAAATAGTGCTGTCCGGGACATACCCGTCCAGTATACGATCCTCAAGCGGGGATGCCTCCGGAATATCCGCACCCACTGGAAAGACAGATAACACCGCATGTCGAATTTGCGCGTAACGAAAAAATTCCCTAGCATTCAAATCATACTCAACCTTCAGTTCCTCAAACGTCTTGACCCTACCTTTGGTCCACACATCAGTCACCCTGCAGATGCCAATTACGTCCCACTTATCGAACCCCTTCGTTTTCCATAGGGACCCCAGTTTCTCAGTCGCATACAGCGGGGTCGCTCGAGTCAATTTATCCGTCCAACCCAGGGCAGCTGTGGCGCGATGCCATACCTGTACTGCTATCCTGGTGGGGCCTGTGAGTGCCCTCCCCGCGGATCTAGCGTACAGAACCCTGTTGTAGTCCCCGCCGGGCAACAACCACTTATCCATCTCAAACGCCGGATTTGGCGCGGGACCATAAATACAGTGATTAATCGCCCCCATCTGGGAGGCCCAATAATAACGACGAATGTCAGGAAGCGCGATTCCACCATCATACCACGGGAGTGTCATCTTTGCGAGGGCAATACGGGGACGACCCCCCAAAGCAATTGCCTCTGTAGAGTTTCAACCTCCCGAAAGTAGCTAGCAGGCACAGTGTCGAGAGTATTCTGCAACGCATATAAGAACCGGGGCAGCGACATCATCTTAAACAATGCCGCCCGTCCTAAAGGGGATAGAGGGAGCCTACGCCAGGCGGCAACGTCAGACCTAAGGCGCTGAAGCGGAGGCAACAAATTACGCTCATAACGGAGTACGGGGTCCAAGGTGATAAAGATCCCCAAATACTTGAATCCCTCCCGCACCACCTGTATAGGACATCCACGAGGCAAAAGGGGAGCGTCGCCCGAGAGAACATAGATACAAGACTTAGACCAGTTAATGACAAGACCGGAATTTTTACGGAAAGAGTTCAAGACGTCGAACAGGACTATCAATGACTTCCGAGGTGACGTGAGATACAACAGGATATCGTCCGCGTACAAGGACACACGGTCTTCAAAGTCTGAAGTCCATCGAATGCCCTTCAAAGACGGCTCCCACCTCAGCCAGGCCGCCAGGGGTTCCAAGGCGAGAGCAAAAAGAAGCGGGGACAAGGGGCAACCCTGGCACGTCCCTCTGCCAAGGGCAAATGGAGCGGAAACTCGGCCATTTACAACCACTTGAGCTAAAGGATCAGTGTAGAGCAACTTCACCCAGCTAATAAATACTGCCCCGAAACCAAATTTCGCGAGGGCCGCCCAAAGATATGGCCATTCCAGCATATCAAACGCCATTGTGGCGTCCAAAGAAGCCAAAATGGCCGGCTCATGTAACGTCGCCGGAGGTTCAATGCCGTGTTGCGATGTGGTATAAAACCGGATTGATCGGGGTGGACCAAGTCGCAGATGACGGTTATTAAGCGATTAGCAAGCAGTTTGGCCAGGATCTTAGGCTCGGAGAAATGGGTCTATAAGAGGTGCAGCAGTCGCGCGGCCTCCTCTCTTTGTGTATTACAATAGAAGCCAATCTTTGATCAGGAGGGAGGGAGCCCGTTTCCAACGATTCCAAAAACATAGACCTAAGATAAGGGGCTACCGTATCTGGGCGAAGCTTATAGAGTTCAATGGGGAGTCCATTCGGGCCCATGGCCTTCCCCGACCAAACCGCACGGATGGCAGTCGCCACCTCTTCGACAGTGGGTGTGGCATCGAGGAGTTCTCTTTCAGGGTCTGACAAACAAGGCAACGCGATATCCCGCAAAAGTAGCCGCGAGTCCTGCTCAGGTCTATCCGACACAGGGGAATAGACATCGATGGATCCCATTCTTGATCGGAATTCTAAGGTTCCTTTCATCCCAAATAAATCACACAAAGCATTTTTCCTAACTATAAAACAGAGGAACTTAGTTGATGCCTGGAGACTTTGCAACCCGTCTTTAAGAGAATACTCCTTTTTCTCACCACCACACCAGACACAGTCCAGAATAGACCTTATTTTTATCGCAAATAATGTTTCCCAATCTTTACTTTCAGCTGATATAAAACCCATACTTATCTCTGACCATGCTCCTGTTGTGCTTCAACAAGACATCCTACACCAATCTATGTTACCCAAGAGATGGTGCTTCAATAATTCTTTATTTCTTGACCCTTATTTCAACACATCCTTTATTTGCTTTATTCAAGAATTTTTTCAAACTAACCAAGCTGACGATCTCCTCTTACATACAGTCTGGGATGCTTTTCAGGCTACCGCTCATGATTTCATTATTAGATACACATCAAATAAACGCAAGTTATTTCGAACAATACATAATGCACTTCTTATTAAAATTAAAACACTAGAGCACTCCTCCTACACCTCCAAAATGAAGGGTAGTTTGGAAGATCTTATAAATGCAAAGATAGCCTTTAATAAAGCTATGACTGAAAATGCCTCTCTATATTTGCTGAAAATGAGTGCGAAATACTATGGTGGCTAAAATAAATCAGGTAAACTACTACCCAATTATCTTAAGATTAAGCCGAATAGGCTTCACATTGATTCCATTATTGATGATAATCAAACACCAAAACATAAAGACCCTGAAATCCTTCTAAAATTTGTATGTTTTTATGAATCTCTTTACACACCAGAAAATATGCCTTCCGATGCAGCTATACTTCAATATTTCTCTGATATCCAGAAAAATGATACCCCCAATCTAATTTAGAAATTTTAGAAACTGACATTACACAAGCTGAAATGCTAAATGCACAGAAGACTCTTAAAAAAGATAAAGCCTTGGGTCCTGACGGATTTACAGTCAAATGTTTTTTTACATTTTGCCAGGTTCCTCATTCCGTACTTACATACTCTCATTTCCTCCTTCACTTCTTTTTGCAACTCATCAGGCTCATTTCTAGAGGTCTTGATATGTCTAATACCGAAAGATGGTAAGGACTCCAGATATTGCAAAAATTATAGACCCATTTCGTTAGTTAATGTAGATTATTAAAAAAATTCGAAAGCATTAGCTCTACGACTAGAAACACACCTTCCGTCGTTGCTAGGTAAAGAGCAATAAGGATTTGTCAAAGGTCGTAATATCACAGACAACACAAGATTGTTGTTTGGTATTTTATATGGCCCTTTATTTTTCACACCCTTAAATGGTTTGGATTTGGCACCAAAATTATGTCCCTGGCACTTTACTTTACTCAGAACCCAAAACGGCCATCTCTACTAATGGTCTTGTCTCTTCCTACTTCACTCTTAAAAGAGGAGTTTATTAGGGTTGCCCTCCGTCTCCTTTTCTTTTTAACTTAGCGTTAGAACCCTTTCTATCTAGAATTCGACAAAACCATTCTATTATGGGTTTCACATCAGAATCCCAGCACATTAAATTAACAGCATATGCTTTCAACCACAGTCTTCACTTCCTGCATTTTTGCGGGAGGTTGAAGCTTATGGTTTAGTATTTGGGTACAAACTAGATACTGAAAAATGTGAGGTAATGCCCTTAACCAAATATACATTTAAAGAAGATTTTCAGATCTCCAAGTTTGCATGGAACTCCAAACACATAAAGTACCTTGGATTATGGTTCTCCCCCTCCATAACAACATCCATTTCTTTAAATTTAGATAAATGTATAGATACATTAAAAATATGCTCACTGCAAGGATGGCACCCACTCCATCTCTCTTGGTGGGGACGTTTGGACACCATTAAAATGATGCTAATCCCTATAATACTCTACATCATTTGCAACATACCATTACCTATACCAGCCAAATTGTTTCATAAGATCAATTCTATACTAACATAATTTTTATGGAATGATAAAAAAACAAGAATGGCACTACAGAAACTAACATGGACAAAATCTGAAGGATGTGTACATTTTCCCCATTTTCCCAACTATCATAGAGCGTTTCAACTGAAGCAACTATCAAATTGGACTTCTGATCAGTCTCCTTAAAGACTAGTATGGGTTGATCTAGAGGCTTCATTTATAGCACCCTTTTCATTTCAAGAATATCTTTCTTTTACTCACAAGCTGCAAAAAAGTTATACAACAGTCATCAAGTACTCATGTAAATATTACAAGCCACTCTTCCTCTGGTCCCACATGATTTTGACACCTTTCTCAAATCCACAATTTGACATAACAAATGTATACTTGTTCAAAATAAACCTATATACTGTACAGTATGGAGAAATACAGGTTTAATTTGGGTACACCAGTTATTTGAACAAGGCACACTCCTTCAATTTCCGCAGGTATGTGACCTTTATCCCATACCCGCTTCCTTTCAGCATAAATTCCCAATCCTGCGAACGGCAATACTTGAAACCTGTGCTCAGTTTTCACAAATGCTCTCTTCAACTTCCCAGATTGATTGCACTTGGTATAGTCTTCTACATGTACATCCTAAAGCATCTACCATTTACTCTTGTTTAATACAATCTCCCATAAACAGGGACAAATCCAAAATAGAACTCTCCTGGGAGACTGACTTGGGCTTTGATTGGCCTGTCTCCCTATGGAATAGAATATGGCTAAAAATAAGGAAATTGTCCAGAGCAGCAAGTACCACGCAAACAATCTTCTTAATTTATAACAGGCTACTCCTTACACCCGCACATAGGATACATACTGCTACTCTCATGACAATGCCAACTTAAAACATATGTTATTCACATGCCCACATGTTTTCAAGTTTTGGGAACAGGTTTGGTCTTAAATTAATATCATACTCAACACTACAGCTCCCCTTTCCTTCATTAATATTATCTTAGGCAGCTTATCCACTGAGTGGAAGAAACGTCATTCGCACACGCAAATCATAGATCTGCTACTAGCAGCCACTTTTCAATAGATAACAAAGAATTGGAAGGATAGTTCTAAATGATTTTGACACCTTTCTCAAATCCACAATTTGACATAACAAATTTATACTTGTTAAAAATAAACCTATATACTGTACAGTATGGAGAAATACAGGTTTAATTTGGGTACACCAGTTATTTGAACAAGGCACACTCCTTCAATTTCCGCAGGTATGTGATATCCCATACCCGCTTCCTTTCAGCATAAATTCTCAATCCTGCGAACGGCAATACTTGAAACCTGTGCTCAGTTTTCACAAATGCTCTCTTCAACTTCCCAGATTGATTGCACTTGGTATAGTCTTCTACATGTACATCCTAAAGCCTCTACCATTTACTCTTGTTTAATACAATCTCCCATAAACAGGGACAAATCCAAAATAGAACTCTCCTGGGAGACTGACTTGGGCTTTGATTGGCATGTCTCCCTATGGAATAGAATATGGCCAAAAATAAGGAAATTGTCCAGAGCAGCAAGTACCACGCAAACAATCTTCCTAATTTATAACAGGCTACTCCTTACACCCGCACATAGGATACATACTGCTACTCTCATGACAATGCCAACTTAAAACATATGTTATTCACATGCCCACATGTTTTCAAGTTTTGGGAACAGGTTTGGTCTCAAATTAATATCATACTCAACACTACAGCTCCCCTTTCCTTCATTAATATTATCTTAGGCAGCTTATCCACTGAGTGGAAGAAACGTCATTCGCACACGCAAATCTTAGATCTGCTACTAGCAGCCACTTTTCAACAGATAACAAAGAATTGGAAGGATAGTTCTAAATGATCATATCTCACCTGGTGGTATGCTGTCTGTCTTAATCATAGATTGGACACGACTCTTGTACATCGAATATCGCTCGCCACGAAACGATTGCAGCTATGGTCTCCTATCAGACAATGTCTTGACGATAGTGCAAAAAAATCCTTTACACCCCAACCTTCACTACAAGAAGTTGCTAAGCCTCCTTTACTTCCTCTATATTGTATTGCCATTGATCAATTACTTGTTTCAGCAATATATATATATATGATAATACATTGAAATAATATCATATCTTTCTTTTGTATTATGTTAAATTTAATTTGAACCAGACTTTCTTTACCTTTAGGTATTCATGTTTATGAATGTATTCTCTCTCTCACTTCTAATGTAACTATATATCATCAATATCCCTTATTTTCCTTACCTATGGAACTTTTATTGATCATTTGTACGAAGTATTGTTGTTTGATTGCTATTCTTAAATAAACTTACTTTTGAAGCTTAGAACTCTCTTAACCATTAGTGTTATCTTACCCCTATTATAATCTCCTCATAATTGCTGGGCACACGATGATCTCTGCAACAGGTGTCTTAACCCTGTAAGACATTTTAAAATGCAGCCTCTTTGTGGCCAAATAAGCAATCTATAACTGATTTACTGTCACATATGTTTCTGTTGCCAATTTATTTGCAGCAGATCCAGGGCCGGATTGGCCATAGCGGGCACTGGGCGTTTCCCCGGTGTGCCGCTAGGGTGGGGGCCGATTTTGGGCCCCTGGGACCGTTTTTGTTACAGGGGCCGTTTTTGCAGCCCCTGTAACAAAATCGGCCGAAACCGGGCCCGGTAAACAACTCGGCCGCTACCAGGGGGGCCAGCTCAGCTCTCTGCCAGGGCCAGTTTTGGTTCCCAGTCCGGCCCTGAGCAGATCTATTTTAAATAAATGTATACATTGAAAGTCAGATTCTGTTTTTAAAGCACCTCCCCTCGTGACTACACCCCCTTTCCTCTGTCACACCTTGACCCTCAATTTACTGGGTTACCGTAGTAATTTATTTCGAATTCCAGCACTGGGTATTTTCATAGCAAGCACGTCATCTTTGCATTTCGGCTCATTCTTTTCTGATCCTATCTCCCACTTTAGATTTATGCTTTACTTTGTAATAGGTGTTGCATGCTGTAATGACATTAGATGGCGCTGCAGCATTAGTACTGGCATCAAAGAGAGGAAAGTCACAAATTATTTTTTACCATTGTATTGTAGGTGTATAATATACAGCGCCAACTCCCCCTAACGAGGTTTTGAGGTGCTCTGTAGACGGGTACTGTATAAATGTACACTTTTTTTGTAATAAAATACATGCATCAATTAATCAGCGAATTCCAGTAATGTTCTAAATCCTTTTTCAGATTCGGGTTCGTCATTTGTTTACACTAATGGGATTTTGGAAACTCCTATTTAGTTAAGACGCAGTCCTTTAGAACAGTACAGGAATATGTAATATGCTATGAAGCGCTATAGGGTTTTAAGAATTTGGGGTCTCATTTATGAGTTTTTAACGCAGGGCAGCGCTGCAAGTCACTTTTCTGCGATGTCCTGCGTCAAAAGAAAAGGGCAGGTATGCGCCGTATGTGTAAGTTACAGCACATTCCTGTCCTCTTCCACTGTGCTGGCACCGTTTTGGCTGCCTTGCACTAACGCAGGCCTCCTTGTTCCGTGGTGCAAGGATGTCTGCGTTGTAGGCATTATTGTTTTTGTGCAGGAAAGAAAACCTTCTTGCACAAAAGCCATGAATGGAGGCATTTTCCTCCTTCTATGTGTGCTGAAGAATGCAGCATTCCTAGAAAGAGGAAAAAACAAGGGGGAAAAAAGGGGGCATATCATCTAGGAAATGCGATAAATATCGCATTTCCCGCTTTCCGCGATTCTGTTTAAAGCCGCGAATCGCTGAATTTAATCGCCAAGATATCACGCAATTACCAAGGCATATCTACACAGCGATTAAATCCTGCGATAGCGGCATGAAACAAGTTAGCGGAAAGCGGGAAATGCGATATGTATCGCATTTACTAGATGATATGCCCCTAAGACTTCAGTCGCACAATCCACCTGCCATAATAAGTGTGGCTAAGTCAGTTAAAATGCAGGCGTATTGAATCCGCGATGACCGGAGTTAGCAACGTTGATTTTATTTTAACGTGGGTTTCCTCGTGGATTGTTAATATTGCGCTACTGTGTCTGCGTTGATTTCCTCGAAGAAATGTAAGGGAGCGCCTTCTTTGCATGTCATTAGCGATATTCATCGTGACATGCAAAGTGGCGTTTAAAGGGCTGCTTACTCAAGGTAACACGCGTTAGCGTGCCCTTGATGATTGAGCGTTAACAAAATCGCCGTTTTTCGGCTGAAAAAGGCCGCTAAAGCGGCGGTATTCGGCTTGATGATATGCCCCAAAGTTATTTCTCCTCGTTACGCCTTACCTAGGGAGGAGTAGGCTTATGAATCTGCACCAGGTTTACGTGGTTTTGTAAGTCCGGAGTAGCTTCAAAATCATGGGTGTTGCATGGGAGCACCCACAGCAATATCCATGGAACGCTTCCTGGACGCAAAGTAAGGCAACTCCATATCTAAGAGGCATCGCAACACCACGTAGGGTGGCTTAACATTGCCTCATAGATATGATTGAGAGCCCTCAAATGTGTGACGCTCCGACAACCCAGGCCTCTTGTAAATAAGCCCTTTGGGGCCTCATTTACAAGTTTTCGACACTGGGCAGCGCTGCAAGTCACTTTGCTGTGCTGCCTTGCGGCAAATGAAAAGGGTAGGAATGTGATGTATCTGCGAGGTACGGTGAATTCCCATCCTCTTTCACTGTGCTGCCGCTCAAATTACTGCCTTGTGTCAACACAGGCACCCTTGCGCTTTATAGGAATGATTGATTTTGTGCAGAAAGGCACACCTTCCTGCACAAAAGCATTCAATGGAGGCTTTTTCCTCTTTCTATGTGTGCTGCAGAAGAAGGCACGACAACGGGGGGTAGTAGTAAAGAAGGCACCAAAGCATGTCATGCCAGCAGTAGGAGAACCTCATTAAAGAAAATAGTGCTCACAGTCTAAATAACACTACAGTGTAAGAACCGAAGTAAAGGGGCCAGTCGCCATGGGAGGTGACAAATGAAGAGGAGGCGATACTAAGGGACTAAAAAGCCTATTGACGAATCAGAAGCCAGCATTTAGGACGGACAATGACACACGCCAATGGCAAATATGGGCGGAGAGTGGCCAGGGCTTTTATGCCCTGCTCCTCTACAATAAGTCTTGCAGACCAACGCATGCGCGCTGGCTCAAGGCTCGACCTAAAAATTAACAGAAAGAACGTTCTTTCTCATTGTTACGCCACCCCTGAAGACGCGCACGTTTTTGACGCCTTCCCAGATGTACACAATGTTGTAAATCTGGGAATGTGTCAAAATTCATGGGCATTGTGTGGGAACACCCACTGCAATGCCCTTGGCACACTTCCCTCATGCAGTGTGAGGCACTGCAGCGACTTGCATTGCATTGCTTCACACCATATCTATGAGGCCTTGAAAGCCACTCAGGGTGGCTTTGCATGCCTCGTAGTTATGAGTCTACACTCTGTGCCACCGAAGCATAAAAAGAGTGATGCTCTGGCAGCACAGGGGTCTTGTAAATAACCCCTTTGGTGCATGGACGTCATTTAAGGGTCCCCACGGGTCGCAGCTGCTGGTGCAACCCCTGGCCTCAGAGGAGGCAAAATCAGTGCCTGGAACACAGGAGCAGCTCTTCCTAATAGACACAGGTTGGAGCTTCGCTTGCCTGGTTTCTGTCAATTTTTTTACTATACAAACTGAACAATATCATTCACTTTTAGTGTAATAAAAAAATGGAGCACATTAGCTGGAATATGACCCTATCTGAAAGCTAAGATAAGTAAAAAATGCTGTTAAATGTATGTTGTGTGCATGCTTGCCAGTGAGAGTGTGTTTATGTGCGCAAGAGTTTGTGAATGTGTTAGTATGTTCAAGCATGTTTGTGTGAGTCAAAGTAAAGGTCAAATGACGTGCAATGTCACTTTCGCTACCCCTGCCATTTTGGTGAATTGACGTCCATGCCCTGGTGCTTAAAAGCATGAAACATGTTTGGAATTCTTCTAGCGTGTAAGTCCCTTCTTGAAATAGGCACTTCTTGGAGAACAGTGTCTGCAATATAAACATTAATTTGTGTGAGTAATGCTAGTGAAGCAAAACCTTTTTATGACAGAGACGCAATCATTCCCTCCACCCTGTTCGAATTACGCTTTGACATTCGGAGATTTTGTCTGATGTAGACAATAACCCTTAATTGTGGAAGTTTACTCTGTATTGGAAATATCTGGCACTTCAAATGCCTGAATGGATTATTCAGCATCTGAAAATCGACCAGTTAACTTTACCCGCAAGGGACCGATTACGTAACAAACCAATCGCACTAAATGCTTGGGAAAGGCAGCTGCAGAACCACATTTTTCCAGTGACACTGATTAGGTGCAGAGTCACTAAAAGTAGGTGATATCATGGCGTGGTACTTTCCAGATGCTCGTGGGTTTTCTGCACTTGCTCCTCAATCAACCTGCTGCTGCATAATTTACAAATGTTTTTTAAAAAATAGTTTCTGGTTCGAAGGATCAATTTATTTAAAACACCACATATGGGGTGCAACACCATAAACTTTGCTAACTTCTCACTTTTGAGTTATTGATTCTGTTCTCAGGCTTTTAAAAGGATGACAATTCCGTAAAGCTGTTGTTAACATCCCCAATTGATAGGATGGGTGAAATAATAATGTTTTCAGAAGGAGGAAACTAAAGTTTGCATGCTTCTATCAGGTTCAAACAAGCTGAATATTGTCATCGAAATGCTTTCCATCACTCTTCATACAACTGACACTTATTCTACATACACAGTTCTCGAAACGCAATTATTTCACAGACACTTTTCTCAAATTGAAAGCATTCGGAGTTTTGTAGAGTTCCAAACAAGTTGCACCCTTGTAAGGTTTGATATCATTTTTCCTAATGGCCCCTTCTAGAGAAATAGGTACACAAGTAATAAGAAACAATATGACACATGACAAACCAGAAACAAAAGACAATAGGGCCTCATTCTCATAAGAGGTGCGACCAGTCACTCCCTTTGCAGTGCGAGAGATGTGTCAAACCCTCACACTCTTATGGAACCCTGACACTCCTGTGGTACCTTCACACTCCTATGGAACCCTCACACTCCTATGGAACCCTCACACTCCTAAGGAACTCTCACACTTCTATGGAACCATGTCACTCCTATGGAACCGTCAAACTCCTATGGAACCGTCAAACTCCTATTGGAACCCTCACACTCCAATGGAACCCTCGCACTCCATGGAACCCTGACACTCCTATAGAACCCTGGCACTGCTATGGAACCCTCGCACTCCTATGGAACCCTGACTATCCTATGGAACCCTGACACTCCTATGGAACCCTGACACTCCTGTGGAACCCTCGCACTCCTGTGGAACCCTCACACTCCTATGGAACCCTCACACTCCTGTGGAACCCTGACACTCCTGTGGAACCCTGACACTCCTATGGAACCCTGACACTCTTATGGAACCCTCGCACTCCTGTGGAACCCTCGCACTCCTGTGGAACCCTCGCACTCCTGTGGAACCCTCGCACTCCTGTGGAACCCTCGCACTCCTGTGGAACCCTGACACTCCTATGGAACCCTGACACTCGTATGGAACCCTCACACTCCTATGGAACCCTGACACACCTGTGGAACCCTGACACTCTTATGGAACCCTCACACTCCTATGGAACCCTCACACTCCTATGGAACCCTCGCACTCATACGGAACCGTCAAGCTCCTGTCGAACCCTGACATTTCTGTGGAACCCTCGCACTCCTGTGGAACCCGAACACTCTTGTGGAACCCTCACACTCCTATGGAACCCTCACACTCCTATGGAACCCTGACACTCCTGTGGAACACTGACACTCCTGTGGAACCCTCGCACTCCTGTGGAACCCTTGCACTCCTGTGGAACCCTGACACTCCTATGGAACCCTGACACTCTTATGGAACCCTCACACTCCTATGGAACCCTCACACTCCTATGGAACCCTCGCACTCCTATGGAACCGTCAAACTCCTATAGAATCCTGACACTCCTATGGAACCCTCCCACTCCTATGGAAACCTGACACTCCTATGGAACCCTGACACTCCTATGGAACCCTAACACTCCTATGGAACCCTGACACTCTTATGGAACCCTCACACTCTTATGGAACCCTCACACTCTTATGGAACCCTCACACTCCTATGGAACCCTGACACTCCTGTGGAACCCTGACACTCCTGTGGAACCCTGACACTCCTATGGAACCCTGACACTCCTGTGGTACCTTCACACTCCTATGGAACCCTCACACTCCTATGGAACCCTCACACTCCTAAGGAACTCTCACACTTCTATGGAACCATGACACTCCTATGGAACCGTCAAACTCCTATTGGAACCCTCACACTCCAATGGAACCCTGGCACTCCATGGAACCCTGACACTCCTATAGAACCCTAACACTCCTATAGAACCCTGGCACTGCTATGGAACCCTGGCACTCCTATGGAACCCTGACACTCCTATGGAACCCTGACACTCCTATGGAACCCTGACACTCCTGTGGAACCCTCGCACTCCTGTGGAACCCTCACACTCCTGTGGAACCCTGACACTCCTGTGGAACCCTGACACTCCTGTGGAACCCTGACACTCCTATGGAACCCTGACACTCTTATGGAACCCTCGCACTCCTATGGAACCCTCACACTCCTATGGAACCCTCACACTCCTGTGGAACCCTGACACTCCTGTGGAACCCTCGCACTCCTATGGAACCCTCACACTCCTATGGAACCATCACACTCCTATGGAACCCTCACAATCCTATGAAACTTTTCCCAACGATTCACAAACATCCTGTTTCCTGAAAATTGACGGGGAAGGAATTGGCTTGCAACTCCTACTGAGAAGTTGTGAATGCTGGGATGTATGCCTGTATAGGACAACAGATTTCAATACAACACCTCAAAATCGCAATGTGACCTTATGCCACAACCACAGCCCCAATTTGATCCTGACATTGAGGAGAGCAAATATTGATCAGTGGGACAGCTGTCTGCTCCTTATGACATCTGCAGCCTGCACAAGCTGAGCACAAGCTGTGAAACTGTGATAAATCAGGCTTTCCTAATGCTATGTGTCTACCCTAAGCAGGCACTAACCATTTCACGCTAAGCAAACAAATGGTCAAAAATCATTTGCGCAAATCTGTAGATAGCAAGAGGGTTCCCCTTTCCTTCCTCTTCTTCGTTTGCAATTCGTTATGGGTGGCAATAAGTGCTTTGCAATTCGTGATTATAGTTACACTAAACACTGCACTTTTTTTGCATTGTAATTTCTGACTTTGCATTGACAGTCACTTTGCAAATTCAAAGGAAGCAATTTGCACAGGCATTTACGACGATTTACTCCAACAGTACAGCTTTACATGAACATAACTGTCATTCACAAAGCTACGGGCTTGGATCTATGCGTAAGCTGGCCCTATCTCAGGTTCTTTCGTCTAGCGTGCATGGCAACGAGGAGGGAAAGCAACGTAAAGACATGGAAATAACAAAGGCCCACCTATGAAAAGGTAAGTCAGTTGCAATTCACTAAAGTTACACCCATATTGCGGGGGCCTTGCGTCCTCAGATATTCTGTCGTACTACCAGGCATCGCATCTGCTGATACTTAATGAGTGGTGTTATGGCGATAAAGGAGACCCGGCGTATGCACTGGAACGACAACTCATGGGGTGCCACTCCTTACAAACACTCCTATACTCGGCGCCGTTGCGGGGTGCACTGCCATCGACCGCGTGTGTGGTGTTCCAGGTCTGGAGGCAGGCCCTGCGGTAGATGGGCTGGTGGAACGCCCTGACTCTGGAGACCCCTCTGTGAAACAATGGGCGCCTGCCTCAACTGGTGGCCCTACAGGGCTTCCGGGGATGGGACGACATTGGCATTTCAACTCTGGGAGACGTGATGAGGGACACAACACTCAAGTCCTTTCAAGACCTACAGAGGGAATTCCATATGCCACAGTCTCAGTTTTTTCAGTATCTTCAGTTTCGCCACGCCCTGTCTCCTAGCCTGGAGGGTCTGGAGTCTCTCTCGGAATTTAGTCCGCTTGAGGCAAAAGTCTTTATGGGGGACCTAGAGGAAAAGAAGATCTCCCGGATATACCAAACCCTGGTTACTGGAAGGCTGACGTGGGTGCCCTAGAGGAGGAGGACTGGACTGAATCACTGGCGGCTCCGCGGGGTGTGGCAATAGCTATGCGACACAAGGTTTATTTTACTAGAACACGACTGTGGCGGGCGGGACTGATTGCTTCCCTGGCGTGTCTTTGCTGTGGTCGGGAGAAGGGCACCTTCTTGCATACTGGCTGGCAGTGTACGTCCCTAGATCGTTTTTGGAGGGGGGTCTTTGCATGCCTTTCAGAGGTGCTGGGGTGGGGGCTCCCTCGAACACTGCAGCTGGCCCTATTGCACATCATGGAAAGGATAGGGGCAATGTCCACAAACGACACCTCATGTTGTTGGGGTTAACGCTGGAGAAACGAGATATTGCCAGGCAATGGAAAGCGACGCGGGCCCCCTCTGAGGCTGCATGGAAGAATGGGTTAGATTTCTGCATGAGGTTGGAACAGCCCATCTTTGTGGCCAGGGGATGTCCATGCAAGCACTATAAGATTTGGAAAAGGTGGGCGGACTATCGGGGCTTATAGTTAGAGCCGCCAGCAGAAGCGGAGCCTCATCCACTGGAGTAGGTGCCTGTACTGCCCAGGTGCTGAAGGGTGGGGGGGGGGTTGTGGGAGATGCATGCTTCCAGGGTGGGATTCTTTGTTGGTTATTTAAGCTGTGGACACGATTAAGCTGCTGTAGTGCGACCTTGGGAGGTGGGGAGTGGGAGGGTGGGCATTAGGGGGGGAACCTTTTTTTTATTATTATTCAGCATGCCTTTGTTATGCATCTTGATCTTACTTCTAAAGATGTCAATTGCATACATGTATACATATGTCGGATTTGGTATATGTCTCTGGAGTACAGAGCCCTGCGTTGTCACTGCACTTTGACTAATCAAATATGTTTTCCCCCCAAAAAAGGTTACACCCACATCTACTGAAGTAGTACAGCAGCCCAAACAGGCTGCCATCTACTCCCGCTCAGACTAGACATAGGTCATACACCACAAAAGGCCACTCACAGGTACTACAGAAAAATCACAGAGAAATCGATGAGGGCGGGGAATAACTCTATCAGCAAAAAAGCAAGCACATCCAAAATATTTTAAAAGAAAATCTCAAATAACTATATGTTTCAGACACACACACACATGTAAATATATTAACATATACATTGTGAATAAAATGTTATATGTGGTTGACAGTATAATCCCTGTTTGCACAATTATTCATTATCAGACAATCTCTTTCCAAAATAGTCATTACATTCAAACCATTGATTCATAAATTAATTTCTGAATCAGAAATGATTTCATTCTGTTCCAATAACTTACTTCTGAATTTCAAACATATGCTTTTCTTGGTCTAATACATACAATTCATGCTCAATGCATTTTCGACTAACCATCCTTCTTCAGGGGATACTTTAACTAATCTGAAAACAAGCAATGCCCCATGTCATGAGATTCTTGTACAATGTAAACATCTCCAGAAAACCTCAGTGCACTTTGACATCTCAAAGTGCAGTCCTGAAAGGTGAAAAAATGCGTGATCACTGTGCCTCAGCAGACCCAATCCTCTTATGTCATCCTGATTTATGCTAATTTCTAAGTGGAGCAACACAAACGGAAAACCGAGACACCGCATAACAGTGCGATCAGGGATTATATTGCTGTGAGGCAGGCGTAAGATATTGATGCATTTGCACCCTAGAATTGGCGCAGTGAAATCTCGTAGATTTCACTGCGTCACTTCTACGAGGCTTACTTACGTGGGAACACCTACCCTGCATACATTATACCTGACGCAGGTATAATGTAGCGCAGGGGTTTACAAAGGGACACATCTGCTTAGATGCGTCACTTTGTAAATAGGGTGCAACCGGAGGCATGTTTTACACTGCCGATGCGTCACAAAAAGTGACGCAACGGAAGCGCAAAACTGACGCACAGCCTCATAAATAAGGCCCAGGGTGTTTCCTGACAATATCAGCGACACAGAAATTCCTTCCCCTGCTTTATACATGACTGAGCCTGTCTCTTCCTTACAGGCCTGTCCAAGGGAGCAGTACTTATCCCTACAGACGCGAGGACCCTCAAATAAAGTGCACTTCACGTAGACCCTCCACTGATAATGTCTGTGTTTTGTGGTCCAGAGCACACAATCGTCATGGGACAGACAGAACAGGATGTCCTGTCACTCAGACACTAACTGATTGGACCCTACTGCCAGAACAACCGCCCATTACCTGGCCATCGCGGCCTACTCCAATAGGCACTGGAAGTAGGGGTGCGGCAGTCCCCAAAATAAGCATGCAGGAGGTCCGATGGTGAATGAGCATTGAAGATGACTTTAAATTTAGTTTTTATCTTGTCACCTTTACTGTGTGTTCAGAGACAGAGGACAAATCTCAGTTGAGTCTTCCAACAAATTGTTGCTTATTCTTTTAACATGGAGATGGTGTTTACTTTTGTTTCTCTTACTGCAAAGTGTGAGGATTCTGTAAAGTGAATTATGTGAGTATTTTGCTGATGTGAAAGTAAAGGCTGTAGAAGGTCATTTTCCTCGAATAGACAACAACATTTAAAAACCTATAAATGAACTACAACTATTTCAAAGTAAATAAACTGAAAAGCACAAATAGAATGTTTTTTTAATTCTGAAGTGTGATGGAAAACAAATATTTGAATAGGATCAAAACCAATCAAGATACTTCACTTGGTGATGTGCAAATGACTATTGTCTGACACCCAATTTTCACACCTTATCTCTTGTATCTTATATAGTTTTACCAGTAAATCTGTATGTGTGTTCACATTTATTGGTCACTTCAATGGAAAACGTGCTGTCTGTAAATGATAGTGTGCTACCACCCCATGATTTAGTAATAGAATTGTGAAAGTGCTCCAACATGCAACACCAGCTACATACCACACCCTTGCCACTGTCTCGCCAAATGGGTGTGGCTCATTTGTACGACTTGTTCTCTGTGTGATGCTTGGATTTTTCAGAAACCCTATGAGTTCAGTAATGCAACACTGATGGCAGCACCCCCACTCTGAAAAATGTTCCAGCATCACTGCCTACTCCTCTGTATCCCCACCACCTTTTAGCACGTACCGCTGTTGGTTTGCAGGTTTTACTTGATTTTTTAAAGGAATTTATGGGCAACCATAGTCTGAAGGTCAATCAACAGAAATCTTTTATAATGACCTGTGACTCAAGAAAAACACGCACAAGAAATTACACTTTAGGAACGACTGTCATTGCCAAGGTGCAGAACTTTAATTACCTTGGAATCTTGCTGGATGCCAATCTAGGATTGGACAAAACTTTAGCACAGAGGGCCTCTAAACTTGCTGGGGAATTTGACACAATGTTTTAATTTGCGTAGAAACTTGGCCACAAACCAATAAAATAATTAATCGTTGTATAAAAGTAGGTGCCTTTTTATGAGTACATATAGTGAAGCTGTGTATGGCCATATTAATCCAGGGACTCTGCAAACTGTTGAAAATATTTTTTACACTGGCTTTTTAGCAATTCCAACGAGTACCACGCGTTTTTATTATTTACTCAGACACAGGCCTCTCCTACCTGGAGTATTTGGTTGAAATGTCACCTTTACTTTTATGGATAACGATATGGCACTCTCCCCTAACCAAATGTTCCCTCTTAGTGCTAGAGGACTGCTTAAAACAAGATTGCATGGATTCTATCCCATAGTTGACCTATGTCAAGAAATCCTTATTAGAACTTGAAAGTCCAAGCTAATTTTATTGTCCAAGTGTAATAGCCAATAATTCCGAGACAACATTTAAAGTTTTATTTCATGAACATCAGAATGCCATCACACACTCTAGATTGCTAAAAATGGAGTTGGCCCTCCACCACTCATCAATTACCACTTCATATGGGATAGAATCATACTTACTCTGGATAGCCAACCCTGAACAGAGATTTTATTTGACTGTTTTAGACTTGGTACAGGGCACTTATTCGTGGTCTTTCCACAGTGTGACACTTGGTTTTCCTCCTTACCATGTTGCCCCTTTGCCAACTCTTCACAACAATCTATTTTTTCATTTGACCTTTTTCTGTAGTTTTATACAATACAGAGAAAACAATGTTTGCATCCCTTACTGCGTGAATAACGTCCAACGTCGAGCATGGGCGATGTATGAGCTTTACAGCTTTAGACATGCAGCTTATTTGTTCTGCTGTAATTAGCTACATTAGTAAGGCACTCAGAATTAGGAAAAAACTATATACATAGGGCTTATCTGTTTGTGACTTCCATCTAGGCCTAGATTTGCTGAGTTGTCTAATTATCTGTTTAATGTCAGAATATCTTTGGATGTTTTTTTAATAATTTTCTGGATAGTTTTACTCTGTAGCTTATTGTATTTGCACCATGTTTTTATTTTTGGTTTTGTAAACTGTTGTTTTTATGCATCGATCTGCCTCCTTTGGGGGGCCTCGCACTTGTTGCAGCTCACCAGGGCCCTCAGCACCTGGTCTTCTTTCAACGAACTCTCTAACATGTCTTCTAAATGTAGGAAGACTCTACCTCTGAATCTCACACTGCCTGAACCTTTCGTGTACATCAGCCACGATTCACACCCAGTCTGCTTCTCAACAGTCAGCCCCTCTCCTCTGCCTCACACGACCAGAAGTATGGACCATGTGCGCCCCACTGCCTCCTTGAGTAGGTATGTCTTACTCCTGCCTATCTAAGATGAAAGTTGCAAAAACAACAATTGATGGACAGAATGCAGAAGAATGCCATACATTTACCCCAGTACAGCGATCTGGGCCTAAATCCATCGTTTTTTTGCTCACCATGCCATTCCAGTTTTGACCCAGCCATATGCAAATCAGTCTTGACCCTGCGCCCAATGGGAACAGTCCAGCCCGAACTGCCAGGCAAGGTCCTCCCTGGACTGGAAAGAAGCATTTTAGGACTGGTTTCGGGATTTCAGAGATTTAACCCAGATCCTTGTGACTAGGGATGAATATTTGCATTGTCCAGCATTCCGTCCATCAATTGTTTCTTTTGGATGAAAGCTGCACAAGAATATTCAGGCCTTGTTAATATTAATGTTATGTGTGCTTATAAAGCGCTCAAATACCAAAAAAGGCAACTCAGCGCTAACTGAACTACTAGTCACTGAGAACCCGCCAGATTTAAATAAAAGAAAACAACCATGTCTTCAAGAGCTTTCTAAATGGCAAAAGATTAGGTGTGACTCTAAGGTAGGCCATTCAAGGCCTTTGAGGCTCCAACTACGAATTTTCCAATTCACACGCTTACATTTGGGCATAACCACCAGATTGGCCAAGGCCGAGAAGAGGGCGTGTACCTGGAAAAACTATTCCTTTGAAAGAGAGGGCCCTGGTGGTGGAGTGCTTTATGCACTAGACAGAGTGCTTTGAAAATAATTCTCTACCTAACTGGACGCCAGTGTAATTTCTTAAGTTCTTGGTAAACTGACTGGTACTGAGGAATCCTAAGGAGCACACGAGCTGCCGTATTCTGCAGGGCCTGCAATTTATTCAGAACATGCTGTTGTGCATGCATATACAGACTATTGTAGTCATCAATGAATGATAGCACCGGTGCTGTAATCACAGTCTTCTGCAAATAGACCGGGATGAAAGGCAAAACTTTCTTAACCATTTTTAGAGTGACAACAGCAGCAGAAGTAACCCCTTTAACCTGATTCACATAAGAAAGTTTATCATTGAGAATAACACCCAAGTTCTTAATCAACTTAACAGGAGAAGGCGGTGGCCTGAGTTACCACGAAGGAGACCAAAATGATCGCTCAGCCACAAACAACAGTAAGTAAATGACACCACAATTTGTGTGTCACCGGCTTAAGATGTTAAGGTGAAGCCAAAAGAACAGATTAGGTCAGCTAAAGGTGTAACATAGATGTTAAAAAGTTAAGACTCAGCGAGGATCCCTGAGGGATCCTGCAAGGAAGAAAGAAAGCAGCTGAAGAGAACTCTCCCAATATTACTGATTGCTTGAGTCCTGTAAGGAAGGAGTTGAGCAACTTCCATGCTACCCCAGTCACTCCGATCCTACCCAACTGATCCATCATCTGCCCATGTTTCACCGTGTCAAAGGCTGCTGACAGATCAAGCAGGATAAGGACAGCTCTACCTCCCTGATCGTGGGACATCCGGATCTCATCTGTTGCCTTAATGAGGGCCGACTCCGTATGATATCCTGCCCGAAACCCCAATCACGGGGCGTCCAACAGATTGTTCGTCTAGACATAATCCAGTAGCTGATCATTCAGGACTCCTTCAATGATTTTAGCAGGTAAAGAAGACAGGAGATGGGCCAGTAACTCCATGTGTCTAAAGGATCAAGTCTAGGTTTCTTTAGCAATAGTCGTACTGACACGGTCTTCCAGACTGATGAACAAATTCCTGAGTGACCCATCAGATTGAGAATCTCTGCCTGTGTTGGTCCTAGGACCACAGCAGCCAGAGATGCTACTCTCAGAGGGCACAGGTCTGTTGGCGAGCCCGATTTGAAAGATGTAATCCTCTTCATGACTTCTTCAGCCACAGGAGCAATAAAATTGGATAGTAAAGGAGCCAAATCAGCCTGCAAGGAGGAACTTAGAACTACAGGTGAAGACGAATTACATTTGGAGAAGTTGTTATAAATCTCCTCGACTTTGCGACGGAAAATGATTGCTTAAGTACATTCTGTCATCACGGAAGATGTCGGCAGTAAGTTTTTTTTTATAGTCAAAAACAGTTCTTTTGAGGAATTCCCTGCTGCTCCAATTTTCGTAGTAATATGAAGACTTTGCCTTCCGAATTGTTGTCTTATATGTGGCCAGACAGCTCTTATATCAGACCTTCTCATCCTCACTCTAGCTAACTCTCCCCTTTCCTTCTTTTCTTCTACAAGACTGCACAAAGTACTTTCTGTGAGTAAAGTCCAGTAGCAGGATGCGCTTGCTCACGGACACCTTATGCAAGTAAGCCTTATACTGGAAATGTATGAGTAGATCACACCTATGTCTGAAGCAAAATACACCAACTCATAAAGAATGCTTTGTAAATTAGGCCTTGTGACGGCTATAACAGGGGCGTCTCGAGGCTCATGGTGGCCCTGGGCAGGGAGCGTAGGTAGGGGGCCCTGGAAGAGGGGGGCGTAGCACGGAGGCCAGTAAAGAAGGGGGGGGGTCAGGGTGTTTGGAAGTGGAACAGAGCCGGAGGCCGCCAAATCCCTGCCAGGGGCCGCTACGGGCAGGGCGGATCGCGGAGGCCAGTAAAGAGAGAGGGGTCAGGGTGTTTGGAAGTGGAACAGACCCGGAGGCCGCCAAATCCCTGACAGGGGCCGCCACGCAAATATGTATCCATCCTCAGAGAATTATTATATTAAGAATATATATTAGTGTGGTGGCCCCTGGGGTTTGGTGGCCCTGTGCAGGTGCACAGCGTGCACATGCCAAAGGCCCCCCCTGGCTATAGCACGATGTGCAACATACATTTATTCATACATTATGGAAGGATGAAGCCATTGACTGCGTCAGTGCTTGTTTTCAGAGCTGCAGTGATGTCACTGCTGGAGTTTCCACCCTGGCACACAGGTGTGGCTCTGAAACTGCTCCTCTGAAAATTCCACATTATAGCTAGGGAGAGGTATGTTATTACCTTCAAAGTATCTGAAGGCAGTCAACTCTTTTCCAGATTTGAAAACGAGAACAAGCTATACTTTCGGAAAGACTTGCAACGCCTCTTTTCGGAATCCTAATGTCTAATTTTGCTTTTCATCTCGTCTTGTCTCGCCCATATCAAGTGCACAGCCCTGTCTGCATGTGTCCTGTTTTAGGCGAAGCACTCCATTGCCCTGCGGTATGTCCATGCTATAGAAATACCTTTATTAACTGAATAAATACATAAATATTCAGGAAAGGCCGTGTTCAGAGCGCCGTATTTCACAATGCATTACTTGGGAACGCCCATAATATATTTGCACGCAGGAACGCCTTCGCCTTACTGTTTTAATGTATTCTAGTCTCGTATAACAAAGAATCAGGAAGAAACCACTTTTTAGAAAGTTTTTTTATTGAGAGGCGGCGGCCAATTCAAGATTCAGCAGATACCGTCGTGTGTCTTTTTAAAGGTAAAAAGTAAACATTGAAAATAATAAAAGCTTACACAATGTCCTCCTTTTCGACATGTATTTTGTTTGGCTCACTCTCTGTCTGCTAAGCTTGTTATATTCTTTCATGTGAACAATGATCCGGCAGCTACCCGCCATGAAAGCACATCCCTGTCTTTCCTGTCAGTTGGCTCAGTGGGTTAAGCACAGGCTGCAAAGAATTGAGTGGTATGGCTAAGACATAGGCTTACACACATGGAGGACCCGGACTTTCATCCTGCCTTTAATATGAAGAGGTGTGACAATCAGGCCTGGTTCCAAAGTTTTATTTGGGTGGGCCAAGGATGCATTCGGGTGGGCCA
This sequence comes from Lissotriton helveticus, assembly GCF_964261635.1. NCBI lineage: Eukaryota > Metazoa > Chordata > Amphibia > Caudata > Salamandridae > Lissotriton > Lissotriton helveticus. The sequence continues at coordinate 339,180,970 of NC_136065.1, read as the reverse complement.
CTGCGGCCTGATTTGTCACTTATATGTATAGCCAGGCCTGTTTCAGGCCCTCCTCTATCTCTCCTTAGTCTTACAAGGACCCAGTAAAACACATTCTTTTTTTTCCAAATCTTTCTAAATGTTATCACTCTCAAAAAGTGTTTTTTCCATGTAATGTCCTTTTGATGGGAAGAGGAGGTTTCTCAGGTGGGAGTATCAGGCAAGTGACACTTCTCGGGCTCTCCCTCATGACCTCCTCCTCAGATTCCTTCACTGCCACCCCCCAGCAGCACCCCTCATCTCTCTGTAGCCCCTCCCCCATTGACCACCTCCTCAGATTCTCTCACTGCTACCCTTCACCAGTGCCCTTCACCTCTTCGTAGCCCCTCCCCTTCATGACCTCCTCCTCAGATTTCCTCACTGCCACCCTCCACCAGCGCCCCTCATCTCTCCGTAGCGCCCCCATTGCCCTCCTTCACGGACTCCCCCACTACCACCCTCCTCCAGTGCCCCTCATCTCTCCGTAGCCCCTCCCCCTATTGACCTCCTCCTCTGATTCCCTCGATGCCATCCCCCACCAGCACCCCTCATCTCTCGGTAGCCCCCATCTATTGACCTTCTACTCGAAAGGAAAGGTGAATCCGAGAAAGAAACTTTTTTTTCTCCAGCACTGAATAGAAAAGGAAATCCACACAGCAGAATGGTTAATGTTACCCGCTGGCAAAGAGAGGATTTTTCCTCTTCGCCGTGACCCTATTCTACCTGCAAGAGGGGGCGGGGACACAGCCCACCTTTCTAAAAGGAGATGCATGGTTGGGGGTGCCTGTGAGAGAGAGCCCAGCCCATTCACGCAACTCCCAGTACAGGAAGAAAAACAATGGGGCATATTATCAAGGACCGGTGTTAAAATTATCGCCATTTTATCGGCAGGAAACTGCCGATAAAACGGCGATAATGGGCTTGTTAATACGCCCTTGTTAATTCCCATAGAAGCCCAGGTTAACATCAGAACATGGGCTTCTATGGGAATTAACAAGGCCATATTATCAAGCCCATTATCGCCGTTTTATCAGCAGTTTCCTGCCGATAAAACGGCGATAATTTTAACACCGGTCCTTGATAATATGCCCCAATGTTCGGTGGAACATTTTAAATGAAAGTGGTCATTTACTACTGGACTTCGTGCCGTCACTGCCAGGGCCAAAGCTCATGTTTGGGTGGGCCTGGCCCACTCGCTAGAACCGGGCCTGATGCCAATGGTCTGGTAAAGACAAGGGGTTACGATTAAAGGGTTATGCATCACGTCCTACAAAGTTCCTAATGTTTTGACTGAGAATGTGCAATGTTACAAGTTCAATGTTTTTTGTAGTGAAGTAGAACAGGCAATAAAGCTTTTTTTTTTTTTAAAGAATACCATTGACGTGGCTAATAATCCTTTTATTTAAGCGCCATGATGCAAATCAGTTTGTGTAGCTCACTATAAAAAAAATCATTATGTTACACTATTTTTGCTGCTTTACTCACCATTTCTTTTTCTGTTATTCTCACTCTTACCTCTTTTTTTATTTTTATTTCAGTGTTTATAACTACCCAATTGTGCCACCTTTTGACAACTTTAGAGTTTCAGATGTATGGTTTAATGAACCTAGTGGAGGGTTTAGTTGCAGCTTTACACTACTCTTAAAGTTACTATACTCAAGCTTGTTGTTTTGTTAATCCATAGACCAACAGTACGTTGGAAGGTGATTGTATCAATGGTCACTGCAGGGTTCTTAGTAGTGGAGATGTTGGGGAATTTAGGGTAATCAGGGTTTGGGAAATAGTACGAATCTTGATTCTGGGTCAGGACAGAAGACGAGGATTATGCATTACTTTCTTCACTTTATTAAATCATCAGCCTTCAAAGAACATACGTAAAGGAAAAACAGCCAAGGCTACATATCACATGAACCACTGGGGGATGAGTCTCCATAACAACCACAGTCCAATCATAACACAGTCAGATGCATAAAAGTGTGTGATGTCCCTTCCTGTTCTTGTTTCTTCACAGTTGGCCAGTTAAGTCACTGGCTTCTTAACAATTCCTCACTGGTTTTGATTATTGTGCCATGCCTAATTATTCACAAAATTGAGTGTTAACTGCTTGAATATTTTCATAGCCAGATATTAGAGTGATATTTAGGTACTTGGTTAATCTTTGACCCGTGGTAGGCTTCTACCCTGAGCGTGTTCCCCTATATCTCATGGATCCTCTAGGGGCGCTGTTTCACATCAACTGCAGACCTGCCAGGTGTGTCGCGGCCTGTCGGAGCAGCTTACTAGCACTCTCATTGGCTTGCCCGTGCGTTTTGGGAAGTCCTGTTGAGGATTTCCCATTCGAATTCCCTCAGGGCTTTCCTGCCAACCCTCACAGCACACACCACTACAGCGGTTGTTTTTTCCCCTCAAGCTAAGAAGCGACATGGCTGATCACGCCACCTGGTGGCGAGTTAACCACATTGCAACCGTTTTATACCTGTTAGTCACTTGCGAGGGGACTGCCCAATACACTTCTTTGGGCGTGCTAGAATTCTTTCTGGTGCTCTCACCCTCATTTTCATATGGAATCCTTTGGGGATCACATGTATTCCTCTTTTCAGGAGGCTGTAGAAGAGTGGCCTCTTATCTTATCTTATCTTAAGGGAGTTTTCTATAGCGCTCTGACACCATAACTTTACTGGCGCTGATTGGGTGCTGAGAGGTGTAAAGGAGGGGATCTAGCCAGATTGTGTGAAAAGACTAGTTTTCAGGAGTTTTCTGAATTCAAGAAGAGACTTGGAAGATTTGAGTGGGAGAGACAACGGGTTCCAAAATTTGGGGGCCAAGTAAGCAAATCTACGACCGCCGAATTTTTTGAGCTTGGTTGAGGGAATGACTAAGAGCTGCCGGTGTGAGGACCGTAAGTTGCGTACCGGGCAATAAGGGGTGACCAGGGATTTAAGAAAGGCGGGAGAAGTCCTGAGCACAGCTTTGAATGTCAGGCAGCCGATCTTAAACGCAGCCCTCTGTTCAACCGGCAACCAGTGGAGTTTGTGAAGTAGTGGTTTCGCAGACTGCCACTTCGGGATTTTATAGGCCAGTCTAGCCGCCTGGTTCTGCACAATTTGGAGCCTATAGAGAAGGGATTTGGGTAGGCCGTGGTACAGAGAGTTTGAGAAATCCAGGCGAGAGAGCACCAGGGCAATCAAGACTTGTAACAAAGCCTCAGGTGTAAGGAGGTGGGAGACTTTCCTAATTTTCCTCATCTGGAACATGCATGATGACACGACAGCACCCACCTGGGGCTTGAGAGAGAGCTCTGTATCAATGATAACCCCGAGACTCTTTGCTGACTTAGCCGGAGCAGGCGGGGAGCCAAGCTCCACCGGCCAAAACTGTGGGCCCCAGTAAGTGGGGCTGTTACCCGGGAGGATCAGCTCTGTTTTCCTGTGCAGCAGTGTCTCCCTGCAGGGGTGGACAAAGCGCTGTCTCAAGCCATATCTAGAGCGCTGGCCCCCCTTCGGGATTAAGGTGATAAATTAGCCAAAGAATCCCCGGGGTTTTCAGTGACCATTCATCATTAGGTGCAGGTCCTAGTGGGAGTATGTCTGGAGAAAAAAGGCTAAGAGAGACCTTCGCATTCCCTGAAACATGCACACTACCAGGATGAAGACGAACTCAGGGAAAATAGCGCAGTGGTTGCTCCAAATTCAGACCTTGATATTGGTTTCCCTATAGAGAGGAGGATGATTCAGAAGGGGGCTTCTCCTCTGACGAGGATCATAACTTGGGCAGACCATGGCGCCCGGGATCCAATGTCTCTAATTCTCCAGACGGGGAAGTGGGACACTCAGATATGTTTGATCGAACTGGTATTTATCATCCCCGGTCCCCTGAGTGGCCCCCAGACCAAAAGGTGGCGGACTTTGAGGCCAATGAGACCTGCCAAGCTCTGGAGAAGAAAGTCAGGGCGAGACTTAGGACAGATTGTCCCAAACCCCCATTGAAGGGAAAGGTGGTGGCCACGTCAGACTTAGACGCCAAAATGTGTACCTTTTTTGGCAAATACATGACGGACCCTAACAAGGGGACAGATCGATCCTGGTGGACATGCCAGGATAAACTTCTTGATCTAGTCAAACCCCTCACACAAACCATTCAGATGGCAGAGCAATCCAGGTGTTCCCATGTCCAGAGAAATAGTTGCAGGCTGGGTGCAGATGGCTGTTTGCTTGCTAGGCAACTCGAATTGGTAATAATGGCTGAAAGAATATGATAGACCCAATCTTGGGAGTTTGCAACCTCATAAGCTAGGTGAATTTGTAGTGACCTTCTCATCTTGTGACAAGGCTCAATCGTGCATTAAGGACATCTTCCTCAGGACGGTTTTTGCAGGGGCCAGAAGAGATAGGGGCCGCTCCTCCGGCTAGTCGTACCAACAAGGCCCCTCTAGAGGTCAGTTCAAGAGGAACAATGCCTAGGAACGATGTTGACAGGGACCCTTCTACCCCAACAGAAGCACAGGCAGAGGAAAGGGCAACTGAGTCGGCAGAGGAGGCACAAAAGAGCCAGCAGTAAATTCCAGTAAGCAGCCTCCTTTCTTCCTCTCAAAATCTAGGGGGAGACTTCTAAAATATGCTCACAATTGGGGTAAGATTACAGTGGACCCATAGGTCCTTCAAATGGTTTGTGGCTACCACATAGAGTTCTACGGATCGCCAATACAGGGGGTATGCTCGAGACATCTGGTCTTCTCGACCGAAGAGATGAGTCTGATAGATTCAGAAGTGACAGAACTCCTGGAAAAAGGCACAATTTACAGGTCAGTACTACACTTACATGGGTACTTCAGCAACTTATTTCTCATAGAGAAAAAAGGACAAGGGCTTCAGGCCAGTCATAAGCTTGAGGGAATTCAACTAGTGGCTGGTGTACCACCACTTCAAGAGGGCAGGTATCCATCTTTTAAAAGACATCCTCTTAATGGAGGACTGGATGGTCAGACTGGACCTCAAGGATGCCTACCTCTCAATGGCCATTTACCCACCTCATCGCAAATTTCTCAAATTCGCTTCGAGGGGACAGAATTACGAGTTCCAGGCTCTCCTCATAGCCTCTCATCGGCTCCATGGTGCTTTCCCAAGCTCCTGTGATCTGTGGCAGAGGTCCTGCGCACAGGGGGTTACGGATGATCATCTATCTGAAGGCAATCCTCCTCATGGACCTGTCTCAAGCACAACTCAGACACAATCTGAACATGACTATTGTGCTCCTCAACTAATTGGGTTTTGTCATCAATAAACAGAAATCCAAACTGATACCACCCAACAGATGACCATCTAGGGGTTCCTCATCGACTCAGTTGTGGCATCCCTGAGCCTACCAACTTTGAAGGTCTCCAAAATACAGAAGGAATTCAGAAATGCCCTGAGGCGGGACAGAATGTCCCTTCGGCAGTTGGCCAGGATAGTGGGACTCCTTTAGTCTTCTAAAAAAGGCATTTTCCCAGGGCCACTGCACTATCGCGCCTTACAGACTGAAAGTGACACACCCATGGAGGGGGCTTACTTACTCAAAACTGATCTCTTTTTCATCCAAAGTCAGGGCAGAACTTCAGTGGTAGATCGACCACCTGGATGCCTGGAACAGGAGAGTGATCTTTAGAACAACGCCCAACATCATCATGGAATCGGATGCCAGTCATCAGGGCTGGGGGGCCAGATGCGTCGATGTGACTGCAATTACACATCAATTGCCCGGAAGTGCTTGCCAGATACCTCATGGTCAAATCCCTCACCCGGGACAAGGTATCCTGTTGTATTCTTTTGCAGATGAACAACGTCTTGGCAGTCCAATGTATGAACCAATTGGGAGGCACTCAATTGAAGACCCTGTTGTATATGGCGAGGACTTCTGGTATTATTGCCTACAGAAGCAGATCTCGGTGATGGCGGAATACCTTCCAGGGATTCAGAAAACTGTGGCAAACTGGAACTCCAGTAAATTTAAAGACACCAGCGACTATCAGCTAAATAGCACAACTATCCTGGCACTGATGGAGAGATGGGGTCCATTCGACTTGAACCTATTTGTATCCGGACTAAATCATCAGTTAGCACGATACTTGAGACGGCAGTAGCAGTGGACGATTTCCTCCAGGATTGGTTACGGGATCATCTGTATGCCTTTCTACCATTTATAGTGATTCCCAGAGTAGCGGCCCAGGTCAGACGACAAACAGCATCACTGGTATTAGTAACACCGATATGGAATCCGCAGGCATGGTTCCCGACATTGATGGAACTGTCATGGGATCTATCGTTAGAACTACCCTTATTCCCTTTGATCCTCCGGACTATCAGAGTTGTCTTCACCCAATGGTTCTGCAGGGGCATCTCTCCCTCATGGCATGGAGGATTTCTGGAGACGCTGGAAAAACAAATATCTTTTAGCAGACCCTGAAAGCTTCATCCAGCAGGTGTGGAGTACAGGCACCATCAAGAGGCATCTCTCAGTTTGGAGAGACATCTGGATCCCTTGGAGGCAGAAGTTACTTGTATATTACATTTTTGGGCAGAATTGGCATGGCCAGAGCAGGCATACTGTACAGTCAACTCCGTTAGGTCAGCCATCTCAGCCAGACATGATACCATTTGCAATGCACTGATTTGCGGACACCCTTAGGCTTGTAAGCTAATGAAGGGTATTCGACTCTCTAAACCTCCGGAGCCCAGATATTCGGGCCTGTGGGATGTTAATGTGACACCAAGATTCATCATGAGTTGGCAGGACAACCTGTACCTGTCACAAAAAGAGCTTTCTGCAAAGTTGGCCATTTTATTATGTCCAATCTCATGCACAAGATTGTCAGATGTGGGGACATTGGCTATTTCAGCTAAGGTTTTCACCCCAGAGGAGGTCATGTTTACCATATCTATAAGATCTAAGACTAATACCAGGTCAGAATCTTATCCTGCATTTACTGAGAACCCTAAGTTATGCGTGGTATGATGCATTTAAGCATATGAGGAAATGACAATAAACCTAAGACCGGCAGATGAGAGACAACTTCTGATTGCACTAAAGAAAACCATTTAAGGCGGTAGCCTCACCTTCCATTACCAGGTGGGTACAATGGGTCATGTCAGAAATGGGTGTTGCTATACAAATGTTTAGGGCTCATTCCACAAAGGGAGCAACGGCATCTAAGGCCATACAGGTAGGTGGTAGACTGGAGGTAATCATGAATGCTGTGGTCTGGTCATCCAAGTAATCCTTTTAGAAGTTTTACTTCAAACCCATTTCAAAGGCCACAGCTTTGGTGGTAAGTTAACCTTTGGACATGCATAATCCTCGCCTCCGGTCCTAACAGAATGAAAAATGTCGTCCTAGCTAACAAGAAGGAAAGTTTCAATTCTATTAAGGATAAGGAGGCGAGGATTATCCCTCCCAGAGGCATCAGGGAGTGATCTCCAGCCCTCCTTTTGATACTTTGTTACCAGTAAGTAATGTTAATACCTGATTTAACATGTACAAATTGACATCTGTTTATCTTTGTTAAATGTTTACCACTCACATTGTAAAATGGTCAATACGATGGACTTACAGACATGACAAGGAGTTTATGCACAAAAATGTTATGAAGAATTCGATAATGTGGGTTATCTCTCTGTTTTGTAGGTAATGATCAGAAATTCAAATAGGACAGACGTTCAAGGTTAACTTCCTTCAGTGAAGAAGAGGAACAGGAAGGGACATCACACACTTATTGTCAGGTCCCAATGTCCTCAGGATCGAGCGGTGCAATAAGGGTTCCACCTCTCGACAACCCCTGGGTCTGAATGAGAACAGACTCACAGAAGTGGTCAAGCGAGGGATAAAAGGAGGGTAGGAAGGGAGCAGGTGGGAGAGGAAGCTGAAACGAGAACAAGGCAATTATGAGTCAAGCACAGAACTAACCGACCTATAAACAAGCAAGTCAACAAGGAACAGACAATGTGTATTCTATGAATGTCCCTTTACCTGGAAAGAGAGAAGAAGTGGCTTTGCCTGGCAATCAGTAGTGTAGAATGTATCTCAGATCTACAATACAAGGATCTGGAAGTTATACTCTTGAACCCTATAAACATTCACACAATAAACAACAGTAGAATATACACGTACCAGATGATCTGGCTGTTAAGGCTTCAACAGAGGGCAAATGGAATCTAGCCAGCCAGGCGAAGCTCATAAACCCCCTGTTGTGATGTCACAAAACAAATATAGAAAACAATTGTTATTCTTCCATTGTCCGCAGTACACTTCTGGTTGTGTTCACCAGAATACCTGATATGAAATAGTACTTAGCCCTGTAAATGAGGACTGCTGAATTCGCAGAACACAGTGATCCAAACAATAAGGAATCCTTGATCCAAGATTCCGCCAAAACAAAGCAACAAAGAGATGAGTCTCTCTACAACAGCATCCAATCGTCAATGTCCTCACTGAAAGGGCATACGTGACGCAGTCTCAAGAAATCAGAGCATATATATTTATATAAGCGCATGCACCAAGTCTTGCTTTGCGTCCAGGCAGTATCCCCCTCCGGTACAGTTAGCACTCACTGCGGGAGAGAAGGACAACCGCTACAAAAGCAAACAGTCTCCGCTAAGTGCATCCGTGAAGACTAGGAACTGGAGCCTCAGCCGAGGACTCCCCGAGCTCAAACGAGCTCCGTGACCAATATCGGAAGGCTTGACCCAAGCACACGCAAGGAAGCCCCAAAACTAGTAAGAACACCAAAAAGGATACTCTGGATACGAGGATACAATCCTACCGTGTCGTTTCAGGAACAGAATCAACGGCGAGGTTTCTCCGTCCCCGCTCTGCCTTGTTGATTTCCGCGTGTGATGTCATCAGCCAGAGGCGTCGCACGCGTGCCTGGAATCATGGGAACTGTAGTCTGCATGGTACACGGAACATGTCTCAAGGCAGTGTTCGAGACTACCCTCCTCCGTGGGACGCGACACTTATATACATCGGATTGTGTTATGATTGGACTGTGGTTGTTATAGAGACTCATCCGCCAGTGGTTCATGGGATATGTAGTCTTGGCTATTTTTTCTTTACATATATTCTTTGAAGGCTGCTTAAAGTGACTAAAATGTGATGCATAATCCACGCCTCCTTGTCCTTAATAGAATTTAAACTTTCCTCTTGTTTGCTAGGACATTTTTTATTCTCTTTGATATATCCAGGTCTGTGGCCTTGTCAGTCTTCCTATATCTCAACCAAAATGTCAACATCAACACAGTGCAATACTTGAAGACGTTGCTGACCACCAACATAAACCCTTGCCCATGTTTCCAGTTTCAGTTGTATACGGTACCTCGGTCACACTTGGACACTGCAGAAAAACATGGCGCCCATCAAGTTTGTGGGCCACGACTCATTTCTATGCATTACATCCAACACATGTGAGCAGAAGTCAACATTCACCATTGTGCAAAGGACACCCACTCGATTCCAGGTCTTGTTACTAAGAGACAAGTCCTACATGCAAATTACCAGAGATAGCACATGATCCTTCAAGTGACATCAGCGGCTATGCCAACCTTTAAACATCTGCCTCTTCTATTGCACAGCGGTTTGAGGACAAGCACAAAGGTCTGAAGATGAACAGCTTTCAAAAGGTGCCAGAAAATGCCCCAATCTTGCTGTATTTGATAGAATATCTATTTGTAGGGGCCGTGGTGTTTATTTGCTCTTCACCTTCCATAAACAAAGGCCTATGACTTCTCAAACTATGTGAAAATCCTCATATTTCTACCCATTACGTCTCACGAGCTTCACCTATTTGTTCATCACTCTTGCCTTGCACTGAGTGTTACATAACTCCTCCTTGTTTTCTTTCCACTTCGGTTCTCCAAGTTCCCTCTATCTCTTTTGCTGTGGGTATCACTTTGCTCCAACTCTCTCCCCCGGGGGTATCACCCAACTGATTATTTCTCTTTTCCCCTACACATCACTATTGCCATCCTTTTCCATCTCTTTTTCCGTAAATATGACCTTTTCTCTGTTTTCTCCTGTACATCACCTAGCTCTTGCATGCTTTTATTCTCCTGTGTATCACCTGGTTCTGCCTATCTCTTCTTTCTCCTGCAAATCACTTGATCTCTCTTTTCCCCAGGCTATAACATATCTCTCTTTTCCACCTGGGTATTACCTGTTCCCTGTATTCCTTTTTGATGTGCATTTCTTAGGGCCATATGTATGTATTTGCACGAATGCCGAATTTGCAAAATGGTATGTATAAAGGAAAATCTGGTGCAAAATAAGGAATCGCAAGATTTGTGATTTCTTATTTTGCAATTTCATTTAAGGAATCACAAAATGTGCGATTCCTTAAATGCAATGTATGAAGCAAAAAAAAAAATGCAAATTGTCCCTGAGGAATCGCAAATTACCACCAACTTCAAGTTGGTGGTAATTTGCGAATTCCTTGAAAAATGCCAATTTTCGCATTTTTCAAAGTGCCATGTGACGCACATACATGCCCTTAGGGAATGTATGTGCACCACATGTGCACCCATGCTTATTTCAGGGGTGCAACAGGGTGTCCTTTGGACACCCCTGCACCATTGAAATTATTCTCAATTTGCGATTTTCAAATTGCGAATCGCAAAATTGAGAATACCTTCCCATTCATTCCTATGGGCCTCCTGGCCCATAGAAATGAATGGGAAAGTATTCCTTAATTGCGATATGCAATTTGCTAATTGCAATTAAGGAATACTAAGAATTCGCAAAAAAAAATCGAATTTGTACATACATACCAATTTGCGATTCTGAAATAGCGATTTCTTAAAAATCGCTATTTCAGGATCGCAAATGGGCACCTTGATACATATGGCCCTTAGTTCCTTATAGCTTTCTGTTACCCAGGTATTACCTACCTCATTCTGTCACTCATCCTTTGTGCATTTTCTTGACAATTATAGCTCTTGTTTTTGCTTAGATTTTACCTAACTCTTGCTATCACTATTCATCTGGGTGCTACCTAGCTCCATCTACCAATCTCCCATGTGCTGCTCTCGCGCCCATTCTATTAATCCCTTGCACTGGGTATCACCCAGTTCATTCCGTCTTTCTTTGGGAATCATCTATGTCACTGTAGTTCTTTTAACTCCTTCTACCTTTTTCCTTCAGGCATCACCCAGCTGCTTCTATCTCGGTTCCATGGACATCACATAACTCCTTCTCTGTCTTTTCCACTGAGCATCACCCTGCTCCTTTTTTACTCTTTCCTATTTAATGCATTTAGCTCCTATCTCTTTCCCATGGGCATCACCCAGCTCTTTCTATATGTTTCCTCTGGGTATCCCCCACCCCTCTATTTCCTGCTGCAGGGTACCGCTAGCTTCTTCTGTCACTTTCTCCTGAGTATTACGCAGCTCCCTTGGCCTCTCTTTCCTAGGTATCGTCCAGCTGCTTCTACCTCCTTCCTATGATTACCACTCATCTCCTCCCATCTCTTTCTTCAAGGTATCACCCAGCTTCTTCTATCACTTTTCATTGGGGTAGCAACCAGTGCTATCTCTCTCCTCAGGGAATCACACAGCTCCTGCTATGTCTTTCCTCAGGGTATTAGCCAGTGCCTTCTCTCTCTTTCCACAGGGTGTTACCCTGCTCACTGTTTCTCTCTCTCCTCTGTGTATTTCTAATCCCTTCTGTCTCTTTCCACTGGGTCTCACACAGCTCCATCAATCTTTTTCCCTACTGGCATCACCTAGTTCCTTTTATCATTTTCCTTTTGATATCACCGAGCACCCACCTCCTTCTAGTTATTTTTTGTGTATAGCACCATCTCCTGCTTGCTCTTTCCTCTAGATATTTTCCCAGCCCCTTCTATCTAATCCCCCTGAGTATCGCCCAGGCTCTTCTATCTTCTGTCCCAGCTATTAACTCTTTCCTTAGGTATCACCTAACTTCTTCTATCAATTTCGCCCGATATCACCCAGCTTCTTCTCTCACTTTCCCTTGCATATCTCCCAGCTCATCCTATCTCTTTCCTCTTAGTATTATCCATCTCCTGTCTCTGTTGTCTAGATAGCACCAGCTCCCTCTTGCCCCTAGATATCACCCAGCTCCCTCTATCTAATTTCCCTGAGTAGCGCCCAGCCTCTGCTGTCACTCCTGTGTATCATCCAGCTCCACTCTCTTTCCCAGGGTATCACCTACCTTCTTCTATCTCTTTTCCCGGTGTATCGCCTAGCTCCTTCTATCTCTTTCCTCTGAACATGCCCCACCTCCTTTCTATTTTCCATGGCTAGCACCAGCTCCTTCTTGCACTTTCCCCCTGGCTATCACCCAGCTCCTTCTATCTCTTTCCTCTAAGCATCACCCACTTCCTGTCTCTTTTGTCAGGATAGCAGCAGCCCCTTTTTATTCTTTACCCTGAATAACATCCTGCTCATAATTTCTATTTCTACTGGCTATAGCTCAGCTCCTGTTTCTTTCTCCAGGGTATCACTCAATGCGTTCTGTCTCTTTCTCAGGGTATCGCCCACTTACATCTGTGCCTTTCCTCCTAGCCAACAATCCACTCCTTCTCTCTCTTTCCCTTGGCTCTCAACTAGCTCCAACTCTTTCCTCAGAGTATCACCTAACTCCTTATATCTTTTTCCTTGGTATATCCTAGATCCTTTTATTTATTTTCCCACCGGTATCACTGTGGTCCCACACTCTTCGTCTGTCATCATCAGCTCATTCTGTCTCACTTACACAGGAAATTACCTAGCTCCTCTTTTGTTAGGTCAAGCCTAAGCAACGCATGAGCTGTCTCTCGAGACATTCTGTATCTACTGTATGGGCTTTCAGCACGCCCATCCGTTTTCATTTTTTCCTTCATGAGTCTTTAGAAATTACTTTGTTTTCGTTGGTAAAGAGTTTGCATTTGTCCCTCCTTTTGCTGTTTTGGTCATGCCCTGGAGACTGGCCTTGTTACATGGATCATTTCACTATCAGCCATATATTCGTTTGGCGCACTACTTGTTTCTTCTGCCTCAGCTTGTGGTTTAGCCTTGTTGTGTTTATTGGCTTTCCGAATGTGTAAATCATGTCCTCACTCAAACAGCACGATTTGCATCATGTACTAAATGCAACCAGACACACAGCTGTAAATATTGTGTACTTAAGCAGCCATATATCTGTACTGCAAACTCAAAACTATCTATTGATCTACTACAAGCGTTGTGCTTGGTGTAGATGAACACACAGTTTGTTTTGTGCAATAAATGTAGGCAGGCTACTCAAATCGCTCTCCTCTCCCAGCCTTTCATCTCCCTACCCCTCCTCCATTCTCACCTACCGCCCTTTCCGCTCTCGCCTTAGCGTCTCTCGCTTGGGACAGCAGCTGTTCCACTGTAGTTGATATCTGCTGTTTCAATAACCTAAACATGGCAATAGACATATGTGATGAGAAAGATAAAAGTATGTACAAGCACACACCTTCATGTGTGTCGATATTCTTTTTTTGTATACTTGGTTTGTCTGTATGCACACATAGACAGGCGTTTCAGTGACAGGATGTGCTTTCAACCCACAGATCTTCAATTATTTTACACAGGGAGCCTAGTCTGAAGTGCAATCAGTGTTTTCAGCATTTTGTTGTCAGGGATCCCCCTTAATGATGCTGTAGCTGGCAGCATGAGGCACCACCTCAGCATCACTCAGCACCAGTGTAGGACCCTCTCAGCATCATTCCGCATCACTTCAGCAACACTCAGCACCACCTCACCATTACTCAGCACTACCTCACCATTACTCAGCACTACCTCAGCATCACTCAGCACCACAGCAGCACTTCAGCGGCATCAGTGCAGCAACACCTCAGCAGCAGTGCATAAGTGCAACACCACCTCAGCACCACCACAGCACCACCTCAGTATGAGCGCAGCACCACTACAGCAGCAGCACCACCTGAGCATCCCTCAGCAGCACCTGAGCACCACCTCAGCATTACTCAGTCCCAGCGCAGCACCACTTCAGCACCAGTAGTGCACCACCTCTGCCCCTGTGCATCACCACCTCACTACCAGCACAGCACCACCTCAGCATCAGTGCATCAGCACAGCATCACTCAGCACCACCACAACATCTATACAGCACCAGTGCAGCATCTCTTCAGCATCACATCATCACCAACGCAGCAGCAACTCATAACCAATGCAGCCCGAATTAGCGCAGTACCACCTTACCACCAGTGCAGCACCAGTGCAGCACCAACTCAGCATCAGTCAGCACCACCTAAGCCCAGTTGTATGACAGAATTCTGCATGCCTTCAGCATGCATGCCTTCACAACGCCAGCATTAGAATGAACACATTGTTACAACGCGTTCCTTTAGCACGCAAGTCACTACCGCGACTTGCCTTAGGGGGGCGCTGGACTTTGCAATGTTATCATTTACTATTCCAACTCCAGTCTGAGCAACTGTAGGGAAGGTGTTGGACTTAAAATCCTACATCATTCCACAAAGGAGCCCCCAAAGTAAGTTGTTGTAATAACTTGTGTGCTAAACAAATGTGTTTGTAACAACACATGCGCTCTATTGCCTGCGTTGTAAAGGCACATCATTCTTCTGGCTTCTTAATAAAGGATGTTTCCCCCTGAACATCAGCACAGCACCACCAAAGCATCACTTACCACCGCCTCAGTATCACTCAGCACCACCTGCTTAAGTGTTTCTTTTGAATACAGTCTACAAAACAACATTTTTAAGTGTACTTTCCAGTGGTGTAAAATCACACATTTGATTTGAAGCTGTTTTCAAAGTTTCTTATTATGTCCGACTATATGGGTGATGGATGTCCAAAACATGTCCAAAAGGGCCAGATTCACCCAAGAATTTCTGAACAACCACTATGTAAATGATTTTCGTTTACATTTATTCTATATAAATGCATCTTGAACACTCAGGGCTTGTAAACCTTAGCTGGAAATCATATCACTATGTCAGTATGATGCTTTTTGGAACGTAAAATGGCACTTTTCATCACTTGAATGTGGGTATCACAGGCCCATTTGTCTTTGAGTGGTAAGGTGGTGATGACAGGGTCAAAATTGTTTTCAGTGGTTGCATGCACTAAGGATGGTTATTCAAGGGGGTACTGCTGTTTAAGTGTCAAAGTAGCCATCTCTAAAATCTTTATGAAAATAACGGTTCTGCTTCTTTGCTCACTCCATCCCTTATTTGAGATTGATACCAACCACAGTATTTGTTTCTCTGAATATAAACTCTGTACATGGCCATTCTGCCCAAGCCCCTGTGATGCAATAATTGTGACTTTCAAGGCCACTCTTTGTAGACATGTGCAGTGGATGTCAAATGATCACTTGTATTGCAGAATGTTAAGTGTGTCTTTGATGAGTACAACCTCAGCATCACTCAGCATCAGTGCAGCTCCACCTAAGCACAACCACCTCAACATCACTCAGCACCAGCGCAGCACATCTCAGTAGCACTCAGCAACACCTCAGCAACACTCGACACCAGCTCACCATTACTCAGCACAGCACCACCAGATCACCACTTTAGTATCACTCAGCATCAATAGAGCACCCCTTTAGCACCACCTGAGCACCACTGCAGCATCAGTGCAGCACCACCTCATCACCAGTGTAACAGTGCAAAACCACCTCAGCACCACCACAGCACCACCTCAGAATCAGCGCAGCACCACTTCAACACCAGTCAGCTTCATTCAGCACCACTTCAGCAGAGCCACTGCAGCACCACCTGAGCATCACTCAGCAGCACCAGAACACCACCACAACACCACCTCAGTCGCAGCACAGCACTTTCTTAGCACCACCTCAGCACCAGCGCAGCACCACCTCACTACTAGTGTAGCAGCACCTCAGCTTCAGTGCCACAACACCTCCTCAGCATCAACGCAGCATCAGCACACCAGCATAGAATTATTACTCAGCACCATCAAAGAATCACTCAGCAGCACCTCAGCACCCCGCAGCACAATCTCAGCATCAGTCAAGCACTATCTGACCACAGCACCACCTTTGCATCGGTGCACCTCAACCAGCACAGCACCAACTGAGCAACAATGCAGCGCCACCACAGCATCAATACAGCCCCACCTCAGCAGCAACTCAGAACCAGCGCAGCACCACTTCAGCATGACCTTAGTACAGTAAAGCAGAAGAAAACATGAGAGAAATCCCCCACTCAAAATGTATATAAATAGGTAATAACTCCTAATGTAATTATGTCACCCACAGAAGAACTCATTTTTCAATTATGTATTCATCACAATATAAAAATTCATTTCTTTTTTTGTATATATATTTTGGTACATTGATATGCACAAACAATCAATTACAACATTTATACTTAGAGTAAATGGTCACAAAACAGTATATACAAGGGAGCAAACAAACCAGAGAGCCCTGGGTAGAGTGAAGCAGAACAACGACTATAAGACTGTGCAATTCACCCCCTCATAAACACGTGAACAAAGATAACGTGAACATCAACACATCCTGAACACAAAAAAAGTACAACAGACACAACTTGATTATACAAAAAATACATTCAATGTGCACCACATAAAACAAACAAGAAGACAAAAGTGAAAGCGATGACGCGCTTTTCGGAAATGCCAATGTATATGATTTCCTTCATCAGGGCGCAGACTTCCTCAATTTAAATGGTGGGCATAGTGGGCCGTCGAATTTCATAATAAATATTCAATAATGAAGAAACAGGGCTTTAAAAGAAGGTACGTTGATCAGACTGTTACTGCCTCAGGATAGACCTAGGCGTAGGTGGTGGCCGTGGAACGAATATGGAGCATGAACTCAAGAAAGGTTTAGGAGTTTCAACGCCGGGCAAACAAAGTAAGTCTGGACCAGGATAATACAGGTGTCTACTCTGAAGCACGTCAATAAGGAAAAAAGTGGGTCCAGTCAAACACACATGGTATCGATGATGTTAAGATGGAGATCCTGTCTTGGCTGGATTTCATGAATATAAAAATTCACCAGCGCAGCACCACCTCATCACCAGTGCAGCACCACCTGAGCACTACCAAAGCATCACTCAGCACCACCTCATTATCAGTCAGCACCAACTCTGCACAAACACACTACCACCTTAGCACCACCTCATATCACTCAGCACCAGGGTAGTACAGCTCGCCTCAGCGCCACCTCAGCACCTCCTCAGCATCAGTGCAGCACCACCTCTGCATCACTCAGCACCATTTAGCACCTAAGCATTACCACAGCACCATCTCAGCATCCGCACAACACCATCTCAGCATCAGCACAGCACCACCTCCTCATCAGTGCACTGCCAGTGTAGCCCCCAACTCAGCATTAGCACAGCATAACCTAAGCACCAGCACAGCACTTCCTCAACATCAGTACAGCACCATCTCAGCACGGCACCATCTCAGCATCAGTGCACCACCACCAGCACAGCCCCACCTCAGCACCAGCGCAACCCCACCTCAGCTGCAATGGAGCACCACCTCCTCATCAGTGCACTGCCAGTGTAGCCCCCAACTCAGCATTAGCGCAGCACAACCTAAGCACCAACACAGCACTTCATCAACATCAGTACAGCACCATCTCAGCATCAGCACAGCACCATCTCAGCATCAGTGCACCACCACCAGCACAGCCCCACCTCAGCACCAGCGCAACCCCACCTCAGCTGCAATGCAGCACCACCGAAGCATCAGCGCAGCATCACCTCAGCTCAGCATAAACTCAGCTTTGCACTACCCAAGCACCAGCACGGCACCACCTGAGCACCAGTGCACCACCACCTCAGCATGACTAAGCACCACACAGCATCACTCAGCACCACCTCAGCATCACTTAGCACCACCTCAGTATCGCTCAGCATCACCTGAGCATCAACTTCACACCAGCACACCACCACATCAGCCCCACCTCAGCCTCACTCAGCACCAACACAGCATCCATGAAGCACCACCTCAGCATGAGCAGCACCACCTCCACCTCAGCATCACTCTGCACTGCCTCAGCACCACCTCAGCGTCACCTCGGTACCAGTCAGCACCACTTCAGGACCAGCGCAGCACCAGCGCAGCACCACCTCAGCATCAGCGCAGCATCTCATCACCACTGCAGAACCACCTCAGCATCAACCAGCACATCTGAACCAACTCAGCACCAGCACCACAGCACAGCACCACCTCAGCAACAGCACAGCACCACCTCAGGACCACCTCAGCACAAATGCAGCACCACCTCAACACCAGTGCAGTACCACCTCAGCATCAGTGCGGCACCACCTCAGCACCACCTCAAAGCAACATCAGCACCATTGCAGCACTACCTCAGCGCCAGCTCAGTGCCACTTCAGCTACAACGCAACACAACCTCTGCTCCAGCACAGCACCACTTCAGCTGTGAAGTTCCCCAGCACCGTTTCAGCATCTCAGAGGCCGGCAGACTAAGGACGTCAGTTTTTAGTCGTATGGGGCAGACTTGGCCATTTGAGGCTATGCATCCAGTTAGTTATTGTGTTTTGTGCGGCGGGGCAGTGGTGTTAGAACTAGTGAGATTCTAATCCGAATCACCTTCAATTAAACATATATTAATCAAATCTACATTGATTACAGTATCTTAGAGTAAACTTGAAGAATAGTGGTAAGTAAAGCAACGTGGCAATATTTGTTATTTGTTTGTTTGTACGCTATTACAATGACCTGAGCTTAAAAACACACACAACAGCTCCTCTATTGACAACTCATGGGATGTGATGTCTCTGATATTTTTAATTAGACTCCACATCCCTCGGTTTTGTTACCTTATTCAAAGCATACACATCTGCAGTCAACAGGCCTCAATGTTATGTGTATCTTTCAAACAGTCCTGATTTGTCAGAAACTCAAACTAAGCCACAGCTACGTGATGGAGCAACTGAAACAACAAGTCCTAACATGCTTAGAGTTGTTGACGTAAAGGCACGACTGGCAGAAGATCACAGTCATGACATAGGTGCATGTCCACAACTAAGTCCCTCTTATAAGTCAGGTATTTATTTCTAGTCTAGGCATGAAAGTCTTCAGCATCGTATGCTAACTACACATTGTGCATGTCAAAAATCCTTCCTGTGGGATGTCATTTAAGGTTTTGTGCAGAGTTGGTAATATGACCAAAAGACCAGTCAAGTGAAAGATGCTCAGTAGGGCCTTTTTTTTTTTAGCTCAGATGCCTTTCATTGCATTGCACATTGCAGAATGCAAATTGACAAGAATGTGGAAGAAATTATATACTATTATGTTTTGCATTGTCTAGTAAGATCTTAATTAAGGTCTAAGCATCTTTTATACAGTACACTCTCATCAATTACTTAGAAAATAATCTTTCTGAACAGTGTGGTGTCTCTTTTGTGAGGGTTATTGAAGACCTGGGCTGGACCAGAAAACCTTTTTGTGCTGTGTTTCTGTTATAGGTTTCTTTGTTGCATGCAGGTTTTCCTCTGCTCCCACTCTCTAATTACTATCCCTCTTTGTCATTTTCTTTTCCCTCTTTCTGTTTTCCTAGCAGCCTCTGTCCTTCATCTTCCTTCTCTCTCGTCTTCCTCAATTCCTCTCTCCTTCTTGTCTGTTTCTCTCCGTCGTATCCTCTCGCGCACACTCTCTTCTTTTTCCTGTCCTCTTCTTCTGCCCTCTTATTCATTCCTCTCTATCTTTCTGCCTCTCTCCAACAGTCTTGTTTATTGTCCCCCTCTCTTTTTTGCCCTTGATCTTCTCACTCTTTCTACAGATTTATCTCATTTTGCTAATATCTATGTGTTACCCCTCTTACCGTTCCTTCTATCTTAACTTTTATCTTTCTACTTTTTATTTCTAACATTACCTAATCTTTTTTTCCCTATCACTCCCTGGGGATCGGCACGAACGGTCTGCCACATCTAACGAGTTTTGGACCCCGAATGTACCTTCTTGAAATGTTTATTCCTACTTGACATTGGAAAGTGGTTGTGAATGGTATTACTCCCTTCGGGCACGGGCAAGTGGGACGCATGCAGAACAATGCCTTTTAATGTTATAACTGTGCTGATTTCAACTCTTGGCATGTATTGCTAATATGCTGGCTTGTTGAGTTGTATGTTTTGAATTTTTTTTCGAAATGCCAATAAATACATTTTTTTTAAACCGTTACCTTATCATTTAGTTCTCAAGCGTTGTCTTTTTTCTTTGACAAACATAACTTCATATTATTGTTTCTCAGTCAGTTTTCACTTTCTCCTCTTCACTCCTTTGCTTTTCTCCCTGGTTCCATGTATTTACCTCTTATTCCCCCTTTCCTGTATATTCATTTCTCTCCCTTTCGCACTTCCTCTTTCATCGTTTCCCTTCTTCCTCTTTCTCCCCTCTGTTTATCTTTTTCCACTCTTTCTCTCACCATTTCGCCTCTCCTCTATTTATTTTCCTCTTTGCTGCTCTTTTTTCTCTCTCTCGCTAGTCTTCTGCCTTCTCTCTTTCTCTGTCAGACCATCACCCAGGCACACATCCACTATTTCTTTTCATCTCTCCTGTGGTCACTCTAATTTTGACACTCACTTTCAGTTCCCCCTCTCTCAGTTTTACTCATTCTCTTTCTCACTTCCTTTAGGTCTCTATCAACCACATACACACACGATGTATTGCTCTTTCTCTCTCATTTCTCTTTATCTGTCACCCTTTGTCCTTCCTGTGGGTATCATTTTTTCTAGTCTGTTTTTCTCCTCGCATTCTAACTCAGTCTGTCTTTCTCACATGTTTATTTCTTCCCCTATACACACCCTCTTACTTCTGTGTTTCATTATCTCTGGCCTCAATGATTCTATATATATGAGATTTATCTGTACGGGAAGCTGACTGTGCCCTTTTTCTTCCCATTCAGCCTGCCTTTGCTGCCAGGGACGCCTCGCCGGACCCGCTTCGCGGGTCCCGCAGCGCAGTTCAAACCGCGCCA
Source organism: Lissotriton helveticus (assembly GCF_964261635.1). Lineage (NCBI taxonomy): Eukaryota > Metazoa > Chordata > Amphibia > Caudata > Salamandridae > Lissotriton > Lissotriton helveticus. Next base: position 339,159,976 of record NC_136065.1, on the reverse strand, counting down.
CCACCATTGTGAAGGGGGTAGTTTACCTCGACCGGCAGGGCTGCGAGCACCGGCAGGGACTCCGAGGACCAGGAGTCCCTGCGCGCCCTAATTTGACCAGCTGGGCTGCTCTCCCTGCCGGACCCGCCCGCCCGCCTGCAGTGTAAAAGGGCTGCCTTCCAAGAAGCGAGTGGGATATTTATCTGTACGGGAAGCTGACTGTGCCCTTTTTCTTCCCATTGAGCCTGCCTTTGCTGCCAGGGACGCCTCGCCGGACCCGCTTCGCGGGTCCCGCAGCGCAGTTCAAACCGCGCCACCACCATTGTGAAGGGGGTAGTTTACCTCGACCGGCAGGGCTGTGAGCACCGGCAGGGACTCCGAGGACCAGGAGTCCCTGCGCGCCCTAATTTGACCAGCTGGGCTGCTCTCCCTGCCGGCCCCGCCCGCCCGCCTGCAGTGTAAAAGGGCTGCCTTCCAAGAAGCGAGTGGGATATTTATCTGTACGGGAAGCTGACTGTGCCCTTTTTCTTCCCATTGAGCCTGCCTTTGCTGCCAGGGACGCCTCGCCGGACCCGCTTCGCGGGTCCCGCAGCGCAGTTCAAACCGCGCCACCACCATTGTGAAGGGGGTAGTTTACCTCGACCGGCAGGGCTGCCAGCACCGGCAGGGACTCCGAGGACCAGGAGTCCCTGCGCGCCCTAATTTGACCAGCTGGGCTGCTCTCCCTGCCGGCCCCGCCCACCCGCCTATCACAACTCTTGTTATTTAAAGGAAGCCAAGATCCCACTGCGCGGGAGCGCCCGGGGCTAAGCCCGGGCAAAGGGCGGGCCCTCTTAGGCCAGAGTAGGCTGGGCTGGGCCTATCCTTTAGCGTCTGCAGATCGGAGCCCCTTGTTACAGGTTAGTCCAATGGCTATGCCATCCGAAGAGGGGACACCTGGGAAGAAGGGAAGACTTCGTAATGGGTCACTGGACAAATATTTCCCCAAGGTCTTGACTGAGGGAGATAAGGAATTGACCATGGCTGAGCGAAGGGCTGAACGGCGACGCTCAGTTGAAAGCCTGAAAAATAGATCCCTTACTGACATTGTTCCTTTTTCTATGTCCCAGGAGGGGGATACAACTGACATTGGGAGGGAAACCGTTAGCCAAGAAGGTTTCCCTCTTCTGCTGCGTGATTGTACCCCCACCCCTTGTATGATCCCAGATCCTATTGTAATTGATTCTCCCACTCTTAGTCTTTGTGGCAATACTATTCCTTCGAAGCCTAGGAAAACGAAACCTAAACAACTAGTGGTAGCCCAGATACATGGCCCACCACCGAGTAAAAAAGGGAGGAAATTAAGGGTGGGGTTAGGCAAAGCAAAAACTCCCCACACTGATTTTGGCAAAGGGCCTAAACTACCCACTACACATGTAAGGGCAACAGTGGAGGTGCCAGCATCATTAACATCTGACGCACCACCACCAGAGGTTATTCAGCCCGTTATGGTCCCAAACTTAGTGGGTTCTGATATTAACCTGGGGCCCACAACACCAAATAGACTATCCCCCCCTTCACTAATGGGGAATTTGGAATTTCTATTGAGGTCTCTGCTCTTACCCATTAATGAGAGCATTAAGAAAGTTGAAATTAGATTGACACTAATAGAGTCTGCTATAAACAGTATGGTTACGTTAACCAAGGCCCAGGGGAGCGGGGGGGCTCAACTCATACCTGCCGTTAGGCTTCCGACTAATCAGATTGTTAAAACCCCAGTCAAAACTCCAACTGCCCCACTTCAGTTGCCTAAACAGATGTCACAGCCTCATGGTAGGGATGTGACTGGTACTCAAAAACCAAACCCCCTAAAAGACACAAATATTCCAGCAGTAGGGACAGAGGGTGACTCTCAAAGTGTAGCGTTAAAGTGTGGAAAATTGAATTTTGTCCTGTCATGTGTGCCTACGTGTTCCCCATCCTATGTTATATGTGCATGATCGATATGCATATATCCCCCTATGATCGATTAAAGACGCAATTATAGTTGTGTCCGACTCTAGTATGCCAGTATCCAGTTCTCGTGAAAGCAACGAGTACTAGGCCTATGTTGCCACGTTTCACAGTGTGTACGTTAATTCATTGAATTGTCCCCGTTTCTAGGCCTCAAAGGGCCCGGACACCAGATTCAAGCTCCAGTCTCCTGAACCCACTCCGAGGAGCGATGCAGCCCCCACCTGCATCCCTTACCCTTCACTTACTTCCTGCCGCGCAGCGCGGTGCCCGGCCTGGCTCTGCCTGCCTGTCTGCCAAGAGTATGTTATGCTTCTAGTTATCAGTTCAGCTTTCCTTCTTCGCATTCCTAAGCTACTGAACCGCATAAACAGTTTCAGCTATAGTCTAGTCCTTCTGTCTCCCTGCAAGAGTTACTGTATTAATATTCATAGAAGATTCATAGCACACGCAATACATGTAGAATATATGCATGCACCAGCCTTAGTGTCAAGTAGCCTTTGCCCTGATAACTTTTAGATTCTATCAACATGTACTCCAAACACCAGATACCAGATATGCCATAGGTACATGTCGTCCTGACACCGCAGACTTTAGTCTCCTCTTCTAGTGCAGAAGTCATAGCCCCCAGTTCTCCCCGGTAACACGTCATTGCCCGTTTGCGCGCACCACTAGGTTAAAGGTCCCAGCTGCTCAGGTAGCCCCCTCCATGTTTCCGCCCATTTATGACACTTCTGTGACGTTCTCATCACATGTCTACGTGCACGCCCTGTGCACGCCTTCTTTCCACGCCCATGTGTTCTTATCTTACGCTTGTCACTAGTTACGCCTACTGTATGTAATGTAATTGAAATGTCTTACTATATATATGTTGAATTGTGATGAAAACGTGTGCAGCTGCCTCTCCATTTTATTTCAGGCTGTCCCGATCCAGTCCCTTCCCTTTTGCCTGAATAAAGCCCTTTCGACTCGGATACATCGGATCCTGCCTCTTATTTATTGAGCTATCTGTTATTGTTAATGCATTCAAAAATAGTACCGGTATTTAATTATTTATTTACCACATAATGGCGCCCGAACAGGAACGAGCCCCTTCCTCACGCGCTGGCGATGCAACGCCGGTCCCCTGACCCTCTGCAGCCGTGACGGAACAATACCGTGCACGTGCAGATATTTCTGCTTCAAGTCTCCCTCAGGCCCACGGAGGAGACGGAGACTGCGGTCCGACATCCAGACGAAGCGGTGTGGAATGAGGTTCGTCCCGACCAGAGCCCAAGCCGAGAGAACAAGGTCCGAAGTATCCGGAGGCCCACCTGTTTCTGAAGTCCGAAGTTCGTAGTCCGACGTCGTAGCAGTCCAGTCCAGTCCGAGGCCTTCCAGTTTCTGCTTCCCGGTGAGTACCGTTGCGGGGGAAGTATCTAGACAGGATCATTAGTTTGTTCCTGGTCCGATGGGTTTGGGTACGCAGATCCAGTCCGAAGTATCCACCTAGGTGGGTACGGTATGACGTGTCTCTTTATGGGACCGGTCTGTTCTGTACTGTTTTAGCAGTGCATCCAGTAATTCTAGTAAGTCCGTTCTCGAAAAATTCATGTGTTCTGTTTTCAGTGTATCAGGTAGTATTCTGTTCGAACTGTTATTTATGTATTTTTATGTCGTGGTATGAGTGTTTTGTTTGCCATTTTATTACTGTGATTATTGTGTATTGTGTTCGCAAGTAAGCTCCTGAAAATGCCTCTGTTCTCGAAATTACGTCAGATAAAGACCAGAAAAGGGTTACTCGAAGAAGCAGTTCCTGTCCCCCCTAGGGACAGTCCTGGTCATTTTATGTATCACAAGCATGGCTTAGATGCCATATTATATCTAGACTTATGGGCGGACTATACTAAAGATCTTGAAGAGAAATATAGATGGCCTGTATCAGGTACATGGGATGCCGAGTGCATCATGCGAGTAGAAGAAGCATTATGGAAAAAGAAAGCCAGACAGTCCCAGAAAGATGCCATCGAGTTATGGCGCAAAGAATCTCATAAAAGAACCGAAAAAGAATTCAGAAAAACAGAATTAAGTAGAGAATCCTCAGAAAAAGCCCAAGAAAGGGAATTAATAGAAGAAGGTGAACGAGTTAGAGCAGAACAGTCAGACAGACAGAGAAATGCCCTTATTAAAGGTATGTATCCTCTTCTGCCGAGGGCTTGCCAAAGGCAACCCCGGAAGCATCCTGTAATTTACCGCCACCATTGGTCCCGATGAAGCTACGTCATAAACCGACCGCAGCTGAAATTTTTCTTTCGTCCTACTTGGACGACACAGTCCCAGAATATGCAAATCCTATTCCGCCTGCTCACCCACAGCCTCCCGTTAATAATGTAATTCCTGTTCCTCCAGCCACTGGTCCCGTGGGTCCAGTTAATGTTACAGTACCCCCGGACCAGCCCACAGTAAATGTACCCGCCTTGCCAGTTACTTTACCGGCACGTACAGTATTCACCGACGATTCTAGTTTAGGAGCAGCGGGGGGAAGTGCTCCCAGCACCCCGCCTCAAGCAAGACGACTGACCCTGCATGACATAGCGTTACAGCGTACGCCAAAGGTGGCTACATACACAGATCTCAAGCGACTTCTTAGTGACTGTATATATGATCCAGTCCCAGGCGAAGATCACATGATCTTATATTCAGTACGTTTAAGACGGGTTTCCAGCTTTTTGGACACCCTGCCCGACATGAAGGAACATCTAAACAGAATATATCGTTTTATCCGTACAGGAGAGAATCCAGGAAGTATTCACGAAGCTATGTCACAGAGGAAAGCCGAGGTTCAACTTATGATTTTAAAGTTTTTGATTAATTGTTTAATAAGAGAGCAAGATTACCCAGATAAAAATCAAGACGAGATGAAAGCCCTGACCAGGTGGAGTGACAATATAGCCGAGGGAAAGCACAAGACACAAGGTAGTGTAGAGAGTATGTACAAGAAAATTCGTAAGGAAATAATCCGTATACACCAGAAGGAGGAAGAAAAACGAGCAACCGAGAAAGAGAATGACTCTTCTAGTGAAGAGGTAGACAGCGAGAATCCCTCCAGAATAGCGTATGTAGGTAGAACTAGACTTTCCGACCGACATTCACGCCTAGATTACAAGAAAGTTTTTCCTCCTCCAGCACCAGAACAGTGTTCTCTTGAACAAGTATTCCAGGCCACCGATCAAATTCTGAAATCACGAATAGGTTATAGCGAGCTTAGTACCATGCACGAACAAGAATTAGCCCGATCAGCAGTCCGATGGACTAGGGATTCTACCACGTTTCCAGATGAAATAGTGGCTCAAACGTTTCTGAAACTGCCCCCAGCCGAGCAACGTCTGGTGGGTACGTATATGATCCAGCACCTCATTACACTGTATGAGGACCAGCATTATGATCCAGGTCCTCTACATGATGTATTAAACGAGTTACTCCAAACCAGATGGAAAGGTCTAGGTACCGATTTAATTAGTGTCATATTAGAACAGCGCCACAAATACAGAACGTTTCTGAATCCACATTTTGTTTCCGTCTCACCCCCAGAAAGAAAATCATTCTACATAGACAGACAGAATCCGTTACGAGAAGTACATCCAGTTAAAGGAGAAGATGGTAGTCTAGAACGAGTATTTGTTTACACCCCTATCACGAAAATAGAGCTCTTGGAAATGAAAAAGTTAATACCCTGTCACGATAAAGATCCAGCAGGGTTCCACCGTGAATTAAAGGACATGCTCCGTATGGGAGAATACACGTATCCTGATATCATTAAAATGTTAAAGGTCCTGTTGCCTGCGGGCATATATGAAAAACTCAAAGAAAAAGAATGGGAGGTGGGAGAGAAAAAGATAGATTGGACAGCATTAGAAACTGAAGATAACACACGAGTACCAGGTACCGGTCTTGGGGAGAAAGCTAAAGCTTTGCCCGAATTGTTAATACAAGTTTTGCCAAGATTACTAGCCACGAAAAAGGAAGATTGGGATGCCATCTCAGCCTGTAAACAGAAACAAGACGAAGACACTAGTGATTTTTATTCTAGATTTGAGAAATGTTTCATTATTAATAGTGGTCTGAAAACAAGTAGTGAATCGTATCCCCATCTTTTTGTTACCAAACTAGTCGAGAATTCAAGTCCACAAGTTAAAAATCGAGTACTGAAAGTCGAAAGTACCTGGCAAGCTAATACTCCGTCACAGATGCTCCAGATGCTACAGTATCACCAGAACAGAATTAGGGAAGAGCAGGAACACGAAAGGAGACGTATGAAAGACACGAAAATGAAAGTACTAGTTGCACAGTCTGTTCCGCAAGACAGTCAGAAGAGGGGTCCGAATCAAGCCAGTCATCCTGCAGCTCCCGTTAAAGGGACATGCAATTACTGTAAACAGCCAGGTCATTACATAAACGAATGTGCAGTTCTGAAACACAACATAGCTACTGGTAAAACGAAAGAGAGACCACGTCCGCCTAGACAAGAACAAGTTGCACAGAATTCCCAGACACCACAGAATGCACAACAGACAGTTACAGTACCGCAGCCTATAGCTGCCACACAGCATGTTACACAACAGATGTACCAGTATGCACAGTCAGAGTATCCAGATTATCAGCCATATTCATGAAACAGCCTAGAGAGGGAGGTAGGCTTGCCTCTCATCGAGATTCCTGTAGATCAAGAGGGTCCCTATGTACACAGTCAAGTATTAGGGAAAGACAGAAAGTTTCTGATTGATACAGGGGCAAGTAGGACTACCATCAGTCATGACGAGGTTCCAGGGGCTCCGCTCTCAGGCTCTAGAAATGTTTCCCTTGGATTTTCAGGAAAGCCTATTGTTAATGAAATATCGAAACCAGTTACTCTAGAAGTTGGTCCATTGTCCCGAACTACAGATTTGTTACTAACGAAATCCTGTCCAGAAAATTTATTAGGCATTAGGACTCTAAAAGAATTAGGCGCAGTAATATGTTGTTCCCCAGAAGGGGTACGACTGTTCTTACGTGATTTTAAAGGTCATTATGTATTACGTGATTTTGATCCAAGATTATTGAATGTACCACAGCATTTATGGGCGCAAGGTCCAACTGATGTAGGTTGTATGCACATCACACCCCATCGTGTCACTCTGAAGAAAGGTGTTGTATTACCACGAATCCGACAGTACAAATTGCCACCCGAGGCTGTAGCAGCCTTATCCAAAATTATTGACGAACTGATTGTTCAAGGAGTAGTTGTAGAAACTGACTCCAATGTATGTAATTCTCCTATCATTCCGATTCTGAAACGTACTGATCCAAATGCACCTCCAGTTTATCGATTAGTGATTGACCTTCGAGAACTTAATAAATGTATCATACCCCAGTACCCAGTGGTTCCAGATATTTCTTCCCTATTGACAGCCATTGATTCCGAAGCTACGTTCTTCACTGTTATTGATCTCAAGAACGCATTCTTTAGTGTCCCCATTCATCCGGATAGCCAGTTTCTTTTCGGATTCTGTTTAAATGGAAGAAGCTATAAATTCACACGAGCACCTCAAGGTTTCACAGAAAGTCCTAGTATTTACAGTCAAGCACTAAAAAGACAACTAGACAATATTCACATGCCAACTGATACTGCTCTGCTCCAGTATGTCGATGATCTATTGATCACAGCCCGTTCTGAACGTGACTGCGAACGTGCGTCACTTACAGTCTTATATTTTCTGGCCGAGATGGGGCACAAGGTGTCCCCTTCCAAATTGCAATTCTGTGTCCAGCAAGTGGTCTACTTAGGACACTTACTGTCCAAGAGGGGTAGGCAGTTGACACCTGACCGTATCCAGTTAATAGCACATCTTCCACAGCCCAAGTCACAGAAGGAGGTACGAGCTTTTATCGGCCTCACTTCTTACTGCAGACAATGGATTCCTCAGTATGCATATCTAGCCAAGCCACTGATACAGTTAACGACACAGGAGGCAGCCGTATCGACTGTCCTCCCTTGGACCCAGGAACATACACTTGTTTTTAATGAGTTAAAGAAAGCTTTATGCCAAGCACCTGTTCTAGCAACACCGAACTACAGTAAGCCTTTTACACTTTTTGTTACTGAACGTGATGGTACTGCATTATCTGTTCTCACACAAGATCAAGCAGGACAATACAAGCCCTGTGCTTATTTTTCTAGCACATTAGATCCGGTAGCCCAGGCTCTGCCTGCGTGCCTCAAATCAGTTGCAGCCACAGCTCTAGCTATCAGACAAAGTGATTCCATAGTGTTAGGACACTCCCTGACAGTACAAGTTCCACACTCCGTGGAAGTTCTTTTAAACCGAACACAGACTCAGCACTTGACAATTGCACGTTTAACAGGTTATGAATTAACACTGTTTCAGCCACACATAGAAATTAGACGCTGCAACATTTTAAATCCCGCTACACTGTTACCGTCTGTTACTTCAAATCCTGCCACACATGACTGTGTGGAAGTTGTTAACACCATGACAAAGCCAAGACAAGACTTGACAGACATTGCATTACCTGATCCCGACCTGACACTTTATGTGGATGGTTCGTGTATGAGAACAGGTACAGGAGAACTAGTAGCCGCGTATGCAGTGACTACTGACACTGAAGTTATAGAAACCCATCGTATTGACACCCTGTCTGCTCAAGCAGCAGAGCTCGTCGCTCTGACCCAAGCCTGCATACGAGCCAAGAACCTGAAAGTAAACATATACACAGATTCACGTTATGCATTCGGAGTCGTACACGACTTTGGAGTGCTCTGGCAAGAAAGAGGTTTTATGACTTCTCATGGAACCAAGATTCAGCATGGCCCCCTCATTCAAGCTCTGTTAGATGCAATACATTTACCGACAGCTATCGGTATCATGAAGTGCAAGGCACATACGAAAGTCACTGACATCATTTCCCAGGGTAACGATCTAGCAGATCGAACAGCCAAGCTTACAGCTCAGACTCCAGACATTCCAGTTAACACGACACAGACACTCATTCCAGATCAGACTACTTGTATGACAGTTAAGGACCCTACACAAGACGTAATAGATATACAGTCACATGCTACTCCCGATGAAATAAAGAAATGGTCCGAACAAGGAGGGGTCCAGACAGATCAAGGATGGTTGACGAAGGGAAAAGCCACATGGTTTCTCCCCGACTCTATGGTTCAAGTCATTATTAACACCGCACATAGTCCTGCACATTTAGGAGAAAAAGCCATGCTAGACACTATTCAGAACCTCTGGTTCAACAAGCATTTACGAGCAGCAGCCAAACAGAAAGTGCGTACCTGCATGATCTGTTGTCAGTTCAATCCAGGTAAAGGTGTCCCGGTGGAACGAGGTGGATTCCATCCTCCCGACCACCCTTTTGAAGTCCTCCAGATGGATTATATTCAGATGGAGAGATGTCGAGGTTTCAAGTATGTCCTCGTAGTTGTATGTGCTTTGTCCAGGTGGACAGAGGCATATCCAGTTCCAGATTACACAGCCGCGACCACTGCCAGGCAGTTGGTTCGTGAGTATTTTCCCCGCTATGGATTACCGAGGGTCGTGTATTCAGATAACGGCCAGCCATTCTCATCCGAGCTCATGAAACAAGTATCCCTTCTGTTAGGGTACCAGTGGAAGTTCCATTGTGTACGCCATCCTGAAGCAGCCGGTCTCGTAGAGAGACATAACCAGACTCTGAAAATCCGAATTGCTAAAGTATGTGCCGAGAAAGGTGTAGATTGGTTGGTAGCACTGCCAGTCGCCCTTTTTTATATGAGAATGGTCGCTCATTCCCGTTCAGGTCTATCTCCGTATGAGATAGTGTTTGGTCGTCCCCCAAACATGTGGGGTACACCTAGACCACGTACGATTACCGATGTTGACAGTAATATGCTGACAGATTACCTTGCCTCCTTGATGTCTGCACTACAATCTTGTCGTTCACAGGTTGCCGCTGCTTTTCCAGACAACACCGAAGTGAAACCGCATGAAGTCGTTCCAGGAGATTTTGTGTTGGTTCGCAATTTTGATCGTTCAAGTCCGCTGGAGCCCCGTTGGAAGGAGCCCCGCCTTGTCCTCCTCACCACCCGGACAGCAGTGAAAGTGGAAAACCGAAAAGGCTGGCTACACTCCAGCCATGTGAAGAAATTTCATGGACTCAAACCAAAGACTTTTCTTAAAGACTGCCCCGTTCTCAAGGACTGCCCAGACTCTGAATCTAAACTTTCCTTGTTAGAGAAAACTCCGCAGCAGGAGTATAAACAGAAATTGAGGTCTAGTAAGTCAGCCAGTTTAATTGTCTAAGTCCCTCTCGGGTGAAATGGTTAGACAGGTTCCTGACATGTATGAGATAGACCCACACAGTAAGAGAGTTAGTCAAAACTCTAAGAGATGTATCATTACTCTGTTCTTTCTATTATTTCTAAGTCTTATGGTTACTTGCATAAGTTATGCTTTACATTTATGTTTTCCTATTTCACATGTACATATGTTTTCTAATGTTACAGTAGAGCACACATTTAGTGACCTGCCTCCTCACGAGTTATCCTATCGTCTTGCTATGCGTAATAATACTTTTATCCGAATGCTGCATTACTCACACCAGACCAGCAATGCCACTAATTGTTGGGTGTGTGGTCGACTCCCCCCTTTCCAGACAACGAAGGGAGTTCTGCCACTCTTTCCCCATCCGTTTTCACATAATGGTTCGTGTGGAGCATGGTCCACGTTAACGTCATCCTCAACTGATATGTCCCTTCTGAATAGAACATGTTTCCCAGACAATGAAGGTCTTTCCCATAGAACAGGGTTAGATCTAGAAAATGAGGTGTATGATCTAGGTAATTATTCCTCGAATTTCATGGTTTTGAATGTTCAGTCCGAGACTACTCCAGACTTGCCTGCTATTTCAGTTCTACAAGTCAAAGGCGAATTATGTGTCAGAAAAAATGGTTCCGCACACGTAGGTCATAGTGATTGTACTACTGTGGTCAAGTATAGTGACAGTGGGAAATCTATTTTCAAAGCCTCACGTCATTCTTATTTTGTTTGTGGTCAGACCGCGTATGTTCGTCTGCCCCTCGATTGGGATGGACAATGTTACATTGCCTTCCTACTGCCACCAGTTTTTCTAGCCCCATCCGACTATCACAGAAACACACATCTAGTACACATTAGACATAGAAGGGAGACTGAGTCCCCAATTGTCGATCAAACTGAAACTGCCCTAGAACAATATCAAGACTTCAATAAAGGTTTCTTTTTCTTCATAGGCCCTGTCCAGAATAGTAAGCTAATACGTAGGTTAACCAGAACCCTTGAAGCAGTAGTGAATGAGACTACTTCCGCTCTAGGTAATTTAACTGAAGAGCAATCTGCTATGAGATTTGTCGTGCTCCAAAATCGTCTCGTCCTTGACGTCATACTGGCCGATAGAGGAGGAGCTTGTAGAGTCATCGGATCTAGTTGCTGCATTTTCATTCCTAATAACGCACCGTCTGTTTATTCAGCTATAACCAGACTTCATAAAATTGCCCATCAGTTACACCAGAATCCAGGCACCTGGACATGGTCCGGTTGGCTCTGGAGTATTATATCTGCCTGGGGATGGAAAGTATTGTCATTCCTAGGTATAGCAGTAATGATCATATTCAGTTGCTGCCTCTGTTTACAATGTGGCCCTGCGATTTGCGGCTTGTGTGCTACATCTTGTATTCCTAGTCCTAGTTCTAAGTCCCGTTCCAAGACAATTCGAGACGAGCAAATGATGCTATATGAAATGATAGATGGTATCATGAATATTGATGTTTCCTGATGGAACCGTAGGGCACAAGGAGGGAATGTGGAAAATTGAATTTTGTCCTGTCATGTGTGCCTACGTGTTCCCCATCCTATGTTATATGTGCATGATCGATATGCATATATCCCCCTATGATCGATTAAAGACGCAATTATAGTTGTGTCCGACTCTAGTATGCCAGTATCCAGTTCTCGTGAAAGCAACGAGTACTAGGCCTATGTTGCCACGTTTCACAGTGTGTACGTTAATTCATTGAATTGTCCCCGTTTCTAGGCCTCAAAGGGCCCGGACACCAGATTCAAGCTCCAGTCTCCTGAACCCACTCCGAGGAGCGATGCAGCCCCCACCTGCATCCCTGACCCTTCACTTACTTCCTGCCGCGCAGCGCGGTGCCCGGCCTGGCTCTGCCTGCCTGTCTGCCAAGAGTATGTTATGCTTCTAGTTATCAGTTCAGCTTTCCTTCTTCGCATTCCTAAGCTACTGAACCGCATAAACAGTTTCAGCTATAGTCTAGTCCTTCTGTCTCCCTGCAAGAGTTACTGTATTAATATTCATAGAAGATTCATAGCACACGCAATACATGTAGAATATATGCATGCACCAGCCTTAGTGTCAAGTAGCCTTTGCCCTGATAACTTTTAGATTCTATCAACATGTACTCCAAACACCAGATACCAGATATGCCATAGGTACATGTCGTCCTGACACCGCAGACTTTAGTCTCCTCTTCTAGTGCAGAAGTCATAGCCCCCAGTTCTCCCCGGTAACACGTGATTGCCCGTTTGCGCGCACCACTAGGTTAAAGGTCCCAGCTGCTCAGGTAGCCCCCTCCATGTTTCCGCCCATTTATGACACTTCTGTGACGTTCTCATCACATGTCTACGTGCACGCCCTGTGCACGCCTTCTTTCCACGCCCATGTGTTCTTATCTTACGCTTGTCACTAGTTACGCCTACTGTATGTAATGTAATTGAAATGTCTTACTATATATATGTTGAATTGTGATGAAAACGTGTGCAGCTGCCTCTCCATTTTATTTCAGGCTGTCCCGATCCAGTCCCTTCCCTTTTGCCTGAATAAAGCCCTTTCGACTCGGATACATCGGATCCTGCCTCTTATTTATTGAGCTATCTGTTATTGTTAATGCATTCAAAAATAGTACCGGTATTTAATTATTTATTTACCACAAAAGGCACCTGTAGCAAATAAAAGAGAGGGTCAAGGGGAAGGGAGATACACTAGATGCCCAGTAACTAAGGTCCCACAAGTGGAGATTCCCCCACAAGCTGTGCCCTATGTAGTAGTTTTGACCGGGGTTCCGCCACTAGCAGAGAATAAGAAGGAGGGTTATGCCCAATTGAAAAATAAAATAATCCATTGGTTGAGGACATACAGGCCTATAGCTCAAAATGTGGATGGAGATATAGTACATGTTAGGCGGATCACTTGGTTGGGCAGTACACGTAAAGATATTGAAGGGATCTAGTGGTGGTCAATTTTAGAGATCCTCGGGCAGTGGATTATATTCTAAACTGGCCCACTGGAGGAGGGGGAAATTGTATCACTCCTAGGGCTTTAACCTATTTCTACCCGAGGTCGGTTTTGCACCCCCCTAACCACCGGAAAGAGTTCTATCCTCCGAGGCCTATCCCACAATTAGTATACAGTAACATCTTTCCTCTATATGGCCAGTATCCCGCTCAGGCCAATGATCAGTTTGGTTGGACTACGATACCACAGAGACATAACCCAAGTCACAATAGCGGGATGGAGCATTTAAGACCCTTCACCCCTCTGGAAACTTGTAATAGGTTCTCGCAGCTCTCTGGTATGGAGGACTGTGATTGATGTTCACAGTCTAAGGAGGAGGGTTGTGGACAACAAGGTGTGGATCCCCCGCAAGTAGGGGGAACTGCCGACAAATGCCAGGAGGGTACCCCAGTAGATCTTAACAAGATTAGCATCTGTTTGAACGTGACTCCCCTTGAAGCTTTGGGTGTGAATAATATTGCTGGTTGTATTGCACCCCCCAAGCAATCTAGTTGTGTGGGTGATATTTGTAGGAACAAGGTGGGAACTGGGGGGGGGAGAGGGTGTGCCTCTACTAGCTCCTAAGGGCCGTCGAGTAATACACCTGTTATCTTGGAATGTAGCAGGGCTAAAAAGGAAGATGGTTATTCCGGAATGGCATGCATTCATCGAGAAGTTCGATGTCTGTTTGTTTCAGGAAACCTGGTGTCTGCTACCAATAGATAAATCGGGTTATACTACCTTTTGTTCCCCAGCGGCAAGTAGAGGGAAGGGCAGACCAGCAGGAGGTCTTATTGTCTGGATAAGAATTGATCTGGACTGGGACATGGCTATTCACGACCCTGAGTGTAGTGATATACTGCACCTTTCATCTAGGGGCCATATTGAGGGAATAGGCTTGATCTATTTAATGTGTATGCTAGAGGGGCTCCGGGGGATAACACCTCTGCAACCATAATGAGCTTAGATTCTGCTTTAGCTAACTGCCCTCCTGTAGCTAAAATTATTGTGGGTGGGGATTTCAATTGTACGTTTGAACCCCTCCTTGGAGATGATCCCCCAGGCATTGAGGAAGAAGACTGCAAATGGTCTATCCCACTTTTGTTAGTACCACCCATTCGGAAATGGTCCGCAAGGGCAATCCAAATGAATGCCCTCACCAGGGAACACAAGCTAAGAGCTCTTAAAGGCAGGACCTTGTCTGACAAGACAGGTGCAATGACTTTTAATAGGCTTATGGGCCCGTCCAGAATAGATTACATCTTAATGGACGTTAGTATGTGGTCTGACCTTATCGATATGGAGGTGGTACCTACTCTGGATAGTGACCATAATCCTCTATGCAGTAAGTTTAAATGGGGGAATTGTAAAGAGAGGGGGGCGAGTGCGCTAATGAAAATAACTAAGGAGATTATCCCTTATAATAATAATCGAAGATTGAAATGGGATAAGGCTCATTTAAATGAAGACCAATTAGGGATCATTAAATCCTCCGTTGAAGATCTGCATCGAGACTTGGAGATAAGGGAACGGGAGGATGGTAGTGCCCCGAACCCTACCTTCAGCCTTGATTCTGTTTATAAAGCCACGATAGACCAAGTGAGTCATTATTTTATTTCCAAAGGGAAAAGTTGTAGACCGAACAACACACCGCCCATCTCTAGCAACCCGTGGTATTCGGCCCAATGTAAGGGGAAAAGGAAAAATTTGACAGTTGCCCTACTCACAAAGAATCCAGTACTGGTTAGAGCGGCTAGGAAGGATTATTTGAGAGTAATAGCACTGGCCAAACGCGATTGGGAGGAAGAGCACTGGAAGGATATAACAGATGCTGTGAGCAAGAGGGATACGATGTTATTTTGGGACCTAATTAACAGAGCTAGACAGGGGAAATCCCAGCCTCTAGCAGCCCATATAACTAGCCAACAATGGTTTAATCACTTCTCAGCTCTATATGGTGGCAGTGAAGATACAACCTGTCCCATGGTAGCTAGCGGTGGGGGAGGGGAACCCCTCGGGGTGATTGAGTGTCTATTTACGGCCTCTGAAGTAGCAGTGGCTATTAAACACTTGACCCCAAAGAAGGCGGCCGGCCCGGATGGGATCCCAGGGGACCTCTTGATTGCAGAACCCTTGGCCTGGGCCAATCTTATTGCCACTATAATGAATTTGATAGTAAGGGGCCACCCCGTGCCAGACTCTTGGAAGGGCGCTGAGGTGGTCACTGTGTATAAGAAGGGGGCAAGAGACGACCCTGCCAACTACAGACCTATCAGTCTGATAGATATAATCCAGAAAGTGGTTGGCAGGGTCATCATCTCAAGGGTGGGCGATTGGATGGAGGAGGAAAGTATTCTCTCTCATCTCCAGGCCGGATTTCATCGGAAGGTGGGCACGATGGACCAGGTCTCTCGCTTTTTTGGCATCTATTGGAGGACAGTTACCATCAAAAAGGGCAGCCTTTATATGGCCTTCATAGATCTCAAGACGGCTTTTGACCTGGTCCCTCGTGCTAAACTGTGGGAGATCCTGGAAAGTATGGGCTTCCCCGGTACACTCTTGAGTCTAATTGTAAGGCTCCATGAGGGGACTTATGCGAGGATCAGATGGGGTGCCCAGGGTCAGCTGACAGATAGGGTACCCGTGAGGAGTGGAGTCCGCCAGGGATGTGTCATGGCTCCGACCCTCTTCTCCTTGTTTGTGAATGGAGTGGTGGACCACCTAAGAGGAGAAGAGACGGATGCTCCATCCCTGGCGGGGGAAAAGATCCAGACCCTACTCTTCGCCGATGACACCTTACTGATAGCCAAATCCCCGATAGGCCTGCAAAAACTCTTGCACCGATTTAGTTCATTTTGTATAGATAGAGGCCTAACCATCAATACCACGAAAACCAAATTGATGGCCTTTTCGCCCTCCAAAAAATTTAAAAACAACTTTCTGCTTAATGGGGCCCCCCTGGAGTTGGTTGACGCATTCGACTACTTAGGGGTCCGGATAAATAGCCGAATGAATTGGAAGGATCACCTGGCTAAAATGTTACTGGGCCACAAAAGAGTATCGGGGGTGACCCTGCGGGAGTATCGGGAATCAATTAGCAAACCAGTGTCACCGGTTATGGCCATTTATGAGGGTCAGATACTCCCGGCTGCATTATACGGCTCCGAACTATGGGGGTTCGAAAATGTTACTGAGTTAACCTTAGCAGAAAATAAGTTTCTGAGAGATGTGGTGGCCCTCCCCGTTTCTACCCCGCTAATCCCCCTGCGGCTAGATCTTGGTAGACGAGCCCTAAAGGACTTAGTGAGGCTGCGCCCACTGCTCTTTTGGGTTCGTTTAAGAAGGACTAAGGAGCTGGCCAAATATGCTGAAGGGTTGGATGACCTAATCTCGCTTGATATCGGCAACAAAATTGGATGGCTGAATAACGTGAGGCACTTAGTCTTACAATTGGGTCTGAGAGATGTATGGGAGACTCAAACTCCCCCGCCCAAATTAGTGATCAAGAAGCTATATTGGGATTGGGTGCAGGCCGAGGCAACACGCAGCATGGCTGGGGGTTCACTCACGGAGCGCTTTCTTGAGTTTAAGTGGGCTAGAAAACTGGAACCCTTTTTTGACCTTATAACCAAGCCGCTAGATAGAGCCCTATATTTAAAACTAAGGTACGGGACCTTCCCGGTGCATGAATTCACTACAAGGTGGTCTAACCATGATGGCCCATCGCGATCATGCCCGGGTTGTGCGGCTCCTAAGGAGTCTGTGGCCCACCTATTTTTTGCCTGCCCCGCTTATAAAGTGGCACGGAACATCTGGCTGAAACCAGTTTGCAGGGGCTTGAGGCTGAGGTGCCACAGATCGGCCTTACGAGTACTCTCTTCGGACTCATCGTCTACCACTCTGATCTGCGGGGTGGCAAAATTTCTGAGCAGTGCCTGGCTTATACGCTCAAGAATTCTGAAAGTGAATTCTAGGCTACCAATTGATCAGCTTGGGGATAATTGAAGGCCATCTATTTAAAGGAATTGCTGAGGATCCTTGCTGTGGCCTATATCAATTGTATTGTCTTGTGCTGTGTTTATATTTTAATCATGGTTTTTTTTCTTGATAATAGTCATTATTCTTTTAACTTGATGAAATGTATCTTTTAAAAGTGTATAATGCAATCTTTTATGGTGAGCAAATTTTACCGAATAAAGATATTCAACAACAACAACGATATTATGCTGATTTTAGACTCTGTCCACACAGTTTCTAATGTGTCCCTTTGCCATAAGTGTAGTCTGCCCTTGGAATCTGACATCTGTTGATTATTCCCTAGTGTCCTCCGCTGCATGTGGTGTAATTCAGGTACTATTTCCCAACCTCCACCCTCCTGTTGTTTATGTCCCCCACCACATAAAAGAAAGCTGTAACAAACAAGCATTAGAACAGGCAGGAAGATGTTGCCAGCATTGCAAGGACAAAAATACTAGAAGAAATGTTTTATGTTAATTCTTTTTTAATAGGGTCGTTCAGTTTTACATAATGTCTTCTTAGTTATATGTAAGGTAACAAAAATGCTTATAACACTTTTTTATTATAACTTTTCAACCTGCTACACAGCAGCCACGCTGCTCTACAACATAGCTTAAAGACATTGCTGAAGCCAACAGCTTTGGCTAAACACATATATGGTCCCAAAGGCGAGACTTATTGGCTATGCAAATGCTTGCTTATCTTCTTCTAGCTATTACTCAACTCCACATATCTCTTCTTTTCTATAAACCACCCAACTCCTTCTGTCTCTTTTCCTTTGGGGTTCACCTACCTCCTATCTCACTACTCTTGGTAGTCTCGAGCTCTTCATATTATTGTCCCCCAGGTTATCATCTAAACTCTTCCATTTGTCTTTCCCTAGGCATAACTGATTCCTTCTCTCTGTTCTCTTCTGGGTCTCACTCAGTTCCTTCTGTCTTTTCTCCTGGGTGTCAGCTACCTAAATTTGTGATCAGGGCAGGGCCGGACTGGGAGGGAAAACCAGCCCTGGCAAAGTGCTCGGCCGCCCCCGCTCTTTGTCAGGGACGGTTTTCGGCCGATTTTGCAGCTATGCTGCAAAAACGGTCCTGTAACAAAAACGGCCCCCAGGGGCCCAAAACCGGCCCCCACCCTTGCGGCCCACTGGGGGATTGCCCGGTGCCCGCAACGGCCAGTCCGGCCCTGCATCAGGGGTTTCTGAATAAGTAGTTTTGGGGTGCAGGAATAATTTAGAATTCTTTTATATTCCCCAACATATGCCGGGAAACTTTTGTACATTATAAAACAAGTTAATATACCTAAGTTGTAAAAGTATACAAACCCAGTTTTGCTTGTGATCTGTGAATGGTCCATCTGGTGCAACTTTGTAGGAACATGTGGCATAGAAGGAACACATAGGCAGCGACACTAAGGAGAGGCTAGAGAAGACTGCACCCTTGTTGGTGTTTGGAACCTAAACGACCCGGGTATTCGATGTTTTTGGTAAAATATTTGCTTTCAATTGACTTGCATTAATCTCAGGGCAAATCCAGAGCATGTAGAAAAGCAGAAGACCTGCTCTGCATTTACAAGTGTTTAGGGAGGAGGGATGGATTTTCAAGATGTGTCCCATTTTTCAGAGCGTAAGTGGTTTTCTAGCTCAGGATGTTTATCATCTGCCTTGTTTTGGTCTAGAGCCCAGCAGTTTCTGTTTTTGACTGTGTGCATAGCAGCGGACAGATGTACTAGAGCCTCAAAGGTACAGTACTGATCACACGTGACCAGGTAAAGTGAAGAGAGCAACATATTGGCATAGGGTTATTCCTACAAGCATTACGATAACCAGCTTATCCGCCAATAAGCTTGTGTGCTAATATGACATTTTTGAAATTATATTTTTTATAATCTTTATGATTGCATGTTTAAAAGGGATACTATTGTTGTTTTATTGGGTTCGTCCTCTGACCACACTGATGTTGGGCAACTCCCTCTGTCCCCATTTACCACCATTTCTATATTGAAGAACGTTTTGAGATTTTATACACAGGGTGGCATTAGCAATATATCTTTATAGATAGATGGACGGACGGACGACCCTCCCTCCCTCCCTACTGGCAATAACCAGTAGGTAGTTATAGTTAGGACCAACTTTTCCCATGGACGAAGCATTTTTTGTTTTGCTAATAACTTGGGCGCTGTTTGATGAATCTTCACAAAATTTTCAAAACTAGTACACAAGTTAGTAGAGCGATTTATGAAGTAGTGGCTGAGAAAAAGGGGGAATCAAAACAATTTTTCCCCATGCAATGTCTATTGGGTTTTGCAATTTTTAGAGACGGTTAAAGCCCTAACATATGAATGGAATTACACCAAATTTGGCAGAAAGCTAGATGTTGGTCTAGAAAGAGCCCTTTTTGTAATTTGGTGTCATTTTGGTTTTGCCAGTAACTTTGGCGTCATTTGATGAATCCTTGAGAAATGTTCAAAGCTAATCCAACACTCACTTCAGCTGCAGCCTTGAAAATTTTGGGGTGATCCGTCAAGTGGGCACCGAGAAAAAGTGTGGGTCCCAAAACGCATTTTCCCAATGTTAATTTCTATAGGGAGCTTTAGACATGGCTACAGCCGAAACTGCTGACCGGAATTACACCAAATTTGGCATACAGTGGCTTGTGGTCCAGAAAGCGGCCTTTTTGTTAAATGGTACAAAAACTTTCAGTACTTGTGGAGTTATTTAAACGTTTTTCAGATACACGACTGGGGATGCGAAGGGTTTGTGGCTCCAACGCAGTGCTGCACGTGGCACGAGTGCTCCTATTGACTGGCCGCAAGCTGAGGAAAGTGTTGCGGCCTGCCATTTTATGAAGCGAAGCCGGTCCCATGGGAATGTTTTACAAGGTGAAAAAAACAGAAGGGGTCAGGGTAGGAGTACCTTGACCCCCTGGGTGTATTATAGAGGTGTCTTAGACATCCTTCACCTTCATGCATTTTAGAATGTGTACATACTTTTTTTCACATTGAAGGAGTCGCGATCCTCAGCGTCTCCAGTTGTAAATCTTAAAAATCTTTACATTTCTCTGCAACAACTGAAAGGATTCACACCATTTAACAAAAAAGGTGCTTTCTGGAAGTTAAATGCGCCTATAATTGAGCACACCGTGCCTATTATTGAGCCAACCTTTTTACCCGTAAGGGCTCTGGTACAATCCCTGCCCCCCATTGTTCCACCAACAAGGTTGAGTTGTTGAGCTGGAACACTGCCGAGTTAGCTGCTAAAGTACAACTGAGGAACAGGTTGATTTTATATCTGCTTTTTATATTGTTATTTTCCAGAAGACCTGAACACCGAGGGACTTGTTTTGTGTTTGCTACAGCTGTTTGTCTATCCCCTCCACTCAATCAGCAATGTGCAGGGCTGGGCTAGCTGTGTGGTTCAGGATTACTCTAGACTGCTCTATCTCTCCCATCCCCACTATTGGTAGGTTGATCCATGCGATCATTATCAAGTGGTCTAATTTTCTAAGCTTTGTCTTAATAAATGTTTTTAACAACAATTTTTCAAACAAAGTAAACCCTAATTTTGTATCACTCTTCGAATTCATTGATGAGTTGGAATCCAGCCCTGTTTATCCATGTTCTGGCTTGAATATCATTCTGGCAGGGAATTTTAACACCAATCTCGTTACTGAGGTGGCTTGAATAGCTGATCGAGGTCCACAGTCTATAAACTATCAGCACTTATTATTATTAATAATTTGTAAAGTGCACCGTTCACCTGGCAGGCATCTTGGCGCAATAAGCGTTCAACATTGAGATCAAGGTTAAGGGAAGATCAGTATTATTCTTCAGGAGGAGGCGGACTCCGGCCTAATTTAATTTGGAAAGAGCCAGGTTTGTAGGCTCTTCCTAAAGCTAAGTAAATGTCCATTTGTTCTAAGGGAGATAGGCAGCTTATTCCAAAATTGTGCTGCCTTGACTTAAAAGGGTCTCCCTCCATCCCTAATTTTCTTAAACCTGGGTACACAGACAAGATTAGCTGAAGATGATCTCAACCTCCATTCATGTTTGTGGTAAGTGAATTTATCCTGTAGGAGTCTCGGTCATAAGCCATTTAAGGCTTTATGGACTATCCACATAGCTTTAAAAAATGCATCTCTCTTTTACTGGTAACCAGTGGAGTTCTTTTAGGGTATTTTTTGCTGAATCAAACTTTGATTTGTTAAATGCTAGTTTGGCTGCCATTACCTGTATTCTTTGAAGTCTTTTATACAAATAATCTGGAATTCCAAGTAGAAGGGCATTACAATAGTCACTTCTGCTTACTATTGCACTCTGTACACTCAGACAGACTTAAGACAGACTTAAGAGAAACTTAAGACAGACTTAAGACAGACTTAAGACAAACTTAGGACAGACTTAGGACAGACTTAGGACAGACTTAAGACAAAATCCTAACTTTACTACTACTAAATGCCTTCTGTGATTACCAAAAGTAGTACATTTAGGATTTTGTCTTAAGTTAGTTCTGTGAATCGGGCCCTATCTATGTAACACATTTGAATGGGCTGCACAAGAGATTCTTACGACCCCCACATTTGTTAAAGGGGTAGGTGTGTCCATCATTCACTATATATTTGCCAGTAGGAATTTGTCAGACTATATTAGGGATGGGCGGTCAATCCAAGCCCTTTCGGTGATCATAACCCACTCTTTATTACATTGCCATGCCCAGTGTGCTGTCCGTGGGCTACTGCTGTGGGTGGTCACAACGTACTCCCAAAAATGAGGGGCTGAGAATAGTTTGGAGGTCTGCAAATCTGAATGTTATTCAGTGTAGACTCTGCAGTGATCATTTGATCCTGCTTTTTGAATGTCTTAGACCTACCTGTGATCCGGATTGCATTGCAGATTCCTTCGTCCTCCTAGGTCATTCCATTAGATCTTACCTCCTGAGACCATTTGTTTGTAACAGGAATTCTAGTACCTCTTGGTTTGACAGGCAATGTAGGGAGGTCCAGAGGCTCTTTCATAGCGCCTTACGGACTACCCCTAGGAACAGAGCAGCTATCGCCGAAAATTGAAGGCACTATAAGCTGGTCAGCCGGGCATTGCGAGCCAATTTCTCTTATCGATTCCACTGTTAAAGTCATTGACAGGGCAGTTCTTGACAGAACTATGTCCTGGTCTACTGAGATCCACATTATTTCCGATGCTCAATATGGTTTTAGAACCCAGCCTGGGCACTCAAAAGCAGTGCCTTAATTTACACCTGATAATCAGTAAATACACTTTAGCAAAAAGAGGCAATGTTTATCTTGCTTTTATGGACCTGGCCAGCGCTTTTGGTAGCGTGGTCAGGTCAAAACTTTGGGAGATATTTGATGCCAAGGGTCTGGATCATGGTTTGATATCCTTCTTAAGAGCCCTTCACGCAGATTTAAATGCTACCGTTAGATACGGGCTTAACGGAAAATGTAGTGAGAAATTCGACCTGGACCGAGGTGCTTGGCAAGGCTGTGTTTTAGCACCCATTTATTTTAATCAGATATTAATGATTTGGATTTTAACTTAGTTACTAAGGGAAAGGGCATGCCAGCTGTGGGATGGCCGAGTATCTCTGTCCTCCTTTACACTGATGATGCTGTTTTAATGTCCAAAACTTCCAATGGTCCTCAGCAACTTTTAGATATTTTTGTACATTTTATGGACAGCCTAGGCCTGGTCATGAATTTTGCGAAGTCCTTTGTTGGTGCCTGTGGCCCTAAAAATGTGAAGCTTTGTTCTCTTGTGTCACGGGGGTTCCCATCTCCAGGACACGTGTATTTTTATATCTGGGGGTGATATTTGACTCCCAGGAGACTTGGAGCCAGTGTTTAAAAACTGAGGAGACTCGAGTTTTGCAGTTCAATTGGTTTCCTTTTTAGGTCTCGGACTAGTGTCTCACTGAGCAGCAGTGTGGGCGGAGTCCGAGATTTTATGTTTTGGCAGTACGGGGCTTGAACCCGCCCCTCTTCTCCATTGGCTGGCTTCCTAAACGGAGGCCAGCCATTGGAGGAGAGGGGCGTCACTCAGTTCAAGCCCTGTCTTTTTGCGATTTGGGGCGGTTTTTTGCAGTTTTTAACTCTGTGACGTCATCCGTCACTCAACTGCAAAAACCACGACCCGAATCCGAAAATGGCGGGGCTTTTCTTATGCCATTTCGCCCCGACCGCTGCCGCAAGAAGTCGCCGAGTCTTCGCCCCCCCGACCCCTGTTCCACGTTCCGCTCGCTCCTGAGTATCAGCGTGAACTGATCGAAGGGTGGCTGCCCCAGACAGGACAGTTCGGGAGCTCTGCTGGCCGGTGCAGGGGGTGTGTGTGTGGGGGGTCGGGAGTACACGTATCTATTCCCGGAGCGTCCTAAGGAAGGGCATTGGGTGCCACAAGCCAATTCACAGACCGTGGGTAGGGAAGTGGCAATCCTACTAGAAATAGAACCGGAAGACGAGGGCAGAGAGTAAACAAAGGTAAACTGGAGACCTTATAAAGTGCGTGTATGTGCGTGTGTGGCAGCGGCCGTAGAGAATAGAAATACATGTTTGGCGTTTTTTTTCGGATTATATGTGAATCACTGGTGTGGGGGCAACCCAAACAGGATGAGTTTTTCCATCACCCCTATAACCATCCCCCCCGCACCCGACCCCCAAACCAGAGCTGACTTTTCGTCCACAAGTTTATGCTGCAGTCACTCAAGGAAGATGTGATGGAGTTTCTGACGGTAAGGTTGTTTTTGGTGTTTTTTTACTCGGTTGCTTTTTGGCAGCGCTCTGTATGGTGACCCTGTAAGCACACACATGCCAATAGAGGGTCGTTTCCGGGGTCCCAGTGTGCAGAGGGAGCATTTAGTTTCAAGGAACATGCGCTGAAAGGTGATCATCTCTTCTTCGTGGGCCCTGAAGAACGGCACGTGACCCTCAAAGGTCATACGGGCAGGATTTTAAATAATAATGTGGTCTCCCTAAGTTTCAGATTGTAAATGAGTAACATCATTATGAAAACATCAGCAGTCCAATGTACTGGCTCAATGACTCCCTCTTCGCCCCGCAGCAGCGCCTCATGTTGAGATGCTCCAGCAATGATGCATCTGTTCTGTGGACCTATGTTGACAGAGTATCAAATGTGGAAAATAAAAGAAACAATATTAATTGAAAGCTAAAGTCCAGACGAAAGCCAGAAAGCCAGCCCAAACACATCGGTCCCTACTATCGAGGGGGTGGGCGACGTTCAAGGAGACCAATCACCCACCAGAGTGGGCTTGGTGTCAGGCGATGGTGGTCCTGTGAGTGGGAGGGTGTTCAAACTTAAGCAGCAACAATGGTTTCCAAAATGAAGTTCTACACTTTGTTGCTTTGAGTCCAGTATTAAAAGGAATCCTGAACAATGAAAAACAATGTACTATCCACAGTCTTGTACCTTCACACTGTGCTAACATGATGATCAGCTTGGCAAGGCAGGTGTGGATTGCTGCAGTAGTTCATGTGGATAGCATTCCCTGGTTGGCAGAGACCTGTGCATCCGTCCCAGCCCCTCGCCACACTTGGCAAATGTCACAGCTCTGTTCTCGCTTCGGTCTCTATTATCCACCCCAGTCTGGCAGCTTACTGCATGCTTTCCATGGCTTGCGTCTTCTCACTGGCTGCCTCCTCTGCCTTATCTTCCACCATCTCTACGTTTGTTTTCTTTCTGTTTCCTTTATTCGTCTCTGGAGAGGACAATCTTTCATGAGCAATGCTTTGTGTTTACAAAACTTTAGGAAAGAGAGAGAGAGAGAGAGAGAGAGTGTGTGTGTGATGTGTGTGTGTGTGATGTGTGATATGTGTGTGTGTGTGTGATATGTGTGTGTGTGTGATATGTGTGTGTGATGTGTTTTCTATGTGATTGGTTTTGAAGTTAATTTGTGTGGGTGCAAATGCAATAGGTCTCGCATTTGCGAGAGATTAAGCTATTGGCATTGTAAATGATGATGCCATTTATTTATATGTTTTAAAAACAAAAACATAAATAAAAATAATGTCATGAGCAATGCCAATAGCTCTAACTTTAACAATGCCGAGACCATTGCATTGTAAATGCTTGTAAGTATTGCTTTCAAACTTCGTAACAAGCCGATTACACTAAATCTTGGAGATTTATAAAAAGAAGTTTTTACCAGTCCTAACTTATGGAGCCAGCTTGTGGACTGTAAGAGAATCAGGTTCCTGCAGGGAGAGGAGAACAGAGTATGTATACCAATCCTTGGCATTTACTGGACTCGTCTACATACTCTGTACATGAGAAGCTTTTCATACCTTTTGTAGCTGACGAAATCAGTTTAGCTGCACTGATGTTATGGTGTTTAATTTGCAAAAACCCTGAAGCCTGCCTAAATAAGATTATATTCGACTCTCTATCGTGTGACAGGGGCCTTTGTATCCAGTGGCTTTCATATATCAGGCACACCTCTGTCAAGTTAGGCAGACCTGATTTATTTTTTCAGCCTGCTAATGTTTCAAGCAGTGATAAAACCTGGATTACGTCCAGAATCATGGAGGTAAGAGAGAGGAAAGAGAATGGTTGGAGCTGATGAAAACCGGTCAGAAGGAAGCATCTGTTGTTCCAAACTACTTCCGCGCTGGAACTGTATCTGGAGTGGGTTTCAAAATCTTGGGACATGACCCTATTGACTAGAGTTTGGCTGGGACTGACAAGGAGTCAGCTTCCATTCCCCCTGGGTCAGTATGATCTCCCTGTATTCTGGTATGCCCTTGTGGTGAACACTCTGTGCAAACTTTGGAGCACTTTGTATTTTTCTGTAGATTTTATTGCTGTTAACCCAAGAGGTTTTTATTCCCACTCCTCAAAGGTGCCTCGATTAACAAGTATGCCATGGCCCTTTTTTCTATAAAGGCTTCCTTCCTTGGAAGTATAAGTGTGGTTACCTTTTTGAAGTGTGCCCTCTGGTGTAGACAATCCCTATCGCAGCAGCTGTCCTGATTTTACATTTGTTTTTGGCTGGGCTGTTCTTGTTAATGTGATGCATGTTCTTATTTTGTTTTGCACCTTGCACTTTTTTCGACGGCTTTAGCTCTTCGGCTTTGAACTGGATTGTAGCATACCTGCCATCTTACATGGTACTATCGTGTGCCACACGAATTCGGCTTCCTTCACACGGTCACATGGTAAGGAGCCAAAATCACATGCTGGCAGGAAAAACAAGCTGAAAACCACTGTAAACAGTGGATTTTCATCTCGTTTGTAAAGGCTGTAATCAGCCGGTGTCCATTAAGAGATTGGAAAACACCTCAGGACATCAGTGACCCTTTGATTAGATTTTTCTGGGAGAGGCGCGGGGTAGGGGGCTTGGTGAGGGACAGAGTGCCTCTTAGGTAGCCCTCTGCATGAGGCCCCATCCCCTCCTCATAGGGTCTCATGAATTTGTTAGTTGGTATGTATGTTGTAGCATGAAGCTATTAGATGTTACTTTGTGACACGGAATTTCTTGATTTATAACACTTTTAAATGTTTTTATATGTATGCGCTTGTATGGTCTTGTTTTTAGGTCTCGCGTGGTGTACTGCGCACATGCGCAGTCGAGCCCGCGAGATTTTATGTTTTTAGGAGAACTTAACTAGTGAGGGTTAAGCCCCGCCCCTCTTCTCCATTGGCTGGCCTCCTAAACGTTGAACAGCCATTGGAGAAGAGGTCCTAGTGACATTCTCCTTTCTCTTTTAGCCCCGTCCTTTTCAGATTGGGTTCCTTGACTTACTGGTGGCGTAAAAGGTTTCTTATCTTCTTTATGGGGCCATCTGTTTCGCCCCATAAAGAGGATAAGGAACCTTTTACCCCACCAGTAAGTCATGCCGAGCCCGTCTGAAAAGGACGGGGCTCAAAGAGTGCCCACCCTGCCAGGGACTTTGTGACATTCGCATACCCCTAGCGGGTGCCCACCCCGCCAGGGGCTTTTGTATTTAATTTAAAAAAAAGGAAAAGACGTGCCCAAGCCGGCGCCTGCGCCTGACGGTGGGCGGGGCCGGGCGAGACAAGAGAGGAGCCTCGCGGGCACCATTTCCGCTTCCCCCGGAACAACCCATCCATCCACCCTCCTGCCCCGAGGCCGTGTCTGAGCTCCCAAATGACGAGCTCCGGGCCATGCTGACCAGCGCACCCAGTTGTAACCGGGGCTCCCGGGACGGCACCTTCGAGCTGAGCCTGGGCCTGCGGTAGCTGATGACCGCCTACGG
This sequence comes from Lissotriton helveticus, assembly GCF_964261635.1. Taxonomy (NCBI): domain Eukaryota; kingdom Metazoa; phylum Chordata; class Amphibia; order Caudata; family Salamandridae; genus Lissotriton; species Lissotriton helveticus. The sequence continues at coordinate 339,132,395 of NC_136065.1, read as the reverse complement.
GGAGCAGTACAGCGAGGGGCGGGAGCCCGAGCTCCGCGTGCTGGGCACCGGCCTCTACAAGCTGGAGATCACCCACTGACTGCTGGTGCACGGCCCCAAGCATGAGGGGGACTTCGGCCACCTGCCCGGGTGCCGCGGAAGGGAAACAACCTTTACAACGCAACTTTTACAACGCACTACCATTACAACAAAACTTTTACAACGCAACATCCATTACAACGCATGCATTTACAACGCATCACACTACATCGCACACCACTACAACGCATGTCATTACAACGCAGTCTTTACAACGCGTACCATTACAACGCATAGCATTACAACACATAGTACCCCTACACTATCCAACACATACCCTACTGGTGCACCCCCTGGAGTTAGAATAGTAATTTTTACCCCTACACTATCCAACACTTACCCTACTGTTGCACCCCCTGGAGTTAGAATAGTAATTTTTACCCCTACACTATCCAACACTTACCTTACATGCAAAGTAATATTATGCGTTGTAATGGTATGCGTTGTAAAGGTAGTATGCGATGTAATGGAATGCGTTGTAAAGGTAGTTTTAAAAATTAGTTGTAAATGCATGCGTTGTAATGGAATGCGTTGTAATGGATGTTGCGTTGTAAAAAATGTGTTGTAAAGGTAGGCGTTGTAAAAGTATGCGTTGTAACGTCATACATCCGCCGCGGAAGGGCGGCGAGGCGGCAGCGGAGAGCCCCGCAGAGGAGCCCGCCGAGCCCGCCAGGGACAAGGCGCCCCGAAGGCGGCCAAGGCGGTGAGTATAAGTGATCGTCTGTCGTGGTGGGTAACTGGGACCCGTCCACGCCGATGCTTGGTTTATGTTCTGTGGTGCCAGGGGGATTAGCAAGTATATTGTGGAGGGTTGGTGTGCAAATGAGTAAAAGATCCATTGCCGGTTAAAGTGTTATTGGACAGTGAGGGGGTGGTTGTTACAGATCTTGTTGGAAGGGGCACAATGTGCAGATAGGCAGGCACCTGGCCTTGAGTGTAAAACACGGAAAGGACAAGGTATGTTTGATGAATATAGACACACTACGATCAGTATGCCCAAACGTGGGACTGGCCGGGTGGACGGTAAAGCACAACAGTACCATCAGATGAGGTGCCATGTGGCATCTACTCTCCAGAGTCTTTGAATTGTCCTTCTCCTTGCAGAAACTGCAACATAAATCAGCTTATTAAGCAATGTAGGCAATTCAGTTCAAACTAAGATTTCATTATCTCCAATTTGGCTTCAGTTTCTGCAAACTTTTTTTGTGTTCAGGTTCATGCCCTTTGTGTCAGAAGCATCGTTCCTAAAGCCAGCCCAGAGTGTTGGAAGCTGTACACTGGGTATCATTTCTGTACATTTCCGATCCACAGACTGGTGACCCGGACCAATGGCATCAGTGTACATTTATAATAATAATAATAATAATAATAATGAAATTTATAGAGCGCCTGGTTATGCCTTCCCGGCGTGTCCCCGCGCTGTGGAGAGAGAGAGCCAGTCCAATAGAAGAAGAAAACGCAAGCCCATCGCTGATCACAGAGAATAGTTGGTGAACAGGTGAGTTTTAAGAAGGCTCCTAAACCTGGTCTCCGATTTTTCCATCCTCAGACAAACTGGGAGTTTGTTCCAGTTTTGCACAACTAAGAAGCGAAATGAGCGGCCACCCATTCTCGCTTTCTAAGGGGTAGGTGTGTCCATCATTCACTATATATTTGCCAGTAGGAATTTGTCAGACTATATTAGGGATGGGCGGTCAATCCAAGCCCTTTCGGTGATCATAACCCACTCTTTATTACATTGCCATGCCCAGTGTGCTGTCCGTGGGCTACTGCTGTGGGTGGTCACAACGTACTCCCAAAAATGAGGGGCTGAGAATAGTTTGGAGGTCTGCAAATCTGAATGTTATTCAGTGTAGACTCTGCAGTGATCATTTGATCCTGCTTTTTGAATGTCTTAGACCTACCTGTGATCCGGATTGCATTGCAGATTCCTTCGTCCTCCTAGGTCATTCCATTAGATCTTACCTCCTGAGACCATTTGTTTGTAACAGGAATTCTAGTACCTCTTGGTTTGACAGGCAATGTAGGGAGGTCCAGAGGCTCTTTCATAGCGCCTTACGGACTACCCCTAGGAACAGAGCAGCTATCGCCGAAAATTGAAGGCACTATAAGCTGGTCAGCCGGGCATTGCGAGCCAATTTCTCTTATCGATTCCACTGTTAAAGTCATTGACAGGGCAGTTCTTGACAGAACTATGTCCTGGTCTACTGAGATCCACATTATTTCCGATGCTCAATATGGTTTTAGAACCCAGCCTGGGCACTCAAAAGCAGTGCCTTAATTTACACCTGATAATCAGTAAATACACTTTAGCAAAAAGAGGCAATGTTTATCTTGCTTTTATGGACCTGGCCAGCGCTTTTGGTAGCGTGGTCAGGTCAAAACTTTGGGAGATATTTGATGCCAAGGGTCTGGATCATGGTTTGATATCCTTCTTAAGAGCCCTTCACGCAGATTTAAATGCTACCGTTAGATACAGGCTTAACGGAAAATGTAGTGAGAAATTCGACCTGGACCGAGGTGCTTGGCAAGGCTGTGTTTTAGCACCCATTTATTTTAATCAGATATTAATGATTTGGATTTTAACTTAGTTACTAAGGGAAAGGGCATGCCAGCTGTGGGATGGCCGAGTATCTCTGTCCTCCTTTACACTGATGATGCTGTTTTAATGTCCAAAACTTCCAATGGTCCTCAGCAACTTTTAGATATTTTTGTACATTTTATGGACAGCCTAGGCCTGGTCATGAATTTTGCGAAGTCCTTTGTTGGTGCCTGTGGCCCTAAAAATGTGAAGCTTTGTTCTCTTGTGTCACGGGGGTTCCCATCTCCAGGACACGTGTATTTTTATATCTGGGGGTGATATTTGACTCCCAGGAGACTTGGAGCCAGTGTTTAAAAACTGAGGAGACTCGAGTTTTGCAGTTCATTTGGTTTCCTTTTTAGGTCTCGGACTAGTGTCTCACTGAGCAGCAGTGTGGGCGGAGTCCGAGATTTTATGTTTTGGCAGTACGGGGCTTGAACCCGCCCCTCTTCTCCATTGGCTGGCTTCCTAAACGGAGGCCAGCCATTGGAGGAGAGGGGCGTCACTCAGTTCAAGCCCTGTCTTTTTGCGATTTGGGGCGGTTTTTTGCAGTTTTTAACTCTGTGACGTCATCCGTCACTCAACTGCAAAAACCACGACCCGAATCCGAAAATGGCGGGGCTTTTCTTATGCCATTTCGCCCCGACCGCTCCTGCAAGAAGTCGCCGAGTCTTCGCCCCCCCGACCCCTGTTCCACGTTCCGCTCGCTCCTGAGTATCAGCGTGAACTGATCGAAGGGTGGCTGCCCCAGACAGGACAGTTCGGGAGCTCTGCTGGCCGGTGCAGGGGGTGTGTGTGTGGGGGGTCGGGAGTACACGTATCTATTCCCGGAGCGTCCTAAGGAAGGGCATTGGGTGCCACAAGCCAATTCACAGACCGTGGGTAGGGAAGTGGCAATCCTACTAGAAATAGAACCGGAAGACGAGGGCAGAGAGTAAACAAAGGTAAACTGGAGACCTTATAAAGTGCGTGTATGTGCGTGTGTGGCAGCGGCCGTAGAGAATAGAAATACATGTTTGGCGTTTTTTTTCGGATTATATGTGAATCACTGGTGTGGGGGCAACCCAAACAGGATGAGTTTTTCCATCACCCCTATAACCATCCCCCCCGCACCCGACCCCCAAACCAGAGCTGACTTTTCGTCCACAAGTTTATGCTGCAGTCACTCAAGGAAGATGTGATGGAGTTTCTGACGGTAAGGTTGTTTTTGGTGTTTTTTTACTCGGTTGCTTTTTGGCAGCGCTCTGTATGGTGACCCTGTAAGCACACACATGCCAATAGAGGGTCGTTTCCGGGGTCCCAGTGTGCAGAGGGAGCATTTAGTTTCAAGGAACATGCGCTGAAAGGTGATCATCTCTTCTTCGTGGGCCCTGAAGAACGGCACGTGACCCTCAAAGGTCATACGGGCAGGATTTTAAATAATAATGTGGTCTCCCTAAGTTTCAGATTGTAAATGAGTAACATCATTATGAAAACATCAGCAGTCCAATGTACTGGCTCAATGACTCCCTCTTCGCCCCGCAGCAGCGCCTCATGTTGAGATGCTCCAGCAATGATGCATCTGTTCTGTGGACCTATGTTGACAGAGTATCAAATGTGGAAAATAAAAGAAACAATATTCATTGAAAGCTAAAGTCCAGACGAAAGCCAGAAAGCCAGCCCAAACACATCGGTCCCTACTATCGAGGGGGTGGGCGACGTTCAAGGAGACCAATCACCCACCAGAGTGGGCTTGGTGTCAGGCGATGGTGGTCCTGTGAGTGGGAGGGTGTTCAAACTTAAGCAGCAACAATGGTTTCCAAAATGAAGTTCTACACTTTGTTGCTTTGAGTCCAGTATTAAAAGGAATCCTGAACAATGAAAAACAATGTACTATCCACAGTCTTGTACCTTCACACTGTGCTAACATGATGATCAGCTTGGCAAGGCAGGTGTGGATTGCTGCAGTAGTTCATGTGGATAGCATTCCCTGGTTGGCAGAGACCTGTGCATCCGTCCCAGCCCCTCGCCACACTTGGCAAATGTCACAGCTCTGTTCTCGCTTCGGTCTCTATTATCCACCCCAGTCTGGCAGCTTACTGCATGCTTTCCATGGCTTGCGTCTTCTCACTGGCTGCCTCCTCTGCCTTATCTTCCACCATCTCTACGTTTGTTTTCTTTCTGTTTCCTTTATTCGTCTCTGGAGAGGACAATCTTTCATGAGCAATGCTTTGTGTTTACAAAACTTTAGGGAAGAGAGAGAGAGAGAGAGAGAGAGAGTGTGTGTGTGATGTGTGTGTGTGTGATGTGTGATATGTGTGTGTGTGTGTGATATGTGTGTGTGTGTGATATGTGTGTGTGATGTGTTTTCTATGTGATTGGTTTTGAAGTTAATTTGTGTGGGTGCAAATGCAATAGGTCTCGCATTTGCGAGAGATTAAGCTATTGGCATTGTAAATGATGATGCCATTTATTTATATGTTTTAAAAACAAAAACATAAATAAAAATAATGTCATGAGCAATGCCAATAGCTCTAACTTTAACAATGCCGAGACCATTGCATTGTAAATGCTTGTAAGTATTGCTTTCAAACTTCGTAACAAGCCGATTACACTAAATCTTGGAGATTTATAAAAAGAAGTTTTTACCAGTCCTAACTTATGGAGCCAGCTTGTGGAGTGTAAGAGAATCAGGTTCCTGCAGGGAGAGGAGAACAGAGTATGTATACCAATCCTTGGCATTTACTGGACTCGTCTACATACTCTGTACATGAGAAGCTTTTCATACCTTTTGTAGCTGACGAAATCAGTTTAGCTGCACTGATGTTATGGTGTTTAATTTGCAAAAACCCTGAAGCCTGCCTAAATAAGATTATATTCGACTCTCTATCGTGTGACAGGGGCCTTTGTATCCAGTGGCTTTCATATATCAGGCACACCTCTGTCAAGTTAGGCAGACCTGATTTATTTTTTCAGCCTGCTAATGTTTCAAGCAGTGATAAAACCTGGATTACGTCCAGAATCATGGAGGTAAGAGAGAGGAAAGAGAATGGTTGGAGCTGATGAAAACCGGTCAGAAGGAAGCATCTGTTGTTCCAAACTACTTCCGCGCTGGAACTGTATCTGGAGTGGGTTTCAAAATCTTGGGACATGACCCTATTGACTAGAGTTTGGCTGGGACTGACAAGGAGTCAGCTTCCATTCCCCCTGGGTCAGTATGATCTCTATTGTATTCTGGTATGCCCTTGTGGTGAACACTCTGTGCAAACTTTGGAGCACTTTGTATTTTTCTGTAGATTTTATTGCTGTTAACCCAAGAGGTTTTTATTCCCACTCCTCAAAGGTGCCTCGATTAACAAGTATGCCATGGCCCTTTTTTCTATAAAGGCTTCCTTCCTTGGAAGTATAAGTGTGGTTACCTTTTTGAAGTGTGCCCTCTGGTGTAGACAATCCCTATCGCAGCAGCTGTCCTGATTTTACATTTGTTTTTGGCTGGGCTGTTCTTGTTAATGTGATGCATGTTCTTATTTTGTTTTGCACCTTGCACTTTTTTCGACGGCTTTAGCTCTTCGGCTTTGAACTGGATTGTAGCATACCTGCCATCTTACATGGTACTATCGTGTGCCACACGAATTCGGCTTCCTTCACACGGTCACATGGTAAGGAGCCAAAATCACATGCTGGCAGGAAAAACAAGCTGAAAACCACTGTAAACAGTGGATTTTCATCTCGTTTGTAAAGGCTGTAATCAGCCGGTGTCCATTAAGAGATTGGAAAACACCTCAGGACATCAGTGACCCTTTGATTAGATTTTTCTGGGAGAGGCGCGGGGTAGGGGGCTTGGTGAGGGACAGAGTGCCTCTTAGGTAGCCCTCTGCATGAGGCCCCATCCCCTCCTCATAGGGTCTCATGAATTTGTTAGTTGGTATGTATGTTGTAGCATGAAGCTATTAGATGTTACTTTGTGACACGGAATTTCTTGATTTATAACACTTTTAAATGTTTTTATATGTATGCGCTTGTATGGTCTTGTTTTTAGGTCTCGCGTGGTGTACTGCGCACATGCGCAGTCGAGCCCGCGAGATTTTATGTTTTTAGGAGAACTTAACTAGTGAGGGTTAAGCCCCGCCCCTCTTCTCCATTGGCTGGCCTCCTAAACGTTGAACAGCCATTGGAGAAGAGGTCCTAGTGACATTCTCCTTTCTCTTTTAGCCCCGTCCTTTTCAGATTGGGTTCCTTGACTTACTGGTGGCGTAAAAGGTTTCTTATCTTCTTTATGGGGCCATCTGTTTCGCCCCATAAAGAGGATAAGGAACCTTTTACCCCACCAGTAAGTCATGCCGAGCCCGTCTGAAAAGGACGGGGCTCAAAGAGTGCCCACCCTGCCAGGGACTTTGTGACATTCGCATACCCCTAGCGGGTGCCCACCCCGCCAGGGGCTTTTGTATTTAATTTAAAAAAAAGGAAAAGACGTGCCCAAGCCGGCGCCTGCGCCTGACGGTGGGCGGGGCCGGGCGAGACAAGAGAGGAGCCTCGCGGGCACCATTTCCGCTTCCCCCGGAACAACCCATCCATCCACCCTCCTGCCCCGAGGCCGTGTCTGAGCTCCCAAATGACGAGCTCCGGGCCATGCTGACCAGCGCACCCAGTTGTAACCGGGGCTCCCGGGACGGCACCTTCGAGCTGAGCCTGGGCCTGCGGTAGCTGATGACCGCCTACGGGGAGCAGTACAGCGAGGGGCGGGAGCCCGAGCTCCGCGTGCTGGGCACCGGCCTCTACAAGCTGGAGATCACCCACTGACTGCTGGTGCACGGCCCCAAGCATGAGGGGGACTTCGGCCACCTGCCCGGGTGCCGCGGAAGGGAAACAACCTTTACAACGCAACTTTTACAACGCACTACCATTACAACAAAACTTTTACAACGCAACATCCATTACAACGCATGCATTTACAACGCATCACACTACATCGCACACCACTACAACGCATGTCATTACAACGCAGTCTTTACAACGCGTACCATTACAACGCATAGCATTACAACACATAGTACCCCTACACTATCCAACACATACCCTACTGGTGCACCCCCTGGAGTTAGAATAGTAATTTTTACCCCTACACTATCCAACACTTACCCTACTGTTGCACCCCCTGGAGTTAGAATAGTAATTTTTACCCCTACACTATCCAACACTTACCTTACATGCAAAGTAATATTATGCGTTGTAATGGTATGCGTTGTAAAGGTAGTATGCGATGTAATGGAATGCGTTGTAAAGGTAGTTTTAAAAATTAGTTGTAAATGCATGCGTTGTAATGGAATGCGTTGTAATGGATGTTGCGTTGTAAAAAATGTGTTGTAAAGGTAGGCGTTGTAAAAGTATGCGTTGTAACGTCATACATCCGCCGCGGAAGGGCGGCGAGGCGGCAGCGGAGAGCCCCGCAGAGGAGCCCGCCGAGCCCGCCAGGGACAAGGCGCCCCGAAGGCGGCCAAGGCGGTGAGTATAAGTGATCGTCTGTCGTGGTGGGTAACTGGGACCCGTCCACGCCGATGCTTGGTTTATGTTCTGTGGTGCCAGGGGGATTAGCAAGTATATTGTGGAGGGTTGGTGTGCAAATGAGTAAAAGATCCATTGCCGGTTAAAGTGTTATTGGACAGTGAGGGGGTGGTTGTTACAGATCTTGTTGGAAGGGGCACAATGTGCAGATAGGCAGGCACCTGGCCTTGAGTGTAAAACACGGAAAGGACAAGGTATGTTTGATGAATATAGACACACTACGATCAGTATGCCCAAACGTGGGACTGGCCGGGTGGACGGTAAAGCACAACAGTACCATCAGATGAGGTGCCATGTGGCATCTACTCTCCAGAGTCTTTGAATTGTCCTTCTCCTTGCAGAAACTGCAACATAAATCAGCTTATTAAGCAATGTAGGCAATTCAGTTCAAACTAAGATTTCATTATCTCCAATTTGGCTTCAGTTTCTGCAAACTTTTTTTGTGTTCAGGTTCATGCCCTTTGTGTCAGAAGCATCGTTCCTAAAGCCAGCCCAGAGTGTTGGAAGCTGTACACTGGGTATCATTTCTGTACATTTCCGATCCACAGACTGGTGACCCGGACCAATGGCATCAGTGTACATTTATAATAATAATAATAATAATAATAATGAAATTTATAGAGCGCCTGGTTATGCCTTCCCGGCGTGTCCCCGCGCTGTGGAGAGAGAGAGCCAGTCCAATAGAAGAAGAAAACGCAAGCCCATCGCTGATCACAGAGAATAGTTGGTGAACAGGTGAGTTTTAAGAAGGCTCCTAAACCTGGTCTCCGATTTTTCCATCCTCAGACAAACTGGGAGTTTGTTCCAGTTTTGCACAACTAAGAAGCGAAATGAGCGGCCACCCATTCTCGCTTTCTTAATCCTAGGGATTGCTAGCTGCCCTGTCCCGCCTGACCTCAACGTTCTGCCCGGTACATACCTAGTAATCAAGTTTCCCAGGTACATTGGAGCCTTATGCCAGATGATGTGATGACAGATGAGAAGGGATTTAAACAGCACCCTTTTCTTAACTGGAAGCCAATGAAGAGCTTCAAGGGCTGGTTTAGACGCCGCCCTTCCGGGTAGTCTCAAAATCAATCGCGCTGCCGCATTCTGCAGGACTTGTAACCATCTAAGATTCTTTTCTGGAGCACCCAGATATAAAGCATTCCCGTAATCCAGACGGGAAGTAATAAGAGCGTGCATCATCGTCTGTCTAGCCTCTAGTGGGAGCAAATCGAGTGTTTTGTTAAAAGTTTTTAAAATACTAAAACATTTCCCCACTAGCCGGCGGATATGACCTTCATAAGAGAGGGCCGGATCCACCCATACCCCTGGATTCTTAGCCTCCAGACAGGGTATAGGGGTGGGGCCTAGACATTGTGGCCACCAATCTGCGGTCCAGCAAGATTTGTCTCTACCCACCACCATCACCTCGGTTTTGCCTCCATTCAGCTTTAAGCAGTTTTTATTCATCCAGGAGGCAAGCTCCTGCATGCATGCCTTAAAGTTGGAAGCCTCAGCCGAAGGGCCTGGGATAGGGAGACCAGCAGCTGGGTGTCGTCTGCATAAGAGACTAATTCCATTCCAAACGCCTGCACCACCTCCGCCAGGGGAGACAGGTACAAGTTGAACAGAGTGGGGCTCAGGGCAGAGCCCTGAGGCACCCCCTGCTCTAGTGCAACCTCTTTGGACTGGAAAGAACCACGTCGGACCTGGAAGCTGCGCCCTGTCAGAAAAGATTTCAGCCATCCAAGCGCAGGACCCGAGACACCCCCTCTGTTCAGACACTGCAGCAAGGTGAAATGTGCCACAGTGTCGAACGCCGCACTGAGGTGTGCTGCGTGAATCCGTGGCTGTGTGGAGTAACTGCTAGAACGGTGTGTAGTTCTAGGTGGCAGCATCCGGTGATTAAGCTCCTTCTGTGGATTGCATTGTGGCCCCATCATGTGGCAGGCTTAATTCCTGCTGTGGTCTGTTATGCTTAATTCTGAATTGGTCTCATTAATCCAATTTATGTAGGGGTTGTGACCATTAGTCGAACATTTCCTAGTGGTGCGGGGTATAGAAGAGTCTGGGAAACCCTGATATAAGTACACATTCATTAGTCTCATCTGTAATCTTTAGACCAATAAAAAGCGTAATTTCTCCATTTCCCCTCCTGAATGACACCTCACTCTCAGCCAGTGACTTTGCTCCTTACTGCTTGAGTCACCACCATGAGAAGCATCCTGAACACATTTCTCACTGCTCCGCCATCCTGTGTTAGAAGTATACCACCTCTATCATCCCCGTTGTTCTTTCCCATGTCCCTCCAGTTCTTCACTGACATGGCGCACACTGAGCTCTGAATCTACAGTGCTGATCCTCCACCCCTGCAAAGTATTGACCGGATCCCAGTTGCCCTTGTTTGCAAGATATTGGAATGTCTGGTCTTGAGTATCCTCACACTTTCTTCTAATAGTTTTAACCCCATACAGCAGTGATCTTAAATCTTTCTAATGTCCCCATTTAGAGAAAAATTGATTGGACCGTAGTGACTCATACCTTTTGCACACTTCTATTAAAATTGGCAGCTCAAAACAGTCAACAATACAAATTGTGTATAGACGTGCTGATCCGTTTTAATAATGCAATTAAATCCCCGATTTCCAACCTGCCCTCTCATTCCCAGTCAAGGCATGACCACAAAAGTCACTAATCGTTCATCAGAGAAGGTCCCTGACATTCGTTTTCTTCCGCCTAGTTTGAAACCCTCTTCTGCACAGTCCCCTGTACATACTTCCCGTTCACAGGCCTTTATCGCCTCTTTCCTCCATTGGTCACCCAGTCTCATCTTGGCTCCCTGTGCTGCACTTGGCTGGCGCACACCTCTCTAATTGTTGGGCAGTGACAGGAAGAACTAGCAGTTGAGCCCCAGGGCTCTATTTCTGCCTCCCCCCATCACACACAGCTAGGTATATTTCTTAGTGATATTAATGTATTTCTCCTAATTTTATGTCAGCGATACCCGAGTCCATTTTAGGTCTTGCCTAGCAGACAGCACCGTGTCTGGTTGCAAAAGAACGATCGGGTACTTGCAGTACCTACATCCCACCTGTTGCTTTCCATTGGCCTTGTTTGTCCCTCGTTTGGAGCACAGCATCTTTACGATCATTTTATTGGCCGACTGCTAGGGTCCCCGATGGGCCATAGATCACTGATTGGCTGCGCCATTTGTAAAGTTAAGGGCCATTATAATGATTCGTTGGCTGGAGGCGAGGTTGAGTTGTGACCCGTTCAGCTGCCTCCAGGAGCAGGCCTTCCCAGCAAACAAAGAGGCTGGAGCGAGGCGCAGCATCCCGGGCGTGGTGTGGCCTGTGACACGGCCACCCTGGCCAGCCGCGGCCTGCAGGAGGAGCTGGGCATGGAGGCCGGGCCGGCGTGGGCACTCGGGGCATGGCAGGCCCTCAAGAACCATGACAGCCTGCACGCCTGTGTGTGTGTGTGTGGGGGGGGGCCTGTGTGTGTGGGGGGGCTCTGTGTGTGGGGGGGCTCTGTGTGTGTGTGGGGCTCTGTGTGTGGGGGGGCTCTGTGTGTATGTGGGGGCTCTGTGTGTGTTGGTGGGGCTCTGTGTGTGGGGGGCTCCCTGTGTGGGGGGTGCTGTGTGTGTGTGGGGGGGCTCTGTGTGTGTGGGGGGCTCTGTGTGTATGGGGCTCTGTGTGTGGGGGGGCTCTGTGTGTGTGGGGGGCTCTGTGTGTGTGGGTGGGGCTCTGTGTGTGTGGGGGGGCTCTGTGTGTGTGGGGGGGCTCTGTGTGTGTGGGGGGGCTCTGTGTGTGGGGGGTCTGTGTGTGTGGGGGGCTCTGTGTGTGTGTGGAGCGGCTCTGTGTGTGGGGGGGCTGTGTGTGTGGGGGGGCTCTGTGTGTGTGGGTGGGGCTCTGTGGGTGGGGCTCTGTGTGTGGGGGACTCTGTGTGTGTGGGGGGCTCTGTGTTTGTGGGGGGCTCTGTGTTTGTGGGGGGCTCTGTGTGTGTGGGGGGCTCTGTGTGTGTGTGGCGCTCTGTGTGTGTGGTGCTCTGTGTGTGTGTGTGGGGGGCACTGTGTGTGTGGGGGGCTCTGTGTGTGGGGGGCTCTGTGTGAGGGGTGGCTCTCTGTGTGTGGGGGGATCTGTGTGTGGGGGGGCTCTGTGTGTGTGTGTGTGTGTGTGGGGCTCAGTGTGTGGGGGGCTCTGTGTGTGTGGGGGCTCTGTGTGTGTGGGGAGGCTCTGTGTGTGTGTGTGGGGGGCTCTGTGTGTGTGTGTGGCTCTGTGTGTGTGGGGCTCTGTGTGTGTGTGGGGGGCTCTGTGTGTGTGTGTGTGTGTGTGTGTTTGTGTGTGGCATTTGCAAGAGATTAAGCTATTGGCATTGTAAATAAGAGTGAGATTTATTTATCTTTTTTCAAAACCAACACATCAATAACAATTTTGTAATTTACAATGCCAATAGCTCTAACGTTTGCAAAGGCGAGACCGTTGCATTGTAAACATGGGAAATTTGCAGCTCCTTGCATGAGGACGTGTTTAAAAAGAGAAATGTAATGGAAAAGATGAAAACTTGCGTTTGAAAACTAGAATTTAAAAATGGAGGAAAGGAAAGTACAGATGAAGTAAAATGATGCAAAAGCAGATTAAAAAATGCTGTCGCCACTGGATTGGGGCTAAAAAGAAGCCTCAAAATGTTGGTGTTCAAGTTCATTACGTGCAGTGTGGGCTAGGCATGTCAAACCGTGAGCACGCAATACGAAGAAACAGACAATAAGAATTTAAGATAAATCCGGGTGAAATAATAATGGTGTGCAACCCGTTTTCATGTGATGTTGACGATGTTTAGCCCTACCGGGTTAGCACCCTTCAAAGGAACTTCAACATAAAAGCAATTTGAGAAAACACCGGAATTTGTATGCAAGGCCGAACAATCTGGTTCATCAAGTCAGTTGATCTTTAAGGGTGTCAGAGGGATATGAAAAGTAACTACAAAAGACGTTGGACTTTATTGACATTGTGCACATCAAATATAGATTATACTGTATGAGTTTCAGAGGCTCACAATTAAAAATCGGCAATTTAGAATGGAAGATGCAGAGGTTTATGGGAGTTGTAGGATTCCCATAAAGTTCCGGGTGGTTCAGGTGGAAGTCATGGCTCGTGATTAAGGGGAGGGTTAAAGATATGAGGATGGAATGTTTTTTTTAGGGTGGGGATCAAAGGTAAAGGTCTAACTTCCGTTTTACGAGAGGGGAGGATGATTACATTTTAGCAGGTACGTGCAGCGTGTGAAATGGAGGGGAATGGAGGACGGGATAGAAAGGGAAGGAGTGATTCGTGAGAAGAGGGAAGTCAGCAGGGTTGTTTCAGGAAGGTTTCGAGGGTAAGGAAAGTAAATGCGATATGCATAGGGTGGTGTCGAATGGTATTGTAATCTGAGGAGAAACAAATGCGTGATAATTAGGTGGAAGGTTTAAGAGGTTACGGTTTAGAACTAATGACTAAGGACGGAGAGTAAGAATCGATTTAAAGTGATATATATGTTAGTAAATGGTGGGAGTCATGAGGTACGAGCAGTGCAAATCCATAGAACATAGGTGAAAGTTGAATGAGTTGATGTGTACAGATTCAGTAAATGATGGTTAAAATATGTCCTATTGTTATTTACAGTTTTCCCCTGACGAAGGACCCCATGGGTCTGAAATGCATTGGGTAATAAATAAAACTGCTTGAAAAGAATCTTGCTTCAGTACGTGTTCTTGGGAAGAGAGGTTCGGATGGCCCACCAGAGCATGAGAAACATGGGAAATTTGCAGCTCCTTGCAAGAGGATGTGTTTAAAAAGAGAAATGTAATGGAAAAGATGAAAACTTGCGTTTGAAAACTAGAATTTAAAAATGGAGCAAAGAAAAGTACAGATGAAGTAAAATGATGCAAATGCAGATTAAAAAATGCTGTCGCCACTGGATTGGGGCTAAAAAGAAGCCTCAAAATTTTGGTGTTCAAGTTCATTACGTGCAGTGTGGGCTAGGCATGTCAAACAGTGAGCACGTAATATGAAGAAACAGACAATAAGAATTTAAGAAAAATCCGGGTGAAATAATAATGGTGTGCAACCCGTTTTCATGTGATGTTGACAATGTTTAGCCCTACCGGGTTAGCACCCTTCAAAGGAACTTCAACATAAAAGCAATTTGAGAAAACACCGGAATTTTTATGCAAGGCGGAACAATCTGGTTCATCAAGTCAGTTGATCTTTAAGGGTGTCAGAGGGATATGAAAAGTAACTACAAAAGACGTTGGACTTTATTGACATTGTGCACATCAAATATAGATTATACTGTATGAGTTTCAGAGGCTCACAATTAAAAAACGGCAATTCAGAATGGAAGATGCAGAGGTTTATGGGAGTTGTAGGATTCCCATAAAGTTCCGGGTGGTTCAGGTGGAAGTCATGGCTCGTGATTAAGGGGAGGGTTAAAGATATGAGGATGGAAGGTTTATTTAAGGGTGGGGATCAAAGGTAAAGGTCTAACTTCCGTTTTACGAGAGGGGAGGATGATTACATTATAGCAGGTATGTGCGGCGTGTGAAATGGAGGGGAATGGAGGACGGGATAGAAAGGGAAGGAGTGATTTGTGAGAAGAGGGAAGTCAGCAGGGTTGTTTCAGGAAGGTTTCGAGGGTAAGGAAAGTAAATGCGATATGCATAGGGTGGTGACGAATGGTATTGTAATCTGAGGAGAAACAAATGCGTGATAATTAGGTGGAAGGTTTAAGAGGGTACGGTTTAGAACTAATGACTAAGGACGGAGAGTAAGAATCGATTTAAAGTGATATATATGTTAGTAAATGGTGGGAGTCATGAGGTACGAGCAGTGCAAATCCATAGAACATAGGTGAAAGTTGAATGAGTTGATGTGTACAGATTCAGTAAATGATGGTTAAAATATGTCCTATTGTTATTTACAGTTTTCCCCTGACGAAGGACCCCATGGGTCTGAAATGCATTGGGTAATAAATAAAACTGCTTGAAAAGAATCTTGCTTCAGTACGTGTTCTTGGGAAGAGAGGTTCGGATGGCCCAGCAGAGCATGAGAAACATGGGAAATTTGCAGCTCCTTGCAAGAGGATGTGTTTAAAAAGAGAAATGTAATGGAAAAGATTAAAACTTGCGTTTGAAAACTAGAATTTAAAAATGGAGCAAAGAAAAGTACAGATGAAGTAAAATGATGCAAATGCAGATTAAAAAATGCTGTCGCCACTGGATTGGGGCTAAAAAGAAGCCTCAAAATTTTGGTGTTCAAGTTCATTACGTGCAGTGTGGGCTAGGCATGTGAAACAGTGAGCACGCAATACGAAGAAACAGACAATAAGAATTTAAGAAAAATCCGGGTGAAATAATAATGGTGTGCAACCCGTTTTCATGTGATGTTGACAATGTTTAGCCCTACCGGGTTAGCACCCTTCAAAGGAACTTCAACATAAAAGCAATTTGAGAAAACACCAGAATTTTCATGCAAGGCGGAACAATCTGGTTCATCAAGTCAGTTGATCTTTAAGGGTGTCAGACGGATATGGAAAGTAACTACAAAAGACGTTGGACTTTATTGACATTGTGCACATCAAATATTGGTTATACTGTATGAGTTTCAGAGGCTCACAATTAAAAAACGGCAATTCAGAATGGAAGATGCAGAGGTTTATGGGAGTTGTAGGATTCCCATAAAGTTCCGGGTGGTTCAGGTGGAAGTCATGGCTCGTGATTAAGGGGAGGGTTAAAGATATGAGGATGGAAGGTTTATTTAAGGGTGGGGATCAAAGGTAAAGGTCTAACTTCCGTTTTACGAGAGGGGAGGATGATTACATTTTAGCAGGTACGTGCGGCGTGTGAAATGGAGGGGAATGGAGGACGGGATAGAAAGGGAAGGAGTGATTCGTGAGAAGAGGGAAGTCAGCAGGGTTGTTTCAGGAAGGTTTCGAGGGTAAGGAAAGTAAACGCGATATGCAGAGGGTGGTGACGAATGGTAATGTAATCTGAGGAGAAACAAATGCGTGATAATTAGGTGGAAGGTTTAAGAGGGTACGGTTTAGAACTAATGACTAAGGACGGAGAGTAAGAATCGATTTAAAGTGATATATATGTTAGTAAATGGTGGGAGTCATGAGGTACGAGCAGTGCAAATCCATAGAACATAGGTGAAAGTTGAATGAGTTGATGTGTACAGATTCAGTAAATGATGGTTAAAATATGTCCTATTGTTATTTACAGTTTTCCCCTGACGAAGGACCCCATGGGTCTGAAATGCATTGGGTAATAAATAAAACTGCTTGAAAAGAATCTTGCTTCAGTACGTGTTCTTGGGAAGAGAGGTTCGGATGGCCCACCAGAGCATGAGAAACATGGGAAATTTGCAGCTCCTTGCAAGAGGATGTGTTTAAAAAGAGAAATGTAATGGAAAAGATGAAAACTTGCGTTTGAAAACTAGAATTTAAAAATGGAGCAAAGAAAAGTACAGATGAAGTAAAATGATGCAAATGCAGATTAAAAAATGCTGTTGCCACTGGATTGGGGCTAAAAAGAAGCCTCAAAATTTTGGTGTTCAAGTTCATTACGTGCAGTGTGGGCTAGGCATGTCAAACAGTGAGCACGCAATACGAAGAAACAGACAATAAGAATTTAAGAAAAATCCGGGTGAAATAATAATGGTGTGCAACCCGTTTTCATGTGATGTTGACAATGTTTAGCCCTACCGGGTTAGCACCCTTCAAAGGAACTTCAACATAAAAGCAATTTGAGAAAACACCAGAATTTTCATGCAAGGCGGAACAATCTGGTTCATCAAGTCAGTTGATCTTTAAGGGTGTCAGACGGATATGGAAAGTAACTACAAAAGACGTTGGACTTTATTGACATTGTGCACATCAAATATTGGTTATACTGTATGAGTTTCAGAGGCTCACAATTAAAAAACGGCAATTCAGAATGGAAGATGCAGAGGTTTATGGGAGTTGTAGGATTCCCATAAAGTTCCGGGTGGTTCAGGTGGAAGTCATGGCTCGTGATTAAGGGGAGGGTTAAAGATATGAGGATGGAAGGTTTATTTAAGGGTGGGGATCAAAGGTAAAGGTCTAACTTCCGTTTTACGAGAGGGGAGGATGATTACATTTTAGCAGGTACGTGCGGCGTGTGAAATGGAGGGGAATGGAGGACGGGATAGAAAGGGAAGGAGTGATTCGTGAGAAGAGGGAAGTCAGCAGGGTTGTTTCAGGAAGGTTTCGAGGGTAAGGAAAGTAAACGCGATATGCAGAGGGTGGTGACGAATGGTAATGTAATCTGAGGAGAAACAAATGCGTGATAATTAGGTGGAAGGTTTAAGAGGTCACGGTTTAGAACTAATGACTAAGGACGGAGAGTAAGAATCGATTTAAAGTGATATATATGTCAGTAAATGGTGGGAGTCATGAGGTACGAGCAGTGCAAATCCATAGAACATAGGTGAAAGTTGAATGAGTTGATGTGTATAGATTCAGTAAATGATGGTTAAAATATGTCCTATTGTTATTTACAGTTTTCCCCTGACGAAGGTCCCCATGGGTCTGAAATGCATTGGGTAATAAATAAAACTGCTTGAAAAGAATCTTGCTTCAGTACGTGTTCTTGGGAAGAGAGGTTCGGATAGCCCACCAGAGCATGAGAAACATGGGAAATTTGCAGCTCCTTGCATGAGGACGTGTTTAAAAAGAGAAATGTAATGGAAAAGATGAAAACTTGCGTTTGAAAACTAGAATTTAAAAATGGAGCAAAGAAAAGTACAGATGAAGTAAAATGATGCAAATGCAGATTAAAAAATGCTGTCGCCACTGGATTGGGGCTAAAAGAAGCCTCAAAATGTTGGTGTTCAAGTTCATTACGTGCAGTGTGGGCTAGGCATGTCAAACAGTGAGCACGCAATACAAAGAAACAGACAATAAGAATTTAAGAAAAATCCGGGTGAAATAATAATGGTGTGCAACCCGTTTTCATGTGATGTTGACGATGTTTAGCCCTACCGGGTTAGCACCCTTCAAAGGAACTTCAACATAAAAGCAATTTGAGAAAACACCGGAATTTTCATGCAAGGCGGAACAATCTGGTTCATCAAGTCAGTTGATCTTTAAGGGTGTCAGACGGATATGAAAAGTAACTACAAAAGACGTTGGACTTTATTGACATTGTGCACATCAAATATTGGTTATACTGTATGAGTTTCAGAGGCTCACAATTAAAAAACAGCAATTCAGAATGGAAGATGCAGAGGTTTATTTACAGTTTCCCCTGACGAAGGACCCCATGGGTCTGAAATGCATTGGGTAATAAATAAAACTGCTTGAAAAGAACCTTGCTTTAGTACGTGTTCTTGGGAAGAGAGGTTCGAATGGCCCACCAGAGCATGAGAAACATGGGAAATTTGCAGCTCCTTGCATGAGGACGTGTTTAAAACAAGAAACGTAATGGAAAAGATGAAAACTTGCGTTTGAAAACTAGAATTTAAAAATGGAGCAAAGAAAAGTACAGATGAAAACTTGCGTTTGAAAACTAGAATTTAAAAATGGAGCAAAGAAAAGTACAGATGAAGTAAAATGATGCAAATGCAGATTAAAAAATGCTGTCGCCACTGGATTGGGGCTAAAAAGAAGCCTCAAAATTTTGATTGTAAATAAGAGTGCCATTTATTTATCTTTTTTCAAAACCAACACATAAATAACAATTTTGTCATTTACAATGCCAATAGCTCTAACGTTTGCAAAGGCGAGACCGTTGCATTGTAAATGCTTGTTATGAATCGAATAAGGAACTAAAAGTTTTTAAAAAAAGAATGACACACTGTAATGGCAGGAGGAAGAACGATAACAGCATTTCTCCACAAGGCTGCCAAGGGAGTTGGCAGCATTGCCCAAGTGGGAAAGTAAGTTACATAAAATGCACTGGTGCTGTTAAACATATATATGGAGGACAACAAAGTGGGATATATTCCACACTTCAACCTCCCACATCACGTCCCACGGATATCTGGTACCCTTTTCGGGCCTACCTGCTTACCCCACTACCCAACTCTCCGACGCTATCCCCCAACCCAACCATGAATGCAGCACCAATCCTCCAGCCTCGGTCCTCTCTCCTCCGCCTCTGGTTGTTAGTCCTCACTGCTCCGCAATGCCGTCTTACCAGGGTTCCCCTCTCAGTTTCTAGCACACAGACTCTGCACTGATATGCCACACAACCGCATTACCATTCAAATCGATTGACTCTGCGATTCCTCATGCCTATTCTCCCCGCCCTTTTTCCCTCCCATAAACTATATGTAGTGAAGATCTCTGTGTTAAATGTTGTTCTCGCCACAACAATTCACAAGATTGCGGTTTATATGCATGATTTTTTATAAAAATGCGATGTCAACTAACACGCTCAATGTAGCAACTTGAAATTATTTAGAAATGGCGATATTGTCAAATGTATGTCTGATGTTTCATCCCAAATAAAATAATTTAAAAAAATTACAAAATATATGGAGGACAAGATCAGGAGGGTTTGAAGGCAAATGTTGTGACAAACTGCACATCTGTAATCACATTACATTAATCAGAATGTAATTCAGTAATGATGACCCATTCATTGCAACAATGGTCATGGCTAATTTTAGGGCCATCCTCCTCTGGCATACAGGGGTCACCTACTTTTCCCAGCACACGGGCAATGACCCGATCGATGCAGTAGCCATCTCTTCACACCTCGCTACTGGGATTCACTCGCCAGGATCCCTCCACTGGACCTAACTCCCTCCAACGCTCTCCTCGCCCTCACAGGGCACACTGGTCTTGGAAAGCAGGCAGGTACTGTTACTCCAGGATTCAAGAGCACGTGGTCTTGGATTCCCTGAGTGGTCCCCTCACCCAGCTGGGAGGCTAGCAGGCCTTGGGCCCCAGTTCTAGTCACTGGTAGAAGTCTCGCAAATCCCAGCTGACTACTTGATAGTTGACAAGTTTTTGGGGTTTGAAGCTCCCATTCTTATAGACCATGGATACTCGTAAACATTTTCCCAAGGGCCACAAAATTTGGTCTGTGATGTGACCGAGGGCCCGTTGATGCAAGCAGGGTGGCGAGTGGGGTAGCGAGGCTGGAGGTAAGGTGGGTGTAGGCGATGCAAAGCACATACATCTAGTATCTGAATTGCACAAGGTGAAACCAGAATCTTGGGAATAATCTTGGCTTCTCCACTTAACCAAATTGTGTGATCCTAGTCAATTGTTTTATTTAACTTTACCTCCTTTTTCTTCATCATCACATGTGAATCTCAAAGTACATGACTTCAGGATGTGTGCTGTACAAAACCTTTTCCTATGTTTGAATTAATAAACTGTAATGTTGTTAATGCATAATATAAATCTATGCCACCCATAGAGAGCACATAGCAAATGACTTGCCTCAAAGTTATCTGTTGGCATTGTTGTCAGGGTGGGGTGATGAATGAATGTTTCTAAAATTCAGGTTTGAAAACTATCCCTTTAAAAGAAATATTTCACAATGCACCAATATAATGTGATGTACCAAGGTGAAAGTTCTGCATGTGAAAAAAATACACAATATTGAACAGACTTTATCATACTTTTACCACTTCTGCTGCAAGATGTCTTTAAAAATGAAGGTATTTCTAAAGTCAGGCAGTGCAAGACACCCTAGTTACTTCCTTTCTTTAACTTAAATTAACCTTTAAATAAATGCTTGCCTGTTTAACATATTTTTAATGTTAGTGTGAAGTCGAGTAAACAGCACTTCAGAGCTGCTGTTGCTGAGGAGGCCACATGTAAATATCAGGAGGGCCGCATGCGGCCCCCGGGCCGTACTTTGAGTATCACTGCTGTAGACCATTTCAGACCCAAATGTGATTCATAGTCTGATTCTTCAAAGTTTATGTTGGGAGTCTACTTCCTCTTGTAGTGCCCTCTCCTCTGTTCTCTCTTCTTCCAGGAAACAGTGTGTCCCAGCAGGAGTGACTCCAAATCAGATAGCCCACAACACAGGCTGTGGGAGTGACTAGAGGTTCACACCTGAATATCAGTCACAGTGATATGTGTATCAAAAGGCTACCGCAATATCAAAAGGCTACAGCTTGGCATCAGCCCTACTATTTAGGAGTCTCTTATCAGCCTCAAGTCCTTCCTAAGATTTGACCAGACCTCTTCCCAGTGGCCTCTCTCTAAATTAAAGAGCAATCTCTATGGTTATGAAAGCCTGGATCTCCCTTGTTGCAGTGTGTCCCACCCAGCTTGCAGGAATGCAGGATGAGACAAATCTGGGAGGATTCCTCTACCTCCTCTCCTCATAGTCCTTCAGTCAGCATTGGGTGTCCCAAAATGAAACTCAGATTCTTTTCTATGTATGATTCCATTCACTGGTGCACATACACCCAACAAATGCATATAGCATACATATGCAGCACAGCACTACATCCTTTATGTATCGTACAATTCACAGGCACATATACACCCTGCACATGCATTTAATGTACTCACACTACACAGCACTGCATTATCCCTGTACTGTACCATTCACAGGCACACATACACCCAGCACACGTATACTAGACATGCCCTGTGCAGCACTACACACCAAACCAATGTAGGCAAAGTGTGAGTTAATTACACAGCAGCTGATCTTTAAATGTGTGAGCCTGTAGGCCTCTCTCCACCGACACAGGTAACAAGTATTTGCAATGCAATAGGTCTCGCATTTACGTGAGTTTGAGCTTTTCGCATTGTAAATTACAATGTATTTTATTTATGTTTTGGTTTTTAAAACAAATAAAAGGCATTGTCATTTGCAATGCTAGTAGCTTAAACTCTTGAAAATGCAAGACCTATTGCATTGCAAATGCTTGTTCAAGTTCTACGGGCTGGGCAGAGTTTTGTGGGCGTGGCCATCGCTGAGGCAGTCTTGAGGGGGAGTTCTGGGTGCCGCTATCAGTGTGCATGTCAGTTTGGCTAGTCATCTCAGGACAGCCAAACCAACAAGCGCACTGAGCTGTCTCCAACTAGAGCTGTGCTCCTGGGTTGTATAAATCATTAAGTTATGGTGAGTTGTGGCTCACCTAATCATGCACTGTTCACTTAGTGCTCCGCACTTTAAATAGTTTCAAATGTTTCACCACATAATAATTTGTTTGTTCATATGTTTTCACATTTATTCAACTGTTTTTTTCAAAAGTTTTTTCAAAACTGATTATCAACTCTTTCGGTATTTGTTATTGCATTCTTCATAACAATTTCCGTATATATACACAAATAAATCGTTAGTACGTTACAGATATACATGTAATTTACTACATTTCATTCTTCAAGCAATTGACGTTTGGCCCAATGCATTTCGGCACGCAGGCTGTGCCTTCATCAGGGGCAATTCTAAAAAAGATGAGAAAGTGATGTGTATCAGTGTCAGGTATTAAATGAGTCATGGGGGTGTATCTATGTAAAGTCAAATGACATACCTTAATTTTCACTGCAGGTGTTCAGTTGTGAAAGAAAAAATCGTTTCTATAACCAGAAAAATATTTGGTTGGTGGTTGTATTAGAATATACAAATTGTAATGTTGAGTGCCTGTGGTATTTAAGAAACATACCTGCTAGTCGAGTTCGTTTTAGCTGTAATGGTAAACATAACCCAATGTCAGGTGGCTGATATGACAGAAACACGAAATTGCCGTGTACTAAAAGTAAGGTTAATTGCCCTACCTTATCTTCGTGGTGTTACTTGATCTAAAGGATTAGAACGTGAAAGCGCTGTATTATTACCGGGTGTTGGATTGATATTGCAAAGGTAAAGAAAAACGTTCGTTACGAGTTTTTACCTTATCTGTTGAAAGTTTCATCCGTCACAAAAAAATTGCCGCTACTCTGTGGGATCTCGTGCAATGAACTGAGATGGTAACTCCATTAAGTGGTGGCGCGATTCGCGTTGTTGCTTAGCCATAGACATAAAAAAAGGACTATCTAAGTGAAACGCTAATCTAGTGAATTGTTATAAGCGCCATGTTGGAGTGGGGCAAGTATCGTATTATTCATGTGAATAGTAATACATCACGTCAACATGAATATTAGGAGTATCTGCGCCAGAGATAAATAATCAAAAAAAGGTTATCTATCAGTGTAATAATATACGCACTGTATTTCTAAGGCCTGGGGTAAAAAACCGGGTTAAACAACATAATGATTAATACCTCTCCGGGGGCTGATAGTCAATGAAAATAATCATCCGTGTCATTATATGAACGTACTGATTAAGATGTTAAATTAAACCGTAATGGTATTTATGTGTGCCCAGCTATTGGTCTGTTTAGAGTAAGGTTGATGTGTTGCTATTTGGCATGGAAATAACTGCTCTTTTAATTCATTGTACATCGTGTGATTCACTAGACGTCAATGTAAAGGTGCCACAACATAGCAAGTTCTATGTGAATTCATAAGCGAAACAGTGATATATTTACAATCATCATGAATTATGCAGAAAATTGTAAGTTAATATTTTAGCGAAATCCATGGCATTTTTTAAGGATTAAAAACATGACGATAAATCATACATTGAACAGTGTACCTCCTTCAAGAAACCAATATTAACCGGACCTGTTGATACATGTGTTGACTATGATATATAAATGTCACAAGCTTGTGATTAAATCTACTGAGATACTCATTGATCCCCACAACCCCAATTACTCCTGGGTTGTAGACAGCAAGCACAGACTCCCAGTCTCTCTGAGAGCGCAAATTCAGGGTGCTCAGGCCAATCCTGTCACTGCTTTATGCTGTCAGTAGCATGAGAGCATCATCAGGATTGGCTGCAGGGAAATCTGGGAGCCAGTGCTGCAACCAGTACTCAGGGCAGAAGTGGCAAAACTTCTTTTTCCCCCTTTTTTGTGTGTTTTCTCCGTCGTCTACTCCTGCCCCGTCTCTCCAGCTGCTACTGCGCCACAGTGTCCCTCCCTCCTTTTACCTTCAGGGACAATCGTGTACCGCACTCATCGCTAATTGCATCCCGTGGTATTATCGGATTTTACCACGCGGTAAGTTTATTCTCCCTTTTTTAAATTTACCTGACTATATATATTTATCCTTATAGCCGGCGCTCTTTGATTACAAGGCTCCGTCTTTACATATTTTAGGCACGAACCTCCTGGTTGGATTCAAATAGATGGTGGCCTCACACAGAGTCCATCGGACTACGAACTAACGGTAATCAATCACCTTAATTTGTCATGTGAAGGGGAATGCTAAATCCACCTCTTCCCCCCCGTTTTCTTTTCTCTTTCGTTCCCACCACCGTGGTTCAATCCCAAGGACGGGCTCTCTGTAGCCCTATTAATTAAGCCCCAAGCATGTTTATTAATGGGACATATGTGAACCTATTCAGTAGAACTGCTCTATTAGATCCATAAGTGTTATTGTGCTTTCAGCACGAACAAATAAGAATTTATAACTCAGTGTACCCTAACTTGTTTAATTGATTGTGTGCCAAGTTTTGATTTAACTACGTTGAGGTATCTCCCGGAATTTTGATTTTAATTACTAATTTTACATGTCGAACCAGGTTGTCCGGCCCCCTTTCTGTCCTGATGAAGACCCCACAGCAAGGGCATAACTGATCCCTGCATCAGAGGGTCGAAACGTCGACAACTACCTACTGCGTCTTCAACTCCACTCCAACATTTGTTTCATTCACTGTTCTTTGTGGAGTATGATTTTCTGACCTAACTTTGACAAACCATTGGTTCACTATACTGTAACAATTTGAGAATACAGTATCCATGAACATATGATTTTATTGTCACGTACCTCTATCTACCACCACATCCTCACCAGAGCACCTATCACTACCCCTTCCCCACCCTTACTCTACCTGGGGCACTGTACAACCAAATGTATTATTGATTTGTTCGTATATATATATTCAGTATACATGGTCCCGTTGTGATTAAAACAGTGTGGACCCATTTATTGTTTGTGTAATTTATTGTTTGAAATTTTACATATCACGTCACACTCTAGCTGGGACCCCTCCCTCTTAGTACTCATTGAACCCAGGTCCCAGTGACTATGTTTGGGTAAACCCTTGTTACATACTCTACTTCGGGCAGACACCGGTCTGCGAGGTTGTTTTTTTTTCTGCTCAATTGAATTGTTTTCAGCACACAATGGTAGAAAGAGAACTTCTCTCCTACTCTGAAGACTATATAGACAGACTACTAGAGAATCCTGATAACATCTTTCTTTCAACGAACATTCCAACAATTGATTTCAGTTTGAAAGATAAAATATCACGGTTGGAACGACTGGAGAAGAAACTGGTTCGGACCAGGTGGCATGGTCATCTCCTGACCAGATATCTTAAGGAAAACATTATACCGATAGGACTACAGATAAAAACAGAACCGTCCATATTCATCGAGGTACCAAAATTCAAGGAAGGATTCAGCCATATTTCCAACAATTGCTCTCGACATTGGATGGTCCTTGGTGTAGAGACGGCCGCTGATCAAATACAAGTCATCGCTGCAGAGATCAAGACACTCAAAGCAGAAATAGCGGCAGATGCCAACTTCGCCAGCGCGAAAGAAACACTCACCAATCTAGAGGCTACTCTTAAAGATTTTGACTTAACCACCCAAAATCGCAAATTGGAGAAACTAGCCAGAGACATACGGTTGTATGACAAGAAAAAAACCTACCCATACCTACAGGAGGATTACTTCCGTCAAGATAACCAGGGTCGTTTCTCCAACCGAGGACGTGGTCAGTTCAGAGGCAGACGAAACTATCAAACCTTCTCGGACTCATCCTACAGTTCTGAAGGCGAACAAGACCAAGCGGGCCCAAGCAACTTCTACAATTACCCTGACTACGGATATCAGCAACACCAATACAATCCTTTTTTAGGACATCGCCAAGGGTCATGGCACCCACCCCGAGGCAGAGGGAACAACTGGCAGAGAGGTCAACAACGGACCCCCCAACAGAATCCGAGCAATTGGGACGTAGGACGGGGCCAACCCCAGAAACAAGTACACTTTCAACCAGAACAACATGGGGAGAGAGTGACCCGCAACAAAACTTACAGGTGGTAGAAACGTCCACAGCCCTCGGTCCGATCGTGAATATATCCCAACACCCATTGAGCGAGGATGAACTTAAAGTGTTGACGAAAGGATTGTCGTATGTTCCCACGCACACACCTGACAATTTCGTGGTACGGACCGAACTGTTCAAATTCTTTCGGAAAATCCGGCTCAAATATTTTTTCCGGAACTCCGACCAACAAGCCAATCCATCATTAACGGGACTGAGAACGCCTTCCACCTTCGTCCCCTTTGCCAGCACGATGAGCCACAAAATTCTAACTTATGAGGCAGTGGTATGGAGAGATGTACAACAATTGTTGGAAGCCAGAAAGTTTACCAAATATAACACCAGCAAACGGGAAAAGAAAGCGTTACAATCCCTAGCCCAGAATACACGAGTCGTGATTAAACCGGCGGACAAGGGCGGTGCCATTGTTGTCCAAGACACCCTTGCCTATGAAACTGAAATTCTTCGACAATTGGGAGATCATACAAGCTATCAACAGTTACGCTCGGATCCATCCAAAACCATTGCTCTTGAGATCCTGGAACTGACCCAGGCAGGGCTGGATCAGGGTTTCCTATTTGAGAACGAGTTTAACTACCTCAATCAGAAACATCCTTGGCTGGCAACAATTTACAGTACAAATAAGAATGGTCTGAGTGTAACAAATGTAATATGCATATATATACAAATTCAAAATAGAACCATGTTCACCTAGAAAGTTTTAACCAATCAAAAGAAACAATTTAATTTTTTGTATTTCTTTCCGGCGTTTTATTCAATCATAGCCAAAGTTGTGTTGAGCAATTTATGTTAAAGACATGTAATTGTTTCGTCATTACATTCTGTATTCGGAATCGGTGCTCTCAGTGAAAAGGGAAGGGTAGGTGAGTACGTGAGGGGGACAGAGTAAAGGTGTTGTGACATAAATAGTTGCATCCAAGTTAAAAATGAAAAAACCTCTACAACCAAGCTAATGGGCAAAGGTTCCCAGTTTTGCATCACACATAGATTTATGAGAATATATCTCTTAATTGGCTCCTATGGTGTGTCAAGGAAAAACGGCGTATTTCTACGTTTCGACCCCTGATACGCAAGAAGGGTGATTCACAGCCTCATGTTGGGGTCTTCGTCAGGAAGAGGAAAGAGAGCATCAGCCGACGGTCATTGAATGTGCCGTCTGCAGGAGGGGCTTTCAAATGCTCCGGTAGAGTTGATGTGCCGGCGGAAACTTGGCACAGGTAGATCTGTCCTCGATAGGGGTAGTTTGTCTTTCAGGGTTGGATAGTCACTTCCACCCTGCTCTCCCAAACGCGTGTTCACTCGCGGTGGGGGTCTCAGTGCCGGTACGTTTTACTTCTTGAGTACGAGCGCGCGTCAGCGCTGTTACTTCACGGCAGCCTGCATCCGAAGAGACTCGCACCGCCAAGGAGTTTGAACATGGCCTACGCAGAACCATACTTAAAACACACAGCAACTGCAACTCCATCAATGTAATCTACGCAATTATTTGCCCATGTGATAAAATCTATATTGGACAAACACAACAAAAGGTTAAGGCCAGAGTCTTACAGCACATGAGCAGAATTAGGTGTGAGGTACTGGGTGCCCCCCTAGTGGATCATTTTAAAAGCGCAAGACATCCCCCGGAGAGCCTCAAATGGGTGGTATTAGAGAAAGCTACCTTAGGCCCACGGGGTGGCAATATCACCAGTATTTTGAATACACGTGAATTAAAATGGATGTTCTTTTTTGATTCAATTGAAAAAGGCCTGAATGAACACGACAGCTCCTTCTCACAGTTGGCTACGTTATCATAATCTCAGGGAGGCTGGCCAATTATACACCCTCACATACCATACATCATCACCAATATGATTAGAACTGGCCTTCACCCTCATGTGAGAGGTGCGCCAGAGTGATTTTGCTGTATGAAACAGGATACAATGTTTCTCTCCACTCTATGACTCGGCCTTCATCCTTATATGGGAGGTACGCAACTGGCCTTCACCCTCATGTGAGACGTGCGCCAGAGTGATTGTGATGTATGAAATAGGATATAATGTTTCTCTCCTCTCTATGACTTGGCCTCACCCCTGTATGGGAGGCACGCTATTACAATATCTATGTAGACAATGAACACTGTTCAATGTAATTGTGGTTATGAAACTCTACATCGGATTAACAATCTTATGTTAGGACCTAATGATGATGTAAATATATCTTCAAAGATATATCTCCCTTCATAATCAATTTCCATACACCGGTATACTACAGGTACCAAGAGCCTTTCTTCGAGTACATCGCTCTACTTTATAGGGATCGATTCATCAAGTGTGAATGATTATTGTAATACTTTTTGCAATAATTAGTCAATCAACTACCTTCTCAACATTGAGAATTAGAATGTCTCTAAAAATACCGCGTATAATTATATGGACAATATCATGTAGTCACACTCGCGATTTGAGTCTTTCTTCTGTGTTTCTAGTTAGACCACGCATCACGCGGGATGGTCTCCATGGTGATATAGCTATACAGGAACTGCAGCTCCCCATTGCGAGGTTCGTCGGCGTCCTATGTCCGATCCACTCGGCAGTTCCCAGTAAGTCACCTAGATCTGATCTCTTGCGCACTCGTTGCATCCTACCCTGGTCGCCCCCAGTCCCCTTGAATGATTATTCTTTAATTCGCTTTTTCAGGTCGTCCTGACTTTTCATTTATTGCGGGTCCCGTGGGCGTCTCCTACTGATAACGGGTAAGCAGATATTTTAAGAACTTCTAAGCGTTTGTAACGAACCCATAAATATATGCCCATTGGCATAGGTACTTTCGACTGACTGCCTCCCTCCCTCCTTTTACCTTCAGGGACAATCGTGTACCGCACTCATCGCTAATTGCATCCCGTGGTATTATCGGATTTTACCACGCGGTAAGTTTATTCTCCCTTTTTTAAATTTACCTGACTATATATATTTATCCTTATAGCCGGCGCTCTTTGATTACAAGGCTCCGTCTTTACATATTTTAGGCACGAACCTCCTGGTTGGATTCAAATAGATGGTGGCCTCACACAGAGTCCATCGGACTACGAACTAACGGTAATCAAACACCTTAATTTGTCATGTGAAGGGGAATGCTAAATCCACCTCTTCCCCCCGTTTTCTTTTCTCTTTCGTTCCCACCACCGTGATTCAATCCCAAGGACGGGCTCTCTGTAGCCCTATTAATTAAGCCCCAAGCATGTTTATTAATGGGACATATGTGAACCTATTCAGTAGAACTGCTCTATTAGATCCATAAGTGTTATTGTGCTTTCAGCACGAACAAATAAGAATTTATAACTCAGTGTACCCTAACTTGTTTAATTGATTGTGTGCCAAGTTTTGATTTAACTACGTTGAGGTATCTCCCGGAATTTTGATTTTAATTACTAATTTTACATGTCGAACCAGGTTGTCCGGCCCCCTTTCTGTCCTGATGAAGACCCCACAGCAAGGGCATAACTGATCCCTGCATCAGAGGGTCGAAACGTCGACAACTACCTACTGCGTCTTCAACTCCACTCCAACATTTGTTTCATTCACTGTTCTTTGTGGAGTATGATTTTCTGACCTAACTTTGACAAACCATTGGTTCACTATACTGTAACAATTTGAGAATACAGTATCCATGAACATATGATTTTATTGTCACGTACCTCTATCTACCACCACATCCTCACCAGAGCACCTATCACTACCCCTTCCCCACCCTTACTCTACCTGGGGCACTGTACAACCAAATGTATTATTGATTTGTTCGTATATATATTCAGTATACATGGTCCCGTTGTGATTAAAACAGTGTGGACCCATTTATTGTTTGTGTAATTTATTGTTTGAAATTTTACATATCACGTCACACTCTAGCTGGGACCCCTCCCTCTTAGTACTGCGCCACAGTGTAACATCTATTACAAATTAAATACAACAGGCAAGGAAGACCAAGTCGAAACAGTGTTTTAAAAGAATTATTGGCAAAAAAGTAAAGATATCAAAGACAATTGTCATTGCACGCCAGAAAAGCGATCAATGAAAGATTTTATGTTTTTAGGAGTACTACACTAGCGAGGGTTAAGCCCTGCCCCTCTTCTCCATTGGTTGGCCTCCTAAACGGTGGACAGCCATTGGAGAAGAGGTCCTAGTGACATTCTCCTTTATCTTTTAGCCCCGTCCTTTTCAGATTGGGTTCCTTGACTTACTGGTGGCGAAAAAGTTTTCTTATCTTCTTTATGGGGCCATCTGTTTCGCCCCATAAAGAGGATAATGAACCTTTTACGCCAGCAGTAAGTCATGCCGAGCCCGTCTGAAAAGGACGGGGCTCAAAGAGTGCCCACCCCGCCAGGGACTTTGTGCCATTCGCATACCCCTAGCGGGTTCCCACCCCGCCAGGGGCTTTGTGCCATCCGCATACCCCTAGCGGGTGCCCACCCCGCCAGGGGCTTTTGTATTTAATTTAAAAAAAGGAAAAGACGTGCCCAAGCCTGCGCCCGCGCCTGACGGTGGGCGGGGCCGGCCGAGACAAGAGAGTAGCCTCGCGGGCACCATTTCTGCTTCTCCCGGAACAACCCATCCATCCACCCTCCTGCCCCGAGGCCGTGTCTGAGCTCCCAAATGACGAGCTCCGGGCCATGCTGACCAGCGCGCCCAGTCTCCCGGGACGGCACCTTCGAGCTGAGCCTGGGCCTGCGGTAGCTGATGGCCGCCTACGGGGAGCAGTATTGTGAGGGGCGGGAGCCCGAGCTCCGTGTGCTGGGCACCGACCTCTGCAAGCTGGAGATCACCCACTGCCTGCTGGTGCACGGCCCCAAGCACGAGGGGGACTTCGGCCACCGGCCCGGGTGCCGCGGAAGGGCGGCGAGGCGGCAGCGGAGAGCCCCTGCAGAGGAGCCCGCCAGGGACAAGGCGCCCCCGAAGGCGGCCAAGGCGGTGAGTAGAAGTGATCGTCTGTCGTGGTGGGTAACTGGGACCCGTCCACGCCGATGCTTGGTTTATGTTCTGTGGTGCCAGGGGGATTAGCAAGTATATTGTGGAGGGTTGGTGTGCAAATGAGTAAAAGATCCATTGCCGGTTAAAGTGGTATTGGACAGTGAGGGGGTGGTTGTTACAGATCTTGTTGGAAGGGGCATTATGTGCAGATAGGCAGGCACCTGGCCCTGAGTGGAAAACACGGAAAGGACAAGGTATGTTTGATGAATATAGACACACTACGATCAGTATGCGAAAACGTGGGACCGGCCGGGTGGACGGTAAAGCACAACAGTACCATCAGACGAGGTGCCATGTGGCGTCTACTCTCCGGAGTCTTTGAATTGTCCTTCGCCTTGCAGAAACTGCAACATAAATCAGCTTATTAAGCAATGTAGGCAATTCAGTTCAAACTAAGATTTCATTATCTCCAATTTGGCTTCAGTTTCTGCAAACTTTTTTTGTGTTCAGGTTCATGCCCTTTGTGTCAGAAGCATCGTTCCTAATGGCCAGCCCAGAGTGTTGGAAGCTGTACACTGGGTATCATTTCTGTACATTTCCGATCCACAGACCGGTGACCCGGACCAATGGCAGCAGTGTACATTTAGGTGTGCTGCGTCCGGTGATTAAGGTCCTTCTGTGGATTGCATTGTGGCCCCATCATGTCGCAGGCCTAATTCCTGCTGTGGTCTGTTATTCTGAATTGGTCTCATTAATCCAATTTATGTAGGGGTTGTGACCATTAGTCGAACATTTCCTAGGGGTGCGGGGTATAGAAGAGTCTGGGAAACCCTGATATAAGTACACATTCATTAGTCTCATCTGTAATCTTTAGACCAATAAAAAGTGTAATTTCTCCCTTTCCCCTCCTGAATGACACCTTACTCTCAGCCAGTGACTTTGCTCCTTACTGCTTGAGTCACCACCATGAGAAGCATCCTGAAGGGGGCGTGGCTAGGCACGCAATGGCGGCGGTCGCAATCGGGTAGAGCTCCGGGCCGAGCTCCCCTTCCCTGGGCTGATTCTCCGTTAAATTTCCTCGCTGCCGCCTGAAATTGCAGGCGGACCACCACGGAGCTATTCTCGGCATTCTAGCCGATTTTCGAACCAAAGACCCGACCCTGTCCGCACCGGACTTTCCTGCGGGCCTCTTGCGAGACTCGCTACTACCCGGCCGGCGAGGGAGACCACGAGAGGCTGCGGCTTGGGCCTGCCACCTAGGCCTCACCATGCGGCCCGCAGCCTAACCTGCGCAGCCTCCCCGCACACCGGAATCAAGTCCTGGGAGCTCTCTCATCGCTCCGACCCTGGCTCCCCATTGCTCCCGGGAGACTGCGGAGGACCTGAGCTGGAGGAGAGCGGGGACCTGACCGGCGGGATTCAGCCGTCACACCGGCGACGACCCAAGTCGAGGGCACAGCTGCTTGACTGCCTGCTCCCGCGCCCGGAGACAACGCCACCCCCGAGGTGCTGCCAGCGAAGCACCGGAGGAGCTGGAGAGCTAGGTGAGCGGACCCCCCCCTCCGAGCCTTGCCGAACGACCGTGACCACCCGGCGAGGCCCCCTCCTTACACGTATGCGGTGCTGCTGTGAGCGGCGGATGCTACTGAGGGCCTAAAATTGACACCGAAGCCCATGCGAGGACGGCGCCGGGACGCCACTGAAGCCCCACGCCCATTGTGGGACGCGCGCTCCGCTGGTGGGGACGTTGCATGGCTCCGAGGACTGCGGGCTCCCCCTGGGCTCCTTACGATCGGCTGACCGGTGGGGCCCCGGTGGAAGCTGTCCGGCTGCGCTTCTGCCAGGGGGTCGACGCCATCGGGGGCGCGTGTGGCGCTGGGCGAGGGCTCTGAGCCTAGTGAGGAGAGAAGAGCCGCGCTCAAACGGAGAGACCTTGCGCTGCAGGCATCCACAACCGACGAGACCTGGCTTCCATACATCACGTGGAGGTGCAACGAGGCTGCAGTCAAGTGTTTCTAGGCCCTCCAGCATACACACAACGACGCTCTGCCTGCCCTACCTGCCCCGGGGACTCCGCGGATCTCGCAGGCGTGGGACACTTTGCTACCACGCGACCAGCTGCCTACACTGTGTACATGCCCACTCAGAACTGTTACCTGACGTCTGCTCCGTCATCCTACTACGCCTGCCTGCTATGCGGGCCGACACAGACGATACGTGGGAGGCCGGCTGACCAACCACGCGGGAACCGACGCAAGCACCGGCGTACAGCGGATCACGGACATTGCCAGAATCGCAAACCAGAAGGCGCCTCATCCTCCTGTTAATCGGGCTGAACTGTTGGCCAGGTCACCTTGCACATGTCCGGAGGGGTGAGGACTCGCACTGGGACTGGAGGTGCCCCGCCGAAAGGAAAGACTGACAAATCGCTACACAAGATGGCTGCTGATCAGGTAACCGCGAGATTGGACAGCGTGCTAGCCGCCATGGAACGCATAGAGCAGTCACTCCAATTGACCAGAACATCCTTGGAATCCAAAATAGACAGCGTCGCCATAGACCTCACCCACCTGCGAGACGACCACAGGAAGCTGGCTGTTCGGACCAAAACACTGGAGGGAACTGTGGCGGAACTCGAACCCAGGGTCACCCAAACGGATAAACAAGTACAGGACCTTCTGAACAGAGTAGAGTTTCTGGAAGACCGCGCTGAGGACGCGGAAGGGAGGGCGAGATGCAACAACATCAGGCTCGTGGGGGTCCCGGAAAAATGGGAGGGCAATCATCCTGCCCAACGTGTAGAGGACTGGCTAAGAGGCATGCTACCCGAAGGCGCGCTTTCGCCCTATTTCGTAGTGGAACGGGCGCACCGCGTACCCATGAGGCCTCACACCACGCGCTCTAACCCGAGGCCGCTACTCTTCAAAATACTGAACTATGGAGACAGGGACGCGATCCTGAGAGCAACTAGACGGCTCGGGGAAATTCGCATAGACAATACTACCGTGATGTTCTTCCCAGACTACACTATCCAGGTGCAACGTCAGAGACACAATTTCTTGGACGTAAAACGGCGACTCCGCACTGCAGGCCTCAAGTATTCCCTACTCTTTCCTGCGAAGATGAGAGTGGTGGCGCGGGACAAGACCTACTTCTTTAGCATTCCTGAAGAGGTCAGCGAATGGCTTGACAGCGGAACGGACACGGCACCCAGGCAGGAGCAGAGCTATGAGACGAGACCACAACCACGTGGGCCGCGCCGTCGTCGCAGGAACAGAGACCAACAGACCCACCGCCCAGAGGAAGCGACGCGCCACTCCCCACCGACGGACCAAATGATCCGGGAACAACAAGATGCACTCCGGAGGGTCTCCCAGTTGAGCAACTCACCAACATCGGACGTCATTCAGGGCGCCAACCCACGGATAGTTCCAAGCGATGATGATGCTATCTACGGGATACCGGACTCCCAGTTGTCCGTAGATCTGCCAGATATCACGCCACAGACAGCAGACCTGCTCCACTGAAGCCGAGCAAGTAATCCTAACAGATCCTACCGGGGCGGCGGGGACGGAGCCGGGGGCCAGATGGACACTGAGACGCTGTGAATACAGGCCGTCGCCCGAGAAGTCTCCCGCCGCCCTGGTGATGGATGGAGTAACCTCGACGTAGTGAGTACCCCCCCAGCCACGTAGACACTGAGAGGGTAAGGCGGTGGTGGGAACATGCTGCAGTTCTTCCCCTTCTCTCCTCCATACCCGCTGCCCCTAACGCCTAGGGACCTTCCTATGCCAGAGACTTGGGGAGTGGTATATGCTTTTCTTCCCTATGCGTGCTTAGCCAAACAAGAGGCCCCACAGCAAGGGGCGGCGCTGTCTTCCCGAGCAATGACTTTGGCTACATGGTGCACAAGACATATGGCCCAGGGGAGGGCCAACGATCCCCTTTCCTTACTTAAATAAGTGAGCCGCCGAGACTGTGACTAGCACACGTTACCCCCTAGACTTGAATATTGTTTCTCTGCCTCTTTGGTGTGTTTGGACGGCGACATGTTGCGAAGCCGACCTTTTGGTATCTGTTACTGTTTTGCATTGTTTGGACATTATGATTATTATCCCACCCTCGCCCTCGGAGAATTGCCTAAACTATTCCTACATGTGCCGGTGCCTGTGTCTGCTCTGAGTGGGGGGAGGGAGCCAGGAGACCTGTGGAAGCTCTCGCCTGGGGGACGGGTGGTGGGTGGGGCGGGTATCTCTTACCGCAAAAGTGAGTATGGCTGAGATCAAGACATGTACATGGAATGTAAGAGGCATGCACATGCCATCGAGACGCTACCAAATCTATTCTTACTTGAAACGTCACAAATTTCACGTAGCATTGTTACAGGAAACACACTTAAATAGAGCTGAGGTACACGCACTGCGCCGCAGATGGCGCGGACAGCTTTACGCCACGGAGTACTCCTCCTTTGATCGCGGGGCACTCATGTGGATCCGACCGGGCACCCCGTGGGCGGTCATAGACACACAGATAGACTCAGAGGGTAGATATGTGGTAGCCCGAGGCAGACTTGATGGGCACCCTGTGGTACTTGCCTCTTTATACTCCCCAAACACCGACCAGGGGAACTTCTTTGATGGCCTCTCCACGGCGTTGGCGTCCTGGCATGGAGTCCCATGGATTCTTGGGGGCGACTACAACTGCGTCCTGGATGTGAATCTAGACAGATCTACCGCATCCCCAGCCAATGCCTAGACACACACCACCACGAAAACCCTCCTCAATTGGGCCATGCAATGGGATCTTCACGATGCATGGAGGGCACGCAACCCCACAACACGAACATATTCTTACTGGTCAGGTGCGCATGCACTACATGTACGCTTAGATCGATACATGATCACCACTGATCTTCTCCCGTTGGTCAGGGACGCGCAATATATGGGCCGCACACACTCGGATCATAATCCCCACACACTGGTCATTGCTTGGGAAAACCCACACCCGCCTATCCCCACCTGGCGCCTCCAGCCAGACCTCTTACTAGACGCGACCTTCCGTGACTCCCTACTCACACAGACGGCTCAATACTTTGAACTCAACGCTGGCACGGCCTCCTCTCCCCAAACCAAATGGGATGCATTGAAGGTAGTGACCCGGGGACTCTGTTTGGGAACGCAGGGACACATACGGCGACAGCTTGAAAACGATCTGACGCGACTGGAGACTGAACTACTAGATCTTGAGCACACTGCGGAGGGGGATGCGGGCGCTCGACTGACGGAGGCCACGGCGGAACATGGTCGCCTATTGGACCGCTTGCGCAACATCAACTTCGCGGCGCACTCTGCCCGCATCCACCGACAGGGTGATAGGCCTGGCAAGCTGTTAACCTGGCTGATTGCACGGGAGGATCGTTCGACCCCCATTTCAGCAATACGGGCAGAAGGCGGTGGTTTACTCTACACCCAGCGTCAAATACACGAGGCATTTACTGGTCACTACTCGGGGTTGTATCGTTCCCGGCTGCGTGTCCCACTGGGTGACATAACCGAATATCTCTCACCCATACAACTGCCCACCCTAACGGCTGAGCAGCAAGATGACCTCGGAACACCGCTGGACCCCGAGGAGTTCCGCGACACCATTTTTAATCTCTCGAATGGCAAGTCTCCGGGACTGGATGGCTTGCCAGCCGAATTCTACAAGGCCGCCTCGGACATCCTTATTCCCCACCTGGTGAAGATGTTCACTGCGGCCACGGACGACTTCTCTCTACCCCCGACACTTAATGAGGCCACCCTCGTATCTCTACTCAAGCCTGACAGATAGCGAGCGGATGGGATCCTATCGCCCCTTAGCCCTCCTCAACACAGACTATAAAATCCTTGCCTCCACGCTTGCCCACAGACTAGCCCCTATGGTTCCCGCACTGGTACACCACGACCAAAACGGGTTTGTACCGACGCGACACACGTCCCATAACATCCGCCGTCTATTCCGCAAACAAGAGTACGCCACGCGACGGTGGCCGCGCGCCGGGTGCCTGGTACTGGACCTGGAGAAAGCGTTTGACTCTGTGGAATGGCCTTACCTACGAGCAGTCATGGACAAGTTTGAGTTGGGAGACGACTATCAGACTATGGTTGGCCTCTGATACCGCAGACCCACGGTCCGCGTCCGCACTGGTGCGCTGCTTTCTGACCCGATACGTGTGCGGAGGGGCACCAGACAGGGCTGCCCCCTATCGCCCTTGCTGTTCTCCTTAGCTGTGGAACCCCTGGCTGCGACACTCAGATCCCGAGGTGCGGAGTGGGGTATACCGATGACGGATGGCCTTCATGCGGTGTCATTATATGCAGACGATCTCCTCCTATATGTCAAAGACCTAAGTGATGTTCCGGCGTCCCTGACTGACATTTTCTGCACCTTTGAGGAGCTGTCGGGATTGAAGGTGAATTGGGCCAAATCAGGGGCCTACTCCTTTGACCCGAATGCTCCCGAGAGTGAGATACGCATCGGGGGCGAGAGATTACAGTGGTATCCCACGACATTCAGATATCTTGGGATTCACATTTACTGTGACCCTGCGGATATATTGGAGGGGAACCTGATGCGAGCGATCGCATCCATCTGATCGCAGGTTGGGTTCTGGAAAACACTGCCACTGAACGTTCCTAGCCGCATAGCCCTGACGAAAATGATAGTCCTGCCACGGCTACTATACTACTTTGCTAATATTCCATCCTATGTCCCTACCCAGGTGTTTCGAGACCTTGAAATCCTACTGCGTGACCTGATCTGGAATAAGGGCCGGCCGCGCGTTGCGTTGGCGAAATTATATATGCCTACCGAAGCGGGAGGACTAGCTGTTCCCAATCTGGAGTTATATTATCTGGCGGCGCAAATGCAGTGGGTGTCAGGATGGCTAGGTGGTAAAAACTTGGGAGACACAGCCACGGACACCGCTGTCTGGTCCCAGTTGCAGATCCAAGTACTGTTTCATCCACTGACCCAGACTCCCCGTCCATCAAAACTGCATCTTGCGGTAGCGCGCAGATGCTTCCTCCGCTGCCTGCGTCTGACCCGGGCGACAGTACCATATGCCCCGATACTCCCTCTATTGGGCACCCCGACTGCAACGGGGACTCTAACGGCTGTAAAGCTTGACAGCTGGACCACTGCGGGAGTGGAAACGCTGGGGATCTATACTCTGATGGCGCCCTCCTCTCCTTCGCCAATCTCGTGGAAGACACATCTCTTCCAGCTGGACAGTTCCTATTACACGCGTCCCTCACCCGCACGCTGACTGCCGCCTGGGGTGACATATCTGACGAGTTGCCCATTCATCACTTTATGCAATACCTTCATGTCATGAGTAATGGCACGCACATAATCCACTGGCTAGCACAAGCTCTTCTTCTTCATACTCATCCCGCCACCGTGCAGCTGAGAGAGAAATGGGCGACGGACAGGGGAAGGGACTGGACGGATAAGGAGTGGGCAATGATCCTGGTTGGCCCAGTTAACGTCCCACGCAACCCTCGCTTCAAAATTATACAGCTCTACATA
This sequence comes from Lissotriton helveticus, assembly GCF_964261635.1. Classification (NCBI taxonomy): domain Eukaryota; kingdom Metazoa; phylum Chordata; class Amphibia; order Caudata; family Salamandridae; genus Lissotriton; species Lissotriton helveticus. Next base: position 339,093,524 of record NC_136065.1, on the reverse strand, counting down.
CTACACCGTGCATACCTCACCCCAGATATTTTTAGTCACGGATACTGCCTGCAGCCGCTGCTCCTTAATAGGAGCGGACCTCCTCCACATGCTCTGGCTGTGTCCTGCCCTTCAACATTACTGGGATGGGGTGACTACACTGCTTACGCATTGCACTAAAGAACAAGTGCCGAGAACTTGGGAGGCCTGCGTACTGGGTCTACACAAACGCACACGGCTGAATAAGGTCCAGGCCCGGTACTGGGATCTCGGGCTGATCACGGCCAAGAGACTGCTTACCAAGCGGTGGAAAGCCGACACACCCCCACACATCCGACACTGGAGCCTGTCGCTTGTAAACTGGGCGAGAGCGGAGAGCACTGTCCTGCGGCGAGAAGAAGCAGCGGGCCTTAGGAAATTTCCAATTGCACAACACTGGGATGACATCCTCCAATCCTTTCAGCAGAAATGTGTGGAACAGGGGATCACGTGATGAGATATATGCTACCCCCCCTTCCCCTCCCTGCAGTGAACATTACGAGGCACATCCGCACACAGCAGACTCCCCTACTCATATCTCCCCCCTCCCCAACACACACGCATCATTGCACCATCATATATGTTACACCGATCGCTGCCTACACGACTCCCATGTCTTGCTCAACACGTACTACATAACTGACTGCTCCGCAATGGCGGGTGTCTTGCCCCTCCCATGCCTACATCCCCGCACATACCGCTATTGCAGGGGGTCCTACTGTCGGGTTTCCAGCACCAGGCACCCAAGAGTCCACGGGAGTGAAGAGAAATCCCCTTAACCTCTAAAAAACAACCACAGGTAGGATGTGTAACATACACGCCTATAGGCTGTTCTCTAAAAGTATGGGGGAAAATTCCAAGGAGTGTCCACCACTCTCCCCATACGTGGGGCGGAATCACAGGAGGGAAACAGGTCTGTCTGGTCACAAAATGCTGCAAGGAAACAATAGGAGGCTACCAATACACTGTGCTATACAAATAACCCAGAAAGACATTGACATGTGATTAGCATTGCATTTCACTTACCCCAGGTATGTCCCGAAATGTCCTTGAAGAGAGAATACAGGGCTCGTAAAGGCAGGAGTCCTGATGCAGGGCTCGTAAAGGCAGGAGTCCTGATGCAGGGCTCGTAAAGGCAGGAGTCCTGATGCACTGGGCGGGGCCACTAGATATCTCTCTCACACGACATTCAACCATTCAGACCAAAAGGAAATGGCTAAAGAAATAATAAGGAAAGTAACATTGGGAATTGAGGAGCAATGGCTGGCTCTTCTGGGGCAACGAAGAGCGGAACATCTACTCTCACAAGAGAGGCGAAGCCCGGCCCGGGACCAAGCACCAGGCGGAGCAACACTCTCTCGGAATGGGATAATGAAATATAACTTCTCGAGCCGTTCGCAAAAAGGTGTTTGAAAACTCGGCACACCTAATGCAGGAAAAAACAAACTTCGACTTCCTAGCCGAAATGTGCACCGAGCTGGGCGTGAAGTAAGAGGAACCGGCTTTCTTCTTGAGCCGGGGGGGTGAGCAACTGAATGCGAGGAAATCCGTTTCGGGATAAGTATCTCTGCTGGAGAGCGGAGGATTCGGGCTGGACGAAGGAAACAAGCAACACGCTAGGGGGAATGGCGTTTGCAACAAACAGGAACAAGGAAGGGGGCGTGGTCACGGCAGTAAGCCAAGCATCGTTTCACAGGTCGAGCGTCCCTTTACGTGGTTCAGGGATCGTCTCTAAACAGCAGACTCTGTGTGCTCTATGGGGGGAATGTGGAAAAAGAGACATTGGGTTTGCTTCTAACCACATGTCAATATCGCACCCTTGTCCTTGTTGCTATCCTCCAACCCCTAACAGTACCCCTCTCCAAAGGACTATACAGAGGTCGAGGTTTAGTGGGATGCAGATTGTGAAATTCACGAATTAGTCTAGCAGCGTGGATATTCTCCGCTTGTTCCCACGATCTGTCTTCGAGGGGGGTAACCTACCCAATCTACCAGGTACTGCAGTCTACCTCTAACTCTGCAAGAGTTCAAGATTTTCTGGACTTCATATTCATCTTCTCCCTGAATGGTTAGAGGAGGGGGAGGTGTGTCAGGGTGTATGGGTGGTATGTATTTTTTGAGCAGGGAACAATGAAAAACGGGGTGTATATTAGTTTGTGGGGGTAACTGCAATTTCAGGGTGACTGGGGTAATGATTTTTACTATAGGATAGGGTCTGATGAATCTAGGATGGAATTTTTTTGACCCCTCTAACCTTAGATTCTTAGTGGAGAGCCAGACTTTCTCTCCTACTGTGTAAGTGGGTTCAGGTCTTCTATTCTTGTCTGCATGTCTTTTCATTGCTTCTTTGGCCTTGTGTAATTCCCCTTTAGCTTCTTCCCAAACCTCTTTGATGTGTTTGTGATGCTCCTCTAGTGCTGGGACTGTCACTATCTTCCTATCCAGGACTATTGGTAGCATTCGAGGGTGTTGGGCATAATTAAAGAAGAAAGGAGACACTCGTGTAGCAGAGTGTTGTGAATTGTTATAGGCGAATTCTGCCAGAGGAAGAGCTTGAACCCAAGTGGAAGAGAGGGTGGTAAGCAAGCAGCGTAGGTATTGTTTGAGGGTTTGGTTGGTTCTCTCGGTCTGTCCATCTGTTTGGGGATGGTATGCTGTGGACAACCTATGATCTATGGATAGAGTAGAGCACACCCCTTGCCAAAATTTGGACACAAATTGGGTCCTCGGTCAGAGATAATAACAGAGGGCAAACCATGGAGACGTACTATTTGTTCGAGAAACACCTGTGTTAATTCCTTGGCTGAAGGAATCTTTTTCAAGGGGATGAAGTGCACCATTTTAGATAGCATGTCAACTACTACGTGTATGGTATTGAAACCGTGACATCTGGGTAACTCAGTAATGAAGTCCATGCTGATCGAATGCCATGGTGTAGAAGGGACGGCTATGGTTTTTAGTAACCCTGTGGGTGCACAATGAGACGCCTTTTGTCTACCACAAGTAGAACATGCCTGAACAAAGATCTGAATATCTTGTGACATGTTCTCCCACCAAAACCATCTGTGACACAGATTCTTAGTCTTAACACTTCCTGGGTGTCCGGCTAAAACACTATCATGGCACCATTCCATTATTTGTTTTTGTAAGACCTGAGTGGGTATCAATAGTTTATTGTCATGGTAGTATAACCCATCCACTATAGTGTTGGCTGTGTCTTTTTTCCATTGGGCCTGAAGAATGGTACTGTACTGGTCTTTTAGTTCTTCAAGGAAGGATTTATTTGTGTCTCCCACTCCAATAATTCTACTAGCAGGGATGATAGGTAGAGAGTAATCCCCAGTCTTTTCTATAGTGTGGCCCAACCGGGATAGCGCATCCGCTTTGCCTTGCTGAGGCCCTGGACGATAAGTGATGATAAAATCGTACTCACTGAAAAAGGATACCCATCTCATCTGACGGGGAGTAAGGGCTCTAGCTGTTCTAAAAAACTGGAGATTCTTATGGTCTGAGTAGATGGTAACAATATGAGGGGAACCCAATAAGTGATGTCTCCATTCTTGGAATGCTAATTTTATAGCCAATAGCTCTCTTTTGCCAATGGTGTAGTTTTGCTCAGCTGGTAACAAGGTTTTGGAGTAGTAAGCAATGGGGTGCAGTTGTCCTGTGTCTTTGTCTCTTTGCGACAACACTCCACCCACAGTATATTGGGAAGCATCGGCTTCTACAAAGAAAGGTTGGGTGTTGTCTGCATGTTTAATAACAGGAGCAGTGGTGAACTTGTTTTTTAACATCTGGAACGCTTGTTCCGCTTCTTCTGACCAAAGAAAGGGTACCCCTTTTTTCAACAACCGGGTTATAGGTGTTACAGAATCAGAAAAATGATCAATGAATCGCCTATAAAAATTGGCGAAGCCCAAGAAGGATTGGACTTCCTTGACTGACGCGAGACTTGGCCAGTTTAGTAAGGCTTGAATTTTTTGGGGATCGATGACTATTCCTTCCGGGTTGATGATAAAACCCAAGAAGTCTATTTCCTTAGTGTGGAAAGTGCTTTTGTCCAATTTGGCGAACAGTTTGTTTTCTTGTAGCTTTCTAAGTATTTTCTTTACATGATCAACGTGTTCCTTTTCGTTCTGAGAGAAAATGAGTATATCATCTATGTATACTATAACAAAGATGTCCAGGTATTCTCTGAGTATATCGTTTATGAAGTATTGAAAAGCCGCAGGGGCATTACAGAGGCCGAAAGGCATTACACAGTACTCAAAAAGGCCGAATTTTGTCCTGAAGGCTGTTTTCCATTCATCCCCTTGTTTAATAAGAATAAGATGGTAGGCTCCTCTTAGGTCTATTTTCGTAAAGATTGTTGCTCCTCGTAGCTGATCAAGAAGAACAGGGATGAGTGGAAGAGGGTATTTATTTTTTATGGTAACTTTATTCAATGCTCTGTAATCCAGGCATGCTCTCAGACCCCCTTCTCTTTTGTCAATAAAAAAAAGAGGAGAAGATGCTGGAGAAGTAGAATGACGGATGAACCCTTTAGCTAACATGTCATCAAGATAATCTCTTAGGTATTCTGTCTCGGAAGGCTTAAGAGCATAGATACGACTGCTAGGTAATTCTGCCCCAGGGATTAAGTCGATGCGGCAGTCGTAGATGCGATGGGGGGCAGTTTGGTGGCTTCGGTTTCGTTAAACACCTCTTGGAACTCCGCATATATGTCAGGAACGCAAGAGGCCACTGCAACCGTTTGTAGGGCACATTGTAACGGGGGAACCCTTTCTCTTGCTTCTTGATAACAATGAAGAAGACAGTATTGAGACTGCAAGACTACTTCCCTAGTGGCCCAATTTATACACGGATTATGCTCTTGTAACCAGGGGATACCCAGAATAGCGCCAAAATTGGGAGCATCGATTAGGTCAAACACTATATTCTCCGAATGCCCATTGTCCAATACCATAACCAATGGGGGTGTTTGATAATGAATTAGCCCTGATGATAATTCGGTACCATCTACTGCTCTTATGGGTTCAGGGTGCTCTTTCGGGATAAAAGGGAAACCTATTCTTTGTGCCAGTTTTATATAAAAAAAAATTACCAGTAGCTCCTGAATCAAGAAGTATGGACATATCACCTCTACACTGTGCCGTGTAAATAAAGGTGACCCGTAGTAACAAATGTTTGGCCACTACTTGTTTCTCTGATGAGATCTGCTGAACATTATCACTTGAAGAAGCGACCTCTTCATTCTTCAAGTGCATTAGTTTTCCTGTTTCTGGGAGCCACTGGTATTCTTTCTCATAGGAGTTGTGGGTCTAACAGGACATTCTTTGGCATAATGTCCCCCTTTGCCGCAATACAAACAGAGGTTGTTTTTGCGTCGTTTTTCCTTCTCTTCTGCCGTCAAGGGACCTCTCACACTGCCTATCTGCATGGGCTCTGTAGTGTCTTTTGATTCCTTTTTCTCTGCACGGATCATGACATATTTGGGACCTAAGCCCCGTACTTTCTCACCACGTCTCTCATGCAACCGATGGTCCAACTTGACTGCGAGGTCAATGAACGAGGGACAGTCCTCCGGGGGGTTTACAATCTGTGACAACAAATCTTTAAGTTCATCACTTAAACCTCGGTAAAATAAAGATGTTCTTTTATCTTCAGGCCAGTGAGTTTCTGTGACAAGTCTATTGAAGTTGGTTATATAGGACAAGAGATCTTTGTTCCCCTGTTTCAGATTCAAGAGTTCATTATCACTAGCTTGCATATAGGTGTGTTTGGCAAACAGGCTCTTCATCTTTTCCTGAAATAACTGGTAATCATTCAAGAGGGGATCATTGGATTCTATCAAAGGAACAGCCCATTCCGCTGCATTGCCTGCCAAGTAAGAGATAACAAAGGCGACTTTGGCAGAGTCATTCGGAAAGGAAGCCGCTTTACACAGAAACTGGAGCTGACATTGATTCATGAACACGTTGAATTTAGAACTATCACCTGAAAACCTTTCAGGCATAGCTAAAGGAACAGGACTCGAAGTGAGAACCGTTACCTGTACTGGGGCTATTTCTCCTTCTACTCTGGCTTCTGCTCCAGCGGATGATGAGGGGACAGTAAATCTAGCGGGTTGGATGTAACTCTTTCGGCTTTTAGGGATAGTGCCTGTCTCTCGATAGTCAGAGTTTTTAAACAGTAACGCTGCTGTCTGTAATCTCTGATTCTCCTGCCTTAGTCTCCCTACTTCAGCCTGGAGATCTACTACTGCTGCCGCTAACTCTTCCATAGTAGGGGTGTGTATTCTAGTGTCCATTGCTATCTCAGAACCGTCAGGATTCATCTTCACTCGGGTGGACAAAAATACGTGGGCTTGGCTTTCTGTCGGGTTTCCAGCACCAGGCACCCAAGAGTCCACGGGAGTGAAGAGAAATCCCCTTAACCTCTAAAAAACAACCACAGGTATGATGTGTAACATACACGCCTATAGGCTGTTCTCTAAAAGTATGGGGGGAAATTCCAAGGAGTGTCCACCACTCTCCCCATACGTGGGGCGGAATCACAGGAGGGAAACAGGTCTGTCTGGTCACAAAATGCTGCAAGGAAACAATAGGAGGATACCAATACACTGTGCTATACAAATAACCCAGAAAGACATTGACATGTGATTAGCATTGCATTTCACTTACCCCAGGTATGTCCCGGAATGTCCTTGAAGAAAGAATACAGGGCTCGTAAAGGCAGGATTCCTGATGCAGGGCTCGTAAAGGCAGGAGTCCTGATGCAGGGCTCGTAAAGGCAGGAGTCCTGATGCACTGGGAGGGGCCACTAGACATCTCTCTCACACGACATTCAACCATTCAGACCAAAAGGAAATGGCTAAAGAAATAATAAGGAAAGTAACATTGGGAATTGAGGAGCAATGGCCGGCTCTTCTGGGGCAACGAAGAGCGGAACATCTACTCTCTCAAGAGAGGCGAAGCCCGGCCCGGGACCAAGCGCCAGGCGGAGCAACACTCTCTCGGAATGGGATAAGGAAATATAACTTCTCGAGCCGTTCGCAAAAAGGTGTTTGAAAACTCGGCACACCTAATGCAGGAAAAAACAAACTTCGACTTCCTAGCCGAAATGTGCACCGAGCGGTGCGTGAAGTAAGAGGAACCGGCTTTCTTCTTGAGCCAGGGGGGGTGACCAACTGAATGCGAGGAAATCCGTTTCGGGATAAGTATCTCTGCTGGAGAGCGGAGGATTCGGGCTGGACGAAGGAAACAAGCAACACGCTAGGGGGAATGGCGTTTGCAACAAACAGGAACAAGGAAGGGGGCGTGGTCACGGCAGTAAGGCAAGCGTCGTTTCACAGGTAGAGCGTCCCTTTACGTGGTTCAGGGATCGTCTCTAAATAGCAGACTCTGTGTGCTCTATGGGGGGAATGTGGAAAAAGAGACATGGGGTTTGCTTCTAACCACATGTCAATATCGCACCCTTGTCCTTGTTGCTATCCTCCAACCCCTAACACCTACCACCGGCTGCCTCCCAAACAGCACTATATTACTGCAACCGACGCGCCCTTACGGTGGTAATCCCCCCTTGTACACTTGACTCACAGGCGAGCCGCCCACTATAATCTCCTGCCTACCCGCCCACTGGACCACTACCGATACATTGGCACTGCACTTCCCTCCCTGAACACATGGCTATCTCTACCCCCATTCCCCCTACCTTTACCTTGTATTTCCCATGTTATTGTTTTGAAGTTTATTTACATACTGGTCCCACCTCCCTTTGGACCAAGCCCTTTAAAGTTGACTATTGTACACACTCCACCATGGGGCCTTAGGAAATAGCAGCCATGGCTGAGGTGATCCTACCTGAACGCCAATACAAACATCAGACACTCTCATCAGGATAGATAAGCTACATAGATACTCGCTCACTGACACACTTGAGATGCTGAGCAGCCTCATCCCTAAATAGTGCTGCCCCACGCCCTCTTGGAGGGCGAACTCAACCGACACTCTTCCTTGCGACCCACACGTGTCACAGTGGGCCTTAATTCACCTGAAGACGTTGATGAGTGCTAGCATAGCTCTGTAACTACGGACCCATACCTTTGCATTACCGAATGTTTGTATGATTGTGCAGTACGGTAACAGATTGTTATGCGCCGCCGGACCCCAGGGTTGTCGGCCTTGAGGCTGTGTTCATTCGATACGCATGATGCAGTACAAATTATATGCGGCTGGCCCAGTTGGGTTGTAAGCTGAATGCTGTGTAGCATACATGTTGACTAATAAAGGTCTTAAAATATATTTTTATAAAAATGAGAAGCATCCTGAACACATTTCTCACTGCTCCGCCATCCTGTGTTAGAAGTATACCACCTCTATCGTCCCCGTTGTTCTTTCCCATGTCCCTCCAGTTCTTCACTGACATGGCACACTGAGCTCTGAATCTACAGTGCTGATCCTCCACCCCCTGCAAAGTATTGACCGGATCCCAGTTGCGCTTGTTTGCAAGATATTGGAATGTCTGGTCTTGAGTATCCTCACACTTTCTTCTAATAGTTTTAACCCCATACAGCAGTGATCTTAAATCTTTCTAATGTCCCCATTTACAGAAAAATTGATTGGACCCTAGTGACTCATACCTTTTGCACACTTCTATTAAAATTGGCAGCTCAAAACAGTTTACAATACAAATTGTGTATAGACGTGCTGATCCGTTTTAATAATGCAATTAAATCCCCGATTTCCAACCTGCCCTCTCATTCCCTGTCAAGTCATGACCACAAAAGTCACTAATCGTCCATCAGAGAAGGTCCCTGACATTTGTTTTCTTCCGCCTAGTTTGAAACCCTCTTCTGTACAGTCCCCTGTACATACTTCCCGTTCACAGGCCTTTATCGCCTCTTTCCTCCATTGGTCACCCAGTCTCATCTTGGCTCCCTGTGCTGCACTTAGCTGGCGCACACCTCTCTAATTGTTGGGCAGTGACAGGAAGAACTAGCAGTTGAGCCCCAGGGCTCTGTTTCTGCCTCCCCCTATCACACACAGAAAAGTATATTTCTTAGTGATATTAATGTATTTCTCCTAATTTTATGTCGGCGATACCCGAGTCCATTTTAGGTCTTGCCTAGCAGACAGCACCGTGTCTGGTTGCAAAAGAACGATCGTGTACTTGCAGTACCTACATCCCACCTGTTGCTTTCTATTGGCCTTGTTTGTCCCTCGTTTGAAGCACAGCATCTTTACGATAATTTTATTGGCCGACTGCTTGGGTCCCCGATGGGCCATAGATCACTGATTGGCTGCGCCATTTGTAAAGTTAAGGGCCATCATATTGATACGTTGGCTGGAGGCACAGCTGAGTTGTGACCTGTTCAGCTGCCTCCAGGAGCAGGCCTTCCCAGCAAACAAAGAGGATGGAGCGAGGCGCAGCATCCCGGGCGCGGTGTGACCTGTGACACGGCCACCCTGGCCAGCCGCGGCCTGCAGGAGGAGCTGGGCACGGAGGCCGGGCCGGCGTGGGCACTCAGGGCACGGCAGGCCATCAAGAACCATGACAGCCTGCATACCTGTGTGTGTGTGTGGGGGGGGGGGGGCTCTGTGTGTGTGTGGGGGGCTCTGTGTGTGTGGGGGGCTCTCTGTGTGTATGGGGCTCTCTGTGTGTGGGGGGCTCTGTGTGTATGTGGGGGGCTCTGTGTGTGTTGGTGGGGCTCTGTGTGTGGGGGGCTCCCTGTGTGGGGGCTGCTGTGTGTATGTGGGGGGCTCTGTGTGTGTGGGGGGGCTCTGTGTGTGGGGGGCTCTGTGTGTGTGTGGGGGGGCTCTGTGTGTGTATGGGGCTGTGTGTGTGGGGGGGCACTGTGTGTGTAGGGGGGGCTCTGTGTGTGTGTGTGGGGTGGCTCTGTGTGTGGGGGGCTCTGTGTGTGGGGGGCTCTGTGTGTGGGGGGGCTCTGTGTGTGGGGGGGCTCTGTGTGTGTGGGGGGCTCTGTGTGTGTGTGGAGGGTCTCTGTGTGTGTGGGGGGATGTGTGTGTGTGGGGGGCTCTGTGTGTGTGTGGATGGGGCTCTGTGTGGGGGGGGCTCTGTGTGTGTGGGGGGCTCTGTGTGTGTGGGGGGCTCTGTGTGTGGGGGGCTCTGTGTGTGTGGGGGGGGCTCTGTGTGTGTGTGGCGCTCTGTGGGTGTGGTGCTCTGTGTGTGTGTGTGGGGGGGGCGCTGTGTGTGGGGGGGCTCTGTGTGTGGGGGGGCTCTGTGTGTGTGGGGGGGCTCTGTGTGTGGGGGGGGCTCTCTGTGTGTGGGGGGCTCTGTGTGTGGGGGGGCTCTGTGTGGGTGTGTGGGGCTCTGTGTGGGGGGGGCTCTGTGTGTGTGGGGGGTCTGTGTGTGTGGGGGGGCTCTGTGTGTGTGTGTGGGGCTCTCAGTGTGTGTATGGCTCTGTGTGTGTGGGACTCTGTGTGTGTGGGGGAGGGCTCTGTGTGTGTGTGTGTGTGTGTCTGTTTGTGTGTGGCATTTGCAAGAGATTAAGCTATTGGCATTGTAAATAAGAGTGCCATTTATTTATCGTTTTTCAAAACCAACACATAAATAACAATTTTGTCATTTACAATGCCAATAGCTCTAACTTTTGGAAAGGCAAGACCGTTGCATTGTAACTGCTTGTTATGAATCGAATAAGGAACTAAAAGTTTTTTTAAAAAGAGTGACACACTGTAATGGCAGGAGGAAGAACGATAACAGCATTTCTCCACAAGGCTGCCAAGGGAGTTGGCAGCATTGCCCAAGTGGGAAAGTAAGTTACATAAAATGCACTGGTGCTGTTAAACATATATATGGAGGACAACAAAGTGGGATATATTCCACACTTCAACCTCCCACATCACGTCCCACGGATATCTGGTACCCTTTTCAGGCCTACCTGCTTACCCCACTACCCAACTCTCCGACGCTATCCCCCCACCCAACCATGAATGCAGCACCAATCCCCCAGCCTCGGTCCTCTCTCCTCCGCCTCTGGTTGTTAGTCCTCACTGCTCCGCAATGCCGTCTTACCAGGGTTCCCCTCTCAGTTTCTGGAACACAGACTCTGCACTGATATGCCACAATACTTCAAATCGATTGACTCTGCGATTCCTCATGCCTTTTCTCCCCGCCCTTTTTCCCTCCCATCCACTATATGTAGTGAAGATCTCTGTGTTAAATGTTGTTCTCGCCACAACAATCCACAAGATTGCGGTTTATATGCATGATTTTTTTTTAAAATGCGATGTCAACTAACACGCTTAATGTAGCAACTTGAAATTATTTAGACATGGCGATATTGTCAAATGTATGTCTGATGTTTCATCCCAAATAAAATAATTTAAAAAAATTACAAAATATATGGAGGACAAGATCAGGAGGGGTTGAAGGCAAATGTTGTGACAAACTGCACATCTGTAATCACATTACATTAATCAGAATGTAATTCAGTAATGATGACCCATTCATTGCAACAATGGTCATGGCTAACTTTAGGGCCATCCTCCTCTGGCATACAGGGGTCACCTACTTTTCCCAGCACACGGGCAATGACCCGATCGATGCAGTAGCCATCTCTTCACACCTCGCTACCGGGATTCACTCGCCAGGATCCCTCCACTGGACCTAACTCCCTCCAACGCTCTCCTCGCCCTCACAGGGCACACTGGTCTTGGAAAGCAGGCAGGTACTGTTACTCCAGGATTCAAGAGCACGTGGTCTTGGATTCCCTGAGTGGTCCCCTCACCCAGCTGGGAGGCTAGCAGGCCTTGGGCCCCAGTTCTAGTCACTGGTAGAAGTCTCGCAAAGCCCAGCTGACTACTTGATAGTTGACAATTTTGGGGGTTTGAAGCTCCCTTTCTTATAGACCATGGATACTCGTAAACATTTTCCCAAGAGCCACAAAATTTGGCCTGTGATGTGACCGAGGGCCCGTTGATGCAAGCAGGGTGGCGAGTGGGGTATCAAGGCTGGAGGTAAGGTGGGTGTAGGCGATGCAAAGCACATACATCTAGTATCTGAATTGCACAATGTGAAACCAGAATCTTGGGAATAATCTCGGCTTCTCCACTTAACCAAATTGTGTGATCCTAATCAATTGTTTTATTTAACTTTACCTCCTTTTTCTTCATCATCACATGTGAATCTCAATGTACATGACTCCAGGATGTGTGCTGTACAAAACCTTTTCCTATGTTTGAATTAATTGTTCATGCATAATAGAAATCTATGCCACCCAAAGAGAGCACATAACAAATTACTTGCCTCTTAGTTATCTGTTGGCATTGTTGTCAGGGTGGGGTGATGAATGAATGTTTCTAAAATTCAGGTTTGAATACTATCCCTTTAAAAGAAATACTTCACAATGCACTGATATAATGTGATGTACCAAGGTGGAAAGCATGTGCAAAAAATACACAATTTTGAACAGACTTTATCATACTTTTACACTTCTGCTGCAAGATGTCTTTAAAAATGAAGGTATTTCTAAAGTCAGGCAGTGCAAGACACCCTAGTTACATCCTTTTTGTAACTTAAATTAACCTTTAAATAAATGCTTGCCTGTTTAACATATTTTGAATGTTAGTGCGAAGTCGAGTAAACAGCGCTTCAGAGCTGCTGTTGCTGAGGAGGCCACGTGTAAATATCAGGAGGACCGCATGCGGCCCCCGGGCCGTACTTTGAGTATCACTGCTGTAGACCATTTCAGACCCAAATGTGATTCATAGTCTGATTCTTCGAAGTTTATGTTGGAGTCTACTTCCTCTTGTAGTGCCCTCTCCTCTGTTCTCTCTTCTTCCAGGAAACAGTCTGTCCCAGCAGGAGTGACTCCAATAGCCACAACACAGGCTGTGGGAGTGACTAGAGGTTCACACCTGAATATCAGTCACAGTGATATGTGTATCAAAAGGCTACCGCAATATCAAAAGGCTACAGTTTGGCGTCAGCCCTACTATTTAGGAGTCTCTTATCAGCCTCATCTCCTTCCTGAGATTTGTCACGACCTCTTCCCAGTGCCCTCTCTCTAAATTAAAGAACAATCCCTGAAAGTTATGAAAACCTGGCTCCCCCTTGTTGCAGTGTGTACCACCCAGCTTGCAGGAATGCAGGATGAGATAAATCTGGGAGGATTCCTCTACCTCCTCACCTCATAGTCCTTCATTCAGCATTGGGTGTCCCAAAATAAAACCCAGATTCTTTTTTATTATGCCTGGTTCATTCACTGGTGCACATACACCCAGCAAATGCATACAGCATACATATGGAGCACAGCACTACAGGTTAAGTACACAGCAGCTGATCTTTAAATGTAGGCCTCTCTCCACTGACACGGGTAACAAGCATTTGCAATGCAATAGATCTTGCATTAGGAAAGTTTGAGTTATTTGTCTTGTACATGACAAATTTGTTATGTATGTGTTATTTTTGAAAATTGTGAAATTAATAGCTTTGTCATTTACAATGCTAATACTTTTATTTTTTGACAATGTGACACCTATAGCATTTTTAATGCAACATGTTTTGTATTTACGTGACTTAGAAGTATTGATTTTACAAATAACAATGTTTTTTTATTTTTAAATAATTAGTACTTAAATAAAAGTTAGGTGGAGTTGGATTTGGAGGGTGGAGTTGGAGGGTGGAGTTTGAGGCTGGATTTGTAGTTGGATGGTGTATTTGGAGGGTGTATTTGGAGGGTGGAGTTGGAGTGTGTATTTGGAGGGTTGTGTTGGAGGGTGGAGTTGGAGGGTGGATTTGGAGGTTGGAGTTGGATGGTGGAGTTGTAGGGTGGTGTTGGATTTTGAGGTTGGAGTCTGTAGTTGTAGTTTGCGGGTGGATTTGGAGGGTGGATTTGGAGGCTGGAGTTGTAGTTGGAGTGTGGATTTGTAGGGTGTATTTGGATGTTGGAGTTGGAGGGTGGAGTTGGAGGGTGGAGTTGGACGGTGGAGTTGGAGGGTGGAGTTGGATGGTGTTTTTGGAAGGTGGTGTTGGAGGGTGGATTTGTAGTTGGAGGGTGGAGTTGGAGGGTAGATTTGGTGGAGTGTTGAGTTGGAGGGTGTAGTTGGGTGGTGGAGTTAGAGGGTGTAGTCGGAGGGTGGATTTGGAGGGTGTAGTAGTACTTGGATGGTGGATTTGGATGGTGGATTTGGATTTTGGATTTTGGGGTGGATTTTGAGGGTGGAGTTGGAGGGTAGAGTGGTGGGCGGGAAGAGTGGTGGCGCTAGAGTGTGGGCACTAGAGTGTAGGCTCTAGAGTGTGGGCTCTAGAGTGTGGGCTCTAGAGTGTGGGCGCTAGAGTGTGGGCACTAGAGTGTGGGTGCTAGAGTGGTGGTGCATAGGATGGTGGATAGGGTGGTGGTGGAGAGAGTGGTGGCGGATAGAGTGGTGGCGTATAGAGTGGTAGAGTGGTGGCGGTAGAAGACTGTACTGTGTGTGAGAGAGAGAGAGAGTGTGTGTGTGTGTGTGAGAGAGAGTGTGTGTGTGTGAGAGAGAGAGTGTGTGTGTGAGAGAGAGAGAGTGTGTGTGTGAGAGAGAGAGTGTGTGTGTGAGAGAGAGAGAGTGTGTGTGTGTGAGAGAGAGTCTGTGTGTGTGTGAGAGAGAGAGTGTGTGTGAGTGAGAGAGAGAGAGTGTGTGTGAGAGAGAGTGTGTGTGTGTGTGTGTGTGAGAGAGAGAGTGTGTATGTGAGAGAGAGAGTGTGTGTGTGAGAGAGAGTGTGTGTGTGTGAGAGAGAGTGTGTGTGTGTGAGAGAGTGTGTGTGTGAGAGAGAGTGTGTGTGTGAGAGAGAGAGTGTGTTTGTGTGAGAGAGAGAGAGAGAGAGTGTGTGTGTGAGAGAGAGAGTGTGTGTATGTGTGAGAGAGAGTGTGAGAGAGAGTGTGTGAGGGTGTGTGTGTGAGAGAGAGAGTGTGTGTGTGAGAGAGATGACATGCAAGAACAGAGAAGAAAAAATAAAACCTAAGAGGGGGAAGGGGACACAAAGTTAAAGGGGCGCAGAGTACTTTAAACTGGAGAATCCAAGAATGCGTGGGCAGATGGGGGATGCTAGAAGTAAGAGTGGAAGAGAACCAGGAAAAAGAGAAGGGGAAGAAGAGATCTGCTGAATGAGCAAGGGTAGAGAAGGGGAGGAGAAAAGGGGGGCGTGAAGGATGGAGAGGAGAAGAAAGTGAGAGAGGAGGGGGAGAAATGTTGGGGGATAATGATGAGGGGAGTGAAAGCTGGATGGAGAAAGAAGGAGTGCTCGTTGAAAGAATGGCTTGAAAGAGTGGGTGTGCACGGCCCAGGGAGGAGTGAACGAGAGGGGGTGACGTGGTGTGCGAGCGAGGAGTGAAATCCGAGCACGAGGAACCGAGCTCCGCCTTCAATGGATTCCTCCAGATGTTTTATTATCAATTGAAGACAAAGCGCTGCCAAAGGGTCAGGGATGCAATCAACAGGGATGCCTGCCAGAGCCAATGAGAGAGAGCGAGGCGGGGAGGGGCTGGCACGAGGGCATGACAAGGGGGTGATAAATGGAAGAATGAATAGAGGAGGGAGGGATAGGAGAGTGAGAGAAAATGGAAAGGAGGACGGGGAATGCTTGAGAGCAAAATGGGAAACCAAAGGCACCGCTAGGAGGAAGAGGGTGAGCTAGGGAGAAGAAATGGAGAGATTGGCAGAGGAAGGACCGAGGAACGTGCAGGGAGGGCGGAAGCGGGACTGAGCACGGGAAACACATAGGGGCGAAAAGAGAGGGGGAGAGCAGGGCAAAGGTTCGCTCCGAGTGAAAAGAAGCAGAAGGAAGAAACAGTAGGAAGAGAACGAGGAAAAGGGCGAAAGAGAGAGCAGAAAACAAAGAAAGACAATGATTAAGAAGTGGACAAACGGAGACCAAAGGAAAGGGAGATGAAGGGTGAGGAGAAAAAGCGTAGAGACAAGCATTGGCCGTGAAAGTGCGTAAAAACACGAGCAGGAGATGGTGATGGTGGCAGTGCAAAGCTGCAAGTAACACGAGAACGTTATTGTAAACAAGCTCTTGGCATTAGGATAGGAGTGAGAGAAAATGGAAAGGAGGACGGGGAATGCTTGAGAGCGAAATGGGAAACCAAAGACGCCGCTAGGAGGAAGAGGGCGAGCTAGGGAGAAGAAATGGAGAGATTGGCAGAGGAAGGACCGAGGAACGTGCAGGGAGGGCGGAAGCGGGACTGAGCACGGAAAACACATAGGGGTGAAAAGAGAGTGGGAGAGCAGGGCAAAAGTTTGCTTCGAGTGAAAAGAAGCAGAAGGAAAAAACAGTAGGAAGAGAACGAGGAAAAGGGTGAAAGAGAGAGCAGGAAACAAAGAAAGACGGTGATTACGAAGTGGAGAAACGGAGACCAAAGGAAAGGGAGATGAAGGGTGAGGAGAAAAAGCGTGGAGACAAGCATTGGCCGTGAAAGTGCGTAAAAACACGAGCAGGAGATGGTGATGGTGGCAGTGCAAAGCTGCAAGTAACACGAGAACGTTATTGTAAACAAGCTCTTGGCATTAGGATAGGAGTGAGAGAAAATGGAAAGGAGGACGGGGAATGCTTGAGGGCGAAATGGGAAACCAAAGGCGGCGCTAGGAGGAAGAGGGCGAGCTAGGGCGAAGAAATGGAGAGATTGGCAGAGGAAGGACCGAGGAATATGCAGGGAGGGAGGAAGCGGGACTGAGCACGGAAAACACATAGGGGCGAAAAGAGAGTGGGAGAGCAGGGCAAAAGTTTGCTCCAAGTGAAAAGAAGCAGAAGGAAGAAACAGTAGGAAGAGAACGAGGAAAAGGGCAAAAGAGAGAGCAAGAAACAAAGAAAGACGGTGATTAAGAAGTGGAGAAATGGAGACCAAAGGAAAGGGAGATGAAGGGTGAGGAGAAAAAGCGTAGAGACAAGCATTGGCCATGAAAGTGCGTAAAAACACGAGCAGGAGATGGTGATGGTGGCAGTGCAAAGCTGCAAGTAACACGAGAACGCTATTGTAAACAAGCTTTTGGCATTGCTGTGGGGGGGGCGGGGCGGGAGCGCACTGCTTTGAAGTCTGATGGCGGGGGCGGGGGAGCAGCTTGGGAGCGCATTCCATTGAAGTCTGGTGCGAGGGTGATGGGTTTTACATGCACGCGCGTCTCACACGACTGGATCACATGAACTGCACGTAATCCGCGCTTGGTCAAGAGTTTGTTTCGCCTACTATATACTCGCTATTAATCCCTGCGGGATATAATAGCGAGACCTAAAAATGGCCTGTTCACTACAACTGATCACTACACAGTGTGCTGCCACCACTGGGCTTGTGCTGCTTAACTCCTGGAAAAGGCAGTAGCCTTTCACCACTGTGAGGGTAGCGCTTTGGGCACCTCTCTCAATCCAAAAAGACCACAATCCATGAGACAGGACCGTCATGCCACACACAAATGATCCATGTCGTCCATGAGAACAAAAATCAGCATTAGGGATCCAGACATAAGTACAGTTGGAGTACTCAGGGCAGGAGTGCACATTCGTCACCATGTGAAGGCCTTTTTCGTCCCAACGCCTACTCTCCATCCACTCCCAGTCACTGGGGGTGTATATTTGCTCATATAAAAATCTTCACATTAAAAAATGTTTTACGAGTGTAAAACAACCTTTATTGAAATTCAAAAGTAGTTTTACAATCACAAGGAAGGTATTGGCACAGTAAGCGTGTACTGAAGCGCTGTAAATCAGGCCCTCCATGATTAGGTTGGGGCCTGATCTGAGCACATAACCTAGGAACAAGATACTTCTTTGAGTTAGTGCTTAGTTTTCAAATAGTAGAGCTTGGAGACAGGGGTTGGGTTGGCCTCCATCTGTTTCTGAAGTGTGTTGTTTGTAAATAAACCACTAACTTAGTGAAATATCAGGTTAAATAAATTCACTTTATGACCTGTAGGAGCATAAAACATGCGATCGACTGCTTCACCAGCAAAGCCCATTACCTTATCAGCGCTCCTAGTACCAGTGAGGTGGCCTCACCCCACAGAACCCCCCACAGACTACCCTTTAACATGTCAGTTCAATTAAATGTTAGTCCTTACTATTTCATTCTTCTTCACAAGATGGCGGTGCATCCTGCTGGTTTTGTGTCTCATTATCACCACAGGAGCAGCCCTGCACACCTGAACCAGGGGCAATCAGTATTTAGTCCTAACAACGGTTCAAGATACTATTTACATAGACACACAATTTTTACAAACAGTCAATGACACGGACAAGTTACATTTGTAAAAAAAGGAGAAAAAGAAGCCATATAGAAAATATATAGAAAAACCCATATAAAAAAGGAATTGGAAAATTGTATCAATTTTATTCAATTTATAAATAGTACAACAGTTAAGACAAATGCTCAGAACAATACACTGGTACATAAAAAATGTGCTTCACAATACAAAACCAGACAGGTGGCAAACAGAAAGGATTACATAGCAAAAGAGGTTCATGGCAAAACTGAAACAACATCAAGCCAGACTATGCGTCCTTCATTAGTTGCGGCTACATATGCGTCGACTTCGTTTCGACCTTTGTATAATTACATGGTCATCATCAGGACAACTCTTTTTACTGAGCGACCAAAAAGATCTATTTCTGAAGATAATCCAACCCCAAATGATTTCACAGGTTTTGAGGTTGTATCCAAATTTTTGGAAGACGACGAAAAATTAACTGCATATACTTAGTATACCAGAACTAGCGAGGGGTGGAATGCGCAAATCTCCAATGTAGTTCACTCCCACGTAGGGCGAATCGTCCCTTGCGTGGTAGTTAATTTCAGAGGCTCGACACAAAGGTTTTGTAAGATTTTTTATTTGTAGAAAAATACGTTAATGTGTAATATCAGGTCTGTTTAGGGCTCTGGACGTGGCCGGGGCATACCTTATGAGGCGTAGTTGATCGCACTCCATGGTCACGCGCTCCTGGACTGAGCACGTGACCAGGGTAGAACAACAGACAATGGCTGCCGCGTGACACCCACGTCCCATGTCTATGCTCTTCTTTAATTGAGCGCACGCAGTGATTAAAGCAAATAACGAGGGGGCTGTATTCATAATTAATTATTTCTCACAATAGCTTTTTTGCTTGACAATTTATGTCTATTTAAACAAGCCAAGAGTAATAGCTCAGTTGGCAGAGGGTTATCTTGCTGATAACTCTTGCTCTATAGATGTGCGAATGGATGCAACGTGGAGCATAAAAAACTCCCAGAAACGTAATGACCGAAAGCTCCCACACCCGGCAACAGAACCAGAGGTGGTTTCAGTAACTAGGTCAGAGTTGGAATCTCTAATTAAGGAGGCTGTGAATACAGCAAGGGTGAAACCTCCTGATAAAAAGATAGTGCACAGGGTCAGATGGCTATTTGAATAGTAAAATACCTCCAATGGAGACCGTTACTTAGTAGAGGTCACTGTGCGCATACGAGTGGTACATAAGTTCCAAGAAAAATCACAAACAGAGGTAGAAGGTTTATTTTGTGCAGTACACTGCAACTCCAACTGATGCCTCAGCATTCATGAGGGTAGCTATCCTTCAGTACCTAAGGTCTACCTACACTATACTGGCCAGCGTCACCATCCTTCTTGGCATAAGAGGAATCATCACGCCCAGATACAGGATGGTCAAAAGTGGTTTTAAGAGTGGTGTTCAGCCACACACATCTTCTCTGAGGGCCACACTTATACACCTCTCGGGCAATGCTAAACGACTTTCAAGTGCTCTTTGACTGTTTATAGGAGGTGAAAGATTCCACTGAGATCATGGCCAAGTTGGAATTGTTGGCCCAGTTTCTGTCCGACTCTACTTTTGACTCTTTATGGGTAGGTGCAGTGCCTAATTTGAGCTGGTGGCAGGCATCACGTTTATTTTTGGGGGTCAGCACTTATTTTCCTGCATCATATACTTTATGAGTGCAAGAGGGAAACACACACAAATCTGAAAGCTGGAGGAAGAGAAAGACTGAAAAACCTTCACAAAGGTAGAATGCTGGAACCTGCACGAGTTAGATAAAGGGTCAGGGAGTGTCTGGTGGTGTGTTTAAAGAGGCAGTAAGTAGATTTACGCAGGGCCAGACTGGCTGTAGCGGGCACAGGGCGTCTCCCCAGTGGCATATAAATCAAAGGAGGGAGTGGAGAGGGAATGCGTCTGAACAGACACCAGGGGTGGATTCAATCTCCCCAGTTACAGTTTATAAACAAAGAGAATCCACCCATATAAGATAGGTGAAAGGCGGGAAGGAGAGAAGGAAGAAAGAGGGTGTGCCTCATATGATGGTGGGGCGCACACAGTGTTCTTTAAATGCCCCTCACAAACCAAAAGGGCCCTTTGTGTCATGCTTCATCATAGGGGTCTTCGCGTCCCTCTACGGAACGCGGCGTGCTACTGACCAGCGAATACGCGGGAGCACTGATAACTTCGCTATGTGTCGTGTGTGAGGGTTGTGAAAAGGGTAGGCTCAGAGGTGAATGCTAAGTGAATATTAAAAAATACCTGGCAAGTAAGGGCTAGAAAACTTTAATATACCTCCGTGCTGGTATTGTTAAAAAGGGGTGTAATGGAGGTGTAGTGTAATTAATACAATACCTCCTAAGTGCGTCAACATGTTTCGAGGCCTAAAGCCTCTTCTTTAGGACGGGTGCACAGATCCCTATGTTACTCAAATGTGATAGTATACTTGTTGTATAGGCATAAACAATGTTCATGACTGAAATAAAGCCTAGTGTGCCTACTATGGTACTTGGCCTTGAGATGAATCCTCAAACAATTTGCTAGTATGAAGCCAATGGCATCATGAGCCTGTAGGGGGGGGGAAGGAAAACTGTGCTCAATGGCGCTAATCGTAGAATTGCTACCTACTGTATACATACCCTCCGCGGCTCCAGTGGGCCACATGGGTGGGGGTCGGTTTTGCCCGTGCAATATCGGCCCCCTGTAACTAAAGCAGAAGCGGTGAGATGGGTGTGGTGCTTTCCACTAGCACCCCAACAAGCTGTGTGCCAGGGCTGGTTTTGGTTCCCAGTAAGGCTGTGGATTTAAAAGTACTAGACTTGGCATTAGATGCCGTGACCTTTAATTGCACCAGTGGCAGGCATCTGATCAGAGTTTTGGGCACTCTTTCTTTTACATACTAAGCACTGGCATGGCTGCAAATTAGTCTGATGCATCAGTAGTTGGCAGGTGTCTGTGGTGACTGAAGCTGTGGAAGATGGAGTAATTGCAAAGATTATTAATCCAACAACTCACTATTGAGGGTGATATGTTTGATTTCCATCATTATTAAATGGCGAAAAAGTGAGTAGAAGAAAGGAAGATACTGTATCCATTCAGAGGCCCTACAACAAAAATATTTTTCACAAAAAACATGTGTAAACACTACAGGCCCAAAACTGACCCTTTTAAAGTAGGACCCGATGTCAGGGGACCATCCCCTTCTTCATATCCCGACCACAGTCTGATAATCAGCAAACCAATAAATCCTGACAATGGAGGGGTGCCAGTTCGAGGGCGTTTGGCAAGTTTTATGCAGAATGACCAGCATAACAACAGATCAATGGCTTCTGGACATCAAAAGAGATGGGTAGTCTATAGTATTCAAGTCACCGTCGAAATTATCAGCTCCCGCCCACTCTGATTCCCAGAGATCCAACCAATAGACAAGCACTGAGAGTACAAACTCTGTTGCAGAAATGAACCAGAATCCCAGTGCCACATTTGCAGAGAAGGTGTGGTGTACACTCAATAACAGTTTTGGCAACAAGACCCGGTGGAAAGTACAGGCCAGATCTGGAACTGAAAAGGCTCAACAAATTTGTCTGTTACACACCCTTCAGAATGTTGACACTTCGCAGGGTAAATCCAATGTTGTAAAAAGGAGGCTTTTTTGTGGCTCTAGATTTACTGGGCACATATTTCCATGAGCCAATAAGAGACAATAGTCAACAATTTCCAGAATTTGTCAAACAAGAGAAGAACTTTCAGCGCAGAGCACTCCTTTCAGGCTGGCATCATCACTTAGAGTATTCACAAAGGTATTTGCTCCAGCTGTAACTTTCCCACAATTACAGAGTATACAATTAATTCCATACCTCGATGACTGTCTCATTTCTGACTCTCCTATTTTTAAGGTGGAGTCCAATGTTATGAAAGTATGTTCCGCCCTTGAGTTTCTGGGGTTTAGCATCAACTCAGAAATCCAGTCTTGTTGCAGAGCAGAAGAAAACATGCATTGGGAAGTCTACAGAAAGTAACAGGGGCAGGTATTCCTGCCAAAACACAGGATTCATTCTTATAAAATCAATTATCACAAATGTTACCCTTACAGAAAGCGACAGCGAGACATTGATTGTAGATCCCAGGTCTAAAGTCAGACACCACGTCAGTTTTCCCTTGAGCACCTCATCGCCTAAAACCTATAGTGTTTCACCTGTTGAATGATTGGTCACCGGTTACACAGCAGTAAGAGAATCTGATCACCTTCACTGGTGACTAGACAAGCAAAATCTAAAAAAGGGAGTATTTTTCCAATATCCAAGCCCCTTAGTAATAACATCAGACACAAGTTCATAGTGGTGGCTTGGAACAGCTCACAAAGGGTTGGAAGAGAAGGAGTAATAATGTGTAGCAGAGCTATCTCACTCATTAAATCGGAAGGCGTTAATGGCCGTATGGCATGCTCTCCAGATGCTAGCTTCTCATCTAGAGAATTCCGTCCGCTGTATTGACCAGGACCAGCAACCAGGTAGCAAAGGCTTATTTGAACTGGCAAGGGAGCATGAGGTGCAGAACTCTAGCCAGAAAGGCCACAAAGATCTGTTCATGGGCAAAAAACCACCTACCTCTGATGGTAACTTATATCTCGGGGTAGAAAACACTCAAGCAGAGAGACTAAGCTGCAATCTTCCAATATCACTCTAATTTCACCTAAGTTCTCATTCATTCTCAGTGATAGTGGAAATCTTCAGAATGCCACGGCTTGGTGTTGTACAATGAAGACAATAAACGTGATCACATGAGTACAATGATGGACCTGCTGCACCTGTTCAAATTGTAGTGCAAACATAACTTGCATTTCATTTAAGAGCCCTGAAGAAGCGGCATTACACCTTGAAACACGTGTCAGCCCAACTCAATCAAAAAATGACCCCAATCATTACTAAGATCAGGTTACTTAAGTTAACTTCTTGGATTTGTATTGAAGACACTTGAGAAACAAGTATATTTTGCTACTTTCACTCCGATTCTAGGGATCTTTGGATGTTATGTACCTTCGATACATATGGAGTAATACATTACATGTCATTGAATTGTTATAATAATTTGTCTCTGCGTGACGAGATCTTCAGTGTCAATAAGGAATGTGATTTCCTTCGTAAACTGAAACCTTTCTACATATATTTCTGTAAATAAAATATACAATGTATATATTTTTTCTGTCATAGTTTTTTGTTTTCTCTTCTTGTGCTCTTGAACTAATGATTTTTTTTATACTAGATGCAACTGTTTTATTATTCATTTTTACTGCCATGGCTTATTGTATTTGCAGCCCCGAACAATGCTCCTGACTCACCTTTACGTGGAAACGTAGCACCATAATGTTTGGGGGTGGATGTGATGACAATCCAGTTGCCAGAAGACATGTGGTTTGTATTTCCACCAGTACCTCATCTTCTGAAGGTATGGCAGAAAATCCAGAACGAAAAAGTGGAAGTAATTCTGATAGTGGCAGTCCGTGGTTCCACTTGTAAAGTAAATGGGAAACACGAAATTCCTGCCATAATAACGTTGCTCATCAAAAACAGATGCCTTTAATTTAACCGCTGAGTTTGCTTAATTGAAACTTTGGGTAGATTTACTAAGGGTTTGAGCCAGGGCAAAGTTACTCAAAGGGATGCAAAGCAGTGCAAAGACTTTCAATGGGATTTGCTCTCCAATACAAAAATATTTTGTGCTGGAAAGGTGCCCTTTTATTATTGCAAATACCACTTGGCAATGCTTTGCACCACTTTACTTTAAGTAGGCACTACTTTGGTAGATTAGCGCCAGGACCAATAATGTTTGACGCCAAGCCCCATCTACTAAAATAGCCAGACTGGGCTATGTGTAAAAAAAAAGTAGCCTCCTTGAAGCAGGCGCTAACATGAGAAAATGTTTTTATTTCGCCAAGTATTCTAAGTATTGCATGTGTACTGTACAACACACACACTGTTTAGAATGTTTTAGAATAGTCCAGGCATAGTATTTTGTACTGGAAGAGTACGCTTCCAGTACAAATCCAATGCAGGATAGCACACACACACACACCCCTTCACAATGGTCCAAAGGGTGTGGCTGGCACTAGGCAATCCTGTTTATGCCCCAAGCACAGGGGTAGTGAGCAGTAGCAGGACCTTTTAAATAAATATGGCGATGCTTTCTTCCACTTGAGCAACACAGCCCAATTGGAATGGTTGCGCTATTAAATGATAAATCGGCCCCTTGGTGTTCATGCCTGACCTGCTCATCCCTAGCCCTTGCAATCTCAAGCAGGTGATGGCAATTAAAATGAAAAATAATCTTTCAATGGTATTTCTCTCTCATTACTTCACATCACTTCTCCCTTAACCCTCTCTCTTAACCTCCCCTTCCTTCCTTCCTTCTCTATGTACCTGTTATGTTTCAATGTTTTCATGTATGTCTTTATATGTAAATAGAGGGTTCAATGTATCATTTTTTCTTATGTTTAAGCCATTTCACATCACCCTCATTTCAACCAGTTTGGTCCAATCCACCTGATGAAATGTTGATGATGAGGATACTAAGACAGGTGGGGAGAGATGGGATTGATGGGTGTAAGGGAAAGGAAGGAGCTGGTTATACTTTCTGAATAAACCTACTGCTTTTTCCTTGCATCAGTCATCATTCCAGTACCTTCACCTCAGCTCTCTGTACCTCACCTTTGTCTTTCATGCTTCTTTCTCAGTAGACCCACCGCACCTCACTCAACTTAATCTCCTTCTACCTCAATTTCAAGACAATGCCCATCTCTATGCCTACATCTATTTCCATCACTCTTGCTTCCCTCTCTTCCCCACAACTCTCTTTACCTCATCCCTCTCAATTACCTCACTGCTTTTTTCCAATCTGGCCTCCCTATATCACTCGTCTATCGACTTCACTTGCCACCTAACCTCATCTCTATCTTTTCCACTTTTCTATCCTTCTACATATCTCTACTACTATCCCTCTCCCTCCCACACCTCTCCCCCTCACATCTCTATTTCATTTCTTTCTCCACCTCACTACTGTCATTCTGTCTACTCTGATGCTTTCTCTCAAAACTTAACCTTTCAATTTCCTTCACCATTACTTCACTACCTCACCTCCCCACGTCCCCTCTTTGTACATTCTGCTGCTGTCCCCCTTCCGTCACCTCTCTAAATAATCATTTCTGGCTATCTCTATTTCTCTACTACTATCTATTGTTCTCCATCATCAACTCCCCTCTTTCTCGCTGCCTCTTTCTCACTCAAACACATATACCGTTTTGATCCTCTCTCTCTATTTCAACTCATCCCCTCCATCTCAAATATCTCTCTCTATCTCTTCCTTTATAGATCTCTCTACATCACCAAATTGTCCTCTCACAATTATTTATCTGTGCATAAACCTCATCTGTTTTTCTCTATTTCATATATGCCTCTCAACGCCCTCTATTCGCTCTACACCATATTTCTCTTTCTACACTTCACCCCTTTCTCTATGCCCCACAACTCTCTTTATCTGTGTAGGAAGGTGGCTACCTGACTATGGTTACCCCAAATTTTTTGCCTTGTGTTTAGCTGGTTTTTGACTTAGTTGGCCTGGTTCCCTGCTAATCAGGGCCCCAGGCCATCTGCTCTCTCTGTAAAATGGATTCCATGTACCCTAGGTACATACCATATTTGGAAATGGACTCCTTGTCAGCCCCTGTACCATGCACTATAGGTGCTCAGGGCATAGGTGCCACCAAGGCCTACCAGGGGCTGCAGCATATCTTTTGCCACCCCTGGCTGGTTCTTAAATTGACACAACTGGCTGATCACTCAGCTGGGGCAAGGTGGTGTAACCATCCCTTGCTTAGATATAGTATATCTATATCTGAACCTATATCTGGACACATATAAACCTGTGAGCCACTCCTATGGCAGGCCTTAGCAATCCTGGAGGCAGAGTGCGTGGTTTAATGTGAGATGGAGCTCTAGCATGAGCTGAGCCTGTCTACAGCCGTCGGGAACAAATCCCTAAGCTGTTTCAGGATAATGCCATACCATATACCCTTAAGTGCATTATAATCCTCGCGGTTATATAGCAACTCTGGTTTGGCTTTATCAAAACATGTCGTGTAAGGTGTCATACGATTTGGAATACTATCCCCGCGCCAGTTCTGGCGACGGGGATAGCATTCCACCCCTCTAGAGGGGTAAGACATGTTACTTTACTTAAATGCGGTTAATTTCTAAAAGGGCCTCAGATCCACAAAATGGATGCTTCTGCCGTAGACACGAGTCTGACCCCCTGAAGCTGACCGAAACTCAGCCCAAGGGGCCTGGACAAAGTGTTTCCTGTCGCAGGGCGGTGTTACAACCCCCCAGACAGGAGATAGTGGATTGTAGCAGGGAGGTTTGAAAGAAACCAGACAGTGCCTGGGGAGCACAAGGCTGCCCCTTGCATAATCCGGCCAAACCGGTTCTGGGGCACTCCAACCCCCGTCCCAGCGCGGCCAGGATCAAAGGAAGGGGGTGTATCCACCCACTTCCTGGGTCCCACCCATAGGAGGGGACCTAGCAGGTAATCCAGCCCCCCAGATTCGAATAAGAGTGGGAGCAGTGCCAATGCACTTCAGATTATCCTGATGAAACATAAGAAACGAAACTCTGGACCCTTCGACATCCTACTCAACGTAGAAGACTGAAGAATCTCCCTTGTGGTCAAGGAGTGACCACCCTGTGCAAACAGGCACCATCCAGCCCTCAACATCTGCTTTGTTGCAGTTCCCGCCGGAACTCGAGCGACAGAGATCAACGAGATCAAGCTTGCCTGCCTTCTAACAGCCCGATCCACAGTCCCTGCAGAGCTGAGACCCGTGGAGGCGACCGGAAGCGTGGGGCACGCCATCTTGAAAAGACCACAAGACGCTGACCGTGCAGCCCACGAGTGACCCTCGAAGCTGTACAACGGGGTTTGAGAAGCCCCAACCCTGAGCCACTCTTGCACCGAAGTTCAGCCCCCTACACTCGACGAGTGCTGCGTGGGGCCCTTCTGCTTCTTTTGGCTCACCGCGTTGGCCAGTCCCTTGCCAGCTGGCTTGTGGCCCCTGTGCCGACGAAAACTTGAAATACGACTTGTGATTCTAGTTGCTCCAGATTTGCACCAGCTCCCCTGAAAAGGAGCCCCCACTCTGACCCTCCTGGTCCGAGTGAGAAGCAATCTTCCAGTTCCGCGTGGATTGCTTTTGCCAAGTGTTGTTTGCTCCAATCTTGAAGCCGACAGCGCCGACGGCGAGAGCCTGCGAGGGACAGATCGTGACCTGCTCCTGGACTTCGTAGATGCCCCAGAGCCCACGTGACAGCAGAGAGAAGCTCCTCGACAACCACCTGATTGCGCCCGACATTGCCTGGTTCCGTCCTGGTTCCACCCTGGTCACTGCTGAGTGACCCAGACTCTGTCCCCTCTGCTTTCAGGTACTTTTCGACTCAAGTCCACCCTTGGACTCCACCGGACACTTCTCCTTCACCTCGCCTGCAGCCCTTTCAGCTCCAAGCACCAAGAGCCTGCGTGACGAAACCCGACTCAACTTCGACCCTGTGCACCCGCTTCCTGTGGGTGAGGTAACATTGGAACGCCGGTGTTCCCACACTGGTACACACCTCTAGGGTCTGTGTCTTAAGTTTTGTTCCTCTAGGTTCAGCGGAAGTGTCCTTAAACTCTAACTTTGTAACTTTTACGCACCATTGGTTAACATTGATGCATGCGTGCACTTTCTGCTCTGCACCCGAATCCCGCGGGCTTTTCCCGACTTCAGCATTGCTTGTCCCGACTGCTCCCAGCGATTCCCTAGGCCCTAGGCCTAACCACTGATCGATTGATATCTCTTATACCATTTTTTTAGTATATGGTTTGGGTGGCCCCTTGGCCTCATCCAAAATTGTGCAACTTTGTATGTTATACTGTGCTTTTGATTTAACGCTTGTGCCCCTTTATTCATAAAGAATACTGGGGATTGTTTTTAGTAATAAATACATATATTTTTATAATATATACTTGTGTGGTGTCCTTTCATTTGATATTACAGGATTGTATGTGGTAAAACAGCTCGCTTAACACGACCTCTTAAGTTAAGCCTTTAGGCTGCTTAGTCCATGCTACCCCTAGGATAGCTTGTCTAATAAGGTTGACTTACAACCAGACACCATAAGGGTTGTTTGGACTGATACAAGGTGGTTCCAGAATTGGAAACATCATATATCAGGCCAACTTCTCACATTGGTGGCAGCGGTGGGATTTGAGCTTGCTGTTGTTTTACCATTGCAATCTTTTTATCAAATTGAAAGATCACATCAAGTACCTCTAGGTACATATAAATCAAAAGCTTAGCATATTTAAGTTCTACTGAACTTAGCAGTTGTAGATTAAAGGGATTAGCACACCCTGACTACAAATCACTAGCAAGGTACAGTAGGGAAACACTTAGTGTAAGTAGGTGCATCACTTACACCACACTAGAGTCATGTCTGACACAGGAAAAGC
This sequence comes from Lissotriton helveticus, assembly GCF_964261635.1. Classification (NCBI taxonomy): domain Eukaryota; kingdom Metazoa; phylum Chordata; class Amphibia; order Caudata; family Salamandridae; genus Lissotriton; species Lissotriton helveticus. The sequence continues at coordinate 339,064,736 of NC_136065.1, read as the reverse complement.
CTCAGGGTCTGTTCCTGTGACAGTTGACCTTACCCAGGCAACTTCCAGCTATGACAAACTAACCCACAAAGACTTGGTTGCCTTGTGCATCTCAAGAGGGTTAAAAAGGGGCAGAAGTCCCACCAGTCCTTCCCTGATAGCCATTCTAGAGCAGGATGACTTGGAAAAGGCAAATGCAGTTCCCTTAGAATCAGGAGATGGAGTGGACCCCACAGCCACTGAGACCACCCCAGAGGAGGAAGAAGAGGATGTAGAAGAGGAGGAGGACTCAGAGGTAGATGACCCTGAAGATCAGGATCAAGGGGTTAACCAGGTTGTAGTTGCCAGGCTTAACCAGGCCAACTTAAACCTACTGGGAAATGGAGAGGGCCAGCACCTCCCCAGGTCCCACCAGAGCATTCTCCCAGGCAACAGAAGAGTGAGATCTCCATCAGGGGACTCTCATATTTCTAGTGCCTCAAGAGAATCTCAGAGAGGCATGACTGCCTCACAAAAGATAGAGCATAAGGCCAGGATGAGAGCTGTCAAACTCCAGATAGAGAGGGAGGAGGTAGCCCTGGCTCAAGCTAGACTTGCCTTGGCAAGAGAACAGAAAATGTGTGGCTTAGATGCCACTGGTGGCAGCAATATTCCTAAAGAGAAACCCAGGTCCTATGATAGTAGAAACCTGACAAAGATTGTGCCCCCCTACAAGGAAGGGGATGACATCCACAAATGTATAACTGCTCTTGAGAGAGCCTGCATGGTACAGCAGGTTCCTGAGGAACAGTGGGCAGCAATCTTATGGTACTCCTTTTCAGAGAAAGGGAGAGATAAGCTCCTCACTGTTAGACATGAGGATGCAAACAATTACAAAGTCCTGAGAAGTGTCCTAATAGATGGGTTTGGCTTAACCACTGAACAGTACAGGTTGAGGTTCAGAGATACCCAGAAGACACAGACTCAGGACTGGACTGATTTTGTAGATTGTGCTACTAAGGCTCTGGAGGGTTGGCTACATGGCAGCAAAGTACATGACTTTACAGGATTGTATAATTTAATTATGAGGGAGCAGATCCTAAGTAATTGTCAGAACCAGCTCTTACACCAGCACCTGGTGGACTCAGATTTGACCTCTCCCCAAGAATTGGGAAAGAGGGCAGATAAATGGGTCAGAACCAGGATTAGGCCTAAGAATCAGGAAAGTAACCAGAAGAAGGAGTCTACCAAGCCTCAAGATAAGGGTGGGGATAAAAGTAAAGAAAAGACTTCCCCAGGGCCCCAGAACTCCAAGAATGGGGGTGGGTCCCAAGACACTTCTTCAACTGAGAAAAAGCCTTATTGTTATGCCTGTAAACAGGTTGGGCATTACAAAACAGACAACTGTTGTCCCAAGAATAACAATAAAGAGAATATACCTCCAAAGCCAGCTCCAACACCTCATGTTACTGTCAGCAGTAATCCCCCAGGAAGTGGGAGCACACCCAGGAATCTGGGTGGGTTTACTTTTGGAGCCCAGGAGGACCCTGGCCTATCCAGGTCCCCATCCCCAAATAATCTTGTTTATGAGACTGGCATGGGGTTTGCCAACTTCTCTGATTGCCCAAATACTTTGAGCAAATATAGACAAGAACCCATCATCAATGGTTTGAAAGTTGAAGCTTTTAGAGACACAGGGGCTAGCATCACCATGGTGGTTGATTGTATAGTCCCCTCTAAGCAACTTTTACCAGGTGCCACATACCAGGTAACAAACATTGATGGAATCCAGACAAATCATCCCATGGCAGTAGTAAGTCTCAGCTGGGGAGGTGTCACTGTCCCAAAGAGAGTGGCAGTGTCATCAAACTTGCCTGTGGACTGTCTACTGGGTAATGATTTAGAAATCTCAGCCTGGGCTGAGGTTGAACAGGAAACCCATTCTAGAATGGTAAATTCCAATGGAAAGGTTAGTGGGGCTGTAATGGCTACAGCCCCAATTCAAGATGTCCTTCCTGAAAAGGTTGGAAGGGCTGAGCAACTCTCTGCCCCATCTTTAGCAGAAGCTCTTCCTGAAAAGAATAGCAAAGCTGTTATGATAACAGCAGAAACCCAAACGGAGTCTCCTCCTGAAAAGGTTGGTGGGGCTGTGATGGCCACAGCCCAAACTCAAACTGATATGTGTGTTGTGAAGCCTGAAATGATGGATAACTCCACACAAACTGAGAGCACAGAGGAGGGTGAGAAATCTCCCCCTCGCCAGACTTTAGGAAAGGATCAGCCTCCTCAGGGAACTGATCTTACCCCTGATGAAGGAACTGCCCCAGAGGTGGTTGGGCCTAGCCTGACAGAGCCTCTGATGTCAGTGGACACTTCTCAGGTGGGACCCAGTCTGGAGCAGGTAACCTGCCCCTCTCTACCTTGCCTTAGTCAGCCCAGGGCTGCAGAGGACAAGAAGGACAGTGAGACCCAGAGGGCCCCCTGTCAAATAAAGCACCCCCATTAACAGATTAGGGGCACCAAAACTAGTAGCCCTAGTGAGGTGAAGACTTTAAAAATTCCTGAGGGACCCCCCTTAAAAATAGTTAGGGACCACCCACAACTGGATTCTGTTGGGCACAGCCAAACCTGGGACCCAAAGGGCCCAAACCTGAACTGTCCCTCCAGCAAGCCAAACAGAGGGACCCAGCCTCCAGCTTTAGGTAGCCAGAGGTTGACCCTGAGAGCACAGTGCAACTCAGTTGAAGAAAGAAAGGCACACATGGTGGAAGATAATTGGAGGAAGCTGAGCCCTAAATTAGTGGAGCCTCACTTCAATACTCCATATCCAAACCAGCCTTTAACTTTGCATAAACACACCCAAGGTAGTGATTCCCTATGGTGGAGACCCTCTAATACCCCAAGGGTGAGGGACTGCTTAGTGGACCATGAGACAGGGGGTACCCATGCTAGTGCAGGTACTTCCTTATATGGCCACTCAGGCAATATAGGCTTACCTGGCTAAGGATAGCCTTATCTCCTATCGTTTTTGGGGGGGGGGTTATGTAGGAAGGTGGCTACCTGACTATGGTTACCCCAAATTTTTTGCCTTGTGTTTAGCTGGTTTTTGACTTAGTTGGCCTGGTTCCCTGCTAATCAGGGCCCCAGGCTATCTGCTCTCTCTGTAAAATGGATTCCATGTACCCTAGGTACATACCATAATTGGAAATGGACTCCTTGTCAGCCCCTGTACCATGCACTATAGGTGCTCAGGGCATAGGTGCCACCAAGGCCTACCAGGGGCTGCAGCATATCTTTTGCCACCCCTGGCTGGTTCTTAAATTGACACAACTGGCTGATCACTCAGCTGGGGCAAGGTGGTGTAACCACCCCTTGCTTAGATATAGTATATCTATATCTGAACCTATATCTGGACACATATAAACCTGTGAGCCACTCCTATGGCAGGCCTTAGCAATCCTGGAGGCAGAGTGCGTGGTTTAATGTGAGATGGAGCTCTAGCATGAGCTGAGCCTGTCTACAGCCGTCGGGAACAAATCCCTAAGCTGTTTCAGGATAATGCCATACCATATACCCTTAAGTGCATTATAATCCTCGCGGTTATATAGCAACTCCGGTTTGGCTTTATCAAAACATGTCGTGTAAGGTGTCATACGATTTGGAATACTATCCCCTCGCCAGTTCTGGCAACGGGGATAGCATTCCACCCCTCTAGAGGGGTAAGACATATTACTTTACTTAAATGTGGTTAATTTCTAAAAGGGCCTCAGATCCACAAAATGGATGCTTCTGCCGCAGACACGAGTCTGACCCCCTGAAGCTGACCGAAACTCAGCCCAAGGGGCCTGGACAAAGGGTTTCCTGTCGCAGGGCGGTGTTACAACCCCCCAGACAGGAGATAGTGGATTGTAGCAGGGAGGTTTGAAAGAAACCAGACAGTGCCTGGGGAGCACAAGGCTGCCCCTTGCATAATCCGGCCAAACCGGTTCTGGGGCACTCCAGCCCCCGTCCCAGCGCGGCCAGGATCAAAGGAAGGGGGTGTATCCACCCACTTCCTGGGTCCCACCCATAGGAGGGGACCTAGCAGGTAATCCAGTCCCCCAGATTCGAATAAGAGTGGGAGCAGTGCCAATGCACTTCAGATTATCCTGATGAAACATAAGAAACGAAACTCTGGACCCTTCGACATCCTACTCAACGTAGAAGACTGAAGAATCTCCCTTGTGGTCAAGGAGTGACCACCCTGTGCAAACAGGCACCATCCAGCCCTCGACATCTGCTTTGTTGCAGTTCCCGCCGGAACTCGAGCGACAGAGATCGACGAGATCAAGCTTGCCTACCTTCTAACAGCCCGATCCACAGTCCCTGCAGAGCTGAGACCCGTGGAGGCGACCGGAAGCGTGGGGCACGCCATCTTGAAAAGACCACAAGACGCTGACCGTGCAGCCCACGAGTGACCCTCGAAGCTGTACAACGGGGTTTCAGAAGCCCCAACCCTGAGCCACTCTTGCACCGAAGTTCAGCCCCCTACACTCGACGAGTGCTGCGTGGGGCCCTTCTGCTTCTTTTGGCTCACCGCGTCGGCCAGTCCCTTGCCAGCTGGCTTGTGGCCCCTGTGCCGACGAAAACTTGAAATACGACTTGTGATTCTAGTTGCTCCAGATTTGCACCAGCTCCCCTGAAAAGGAGCCCCCACTCTGACCCTCCTGGTCCGAGTGAGAAGCAATCTTCCAGTTCCGCGTGGATTGCTTTTGCCAAGTGTTGTTTGCTCCAATCTTGAAGCCGACAGCGCGAGCCTGCATGGGACAGATCGTGACCTGCTCCTGGACTTCGTAGATGCCCCAGAGCCCACGTGACAGCAGAGAGAAGCTCCTCGACAACCACCTGATTGCGCCCGACATTGCCTGGTTCCGTCTTGGTTCCACCCTGGTCACTGCTGAGTGACCCAGACTCTGTCCCCTCTGCTTTCAGGTACTTTTCGACTCGAGTCCACCCTTGGACTCCACCGGACACTTCTCCTTCACCTCGCCTGCAGCCCTTTCAGCTCCAAGCACCAAGAGCCTGCGTGACGAAACCCGACTCAACTTCGACCCTGTGCACCCGCTTCCTGTGGGTGAGGTAACATTGCAACGCCAGTGTTCCCACACTGGTACACACCTCTAGGGTCTGTGTCTTAAGTTTTGTTCCTCTAGGTTCAGCGGAAGTGTCCTTAAACTCTAACTTTGTAACTTTTACGCACCATTGGTTAACATTGATGCATGCGTGCACTTTCTGCACTGCACCCAAATCCCGCGGGCTTTTCCCGACTTCAGCATTGCTTGTCCCGACTGCTCCCAGCGATTCCCTAGGCCATAGGCCTAACCACTGATCGATTGGTATCTCTTATACCATTTTTTTAGTATATGGTTAGGGTGGCCCCTTGGCCTCATCCAAAATTGTGCAACTTTGTATGTTATACTGTGCTTTTGATTTAACGCTCGTGCCCCTTTATTCATAAAGAATACTGGGGATTGTTTTTAGTAATAAATACATATATTTTTATAATATATACTTGTGTGGTGTCCTTTCATTTGATATTACAGGATTGTATGTGGTAAAACAGCTCGCTTAACACGACCTCTTAAGTTAAGCCTTTAGGCTGCTTAGTCCATGCTACCCCTAGGATAGCTTGTCTAATAAGGTTGACTTACAACCAGACACCATAAGGGTTGTTTGGACTGATACAAGGTGGTTCCAGAATTGGAAACATCATATATCAGGCCAACTTCTCACAATCTGGCACATTGTACTTACCCCTTCTCATTTTTCTCCATCAACCTTGCCCCACTTTGTTTTTCCTCAAGTCTCTGTCTGCCTCTATCTCTCGTTACATGTACTGCTCTCTAATTCACCACTTTTTCTACATTACCACTCTCTCTACCTCACTCCTTGGAGTACTATACTCCTATGCCACCTCTCTCTACATTTTCTTCTCCCCATCTCTGTCTCTCTACTACACTATAAAACATTTTCTATTTCTCTACCTCTCTACCTCTCTTTCTCTACCTACATAATCCAATGTATGTCTATCTTTCCATCTGGCTAACTCATCTTTCTCTATGTACTTTATTTCTCTGCTTAACTTACATATCTTTCTACATCATCCTTACTTCTAACCCCTTTCCCCTCAACTTCGTGTCCCCCACTATACTGTTAGCTTTATGTCTGTGTCCATTTCCTGTACCCTTCTGCATACCATTTCTGATACTCAACAGGGTCATAGGTAAGTGTCAAGTCAGAGAAGTGTACACATACACAGAAGAGAAAATAAACAAGGTATGGAATAGAAATCAGTAGGAAATTAATACATTTTAACCACTGGAAACATGAAAATCCTCAAAGCAGCTCTTTGATGTCTTCTGTTGGACAAAAACGCCAGAAGCAAGGGAGTTATATTTGTGATTGCAAATACTCAGCTACTAAAGCTACAATTTAGTCCACTAAAATATACCAAGTTTCTCTTAGCATGCTTATTCTACATTGAGCTCCTGCATTGCAGTCCAGACGGCGTTCGGCTCTTGCAGCGAAAACACATACAAAGTGTCTCAGGATCGTCCTTACGGCCTCTTCCAGGGAGTGATAAATTCCGCCTGTGATTACAGATCAACCTGTTCCACCTACCCGCCCTCATCCACCACTGTCTTGATAAAGACCCGCCGTGACCACCAATCGGGGCACATTAGGGTCGAAACGTCGACGTATAACTCTGGTCAAGTATCCTCCAGGAACGGGCACAGTAACCATCTGCTTCCTTGGAGCATTAACTCGGAACTCTGACCTCCTAATCAATATACCTTCTCCCCCCCCCATTGTACATTATTGTATAAAGTTGTATATAATGTGTCACTGAATAATACTGCACTATTCACTCTTGTTCACCATCAGTCACTCATCACCTGCTTTTAACATTTATTGAAACGCATACGGAATGAAGTAATTTCGTTATGTTGTAATTGTGACTTTTACTATATAAAAAACTGTGAATTTTGGTTGTTTTCAGAGAGGTTTCATTGAATTTGATTGAATATAATTTGTTCATTGTGGCATGAGCTAATACTGCCTTTCCTTGAAGCAATGTATTCTGCTACCCAACAGAACCATTTTTTTTCTTATTCTACAGTAGGAGCAATAACCTGGTTAGACACAGAATTACACATAAAATGTTGTTGCAAGTAAAAATATGTTGACAGAAAAAGAAATGACTTTATCAATGCTTATTAAAGCTTTCTTTTGGTACTATTTGAATAGTGGATATCAGTCAGCTTGAGCTTTCGGCTGTTTTTGTGTATACACATTTCTTAAGATTTAACATATAACTAAATACTGTCTGCTATCATGAGGTCTTGAATGAGTTGAAAGCGGGTAATGCATTTAAAACTGTTGAAAATTGGCAAAGGGCAAAATATGTATTTCCCAGGGTCCCACCGATTCTTAAGCTATTCCTATTGCAACCAGGACTACATATTGGTTTTTTTATGGGATGGTTTTTGTTGGGATTACCCCCCTTGATCTTGAAGGCTCAATGGGAGGAAATCAGAGGTTTCCAAGAAGCATCTGGAGATATTTCCAAGTTCATTCTGCTAATTTGCAAAGTTTTGAAAAACTCCAGTTTTAAAAGGCCAGATGTACACACTCTAGCTGCCAGCTCGGATTTGTATTTTGTACTTGTAAGTGTTTACAGGAGAATTGGTTTGGGCCACTTGACACAGCAGACATTTTGTGAGTATCAGTGAATGTGGCTTTTCATGATTTGCCATTACATTGTTTAACAGATCAGGCGAGCTAGGATATTTGGTGATCAATTAACCCTATCCCATTAGAGTCATGAAGTCAGAGCCTAAGTTTAGGCATAAGGCCCAAAGACATTTTCCCTTTTCACAAGCAAGTGTACTACCTGTACCTGAAAACAATTCAGAAACTGTTATTCCTCCATCATTAAACATTAATTAGGCATTATTACTCTAGTTACAAATAAAGAAAAACGTTCACTCTTTATTATTCTATGCTAGTAGTATATGGTGCTACAAATAAGGGGGAAAAGGTCACAGCCGCCACACTGAGTAACTGAGTAGATGAGTCAAGGAAACTACCTTGAAGACATATATCAGCTGGAGAAGGTAGTGTAGTCCCGGAGAATTTCGAGGATCGTTCGACCAGGACAATCTCCACTTCCTTGGCCACATCAGCTGGGATGTTCCTGCCGGACATATGTAGGTCAACCTCTTGGTCCACACCTAACACTTTTGATATGCACTACTGGTTGGAGCTAAATAAAGATGCATCGTAAAAGTTTTGCTAGAGGTGTACTTAGAGCTGCAATTAAGTACTTGTATGCTGATTTTATTAAAAAGAAAAAAGAGAGAGAGAGACATTTGGTTACCTAGATGTCTTTGATAAATGTTATTGGTGCCTTGGCGGCTTTTCCATATTTTCACTGGCATGGGTACTCGCAAACATTTTCCCAGGGGCCAAAACGTTGAGTCTGTGATGTAACTGAGGGCCTCTCTGATGCCAGCGGGATGGCAGTTGGGCGACTGGGGTTAGAGGGGGATTGGCAGTGAGGTGGGTAGGGTAAGCAAAGCATAAACATATAGTGACTGAACTGAACAACGTGAAACCATAAAACATGGGATTAATCCCAGCTTCCGCACTTTACCAAATTACGTGAGCCTAAGCAATTGTTTTATTTCACTTTCCCTCCTTTTTCTCCATTATCACAAAAAGAGGATGTCAAAACACAAGACTTCAGGATGTGCGCTGTACAAAACTTTTTCCTGTGTTTGATTTCACAAAATATAATGTTGTTCATGTATAATAGGAACTCTAATAAAAGAGAGGGACCCAATCACCCAAAGGAGTAGGGTACCAAAAGACAAATGTCAGAAAATAAGATCCCCCTTGGGCAGTATTGAACCTAGGCATTCATTCAGCTCACCAATATAAACATAAAATCTTAGTGCATCACATGTAACGAACAATGAGGAAATGCAGAAATAGTAAATATAAAAAAGAAAATACAATTTATTTAGACAGGTTAATAACAGCTCAGGCTTGTGTCAAACAAACCTAATGTAAACACAATCTTAATCATAAGAACACACATACATTTACAATATACATATACAATAGCAATGGCCAAAACAAAATAAAATCAAATCAAATCTCGGGACAGAGAATAAGGAAAAAATTGATTCCTATTAGCGTAGGGAGAAATACAGAGGTAAATCAGAGATCAGTTCTGATCAATATTATTACTCTTCCATCAGAATTATTGTCTCCCAAAACTCAAAGTAATTCTCCCTTTCTTGTGCATCGACGCGTTTCGGTGGGCAATCAATAAGTAGCCAACACCTTCTTCAGGAAAATAGAATACACCATCCCATTAAAAACCAGAGACTGAAATTCAAGAAAATATGAATAAATGGGGGCCAGCTATTACATCATATCACAATCATATGTTACATTCTGCATAACCTCTTTGTTAAAAACACTACACAAATTACATAACATCATACACCTAAAGAAAAAAAAGTTTTTATACATATGTTTCTATTAACGTCGTCTTCATAGAAGAACACTTCTTTTTCCCAAAAGACAGATATATTAATATGTATATTATTCAAAGGTAGTTCAGGTATGTCGCACAGTATAATCCATGATTAAGATTAGCCCGTAACGTTCATCGCCGAATCTAGAACAATCTGGAGCAGCCAAAAATACACACAGTTAAGGATATTGCACACTACTCTATACAGTGGTGCTTATTATATCCGATAAACCAAATTACGGTGCTAACCTTAACATTGATGTCGCCAAAGATACACACAGCACGGCAAACCTGCCTTGACTTTTGTCGGGAGAGCTTTATGATATAATCCAATCCCGAAAGCCTCCCGATACACATGTGTTCTGGGAATAAAACAGATTGGGAGGACACGAATATTAGAGAAGCTGTCCCCTGGGGAATTCTAATAATAGGCGATGAACGTTACGGGCTAATCTTTCAAACACTGTTCATGCCCTGAAAGAGTACGCTGCTTACCAGATAAGGGGGGCATGTTTTTAGCTGTATGATTGTGAACAGAAGATTAAAGGTATGTCATGTCTCTATACTGGCAGGACTGTATGTATATTTTACCGTGGAATGCTGATGTTGTCAAGGCTCTAATTACTAAAATGTAATAAATCAAGGTAATATGCCTCAATGACGGGTTTTTAAACATGCCCATGCTTAGGATTATAAATTCCATGCAGTTATGTTCTGTGAGCAAAATGAGGATGGCTCATTTTATACTTATCTTGGGCCGCTGTATCTCTATGTGAGAATGAAGGACTAGATATTGAGACATGGACTATACTGTGCGACATACCGGAACTACCTTTGAATAATATACATATTAAGATATATGTCTTTTGGGAAAAAGAAGGGTTCTTCTATGAAGACGATGTTAATAGAAACATATGTATACATTTTTTTTTAAAAAGGTGTATGATGTTATGTAATTTGTGTAGTGTTTTTAACAAAGAGGTTATGCAGAATGTAACATATGATTGTGATATGATGTAATAGCTGGCCCCCATTTATTCATATTTTCTTGAATTTCAGTCTCTGGTTTTTAATGGGATGGTGTATTCTATTTTCCTGAAGAAGTTGTGGCTACTCATTGATTGCCCACCGAAACGCGTCGATGCACAAGAAAGGGAGAATTACTTTGAGTTTTGGGAGACAATAATTCTGATGGAAGAGTAATAATATTGATCAGAACGGATCTCTGATTTACCTCTGTATTTCTCCCTACGCTAATAGGAATCAATTTTTTCCTTATTCTCTGTCCCGAGATTTGATTTGATTTTATTTTGTTTTGGCCATTGCTATTGTATATGTATATTGTAAATGTATGTGTATTCTTATGATTAAGATTGTGTTTACATTAGGTTTGTTTGACACAAGCCTGAGCTGTTTTTAACCTGTCTAAATAAATTTTATTTTCTTTTTTATATTTACTATTTCTGCATTTCCTCATTGTTCGTTACATGTGATGCACTAAGATTTTATGTTTATATTGCTGAGCTGAATGAATGCCTAGGTTCAATACTGCCCAAGGGGGATCTTATTTTCTGACATGTATATTAGGAACCCAGGCCACACAAAAAGTGCACCTAACAACTGACTTGCCTCTTAGTTCACTATTAGAATTGTTGTCAGGCTGGGGGGAAGAATGAATGTTTCAGAATTCATGTTTAAAACTATCACTTTTAAATTGATAGTTCTCAATGCACAGTTATAATTTGATGTACTAAGGTAAAAAGGTGGTTTTGCATGTTAACTAAATATATTTTTGAAGTTTGAAGACACTTTGTCATATTTGTATACTTTTGCTGCAAGATGTCTTTACAAATTAAAGTGTTCCTAAAGTTAATGGTGCAGGACTCCCTAGTTACATAATTTCTTTATCAGCAATTAACCTTTAAATAAATGCTTGCCTGTTAGACATATTTTTATTGATTTTAATGGTGTGTTAAAGTGCACTGGTTATGGTAGGTCCAGGAGTGCTTGCTTCAGAGTAGTAAAGATTACCAAAAAGTAAAGGTTTATTATGATATAGCTCAGTTTATAAAATGTGTTGCATGTCTTTGATTACTCATCTGAAACCTGCTTTTCATGGCTACACTCCTTGGACTCTAAACACTCTGCACCCACTGACATCATACACATCCATAAATAGTGCAATACTTCTGTATGCTTTGGAGTTTTTGAATGTGCAATTTATAGGTTTCTGGTTTATGATTTCCGTACAACTCACACATGATTTTCTGGGTATATAGTATATCAAACTTATGAACTGAAAAAGTTTGAATGAACATGGCTAAAGAATCCACTCATGCTGCTGTAGCCAGTCAATGGCCCTCTTTGCGTGAATGGAGGGGGTGTGTAGAAAGGGTTTGATCAAAAAACATGGTGTTGATTATTTAGGTTATTTTAACTTCCAGACGAAGCATCTTCTTAGAATGGTTCCAGCTGGGCGAGACCTTTGCCTAAACAATGTACTACAATCTTTTTGTAATGTTATTAGTATAGTACTCCTTACCCCTGATGGGGTGGGGAAGGGCAGAAGCACTTAAACTGGGCAGATTGCACTCTACTCTCTACATGTTAGACCATAAGTGAGAGCTCAGTGGGATGGACGAAGTTTACATTGTCTGGGTTAGCAGGATTAAAAACTAGCATCGGCAAACCCAATAGTTCTGGATTCAACCACCAGTCTTTTGGATTTACCAATGCTTGTTTGCCTTAATTTTTGCAAAGCATTTTATTCGCATTTGCTATTTTTGGTCTTAAAAAGCACCCATTGCCAAAGTTGCCACAGGCTTGTAAGAGAACTTCTTTGTGTTTGGATGTGCTCCTTGTGAAAGGGTGGGAAATACACTGAAATTAGCAATGGCTGAAGTAGGCTGACCCATTGGTTCATGCTGCATACTGTAGAGTGCAGAATGGATGGCGTAATGATAGACCAATGGATAAAGAGGGCTGGCTGAAAGCCCCTATAAGCAGGTACATTAAACATATACATGTATTACAATCAAAAATGCCACTGCGGAGGGAGGAGCTTCGCGCGCACCCAAGATGGTCGCGTGAGCACAGGGCTCCCGGACCCTCGCCACCTCCATCGACTATCCTGTACTTTATCCTGGTTCGGACGACGGGTGTTTATTGGCGCAGTTCTACTGATCATTTACCTGTTCCCAAAAACTTTTTTGGACTTCGGGGTCCAGAGCTACAGATCGCCGCAGTTTCTGGCCTGCTCCAGGGTGACGCCCCGAGCTATCTTGTCTGGCCTGCCGTCCAGTAAGTGAACAACAACGGACTGCCTGACTTGCATGGGCTGGCGACCCCTTTTGGTTTCGATTCCCGTCCGGAGATCAACCTGACTTTGTTAGCTACGTAGACGGCCGGACGTGCCTATACTTTTGGTCTATCCGCTTCTGATGCTGATCTGTCGTGGCTTTCAGTCCTGAGACTGGCACCACCTTCGCCCTTTTGGTCCTGCATTTGCCACCGCAGTCACCATTTTCACCCGCCAACAGGCGACCCGTACGGGTCCTGGATCTAAGATGGCCACCAAGCCAGAGAGTGAGAGGCGCAAGACTAAACCGGGCGTTCGAGGGAGTGCTTTGCAAACAAACATTATGGACCGGTACACCCTCCCTAAAGGATCGCCGGGCGCAGCATCTAAACCCTCGACGGCAATGCCGGAGGACTCATCGATTGAGGAAGAGCCCTCGTTGCGGGATCTCATGGGCGCCATTACCGGTATGAAGGCTTCATTGGGGCAACAATATGAGGCCTTGACTCTCAAACTGGATACTGTGTCGATTGATGTCAATCTGATCAGGGCGGATTTGGCGAAGACAAACGAAAAGGTCAAATCCCTGGATCTCAAGACCACTAGCCTGGTCACTGACGTCTCTGACTTACAGGCTGAAGTCGGGAATCTGCGGAAAGCTAATGACTATTTCTCTGGGCGCCTAGAGGACTATGAAAGCCGTGCCAGGCGCAACAACATCCGCCTGATTGGGGTCCCGGAATCATCGACTGCTGCCTCGACGGACTTATTGGTGGAAGACCTGGTGCTGAATCACTTGGCGCCCAAGGGTCTCAGCAAGTTTTTTGCTGTCGAGCGTGCACATAGGATCCCCGGCGGCACACCTAAATCGGGTGCTAACCCACGACCCATCATTGCGAGGATCTTTCATTTCCGGGACAGAGACGCTATCCTGCAGGCTTCGAGGCAGTCTGGTCCCATTGCCTTTGAGAACTCTACTGTCAGCTTCTATCCGGACTTTACACAACAGGTCCAGAAACAGAGGCTGGGGTTTCAAGGAGTCAAGAAGAGACTCCGGGAAAGGTCTATGAAGTATGCCATGCTCTTCCCGGCCCGTTTGCGGGTGGTTCATAGGGATCGTACCTTTTTCTTTGACCATCCTGGGGTCGTGAGTGACTGGCTTGACTCGCTGCCTGCGGATCAAGAACCTTTTGAGGACTCTGGCAGATCGGATCGGGCGGACGGAGGCCCGACGGAGCAGGAGTAGATATCGACTTTGACCCCGTACCCTTCATGTTAGCTTTGAACTGTGCTATGCTGTGTCATTAATGTTTGCAAGTATTAGTCCTTTTAGGGGCGGGTGGGGGGTGAGCGGGTCCTTTCTCCTCCTGGGTTTTCTTTTCGTAGATTAGTTGGGTGGTTGGGCGACAGGCACACTGCAAGTTTATGGGGCTTTTTGGTCTTCAGCAGGGGTGCGGGGTGGGGGTATAGTTGTTTTGGTATTGTTGGGGGGACTGGGTTGTTGGTTTGAATTTTATTGTTATTTGCAAGGCGAAGGAAAGGCAAACTCCTGTTTTCTGCAGTTGCTTTGGGTGTGGGGCGGGGAAGGGGCTTAATTCGGGGATGGGGGGTAGGGGACTTCAGATATTGTGTTGGAACGTGAACGGGTTGGGGGATGGGATCAAGAGGAGGGTGGTGCTGCAATTGCTGAAACGTTTGTCTCCGGATGTTGTCTTACTGCAGGAGACTCATTTGCTCGGCAACAAGTGCTACGCTCTGAATAGGCGTGGTTATCGCCTTGTGGCACACTCGGGTTTCACTTCAGGCTCCAGAGGGGCGGGCATTCTGGTTCGGACCTCCCTCCCCTTGGCCATTGATGATGTCATACTGGATGATAAGGGACGATATGCCGCCATTGTGGGGCGCTGGGAAGGGAAGGTTCTTATTCTGATTTCCGTGTACGTGCCCCCGGGCCTCCAAGCCACCACATTCGCGGATCTGAGTGGACTTATCCTGGGTCTCCCCGAGGGTCTGCTTTTGGTTGGGGGTGATTTTAATGCGGTGGTCTCGGGGATGTGTGACCGTCACCCTCCCAGGGAACTGCCGAAGGCCCAGACTTGGTTGGGTGACTTCCTAGAGACGCTGGGGCTCACTGATTGCTGGCGCTTGCTTCACCCGGGGCGGTTACAATATACCTATCATTCTGGTGCTCATGGTAGTCTCTCGAGGTTAGATCATATATTGCTGCCCTCGGCCCATGCGTCCCTCATACGGGAAGTTAAACATCTGGCAAGGGGTATCTCGGACCATTCTCCGCTTTGGCTGGTGGTTGATGCACGGCAGGGTTCGGCGGGCCGAGTGGCTCCGATTAACCCCTGGTATTTGAAGGACCCCAGGGTCAGGGCTGAGCTGGTTAAAACACACGATTGTTATTTTGCGGAAAATGTGGGCTCTGTTTCCTCCCCAAGTTTAATTTGGGAAGCTTACAAGACTGTCATTCGTGGCCAGGCCCTCTCGTTGATTGGTAGCGTGAAGTTGGCCAACCGTGCTGAGATGGTTCGCCTTGAGGGGGAGGTCACAGCCCTGGAGGGGTGCTTGGAATCTGAGGTCACTGCTGAGGGGTTACATCTATTGGAGTTGAAACAACATGAATACAGGGCTCTGGTCACAGAAGCTGCTAAGGAAATGGGAAGGGAACAGCAGGGCCGCCTGTATGATGTGGGTGATAAGGCTGAGAAATTACTTGCTTGGCTGGATAAGAGGGAGAATGCAAGTCGTGTCGTCCCTGTGATTGTTGCGGAGAATGGAGAGTGTTGTCCTGACCCTGCTGATATTGTCACATGTTTTGCCGATTACTTCCGCGAGGTGTATTCCCAGGTGTCTGATCGATCTGAGCAGGACTCCCACCTGCTATTGCGGGATATTGCACTTCCCCGATTGCCTGACATTGATAGGGACGCTCTGGATGCGCCGCCTACTGTGGACGAGATTGCCGCTGCTGTCCGTTCGGTCCGATCCGGCAAGGCTTCGGGCCCTAATGGGCTCCCCATTGAGCTATATAAACTACGCCCCGACACGCTAGCTCCACATCTGCGCTCTATGTTTCTCGAGTCTTTGGAGGTGGGTTCTCTCCCACCAGACCAGAGACTGGCCACTATAGTCGTCATCCACAAAGATGGTAAACCTCGGGATCGCTGTGCCTCTTTTAGACCCATTTCGTTGATTAATGCGGAGCCTAAAATCTTGGCCAGGCTGCTGGCGACACGTTTGGCGACTGTCATTGGGGACCTGGTTCACCCTGATCAATCCGGCTTTATACCGCATCGCAACACGGCGCTTAACCTCCGAAGGTTGCATGGCGTCTTGGCACGAGCCGAGACGCTACGTGAGCCCGCCATCTTGGCGTCCTTGGACGCTACGATGGCGTTTGATACGATTGAATGGCCGTATTTGTGGGCGGTTCTTGCCAAGTTTGGTTTCGGTCCAGAGTTTGTTCGGTGGGTCAAATTGCTCTACGCCGGTCCCATGGCTCAGGTGGTGGTCAATGGTTGGGTCTCTGCACCCTTCGCACTGGGCAGGGGTACGCGACAGGGCTGTCCCCTGTCCCCCTTGTTGTTGCTCTCGCCTTGGAACCACTGGCGGCCTGGTTGAGGTGGGAGCCGTCCCTGAAGGGCATTAGATGGAATTCGGAGTTTGAGGACCGTATATCTCTCTATGCTGATGATATCCTGCTGTATCTCACATCTCCCCGTAAATCCCTCATTGTACTGTTCGATGTCTTAACGTCCTTTCGCAAAAACTCGGGTCTTGTCATCAATTGGTCGAAGTCCTGTGTATACGTCCTGTCGGGAGACGCCCCTCTTCTGCCAAGTGGTTGTCCTATCGCGATTGTGAGAGATGGATTTAAATACCTAGGCATTTTTATCACTCTGAAACCTGAACTGCGGTTTGACCGGAACTTGCTGCCCCCTCTTCAGCGCCTTCGGGCAGATGTTGTCGCTTGGGGGAAACTCCCTCTCTCTCCCCTAGGTAGAGCGGCATTGTTTAAGATGATGTCACTGCCCCGCTTCCTCTACGCATTGCAAAACACACTTGACGTTGTCCCGGCTAAATATTTCCGTGAGGTTGAGAGTTTACAGAGACAACTGGTGTGGGGGGGTAGGCCCCGGATCGCCATCGCTAAACTGTCGCTCCCGTGGTACGACGGTGGAATTGCTTTGCCTGATATCCGTCGCTACTATTGGGCGTCTCAATTGGGGGCAATAAATCATTGCATGTATGGCCCTTTGCCGAATCCGGCCTTCGAGATGGACAAATGGTTGTTACCGGGGGGTGACTATAATAGAGCCCTCTACTCGAGAATCACCCCTCGAAACGTAACGGGCCCCACTAGGACGGCTGTCCAGGTGTGGAGACATGCTTCCATGGCGCTTGGGTGGACTGATAAATTGACCCACTGTATGCATCCGATAGACTTGGCTCTCTCTGGCAGTCGAAGGGGTTTGATAGGTGGGACTTGATAGGTATCAGCAGGATTGATGATGTTTGGACTAAGGGGAGAATGAAGACGTTTGAGGAATTGAAAACCGAGTACGCTCTGAGCGATCGCGAATTTTTTCGCTATGCGCAAGTCCGCCACGCGGTGCTCTCGGTCTTCCCTTCGGGTGTGGAGATTCCGGAGTCGTCCCCGCTTGAGGACAGGGTACTAGACGGACATGTTCCTGAAAGCACGATTTCGCTTATTTATAAAAAATTGATCAACTCCAGGTCTGATCTCCTGTTTCGCCTTAGAGAGGTCTGGATTGGTGATGGGCTGGAGCTGGACGATGAGGACTGGCAGGCGGCGATCTCCTCCCCTAAAGAGGTGGCCATCCAGGCGCGCCTTAGATTTGTGCAACTTAAAATCCTGCATAGAGTGTATGTGACTGGTCCCCGTTTGGTACACATGGGCTTTTCTGTGGATGGATTGTGTCGGCGTGGATGCGGTCTCCTGGGCACCTTTTTACATATCGTTTGGGAGTGCCCTGAGATAGTGCGATTCTGGACCAGTGTGCACGAGGTGATGAGTGAGGTTACGGGGGTGCGATCGATGCCGGAGGCTAGGAGATGCTTACTGAATGTATGGGAACCGAACGACTACTCCGTATCGCAGCTTCGATGGGTGACCTTGGGCAATATGATCGCCAAAAGAGACATTGCGCAACTGTGGGGTGCTCAGGGACCGCCCGGGATTCGGAAATGGAAACAAAACATGGACTGGTGCATGTTCAGGGAAAAAACTGTATATATTTCCCGGGGTACCCCCCGAAAATGGGGGAAGATATGGACTCAGTGGAACACTTACCGTGGCGATATATGTACCCCCCCTCTCCTTGACCCAGATGTTGCACCTACGTCCCCGTAACCCGAGGGTTCCTCCACCTCTTACTGTGTATTGGATACATTTTGTTCCTTCTGCCCCCCCCCATGCGAGACTCTTTCTTGATGGAAAATACGCTCATTGGTTGACCTTCCCGCTCCCGCACCATGTAATGCAACGTTGTTTATATTGCTGTCTTCTCTTTTTCTTTGTTCCTTGCAAGTTGTTTGTGTTTGTATTTATAAAATTAATAAAAAGTTTCAAAAAAAACCAATGACAGATATCTCTGCTCAGGACCAACATGGCATTGCGGACAGGGAAATCTAGTAACACTGGTACCCACCCAAAAAGATTGAGAAATGTTACTATGACCTAACAGCTCGGTGGCTAACAGGCTGTTAGGCCAGAGGTTTCTAACAGCCGAGTCAACTGAGGCTCTGTTGTCAGAAAACCTGCTGTTTCCCAAATTTAAATGGGCTAACGGAACCATGAGTTTGGCTGAACAGTGCCTCCAATTTTTATGGCATATGTACCATTCTGTAAAAAAAGGGAAGTATCCTTTGGATTTAGTCAAACCTATTCATTCACTATTCATCTGTACCATATACTCGATTTTTTGTATGTTCCCCATTCGTACATAATCACCATTGCACTCGAGACAAGTATATCATACTACTCCCTTAGAGAGTGATTAATAGTCGAAATTGCAGAAATATACATCGATTTATTGGTTAGAAAAAACCATGATGGGGGAATGTTGGTAAAAACAGGGAGAAGTTTTATTATCACGGTCCGAGTATACCACGATGACAAGATTCTGCCGTGCCGACCGCCTTGAGTAAACCCTAAATACAAAGAGAGGGGCGAAAAGAACGGGTGAACAATAAAACGAGCCCGGTCGGAGACGATCAAAGGGACAATAATTATCCAGCGAAACAAAGCTCTGGGGTTCCTTCTTTTAAATAAATTCATTTTATTGTAAATCAGATTCACCGAGGTGAACCCGCAAGAAGATTTCCTGACAACGGGGACAAGTTATTAGTTTAGTGGTTAAGAACAGGACACCTGGAACGTGTACTGTCTCCTCTGATATTTTCAGAAACACCTGCTGTAACCATCGAATGGATGCCCAGTGGATACACTTTACTCTACAATTATTTGAAGGGTACTGGGAGTATTAACAGTATTTCTGTAAAAGGCACTGGGAATATTGAAATTCTTGTCATCGAGCCAATTATAGAACTTTGAGAGTACGAACTGTTTGTCTTGAAAAAGATGTTGAAACAATTTTAAACCCTCGAAATGCGTTGACGCCTACTTTTAAACATAATCTGTAAACTCGGCAGAGGTCTTCGAGTATGGGGTGCCGGGACTTTCTGCCACAAATTTTGTTGTAAAACAGATATGTAACAAACAAGGAGCACATTTCATTTACCTGTGTTATGTACTCTCTTAGTATTTCTATGTGATTTTTTACTTTTTATTGTGTTTATTAATTGTGATCATATATTGGTTTCGATACCTATGAATTTGTACTGATGTTAGGATACCCAGTATATGTTAGATATGGCGCTTCTCCCTGTTTTTATTGATATTCTTTTGTTATGTGTTTGTTATTTTGACCGGTGGATCGATTTATATTTTTGCAAAAAAAAAAAAAATGCCACTGCGAGTACCTCCTTACCTGTGAGGTGGTGATGGTTGGTGGAATCCAGACAAGACTGTTTATTGGCTTAAAACTCCTCAGACAGCTTATTGCAGAGGGATGATTGGCCTGGAGCCCAGGATGCCGTGGGCGTTTATTGGTGCTGTGCCTTTCACAACTCTGTCTTGGTGTTGGGTAATTCCTGCCCCGGTGTCGTGAGCCAGGGCTTTAGATAGTGGGAGATGCCCCCCCCCCCTCCACTCATTACTGACAAACACTTGTTCACATATAATCCTGTCATAGGCTGCCCTCCACTTCCTTTACCCAGGCCTTTTCGTGAGGTCGACGCTAATTATCCAACTTCGTAGGAAATTTTGCAAGGGCCCCTGTTGCTTTTTTCCTGTCTGCGGAAACCTGAAGGCGGATCGACAACAGTGTGGTTAGAGGGCATTTTGCAATTTTTGTTGTGCCACAAAACCAGGCATTTGTTTGCAGGTATCACTGCGCGCCACGCTCGGCCTGACGAAGGTAAGTGAATTAATGAAATGTCTCTGTGAGTCTTTTAAATACGAAATATTATTTCATTTCTTTTCCCCCAAACAATCAACTACTCAGCACCCTAATACTGGGCAATTGCATCCATGGATCAGCAACAGACGAATCTGGGTGCGCAGCCAGCTTAACGCTGGGGGTTAGGAAAGGGGAGGGGCGGTTGGCGGCGTGGTCAGTAGGGTGCCTGGGGAGAGATGTAGCACGAGTCAACAGGAATTCCCTAAACAGTGGATACTGGTGAGACATATATGGGAAATATAAACCGTGTCAGAGGCAGTGGTCGAAGTGGGGAAAAAAAAAGTAGGGGAACTGTGGGTGGAGAATCAGGGGGCGGGAATAACTGAAGATTGAATCAGTGGGCGGAGTCAGGGGTGTGGCTAGAAATAGCAAAACATACACATTTTTTGTACGTTTAGCATTTCACTGACCAGTTACAGCTTATAACGTTATTTAATTAAACAATGGATAAACATGTTTATTTGAGGTTTAATTCAGGAAAAAGCAAACACTCATAAGGAATACAAGTTTATGTTAAGCGTGTGAAATATAAGCCAGAACAACATGTTACCTTAATGCTTTTACTCTCATTGTTCAGAAATCCATGATTATTTTTTGTCTCAAACATTGAGGTCATGAATACAGGGCTCCTCCTGTACACATGTGTTAAGCAGGGCTCAGAAGAGAAAGGGACTCTTCAGGAGAATCTAGACTCAAGGAAACCCACAAAGGCTCCTTCATATTCATGTCAGCCAGCTAGCTGCTCAATCATAATATAGCAAAAAGAACAACTGAATGCAGAAAAATACCATACATTCATCCCAGTACAGAGATCGGGGCCTAAATCCATTGTTTCTTTGCTCACCATGCCATTCCAGTTTGGACCCAGCCATATGCAAATCAGTCTTGATCCTGCACCCAATGGGAACAGGGTCCTCCCTGGACGGGAAACAAGCATCCTAGGACCGGTTTCGGGCTTTCAGCCCTCATCAGCCCGGATAGCTTGATTCAAGTGGCAGGGAGAGCACGGGACTCATGTCTGACCATACCTGTCCCACTCGGGGTGACAAATGCAAAAAGAACAATTGATGAACAGAATGAGGAACGATGTCATACATTCACCCCAGTTCAGAGATCTGGGCTTAAATCCATAGTTTTTTGCTCACCATGCCATTTCAGTTTGGACCCAGCCATATGCAAATCAGTCTTGATCCTGCGCCCAATGTGAACAGTCCAGCCCGAACTGCCAGGCCATATGTATTCAAGTGTCCTTTCATTTGGGAAGTGAAAACAAAGCAGTACCCCCTGAACTATGCACATAACATATTTCTCTTTGATATGCATGGTACATGTCCTTTGCA
This sequence comes from Lissotriton helveticus, assembly GCF_964261635.1. NCBI lineage: Eukaryota > Metazoa > Chordata > Amphibia > Caudata > Salamandridae > Lissotriton > Lissotriton helveticus. Next base: position 339,043,001 of record NC_136065.1, on the reverse strand, counting down.
GGAGGCATATTACCCCTCTGCACTACCTTAGATGAGGCAAACAGCCACCAGACAAAACATGCTCCCATCTCTCTCCAGCAGGTACATTGATCACCAAAGTTATCTTGGCACTTGTATTGTTGACCAAAACCTGCTTAATATACAAAGAAATTTGCAGTGTTTTTAAAACTCCTGCACTTATACAAGACCGGTCCCCCCAAACTAAACTGGCCCCCTACCCTTCCAGTCGCCCTGGGAAACGCCTGCTCCTGTCCTTTCACTACTCCTGTCCAGTCAGTACTCCTGCTCGATCAACACTGCGGCTTCGTCAATTCCCCTGCCCCCTCACTGCTCCTGCCCTGTTCACTGCTCCTGCCCTGTTCACTGCTCCTGCCCTGTTCACTGCTCCTGCCCTGTTCACTGCTCCTGCCCTGTTCACTGCTCCTGCCTTGTTCACTGCTCCTGCCTTGTTCACTGCTCCTGCCCTGTTCACTGCTCCTGCCCTGTTCACTGCTCCTGCCCTGTTCACTGCTCCTGCCCTGTTCACTGCTCCTGCCCTGTTCACTGCTCCTGCCCTGTTCACTGCTCACTTCCGTTCCCCGCTCCTGCCCTGTTCCCCGCTCCTGCCCTGTTCACCGCTCCTGTCCGTTCCCAGTGCCTAATCACTGCTTCTGCCCCGTCACCTCTCCTGCCCCGTCACCTCTCCTGCTCCGTCACCTCTCCTGCCCGTCATGTCACCTGCCTGTCGTGTTGCCTGCCCGTCACTTCTTGTACCCGATCACCTCTCCTGCCCCGTCACTTCTCACTTCTCCTGTCCCGTCACTTCTCCTGTCCCGTCACTTCTCCTGCCCCGTTCACCGCTCCTGCCCCGTTCACTGCTCCTGCCCCGTTCACCGCTCCTGCCCCGTTCACCGCTCCTGCCCCGTTCACCGCTCCTGCCCCGTTCACCGCTCCTGCCCCGTTCACCGCTCCTGCCCCGTTCACCGCTCCTGCCCCGTTCACCGCTCCTGCCCCGTTCACCGCTCCTGCCCCGTTCACCGCTCCTGCCCCGTTCACCGCTCCTGCCCCGCTCACTGCTCCTGCCCCGCTCACTGCTCCTGCCCCGCTCACTGCTCCTGCCCCGTTCACTGCTCCTGCCCCGTTCACTGCTCCTGCCCCGTTCACTGCTCCTGCCCCGTTCACTGCTCCTGCCCCGTTCCCCGCTCCTGCCACGTTCCCCGCTCCTGCCACGTTCCCCGCTCCTGTCCGTTCCCCGCTCCTGCCCCGTTCACTGCTCCTGCCCCGTTCACTGCTCCTGCCCCGTTCACTGCTTTTGCCGGCTCAGAAGAGAAAGGGACCGTTCACTGCTCCTGCCTGGTTCACTGCTCCTGCCCCGTTCACTGCTCCTGCCCCGTTCACTGCTCCTGCCCCGTTCACTGCTCCTGCCCCATTCACTGCTCCGGCCCCGTTCACTGCTGCTGCCCCGTTCACTGCTCCTGCCGGCTCAGAAGAGAAAGGGACCGTTCACTGCTCCTGCCCCGTTCACTGCTCCTGCCCCGTTCACTGCTCCTGCCCCGTTCACTGCTCCTGCCCCGTTCATTGCTCCTGCCCCGTTCACTGCTCCTGCCGGCTCAGAAGAGAAAGGGACCGTTCACTGCTCCTGCCCGGTTTCCACTCCTGCTCAAGCCTAATCATTGCTCCTGCACCCATTACTTCTAATGCTTTGTCACTTCTCCTGCCCCGTCACCTCTCCTGCCCCATCACCTCTCCTGCCCCGTCGCCTCCCCTGCCCAGTCGCATCCCCTGCCCAGTCGCCTCTCCTGCCCAGTAACCTCTCCTTTCCTGCAAAGTTCACATATTGCCAAGAAGTAACTCAGTTCTGTGAGACTGCTGTACAGACTGCCCACTCAGTTACTAGCATCCACCTCAAGAGCTGTAGCTTTAGGCTCGCTGGCCCAATGCTGTTAAATTTCACACCAGCTGAAATTCGTTTTGGCAAACAGCCTTCTGCCCAGTCCACTACACAGCTCCAGACCCTGCTGTTCATATACAATCCTTGGGACAATTAGGAGCTTAGCAGTGAAGTGTATGTTCTTTTGTGCAGTTTATCATACCCAAATCCCCCTCAACATGCACAGCTACCAAATTAAACATTGATACCATCCCTGGTGGTACGTGCATAACACCCCAAATTAGTGATACATGCTGAGACGTTTGCCCGAATCTCCCATCCATCCCCCCCCCACCCCAGCCCTCCACACGCCCCCCCTGGCCCACGAGGCCTGCATGCAACATTTAGTAGCCCGATTGGCTCCTGTAAGACACAGCCCTCTACTGACTTCAGACAGAAACACTTTTACTCAGCCATCAACAAAAATCAGGGATTTGAGTGCAGCTGGAGTTAAAATGACTAACAAACAGCATCAGTAATCTATGCTTGTGAGTGATGCAACCTACTTTCTATTGGTGTCTATTCAAGGCAATTGGTTTCATATTGCGTGGTAAAAAACATAACGTATATTTTGCAGTGAAATACTCCTTACGAATGTGCTGCAGCTTCTGCCTCAGAGTTCAAACAGCCTTTCACACTGATGCATTCGTTGGCATCTCAGCACGCCCGGGCTGATGAGAAGTGAAATTTGAGCTAAAAGTTTACTCAAGACTTTGACTTAAAGGGCGTACATAATTAATAATTATAGCATCTGTTCGCGACGCCCCTGTTTAGTTTTAAAGGCACACCAGTGGCGTCACTAGGGTTGGTGTCATCCGGTGCGGGTAACTCAGGGTGTCACCCCCTCACGACTTACCGCATGGACCTCCTCCGCTCCGAATCCGCCAGTGGACACAGATGGGGAAATATAAGGACTAATATAAATGAGAAAAATTGGTCCCTCAAGAGGATGCTTAAATATTAGCATCAAATGCCCTGCCATTTATAAGGGAACATGAAGTATTATTGGCAGGCCCCAAACTGTGGTTGTCCATTTCTTTTTCCAAACTTCCCATTTTGAGGTTCACTTTACCTTATAGAAACACAGACTTTATAATTCCAATTGTTTGTATATTCTAAAGCATCTCTTCAAGCACATCACACACTGATGAGCCCACCCAACTACGACTTAGTTATTTCGACCAACAGTGCAACACTTTATTGAGAAATCTATTTTTTCTCTTTCCTAACCCTATTCAGTCCAAAGTTAATGCTCCTAAACATTTCCAAATTACGTTAAGCGTCACAGTGGCGCTGATAGTGGAGAAAATGTATTGTGCACCAATTTAGGTATTTTTGCAAATCTGGAAATAGAGCAAGCAGGATTTACACCAGGAGAACATGTATTTCCGTTACTTGTTTGTATATTATGAAATTAAGCGAACACAATGTTTTACACTTTCTAATATGACAGAATGCTCTAAAATGAAGGCAAAATCTGTTTCATACGATTTTAATTGATTCACTTTTTTTAAATTTAAGCAGCAAAATAAACCGCAAAATCTATTGGGTAGCTCATTTTTAACATATCTTTTTAATAAAGCATGAATTTTACCTTTATCTCTTCTGCAGAAAGAAATTATTTGAAAGGAAAATATGCATTCCATTTATTTTGTAATAAAAAATTGGTTTCCTTCATTTCCCCCTTTGCAAAACTGTTTATGCTGTAATGGCTGGAGCGAAATATATTTGTTACATTGCCCATCCTGCTTGAGACAAAAATGAAGCCAAAATGGATTCATGCCTTGATTATAAGTTCAACGTATCATAGGTTCAGATTCACTTTTGAGAGTCTTAAAATGTGAATTTACACGTGCAAATCAGTTTACTCACACATAGTATTACACCGGATGGTGTACTACTCTGTGGAAGTAAATCTACCCAGAGAGGTGGCAGTGGACGTTCCAGGACAGGATTGCCTTGCCGAATCGGTGATCACCTACATATCTATGAGTCTGTAACTAACTGCATCTCTGGAAGGCGGAGGCCTGTTACCATCCTGGATATGATGTGAGTTGTACGACTTTCAAAGGCGGCACCAACGTTTTGTCTTGGGATAGCATGGTGAAGAACAGCATATGGTGGGGGGGTTTTGCTTGCTAAAGTGATCTAAGAGGCACAACAGGTGCACTACAGCAATCATGATTACGCACCGGTGCCTATCATACGCAATGCTGCTGGGAGCTCTAACACCCATTCTGCCCCGGGGCACTGGTGTGATATGGTACCTGGACTATTTTGGGAATTAAAAAAAGCTTAAACTTACTACAGTGATAGGTGAAGCTTAGGGTGCGTGCCCCCCAGCCACACTGTGACTGTCTTCTTGGGCCGGCCTTGGTGGGGACTGTCTGGGAGTAATGCGATTGTGATCTGATTGTGTGCCACTGCACTGCCACATTTCTAAGTAACTTCATTCATATTTGTAAATGATATTTCTCTCTCTCACCTCGGCCTCCGGACCCAAGTCAGTCCCAAATTTGAAGGGGATACAACGGACGGTGCTCGCGATATCAAAGAAGGAAGGTGACAACCATTAATCCTTATTCTAGCAGCGCACCATCGCACGCACTCCCCTGCGCTGCCGGGTCTACTCCCACAGACGTGGTGCTGGCGCGCGACTGCCACGACGCGTCAGAGGAGCACTGCGAGGCGCGGGGGCAGTCCCTGGGCTGTCATTGGTAGCGCTAAAGATTGACGGCCCTGGGACCCACAAACTGGGTACGTCATCGCCGCGCATCCGCATCGCACCACCATCATCACATCACATCACCACTATAGGTGGTGCGTGCGTGTGTGGCGACGTGCTGCACTCACTGCACTGACTGGCTGCAGTATTTTAATTTGTAAGCAGTTGCAGCCTGCAAGTGCACACCAGCGTGGGATCTCTAGCACTCTCAACATAGTGTACTTCACTTTAACACACTGTACACAAAGGCTGTTTCCTACAGCCACCATGTGGCAAGAATACACACTGAGGCCAGGTTGGGTGGTCATGGGTAAAGAGTGTACCAAGATGCCAGTGTGGCCTCTGTCCCCACACCTTAGAGGCCAGGCACAGTTACAGGAAAAAGCTGCTGTATTGTTAAGCAGTTGTTTTTAAACAGCCTAATGTTTCTCACTCGTTTTAAATTAGAAGAATTATGAACTTAAAGAAAAGGAGAAATAAATAAACCTTGTTTCTACATTTTTGCAACACAAACATGCGCTGTGCTCATTTATTTAAAGTCAGAGAGGTTTGATTGTTTTACTGGCCAGAAGAAATATGGACAGGTCATTTACTAGCCACCATTTCCATTCCAAAACAAGCACCCTTGCGTTACAATGAAGACAAATCTCATATTTTCACCTCTCAGGCTGGGCCTCGCTGCAGTAAACAGCCATGTTTTCTTTCATGTCTGCATGTGCTCTGGGCCTCCTTCCTTCAGCCGCTCATAAACAAGGGATGTGCACCAGAGCCTGTACGCCTCATGTCCAACGAGCAACAAAGACAGACATAAACACACTCACAGCAGACGACTTCCGTATTCTTAATGAGGTAACAAGCAATGGAAAGGATGTATGAATGCAGCCTTGTGCTGATGAGCCTGGAGGCATAGCCTGGGAAAACTAAAAAGTTTCCTAATATTCTATATTGGTTTTACAGGTGACAAAACGTAATTGATAGTACCATTTTTAAAGCAGACACATGCAAACACACAAATTAGATTGCCGTTTTCCAATTCAAACTCTGCTACCAGTGCCTAACCCACTGAGCTAGCCTCACAGATGTCAGCTTCACGCTGATGAACTGAGCTAAAAGTTCATGCTTTGCAGATTGCATCACTGTGGGTTTTTAATGTAATGTACTTTGTTTTTATGAAGTGCTGTATCCAAGGCGGTGGCTTTACAGCACGTAGGCAAAGGGCAGGCGCATTGTCATTCGAAAGGGGCTAATCGGCCTCAATCTGAATGACAATGGGCCTGCCCTCAGGCTGAGAGCACTCAGGGAGGGGCTGCTGCAGCCTCTGGAGTCACAGAGAAGTGCGAGCAGCCCCTGGAATTGGGATGGAAAAAAAAAGTTCTCGTTTTTAGGGCTCGCCTGCTGATGCGCTTCAGCGCATAGCTGGCGAAGCTCTATAGGGGCTTATCCAGTGTTTATCCACTGGCGATTCCACTGGCGATTCCTTCAAGTGCATGTGCTTTTTAGGTCATTGCGCTTGCGCAAGCCCTAAAAAGCGCGTGCACAATGCCACCAGCCGCCTGCCTGCCTGCCTCGCATTACCACATCAAAGGCAGCCCTCCGAGCGCATTTCTCACCCCCTAATTATTCACGGCCGGCCGGCAGGCACATCAAAGGCTGCTGCTGCCGTGACTCGCATTTCTCCTCCCTCCTCCCCTATCACTGCCCAGGCCGGCCGTACTTTCTCTTTACAAGGGCGCCCATTCCTGAATCACTTGAAATCTCTCCACATTATTTGCATTTTGTTAATTAAAAAAATTAACTTCAACACAGCGTTGCACATTTTTCTCGACTTCGGAAGGATGAGTCCCAATCTCATTTGTACAAAGTGTTGTAATGGGATTATTGGAGAGTTAGAGAAACGTGCTCACAAGTTACATTTTTATGCAAATCATCTGAGTAAATAAACAATAGCATGGTGCCGTTTGCGTCCTTGACTTGATCTGGTTTTTATTTTTATTTTGCTATTATTCTCACAAAGGCTAAGAAGGTCTGCCTACTTTAGTATTAAGTGCTATACGTCGCATAAGCAACAGCTAACCATTCACTCACCCACGCAACGCCACTCACCCATGCAACGCCACTCACCCACGCAACGCCACTCACCCACGCAACGCCACTCACCCACGCAACGCCACTCACCCACGCAACACCACTCACACACGCAACGCCACTCACACACGCAACGCCACTCACACACGCAACGCCACACACGCAACGCCACACACACACGCAACGCCACACACACACGCAACGCCACACACACACGCAACGCCACACACACACGCAACGCCACACACACATGCAACGCCACTCACACATGCAACGCCACTCACACATGCAACGCCACTCACACATGCAACGCCACTCAACCACGCAACGCCACTCACACACGCAACGCCACTCACACACGCAACGCCACTCAACCACGCAACGCCACTCAACCACGCAACGCCACTCAGCCACGCAACGCCACTCAGCCACGCAACGCCACTCAGCCACGCAACGCCACTCAGCCACGCAACGCCACTCAGCCACGCAACGCCACTCACACACGCAACGCCACACACACACGCAACGCCACACACACACGCAACGCCACACACACACGCAACGCCACTCACACACGCAACGCCACTCACACACGCAACGCCACTCACACACGCAACGCCACTCACACACGCAACGCCACTCAACCACGCAACGCCACTCACCCACGCAACGCCACTCACCCACGCAACGCCACTCACCCACGCAACGCCACTCACCCACGCAACGCCACTCACCCACGCAACGCCACTCACCCACGCAACGCCACTCACCCACGCAACGCCACACACACACGCAACGCCACACACACACGCAACGCCACTCACACACGCAACGCCACTCACACACGCAACGCCACTCACACACGCAACGCCACTCACACACGCAACGCCACTCACACACGCAACGCCACTCACACACGCAACGCCACTCACCCACGCAACGCCACTCAGCCACGCAACGCCACTCAGCCACGCAACGCCGCTCAGCCACGCAACGCCGCTCAGCCACGCAACGCCGCTCAGCCACGCAACGCCGCTCAGCCACGCAACGCCGCTCAGCCACGCAACGCCGCTCAGCCACGCAACGCCGCTCACCCACGCAACGCCGCTCACCCACGCAACGCCACTCACCCACGCAACGCCACTCACCCACGCAACGCCACTCACCCACGCAACGCCACTCATCCACGCAACGCCACTCATCCACGCAACGCCACTCATCTATATGCAAAACGAAAAATGTCAAACTCTTCTATTGCGAGACCTATTGCATTTTCAATGCTTGTTATTTAGGAGTATTTTTGCCGTCCCGGGATGCTTTGTGGAAAGTAAGAAGTAGGGGAACGGACTGAAAGAATTTTTAGAAGTAGGGGCACGCCGTGCCCTTCCGTCCCCGCCCACTTCTATCACTGGTCAGAGGACGGTGAAGGGAACATGCACCGTGCACGGCAAAACTCCCTCGGGAGTAGGACACAATGATGAAACAGGCACGGGGGGGATTTTGGCACTTGCGAAATAGACACACAGCCACAGGTGAAAAACACAAGCATGCAAAAAAGCATGGACCGTGGTGACACATGGCCACGGGAGGGTGGGAGCGAGCGAGGAGGAGGACAAAGCGCTCTCTTGTCTCCCAGGTCCAGGTGTGAGCAGCTCCTACAGTCCAGTCATTTTCTTTGAAACCTGGGACTTGTAGTTCTAGTTTAATAAATGCATAAGAAGGACTACAAATTTAGTATGCAACTAAACGCCACCTGCAGTGGATGAGGTACTAACAAATGTAACTGAGTAACTTCAGGATTCTGAAGAAGTGGAAAACCAGGGCCTGGGAAAAACAGACCAGAGGAAATTCAAGCATGGCAAGACAAGGAGAATTCTCCACTGGGAAACAGACATGGGGAAAATGTGCTCTGGTGAAACACAGACACTTGAAAGACTCAGCCACTGGGAGGTCACGAACAGGAGAAAACATGAACACCTGGGAGACAGACAAAGGTGAGGAAGACATAGGGAGAACATGCATTTACAATGCAATGTTAAAGTTAGAGCTATTGGCATTGCTCATGACGTTATTTTTGTTTTTAAAACATATAAAACAAGCATTTACAATGCAATAGGTCTCGCAGCATTAAAGTTTGAGCTATTGGCATTGTATATTACAATGTGTTGCATTAATTTATCAAACTCTGAATTGTTGTATAAAGATGATTTGCAAACTGTCCAATGTTGCTGAATAGTAAGCAACGTTGTGAATAATATTGTTTGCTAGTCATCCTTGGGTACCAGAGTACTTCACTTGAGGCAGAGGTAAGGGGAAATAAAAAGAACCGGCGAGACTGAGATACAGAGAGTAAGTGTAGGGTGGGTGAGGATTGGAGAACAAGGCACAAGGTGAAATCGCCCAAGGTTCTGTTTTAGACGGGGGAAGGCCACTTTTATTCTCAGCACCTGACCAGGTCCATGTATCACCTCCATGCCCACCTATCAGGTGGCGGGGTTTGATTTTTCTGGGAGTTGCACTTGCGCATCCTTCAACCTTTTAATTTGCAGTGTTCAATCTCCGTAACCTTGAACAGTGATTAATTCATCTGCAGCTGCGTGCTCGGGTCCAGGTGAGACTAATTTTCATGCTTCTGAGGTCGATAACAGAAGCGAGTCAGTCGTGCTCAAGTGCGTACAGCAAATTCGGCTTCCAAGGAGGACGACAGAAGAGAAGTGTTTATAGTTACCCGAATGGCTCGCTCTTGGCAGCATTCTGGTGGGAGTTTTCAGGGCTCGGGACGAACGCCGGACCCCCGCCTTTAATTTGGAAATAATATCGAGTCACAGGCCGCGCAATGGGCGGATGCCGCCCAGTGACTCGTTTCGCATTTATTTAGAAAGGTCTCTTCCCGGATCAGTTGCGCAAGTGTCAGCGTGACGCAAAAGGCAGGCGAGCCGGGGCGAAGCCATGACTCATTGTATGTAGGCTTACTGATCACGATGCCCCACCCAGCCTCCCAGGGAGAGCTGCCACAGGTTCTGAGTAATACCAGCCATTAGTTCAGAGTTTGTGATTCTGGACGGCCCGGCAACTGGTACTGGTAGGATGTATCTATCCTCTTTCCTGTTTCCAACACAACAGGTCTGCATGTTTCTCGTTTAATAATGATATACTTGCAGTATGTTTTGTTATCTTTTTTGTAGTAGAGCATCTGTAAGGTTAGAGCCATGTTGTTGGTTCGTGGCAGCAGGTGTGAGACACAGAAAGGGGATTCGCGGCGTGTTAAAAACAAGCTGTGAGCGTGCACTCTCCCGAACTTCCGGTCTTGGGATGTGCACGCTCACGGCAGTCGTGGGGCGGGACTTCCGACTTTGCGAGAAGCCCACGCCCACAGAGTGGATGGCAGCAGAAGTCAGGAGAGGCGGCTGAGGCGGTAAGTGGGGCTTGGCACCTGTGTGTGAGCGTGTGTGTATGCAGTGTGTGTGTGTGTGCGATGGCGGCGGCGGCGGCGGGGGGAGGGGGGTCTTTGTATGTGTGCGTGAGTGTAGGTGCGCTGGTGTGTGTGTGGGGGGTCTCTGTGTGTGCGTGTAGGTGCGCTAGTGTGTGTGTGTGTGTGCGGGGGCGGGGGCGGGGCGGGGGGGTGTGCCTGTGTATGCGTTTGGCTGTGTATGCGTGTGGCTGTGATGTGCGCATGCGTGAATGTGGGTGCGCGTGCACGCAGTGTAATCCAGCCGAAGAGAAGCTCGTGGCAGTTTCTTGTCCTTCATTCCCCCGAGTCAGCTAGCTATAAGTCTCCACCTGGACGCATCCTTTGGATGCGAATTCCAGGCTCAACCTAAAAATGGCATTGTCATTTACAATGCCAATAGCTTAATCTCTCGCAAATGCGAGACCTATTGCATTTGCATCCACCCACACACACAGAGCCACACGCACCCACACACACAGAGCTACACGCCCCCACACACACAGAGCCACACGCACACACAGAGCCACACGCACACACAGAGCCACACGCACACACAGAGCCACACACACACAGAGCCACACACACACACACACAGAGCCACACACACACACACACAGAGCCACACACAGAGCCACACACACAGAGCCACACACAGCCACAGAGACACACACACACACAGAGACACACACACACACCTCACCCTGGGGACCCTCCTTATTTACAAATGGTTATTCGAGGCCCTCACCAACTCACCCTCACCCGGGGACTCTCCTTATTTACAAATGGGTTATTCGAGGCCCCCACCAACTCCCAGAGCTCACCCGTTGCTTCCCTCAGTTCAGGTCAGTCACACGCCCATCTCTGCCCAGTAATGCCCCAGGGAACAAAGGCAAGAAAAGCGATCACAACCAGGGAACAGAGACAAGAAAAGCGATCACAACCAGGGGGCAGAGGCAAGAAAAGCGAGCACAACCAGAGAACAGAGGCAAGAAAAGTGAGCACAACCAGGGGGCAGAGGCAATAAAAGCGAGCACAACCAGGGAACAGAGGCAAGAAAAGCGATCACAACCAGGGAACAGAGGCAAGAAAAGCGATCACAACCAGGGGGCAGAGGCAAGAAAAGCAAGCACAACCAGAGAACAGAGGCAAGAAAAGCGAGCACAACCAGGGAACAGAGGCAAGAAAAGCGATCACAACTAGGGGGCAGAGGCAAGAAAAGCAAGCACAACCAGAGAACAGAGGCAAGAAAAGCGAGCACAACCAGGGAACAGAGGCAAGAAAAAATTAGCACAACCAGGGAACAGAGGCAAGAAAAAATTATCAGAACCAGGGAACAGAGGCAAGAAAAAAATATCAGAACCAGGGAACAGAGGCAAGAAAAGCGATCACAACCAGGGAACAGCGGCAAGAAAAGCGAGCAAAACCAGGGAACAGAGGCAAGAAAAGCGAGCACAACCAGGGAACAGAGGCAAGAAAAGCGAGCACAACCAGGGATCAGAGTCTAGAAAAGCATGCACAACCAGGGAATAGGGGCAAGAAAAGCGAGCACAACCAGGAACAGAGGCAAGAAAAAATTATCAGAACCAGGGAACAGAGGCAAGAAAAAAATATCAGAACCAGGGAACAGAGGCAAGAAAAGCGAGCACAACCAGGGAACAGAGGCAAGAAAAGCGAGCACAACCAGGGATCAGAGTCTAGAAAAGCATGCACAACCAGGGAATAGAGGCAAGAAAAGCAAGCACAACCAGGGAACAGAGGCAAGAAAAAATTAGCACAACCAGGGAACAGAGGCAAGAAAGAACGATCACAAGCAGGGAACAGAGGCAAGAAAACGATCACAAGCAGGGAACAGAGGCACTAAAAACGATCACAACCAGGGAACAGAGGCACTAAAAACGATCACAACCAGGGAACAGAGGCACTAAAAACGATCACAACCAGGGAACAGAGGCACTAAAAACGATCACAGACAGGGAACAGAGGCACTAAAAACTGCTTAAGTCTAGAAACATCTTTGAAAGTGTGTGAGAAGTTGGCCTGATGTGCAGTGCTCACTATTCTAGTGATCACTATATATCAGTCCAACAACCCTTATTGATGATTGGTTGTAAGTCAACCTTATAGACCAGCTATCCTAGTAGCATGGATACGAGCAGTCTAAGGCTAAGACTCTAGAGGGCGTGTTAAGCCAGCTGTTTTACCATCACATTACCCCTTGAACACCCAGTGAAAGGACACCACACAAGTGTTATGAAAATAAACAATGTATTTATTAGAATCACAACAACCCTGTACTCTTTATGAGGACAGGGTGCGAGGCACACAACAAAACTCTTACGAAAATACTTTAAGTCGCACAATTTACACAAATGCCCGAGGGGCACAAAAAACCATATACTACAAAAGTGGAATGCGAATTACTAGCAGGTAAGTAACGATTCTCAGAGGCTTTAGAAACGCTAGGCCTACAATACTGAACACTCAGGTTAGGAGCAGGAGGCCTAGGGACACCACGTGCAGAGTGGGAACTCTCACGCGTAAGGCGGGAAAAAGCCTATGGAAGCTAGTATTCACAAAGTTAGTGTTCTCGGGCGAACCCGACTAGGTAGGTCAAAAACGGAAGTGGATCTGGACCCTTGGATAGTGAGGCTATGCTGGGGCACCGAAATGCCGAAGTTACCTAGCCCAGGGGCTGCAGCTGCATAGGTCTGAAAAGACGTCGGGATTCTTCGTTGACGAACCAGGAGCCTGAAGGAAAGGAGTTGCTGGCAGGCGACCAGTGAAGATTGTTCGAGTGATCCAAGCCTGGATCGAAGATGGATGACACCTGAAAGCAGAGGGGACCAAGTTCGTGACTACTAGCCAGTAGTCAGGGGGCACCAGGAGGGCACCGGATGGTAGTCACCTCGACTAGGTGAGTGGGCGACGCTGTGCTCTGCAGTCTCACGGACCAGGAGGCGTTGTCGGCGACCAGGATGGAGGTACGAGCTGTCCCACGATGGATGATGCTGTCGACGTCGCTGGACCCAGGATTGGGGCAACAAGTCTTGGCAAATTCAAGCCCACGCGGTGGACCTAAAATGGCGTCTGGAGTGGACCAGGAGGGTCCGGGGTGCTCCTCTTCTGGAAGGGAGCAAGGGCCAGTCTGGAGCAACCAGACCAGCAGCAGTGACGTCGTCGGGCGTCGTTAAGAAGGCCACAAGCCAGCGGGCTAGTAGCCAAACAACGCGGTGAGCAGCAAAAAGCAGAAGGTCCCCACGCAGATCGTGGAGATGCTGGGAGGCTGAACTTCGGTGCTGGAGCTGCTCAGGGTCGGGGCTTCTCGGACCCCAAAGCACTCACCAGGGGAATCCTCGGCGGTCGTGCTGGAAAGAAGTCGTGCAGTCTTGAAGATGGCCGGTCCCTCGAGGTCTCGTCGCACCCACGGTTCTCAGCTTAGCTGTAGAGGTGGGTAGAGGTCAGGGGTGCCAGGGAAGCCGGTTCTCGTCGAGCTGGGCAGTCGGATTCCGGAGGAAGGACTTGCAGCAGACCGCAGTGTTCTTAAGATGGTGCCTGCGGATGCAGGGTGACTACTCCTTAGTCACAAGGGAGAATCTTGGGAAGAAGTCTTGAGTTCCTTTCGCAGAAAGTAGTTTCAGGATTCAAAGATGATCTAATTTGGAAGGGGGCCTGCTCCTACCTTTATCTGGGAAAAGGGGGCTGGCACGCGACTAAGTCCTGCCCTATGGGTGGGACCAGGAGGGGGGTGGTTACACCCCTCTCCTTTGGCGGGCTTTCCCCAGGCCAGGGGCTGGAGTGCCCCTGGAACTGGTTTCAGCCGGCCTATGCACAGTGAGCACCGGGGTGCCACTTGCAGTCACCTTCCTCTGTAGCCCTGCCTACCTGGAATACACAAAACCCTGTCTGGGACGGTGCTGGCACCGCCCCTGGCAGGAAACCCTTTGTCCTTGCCTCCTGCTCTGGGAGGACTCCCAGCAGCAGGAGGGCAGACTTGTGTCTCGGTGGCAGCATCCATTTTGTGGATGCTAAGGCTCTGTCTGACTTTAACCGGGGTTAGGGGTTACATACATGTCGTGTCCCTCTAGAAGGGTGGAATGCTAACCCCGTCGCCAGAATTGGCGAGGGGTTAGTATTCCAATTCGTATGACACCTTACTCGACATGTTTTGATAAAGCGATACCAGAGTTGGCATATAACCGCGAGGATTATAATGCACTTAAGAGTATATGGTATGCGATATCATGGAAACGGCTAAGGGATAGATCCCGAAAGCCGCAGACAGGCTCAGCTCATGCCATAGCACCATCTCACACGATTCCAAGCACTCTGCCTTCAGGATTGTTAAGGCCTGCCATAGGAGTGACTGATAGGAGATCTGTGTGTCCATTTAGGGTTAGATATAGGTATACTATATCTAAAGCAAAGGGTGATTACACCACCTTGCCCCAGCTGTCAAGCAGCCAGTTGTGTCAGATTTGGATAGCCATCCAGGGGTGGCATAATACATGCTGCAGCCCCTGGTAGGCCCTGAGTGCACCTATGCCCTGGGTACCTAAGGTACACTGTACAGGGACTGATAAGGTGACTCAGTATCCAATTAGATATGTACCTAGGGTACATGGAATCCATTTTACAGAGAGAGCAGTAGGCCTGGGGTCCTGAATAGCAGGGCCCCAGGTCAACTAAGTCAGAAAACCAGCAAAACACCAGGCAAAAAAGTTGGGGGCAACCATAGTCAGGGATCTACCTTCCTACATAACCCCCCCCCCCCAAACGAAAGGAGATAAGGCTATCCTTGCCAGGTAAGCCTATATTGCCTGAGTGGTCATATAAGGAAGTACCAGCACTGGCATGGTTACCCCCTATCTCATGGTCCACTAAGCAATCCCTCACCCTAAGGGTGTCTGAGGGTCTCCACCATAGGGAATCTCTACCTGTGGGGTGTTTTGTCAAAGAAAAAGGCTGGTGCTGAGATGGAGTACTGAAGTGAGGCTCCACTAATTTTGGGCTCAGCTTCCTCCAATCATCATTCACCAAAGAGGCCTTTCTTTCCAAGACTGAGTTGTTTTGGGCTCTCAGGGTCAACCTCTGGCTACCTACAGCTGGAGGTTGGGTCCCTCTGTTTGGCTTACTGGAGGGACAGGTCAGGTCTGGGGCCCTCAGGTCCCAAGTTTGGCTGTGCCCAGCAGTGTCCATCTGGGGGAGGTCCCTAACTAATTTTAAGGGGGATCCCTCAGGAGTGTGTTTTATTTTCACTTGGCTAGGACTACTAGCTTCAGTGCCCTTAATCTGCTGATTGGGGAATTCTTTTGGACAGGGGGCCCTTTGGGGTCCACCACTGGCCTCCCTGACCTCTACAGCCCTGGGCTGACTGAGGCAGGGTAGAGAGGGGCAGGTTACCTGCTCCAGACTGGGTCCCATCTTGGAAGGGTCCACTGACATCAGGGGTTCTGCCAGGCTAGGCCTGACTACCTCTGTGGCAGTTTCTTCACAAGGGGTCAGATCAGTTCCCTGAGGAGGCTGATCTTTTCCTAAAGTCTGGTGGGAGGGAGATTTCTCTTCCTCCTCAATGCTCTCTGTCTGAGTGGAGTGATCCATAGTTTCAGGCTTCACAACACTATCATCTGTCTGAGTTTGAGCTGTGGCCATCACAACTCTCCCAACCTTTTCAGGAGGGGGCTCAGTTTGGGTGTGGGCTGTTACCATGACAGCCTTGACAACCTGTTCTGGGAAGGAAGTTGTCTGAGATTGGGTTGTGACTGGCACAACCCTCCTGACCTGTTCAGGGAGGACATCTTGGACTGGGGCTGTGGCTATCACTGCCCCACTAACCTTACCATGGATGTTTACCATTCTAAAATGGGTTTCTTGCTCTACTTCAGCCCAGGCTGAGAGCTCTAAATCATTCCCCAGTAGGCAATCTACAGGCAAGTTTGGTGACACTGCCACTCTCTTGTGGCCAGTGACACCTCCCCAGCTGAGATTGACCACTGCCATGGGATGATCTCTCTGTACTCCATCAATATTGGTCACCTGGTATGTGGCACCAGGTAAAAGTTGCCTTGAGGGGACTAGACTCTCAGTCACCATAGTGATGCTAGCCCCTGTATCTCTATAGGCCTCTACTTTTATACCATTGATGAGGGGCTCCTGTCTGTACTTGCCCAAAGTGTTGGGACAAGTTGTGAAGTTGGCAAACCCCATGCCAGTCTCACAGACAAGAGTATCTAAGTCAGGGGACCTGGTTAGGCCAGAGTCCCCAGGAACTCCCAAGGTAAATGCACCCAAATTCTTGGGGGCACTCCCACCACCTGGGGGATTACTACTAGTAGTAACAGGAGGTTTGGGAATGTTACTTGGGGGTATGTTTTCCTTATTGTTATTCTTTGGGCAACTGCTGTCAGTTTTCAAATGACCCACCTGTTTACAGGGATAACAATAAGGTTTCTTCTGGTTATTAGAAGGATTCTGGGACCCACCCCCCTCAGAGGATTTTTGGGGTCCTGATGTGGTTTGATCTTGAGATTTATTCCCACCCTTCTCTTGAGGCTTGGTTGATTCCTTTTTCTGGTCACCACCTTGGTTCTTGGGCCTAATCCTGGTTCTGACCCATTTGTCTGCCCTCTTACCCAATTCTTGTGGAGAGGTCAGATCAGAGTCTACCAGGTGCTGGTGTAATAACTGGTTCTGACAATTATTTAAGACTTGCTCTCTCATAATAAGATTATACAATCCTGTGAAGTCAGTAACCTTGCTACCCAGTAGCCAGCCTTCCAAAGCCTTAGTGGCACAATCAACAAAGTCAGACCAGTCCTGAGACTGAGTTTTCTGGGTGTCTCTGAACAGCAACCTGTACTGCTCAGTGGTTAAGCCAAACCCATCAACCAGTGCATTTTTCAGGACCTGGTAATCATTAGCATCCTCCACTCTTGTAGTGAGGAGCTTATCTCTACCTTTACCATCAAAGGAGAGCCACAGTATAGCTGCCCACTGACTCTGGGGAATGCACTGCACAGTGCAGGCCCTCTCCAAAGCAGCCATCCATTTCTGGATGTCATCCCCTTGTTTAAAGGGGGGCACTATCTTAGTCGGGTGTTTAGTATCTAAACCCTTCTCTTTTTCTCTTGGGAGATTGCTGCCACCAGTGGGAGCTAACCCACTCATCTGCTGCTCTCTAGCAAATGCAAGCTTTTCTTTGGCCAGGGCAAGTTCTTCCCTTTCAATCCTCAGTCTAGCTTGTCTCATCCTTGCTTCATGCTCTCTTCTCTGAGGGGAAGTCAATCTCCTCTGGGGAGAGTTCCTTCTCCCCTGAGAAGAGGCATTAGAGTGCAGAGATCTAATGGAGTCCCTAGAAAGAGATCTATCTCTCCTAACTCCAAGGTTAGGCCCACTTAGAGTTAGTACTGGGGGTCCCCCAGATCCTAGCCCAAGTAAGTCTAAGTTGGCCCTGGTTAGCCTTCTGACTACCTCAAGACCTTTGTCTACCTCATCCCCAGAGAGTTCCTCTTGATCCTCCTCCTCAACTGCAGTAGCAGTGTTGGGGAGGTCTGGATCCCCAGAGGTTCCCTCTAAGGCTGGCATATTCTCATGTAACTGAGAAATCTTTCTGGCATCATATGTCTCTAAGAGACCTATCAGGAAGGAAATGGTGGGGTTAGACCCCTGCTTCAGTTTCCTGGAGGTACAGATTTGTCTCATCTCCTGGAAACTGAGAGCTGCATATCTTGAAGTGACCTGTGGAGGGTCAACACTGACCAGGGGAGTCTCAGTAGATTCTCCCTGGGTAGACATGCTTTTCTAGTGAGGTGTAAGTGGTGCACTTACCTACACTATATGTTTGCCTACTGATCCCTTGCTAGAGTTGTAGTTTAGGGTGTGCTAGGCCCTAGGAGCTACAACAGCTGGTTCAGTAGAACTCAGAGTATTCTAAGCTAAGTTATATGTACCTTTAGTACTTATGTGATCTTTCACAAGATATTCTTAGGATATGTGTGGTAAAACAACAGCAAGCTCAAATCCCAACCGCTGCTCACCAATGTGAGAAGTTGGCCTGATGTGCAGTGCTCACTATTCTAGTGATCACTATATATCAGTCCAACAACCCTTATTGATGATTGGTTGTAAGTCAACCTTATAGACCAGCTATCCTAGTAGCATGGATACGAGCAGTCTAAGGCTAAGACTCTAGAGGGCGTGTTAAGCCAGCTGTTTTACCATCACATTACCCCTTGAACACCCAGTGAAAGGACACCACACAAGTGTTATGAAAATAAACAATGTATTTATTAGAATCACAACAACCCTGTACTCTTTATGAGGACAGGGTGCTAGGCACACAACAAAACTCTTACGAAAATACTTTAAGTCGCACAATTTACACAAATGCCCGAGGGGCACAAAAAACCATATACTACAAAAGTGGAATGCGAATTACTAGCAGGTAAGTAACGATTCTCAGAGGCTTTAGAAACGCTAGGCCTACAATACTGAACACTCAGGTTAGGAGCAGGAGGCCTAGGGACACCACGTGCAGAGTGGGAACTCTCACGCGTAAGGCGGGAAAAAGCCTATGGAAGCTAGTATTCACAAAGTTAGTGTTCTCGGGCGAACCCGACTAGGTAGGTCAAAAACGAAAGTGGATCTGGACCCTTGGATAGTGAGGCTATGCTGGGGCACCGAAATGCCGAAGTTACCTAGCCCATGGGCTGCAGCTGCATAGGTCTGAAAAGACGTCGGGATTCTTCGTTGACGAACCAGGAGCCTGAAGGAAAGGAGTTGCTGGCAGGCGACCAGTGAAGATTGTTCGAGTGATCCAAGCCTGGATCGAAGATGGATGACACCTGAAAGCAGAGGGGACCAAGTTCGTGACTACTAGCCAGTAGTCAGGGGGCACCAGGAGGGCACCGGATGGTAGTCACCTCGACTAGGTGAGTGGGCGACGCTGTGCTCTGCAGTCTCACGGACCAGGAGGCGTTGTCGGCGACCAGGATGGAGGTACGAGCTGTCCCACGATGGATGATGCTGTCGACGTCGCTGGACCCAGGATTGGGGCAACAAGTCTTGGCAAATTCAAGCCCACGCGGTGGACCTAAAATGGCGTCTGGAGTGGACCAGGAGGGTCCGGGGTGCTCCTCTTCTGGAAGGGAGCAAGGGCCAGTCTGGAGCAACCAGACCAGCAGCAGTGATGTCGTCGGGCGTCGTTAAGAAGGCCACAAGCCCGCGGGCTAGTAGCCAAACAACGCGGTGAGCAGCAAAAAGCAGAAGGTCCCCACGCAGATCGTGGAGATGCTGGGAGGCTGAACTTCGGTGCTGGAGCTGCTCAGGGTCGGGGCTTCTCGGACCCCAAAGCACTCACCAGGGGAATACTCGGCGGTCGTGCTGGAAAGAAGTCGTGCAGTCTTGAAGATGGCCGGTCCCTCGAGGTCTCGTCGCACCCACGGTTCTCAGCTTAGCTGTAGAGGTGGGTAGAGGTCAGAGGTGCCAGGGAAGCCGGTTCTCGTCGAGCTGGGCAGTCGGATTCCGGAGGAAGGACTTGCAGCAGACCGCAGTGTTCTTAAGATGGTGCCTGCGGATGCAGGGTGACTACTCCTTAGTCACAAGGGAGAATCTTGGGAAGAAGTCTTGAGTTCCTTTCGCAGAAAGTAGTTTCAGGATTCAAAGATGATCTAATTTGGAAGGGGGCCTGCTCCTACCTTTATCTGGGAAAAGGGGGCTGGCACGCGACTAAGTCCTGCCCTATGGGTGGGACCAGGAGGGGGGTGGTTACACCCCTCTACTTTGGCGGGCTTTCCCCAGGCCAGGGGCTGGAGTGCCCCTGGAACTGGTTTCAGCCGGCCTATGCACAGTGAGCACCGGGGTGCCACTTGCAGTCACCTTCCTCTGTAGCCCTGCCTACCTGGAATACACAAAACCCTGTCTGGGACGGTGCTGGCACCGCCCCTGGCAGGAAACCCTTTGTCCTTGCCTCCTGCTCTGGGAGGACTCCCAGCAGCAGGAGGGCAGACTTGTGTCTCGGTGGCAGCATCCATTTTGTGGATGCTAAGGCTCTGTCTGACTTTAACCGGGGTTAGGGGTTACATACATGTCGTGTCCCTCTAGAAGGGTGGAATGCTAACCCCGTCGCCAGAATTGGCGAGGGGTTAGTATTCCAATTCGTATGACACCTTACTCGACATGTTTTGATAAAGCGATACCAGAGTTGGCATATAACCGCGAGGATTATAATGCACTTAAGAGTATATGGTATGCGATATCATGGAAACGGCTAAGGGATAGATCCCGAAAGCCGCAGACAGGCTCAGCTCATGCCAGAGCACCATCTCACACGATTCCAAGCACTCTGCCTTCAGGATTGTTAAGGCCTGCCATAGGAGTGACTGATAGGAGATCTGTGTGTCCATTTAGGGTTAGATATAGGTATACTATATCTAAAGCAAAGGGTGATTACACCACCTTGCCCCAGCTGTCAAGCAGCCAGTTGTGTCAGATTTGGATAGCCATCCAGGGGTGGCATAATACATGCTGCAGCCCCTGGTAGGCCCTGAGTGCACCTATGCCCTGGGTACCTAAGGTACACTGTACAGGGACTGATAAGGTGACTCAGTATCCAATTAGATATGTACCTAGGGTACATGGAATCCATTTTACAGAGAGAGCAGTAGGCCTGGGGTCCTGAATAGCAGGGCCCCAGGTCAACTAAGTCAGAAAACCAGCAAAACACCAGGCAAAAAGTTGGGGGCAACCATAGTCAGGGATCTACCTTCCTACAAAGTGTAAGCTAGCATTTCAGTTCAACCACATGGAAGAGCTCCCATTCAGTATCTATGTCCTGGCATGGCAATGGTGTTTATGGCATGTGTTTGTCTCCCTGCTACATGCTAATTTGTAGTCATTAGCAAATAACTTCCTCAACTTGTGTTTTTAAGGAGGTATTTCGGCGCACAGTTTTGGGTACTCAAATGCACGTTTAGTGGCAATTTTTTAGATTAATTTTTACAGCATGTACATTTTACCGGTTGTTACATGCCATCTCACGTCATCTGTACGTCAGTAGCAGAAGTCTTCCAGGCTGGGGGCAACTTGCTATTATGCCCAAACTAGAATACAAGAGATCAGAACACGGCTTCAGATGCTCAGTGTGCATGGATGAGAGGTTATGCATAGCTTAGAAGTGTGCACAGAGTATCACTGAGGAGTGTGCACAGAGCATCACTGAGTGTGCACAGAGTATCACCGAGGAGTGCGCACAGCAAGGCTCAGTGTGTACAGATCACGGTTTAAATGTAGAGAATTAGGAGGGGTGCTGTGCAGTGCATAGCTGAAGTTCTAAGGCAAGTGGAGGGCATGACTGTGGCCAGCACACCCCCAAGTGTGGCTAGTATGGCTCAGG
Source organism: Lissotriton helveticus (assembly GCF_964261635.1). NCBI lineage: Eukaryota > Metazoa > Chordata > Amphibia > Caudata > Salamandridae > Lissotriton > Lissotriton helveticus. Next base: position 339,021,442 of record NC_136065.1, on the reverse strand, counting down.
GACTGCATGGCATGGACTATGTAAGGAGAAGGGAGTGCAGAATGAGTGCGGGGCAAAGTATGCAGAGCGTGTCAAAATGCAGGGGGCGATTTCAGTTTTCTTTAGTTAGTAACAATATTATAGACCATTTTTGATAGAGGCAAACACGTGCCAATGTAGGGACCCGCCTACTGAACCCAACTACACACACACACACACACACATGCACCGAGGACGCACCATAGAGATCTGTTACAGGGCAAACGCCGCGTCGCAGTAGCTCGGCCGCTGCAGGTACTCCAGGTATGGCCGGGCGGCGGCTCCTCTCCGGCGGCTGCCCCGGTTCCTCCGGCGGCTGCTCAGCCCCAGAGGCGGCCCGCTGCTCTCCCGCTCGAGAAGCACCACCATAGTGGGAGCGCGGGACTGCTCTTCAGAGCCTGGGCGGCGTGCAGGCGGCTCGGGCTGGGCTGGCCTGGCGGCGGTGGCTGGGCTGGCACTGCTGGTCCTCATGCTGCTCTCGACCGGGAAAGGGGGGAGGAGGAGCCAGCGGAAGGAGGGCGCATGCAGCGGGGGAAGCCTTCTCTGTCTCGGCCAGGGAAGGGGGGAGGAGGAGCCGGCGGAAGGCGGGCGCATGCAGCGGGGGAAGCCTTACGCCAGTCTCGACCTAAACAGCACAGAGGCAGTACAAACAAGCGCTAGGCCCCGTCCTTTTCAGACTGGGGGGTGTGTTTTTTCCTGAAGACGTCACAGAGAGAAAGGACAGGAAAAAACATGCCCCTCAATCCGAAACGGACGGGGCTTAAAGTGACAGACAAAGCTCTTCTTCAATGGCTGGCCGCCGTTTAGGAAGCCAGCCAAAGGAGAAGAGCTGGCTTGTTTAAGCCCCATACTAGAAAACATAGAATCTCGCCAGCGAGGCTGCGCAAGCGCAGCCCACGCTAGCCGAGACCGAAAAAAACATGAGAAAACCTGGGCACTGGAGGAAAGACACTGGAAGATACAAACACAAGGGGGAAATGGAGGCTTGGACATATTTGACATGGACGGAGGAAGACAGACACCAGGCACCCTTGGAGTAAGAGACACTGGAAGACAGAAACATGGGTACAGGGTGGTAGGTGGACACACATTGAGAAGACATGGAATTACCTCCAAACAGACTAGCCTGCTCAAAATCTCACCCTCAAGCAGAACTACTCCATGTGACAGGCTGGAACACTAAGAAGCAGTGGCTGAAGTATGCTACAAAAATACAAAATTAACATAGCATTATCTAATTAAAACTATCTAATTTATTTTAAAAAACAAAACATCATACTCCAATAAGGAAAAACCAAATGTATAAAATAATATTTTCTAAATAATCTTGTGTACGACTCCTCTTTCGGCACCTTCATCCTTCTTGGGTTCATATAATGAACTCCATTGAGTTAGCCATTGATATAAATACCTGTTTCAAAGCACTAGCCTAGCACCACTTTGGTGAGTAAATAGTCAATCTCTTTGACATCTTTCAACAGGCCCCCTTAATCTGTAATATGTTACAATCAACAGCATAATTTGTTCTTTCAAAAATTCATTGAGTTAACAGAGTTAAAAACATTTTTGACTTTCAGGTTAAATTTACAAATACAAAGTAATCTGACAGCTTCGAAAATATGGAGGCGAGTGGGTTGGAAGAAGCTCTAGGAGATTTCCAAACATTTAACGGAGGTAAATATATTCCAACATTGACATTAATTTTATCTGAATAAAAAAATGCATATATTCCTATTAAGTCTTCCCCTGAAATAGGAAAAAGTTAATGCATATCTGTATATCTTTCCATACCCCAAGCCTAATGTTAATCACTTTATGTTCTTTTTATTTACTGTGGTGTTGGTTGTAAGAATATACATCTGCAGATGTTTGCCGGTATGTTACTTAGGGCCTCACCTCACATTCTGCAGTGTTTTATTTATTTTTCTTTGTAGCCAAATTGTGTTTTCCTTATCCCATATAAGACATGAACTGGCAGTATTTCAGGAATATTCTACTGTCGAAAGGACTAAGCATCACGTGCTGAGTCTATTTTAAAGAATTTACACCACTGGTTACTTCCTATCTTTATTCTTTGCCTGTTCATTCGACCTTGCCTTTTAAAGTGCCTCGCTGTTTATGTTTTCTGTACTTTCCCAAATCCTTCCTCTTTGGTGGTGTCATAATGTTGGATAACCCAAGGAAAGACAGGGCCGAGGAGCTTAAAACAACATCACCAGAATGCACATTCTTAGAAGTGAACTTCCTTCACAGAGCCTATCCACTTTTTAGGTCGAGCATGGGCAGCGCATGCGCTGCTGCGAGGCATGCAGTATTGGAGTATGCATTTGAAGCTCCGCCCATACTTTTCATTGGCTTGTGTCATTGTCCTTCATAAATGTTGGCTTCTGATTTGTAAATTGGCTTATTGGTCCCTCCTTAGTACCGCCTTGTCTTTATTTGTAACCTCCCTTGAGGACTGGCTTTTTTACTTCACTGTGTTATTTAGTTTGTAAGCACTATATTCTTTTGCCTGCCCGCCCGTGGCTGGATCATCTCCACCGCAAGGGCTACCGGAAACATTCACGTCAGCACAGCCCTTTCATACTGCAGCAGATAGAAAGTCCAGGAGCAGCTTGGACAAGCCTCAAGGTACAAGATTATGCAATTCCCCACTGCATGACGCACATTGAAATATACACGCTGAATATACGAGGTCACCAAATGACTCTGTGTCACCCGGAACTCCATGCTCAAGTCCTGCGCTTCCATTTAGCAATCCTCTCAATGGCTTATGGGAAATATAGTCCGGTTCACCTCAACATAACCAATTGGGCTAATGTTCTGGGCTGCAATGTTTGTAGAAGGAAAACAGGTGAATGTGCGTGGTTACAAATATTCACACCACTATCTCCAGGTGATTTGAGATAGGTACCAAATCCCCTGTTTGAGTCTCATTAGCACTAAGCCCAGCATATGGGCATTTCACATCCAGTAATAAGAGCAGGGATGCTGGGTATTAGCTGCAAATAGCTCTAATCCCAACGCAGATTTGGCTCTGGGCAGAGCGCTGAGGTGAAGGCACTTACATGGACGGGCCTCTGCTGGGAAAGCAAACAGAAAATTGACTATTTGTATATACATGTATATAGAGATAACTCTAATCACTAGTATATGCAGTAGACCTTTGTACTCTCTACCATTCCTATGTGACTCTTAGAGTTTATCCATTCGTATCCCATCCTTGAGTGACTTTACTACTTGTACATCTGCTATTTATTTCTGTTTATATCTCTTCCCTTTGTGACTTTATAACTTGTACATTTAAAAAAAATTCTGCTTGTATCTTTTATGTAACGCATGTAATCCTAAATCCTTGTGTATCGCTACTGGTTCTTATGTAAAGCGCTCTGACACCTTCGGGTAATATTTGCGCTATATAAAATCACATTAAATAAATAAAATTAAATAAATCGTGCAGGACCAGCCACGAGACAGGCCCACCTCCTCCTCATCAACAGGCCCGCGCCTCCCCATTCAGTGCGTGTGCGCAACCATGTCTGGGCTGTGGTACTCCAAAGCGAATCTGACTCGTGATTTAGTAGCAGCCAAGGCTCATGAGACTGAAAACACTTCCGACCTCTGCTCCAGCATGGCCACGAGGCAAAATGGAGAGATGCACAGACTTGCGGTTGGGGTCATGTTCTCTATTCCATCTCCAGTCCATGCAACTGTCCCCAAAACAGTCTAGGAGCCTTATTTACTTTTCTTGCTTCTGTTTGCGAAAATTTTGGTTTAAGTTGGTAAATCCCCAAGTATTTTACAAAATGATTAAAAAGTGGTCTATGTCTATGTTTTGTTCTTGTACTCTTATGATTTTAAGTAATCGAATAAAGTGGATTGACTGACTGACTGACTGATTAAAAAGTGGTCATTTTATTTTGACCGAAGTGCACAGCCCTTGTAGAACAAGCATTTACAAAGCAACGGTCTCGACTTTGCAAAAGTTAGAGCTATTGGCATTGTAAATGACAACTTTTTTATTTATGTGTTGGTTTTGAAAACAGATCAATAAATGGCATTGTCATTTACAATGCCAATAGCTTAATCTCTCGCAAATGCAAGACCTATTGCATTTGCACCAACACACAGAGAGCCACACACACACACACACACAGACACACACACAGAACCACACACACACAGCCACCACACACACACACACACAGCCACCACACACACACACACAGCCACCACACACACACACAGAGCCACACACACACACAGAGCCACACACACACACAGAGCCACACACACACACAGAGCCACACACACACACACACAGAGCCACACACACACACACAGAGCCACACACACACACACAGAGCCACACACACAGAGCCACACACACACAGAGCCACACACACAGAGCCACACACACACAGAGCCACACACACACACAGAAACACACACACACACAGAGCCACACACAGAAACACACACACATACAGAGCCACACACACACACATACAGAGCCACACACACACAGAGACACCCACACAGCCACACACCCACACACACACACAGCCACACAGAGCCACACACACACACAGACACACACACACACAGAGCCATGCACACAGAGCCACACACAGAGCCAAACACACACAGAGCCACACACACACACAGAGCCACACACACACAGAGCCACACACACACACAGAGCCGCACACACACACAGAGCCACACACGCGCACACACACACAGAGCCACACACATACACACAGAGCCACACACACACAGAGCCACACACGCACAGAGCCACACACACACACACACAGACACACACAGAGCCACGCACACACACAGAGCCACACACACATACAGAGCCACACACACACACACAGAGCCACAAACACACACACACAGAGCCACAGACACACACAGAACCACACACAGAGCCCCCCACACACACAGAGCCACACACGCACACACACACACACACACAGCCACACACACACAGAGCCACACATACACCACATACACACAGAGCCACACACACAGAGCCAAACACACACACACAGAACCACACACACACACAGCCACACACACACAGCCACACACACACAAAGCCACACACACACACACACACAGAGGCGCACCCAGAGCCACACACACACACAGAGCCACACACACAGAGCCACACACAGAGCCACACACACACACAGAGCCACACACACACACAGAGCCACGCACACACACAGAGCCACAGACACACACAGAACCACACACACACACACACAGAGCCCCCCCACACACACAGAGCCACACACACATACAGAGCCACACACACACACACAGAGCCACACACACACACACACAGAGCCAAACACACACACACAAGAACCACACACACAGAGCCACACACACACACACACAGAGCCACACACACACACACAGAGCCACACACACACACACAGAGCCACACACACATAGAGCCCCACACACATAGAGCCCCACACACACAGAGCCCCACACACACAGAGCCCCACACACACACAGCCCCACACACACACAGCCCCTCACACACACAGCCCCACACACACAAAGCCACACACACACAGAGCCACACCCACACCCACACAGAGCCACCCACACACACAGGGACACACACAGAGACACACACACACACACAGAGCCACACACACACACACAGAGCCACACACACACACAGAGCCACACACACAGAGCCACACAGCAAAGAAAATGGTGTCCTGATGGTGGACAAACTGGTGACTTAAACTGTAAGTTTGAGGAGGGTACAGAAATAAGAAACTAAACGGAACTCAAAGTGGAATCATGCTAGAGAAGAAAACAGAAAAAAGGACTTGCTGCAGCACAGACTGAGCTACTGGTGGGACACACAGTACGAATACGGATACAGGTATCTGGTCGATAGTACATGTAGAGCCATGTTGGAGAAGGGCACAAACAGGGGTATTAACAGGGAAGTGATAGATGGTTACACGCACACTGGAGAGGAGAATACAACCATAAAAACCTAGTGGGTACTACTGGATGTGAGGTCAAATAGGTGACAGATACAGACTGAGGGGCCTATGCATGGCACCAGCAAGATGTTGAGTTATTAAAACACAGACAGTAACAGGAGGACACAGACACTATGACTGGACCCACAGGGCGCTTACTAGCAGTGGAGTCATGTTGGAGAGGGGCGTAGACTGAAGTGTACCCAGAGCCCTGGTGTAAACAGCGAGATGCTGGTAGGTTGCACAGGTAGTGAGGAGAGAGGCACAGTCATGGGAACCTGGAGGTCAAATGGTCGCGCAAAATGATGGAGAAATGATCAGATTATGGGACTCTTGAGCAGGCAGCCAACACTGGTTGCGCGTACCTGTGCTTATTCCGAGCCGGAGGACGCACCACGTAATTTGGGAAGACATGTTGGAAAATGCGTTACCAAATCAAAAACCAGTTTTGTCATGAAAATACTGAAATGCCAAAATAAGAGCCTATAATTATTTGTTAAAACCTGTGGACTTACAGGCTTCATACACTGATGAGTCATGTTTTAAAGTGTATAACAACCGCGTTTCTATATTACACGTTATGGTTATATGTGCCAGTAACCAGACTTCACTTTGCAAGACAAAATAAACCTAGCAAACTGTTTTGAGATGGTTTGGGCCAGTAGGATGAGAGAAAGAATTTCTCTTTTAGCCCCGTCCCTTTCAGACTGGGTGCCCGACTTCCTACTGTGGTAAAAGGTTCATTATCTTCTTTATGGGGCCATCTGGACTCATAAAGAAGATAAGAAACCTTTTACGCCAGCAGTAAGTCAAGGAGCCCAGTCTGAAAAGGACGGGGCTAAAAGAGAAAGAAGAACATCACTAGGACCTCTTCTCCAATGGCTGGCCACCGTTTTGCATGAACGGTGACGCCAGCCAATGGAGAAGAGGGGGGGGGGGCTTAACCTCGCTAGTGAAACTCTCCCTACCTCATTAAATCTCGCCAGTTCGACTGCGCATGTGCTCAGTCTTTCGCAGGCTGAGACCTAAAAAAATATGTTGAGGTGTAATCTGAAGCAGCGTTTTCGTGCACTGCATGAAAATATAACCATGCCTCCATTTGAGCTGGGACGCTGTCGGCCCTTCTTGGATTTTAGCCAGCAACTGTTTACCTGTTCGGACTTGTTAGCACGAACATGGTTAGTTTAAAAAACAAGCATTTTGCAATGCAATAGGTTTTGCAAGTGCGAGATTTTGAGCTATTGGCATTGTAAATGACAGTGCCTTTTATTTATGTGTTTAAAAAACCTGCAATAGTAAAGGCATTGTCATTTACAATGCCAATAGGTCAAAGTTTCTAAAATGTGAGACCTATTACATTGCAAATGCTTGTTATCAGAGTAACATCGCCGACATCCACAACAGCTTCGGCGCCCCACCCACGCACCCAACCATCGAACCAACGCCCCCCACCGCCACCCTTCGCACCTGGACCACGGTGACCACCGAAGACACAGCCCGCACGATGAACACCATCCACTCCGGATCACCGACCGACCCCTGCCCACACCACGTCTTCAACAAGGCCGACTCCACCATCGCACCCCAACTCCGGAACATCATCAACGCCTCCTTCAACACCGCCACCTTCCCGGAGAGCTGGAAGCACGCCGAGATCAGCGCCCTCCTGAAGAAACCTACAGCGGACCCCACCGATCTCAAAAACTTCCGCCCCATCTCGCTCCTCCCTTTTCCTGCTAAAGTCATCGAGAAGATCGTCAACAGACAGCTGACCGCCTTCCTCGAGACGAACGGATCCCTCGATCCCTCGCAGTCCGGCTTCAGAGCCAACCACAGCACCGAGACCGCCCTCATCGCAGCCACCGACGACATCCGGACCCTGCTCGACAAGGGGGAAACAGTGGCCCTCATCCTCCTGGACCTCTCCGCTGCGTTCGACACGGTCTGCCACCGCACCCTAGTCCAGCGCCTCAGCAACATCGGTATCCAAGAGAAGGCACTGGAGTGGATCATCTCGTTCCTCGCCAGAAGAACACAAAGAGTCCGCCTCCCCCCGTTTCGCTCCGAGGCCACCGAAGTCATCTGCGGCGTCCCGCAAGGATCTTCACTCAGCCCCACCCTCTTCAACATCTACATGAAACCTCTCGCAGCCATCGCACGCCAGCACAACCTCAATATCATCTCTTACGCCGACGACACCCAGCTGATCCTCTCCCTCACCAGAGACCCCGACACCGCCAGAACCTGCCTACACGAAGGGATGAAAGACGTCGCCGAGTGGATGAAGGACAGCCGCCTGAAACTGAACTCTGACAAGACAGAAGTCCTCATCCTGGGATCTTCGCCCTCCGCCTGGGACGACTCCTGGTGGCCCCCAGCCCTGGGCACCGCACCCAAGCCAACCGACCACGCACGCAACCTGGGCTTCATCCTGGACCCCTCCCTCTAGATGACCAGACAAGTCAACGCCGTCTCCTCATCGTGCTTCAACACCCTGCGTATGCTTCGCAAGATCTTCCGCTGGGTCCCGACCGAGACCAGGAAGACTGTCACCCAGGCACTCGTCACCAGCCGACTGGACTACGGAAACGCCCTCTTCGCCGGAACCACAGCCAAGCTACAGAAAAGACTCCAGCGCATCCAGAACGCCTCCGCCCGACTCATCCTGGATGTCCCCCGACACAGCCACATCTCCAGCCACCTGAGGAACCTGCACTGGCTCCCCGTCGACAAGAGGATAACGTTCCGGCTCCTCACCCACGCACACAAGTCTCTCCACGACCTGAGCCCCAAGTACCTCAACGACCGCCTGACCTTCTACACGCCCACCCGCCAGCTACGGTCCACCAGCCTCGCCCTCGCAGCCATACCACGCATTCGAAGAGCCACCGCCGGAGGAAGATCCTTCTCTTACCTGGCTGCCAAGACTTGGAACTCCCTCCCCATCCACCTTTGGCTGACCCAGGACCATCTCGCCTTCAGGAAACAACTCAAGACCTGGCTGTTCGAGCAGTAGCATACCCCTCCCCCCAAGCGCCTTGAGACCCTCCCGGGTGAGTAGTGGGCTATACAAATGGCATGATTGATTGATTGATTGAGTAACAAGAGAGTGGAAGAAGTATGGAATTGGAATCCGGTCTTGACTGGCAATCTGTGTATGGGCAACTGGAACTAATGCACAGTCAACATTCCCTGTAAGAGAGCAATAAAGCTGTTTGTAGGCAAGAGGCATAAATCTCTCATAAGAACTGCTAAGTTTCAGATACATCAAGACATCAAAGGGGGAGTTCACCCATTTCAATTCCTTAGGAGTTACAGGAAATGCATTTCAGTGTGCAGCTCTGCACAGCATTTCTTTCAACTCCTCAGCACATGAAAGGTGTGCGCTACCCCTTTCCTTTCAATATATCATTGAGCGGTCTTAATTTAATACTGAAAAGGATGGCCCATCTTAGGCATTTTGAACCCCTTATTTTTAAGCAAAAGTGGGTTTTATGCAGAATTCTTGTTGACCTAAAACAACTTTTCCTTGTTACGTCTCAGAGTAGGAACTTGCTGCTGGACCTTTAAAAGTTGGGCGCAAGAGAGAGCCGGTTGTGCTCAGAGACCATCGCATTTGCATGCTCAGTCAAACAGAATGAACCTCCACAAAAGAGTAGAATATAAATGTATCACAGCCTTGATAACCCACTGCATTTATAACAGCAGGAAAGATTTTTATCGATAAACACAAGGAACTTTGCTATCAATTTTACCAAAGGCTACTTGAAATAATATCCCTTGTTTGAATCCTTAGCAGGGTCTGCAACTTTTACATTTGTAGGTTTCTAGAGGGATAGGTAGTTGGCCTGACTTGGTCAATGAGAGATGTCAACGGTGCCTTTGTCAACATCTTTAATAGGGGAGTGAGGGGATCAATGTCATTTGAGGCTCTGCGAGGACCAGGGCGAGTGGTGGAGGCATGAGGAACTTGTTAGTTAGGATGCTCTTTGTATCATGGCGAGCGCAAGGCTTGTAGGAAGGCTCCTAGCACCAGGAGAGGTGGCAGAGGAACGAGAAGATGGTGCCATACAAGTTGCCAAACGCCATGGACAGTGGTGGAAGCACTAGGGGCTTGGAAGAATGATCTGTGAACCCTGGTCAGAGTGAGGTGCGCGTGGAACTTGTAAGAAGGCTTCCCTCACCAGGATTAGTGATACAGCTATGAAGGGTAAGAGAAATGGTGCACTATGGTCCTCATGACGAGTATGTTCCACTGAAGGTTCCATGCACCATGGCTTTCATGGGGCTTGTTAAAAGAGTTTATGAGTCTTGGTTGGTGCTATAAAAGGATGTTTCTTGTCACCTGTGTACCGGCTCTTCTGTATATGTGGATGTGATCATTTCTGTGCAGACAGATGCGTGCAAGAGCACTTCTCATGTGCTAATGCAGGGCAGGCTTTCACTGACCAAAGCCTTTGGCATCTCCAAAAGTTTCAGGAGTCATTTTGAAAAAAGTCAATAAGGTACATGAGTGCGCTTGTGGATGTTCTGAAGAGATCAGATTGTAACCTGCAGGTCTGACAATATATACAAAACTCTGCCAGACCCAAGCACACACTCAGCCATGATGTGGCGTCCTACCGGCCCTAAAGTGCTCAACATCACGCAGCGGGGATGTCGAGACATAAAATGTTACAAAAGCTTTCCAAATGATGCAAGTGGTGCAGGACTTCCTTCCTCTCTGCTGCGGGTGAGTTCCTCTTCGTGCGCCCAGCAGGAGTACGTAATGTTTACATAAGCCGGCCACTTCCTCTGGCTGAAGTTGAGGATTTTCACAGGCCAAACTAGTTTGCAACATTTCGAGCTGACTTTCAGGCTGCACTATGTGGAAATGACAACTAGCGTGTCTTCAATGACTGCGAAATTAACGCTTTCATTAAACACAGAGGTTAGAGCATGATTCTGCCCCCGCCCTAGTAGCCTCTAGGAGGAGCACTGAGTTTGAAAGATTCTGCCCCAGCCTAGTGGCCTCTATAAGAAGCTTCTAGAATTAATGATTCTGCCCCAGCCCTAGTGTATGTGCACAAGTGTGATGATGTTAGCATGCATGAATGCAAATGTTTCCAAAATTAAATAAAAGAATAAAACAAGCATTTGCAATGCAATCGGTCTCACATTTACGAGAGTTTAAGCTATTGGCATAGTATATGAAAATGCCTTTTATTTATCTGTTTTGATAATTAACACATTAATAAAAGGCATTGCCATTTACAATGCCAATAGCTCAAACTCTTGCAAATGCAAGACCTTTTGCGTTTCAAAGAAGCGGCCGCTATGGTGGCTACTTGGAAAGTGAAAGCGTGCTTGGTGCTAAATGTTGCAGGAAAGCATGTTGTGCCTGCAGTAGGAGAAACTCATTAAAGAAAATAGTGCTTACAGACTAAATAAGACCTACCATGTAACAACCGAAGTAAAAGGGCCAGTCCTCATGGGAGGTTACAAATGAAGACAAGGCGGTACTAAGGAGAGACTAACAAGCCTATTAACGCTTCAGAAGCCAGCATTTACAAAGGACAAGGACACAAGTCAATGACAAATATGGGGCTTCAAGTCCATACTCGAATAAAGCATGCCTTGCCGAGCTGCGCATGCGATGCCCAGGCTCTACCTAGAAAGCGGAAAAGCTTTTATTTTAATTATTCATAAAAAATAAAAAAATAAGGCTGCTGGAGGGTGCACGGAAGAATTGTTGAAGGCGGGATGCAACGGGGTGTCTGGTGGAGGGGGAAACCAGCACACTAGGGAGGGCAACATGGGGACAGGAAGAAGCACACAAGAGCAACACAGCATGGGGAGGGGAAGGAGCTCTCAGGTGAGAAAGAAAACAGAGCACAGAGGGGTCGAAGTACAAGAGAGAGATAACTGATAAACACATGCACTTTCATGAAGTGCTTCAGCAAAAAACAAAAAAGTAGATCCCTAAGAATGAGCAGTGAAAGCATACAAGGAAGTGGATATGCTCCGGGGAGGGACAAAAGCATGACAAAGAAAGCCATCTAATTAAAGGATGCAAATGAGAGCGACAAAGATATGTTTCTGGTTGGTAACCTCAATATTATGGTAAATTAAGGTGATGGCTGCCAGGGCCGGCTCCACGGCGGTGCGATCGATGCCACCGCATCGGGTGCTGACTTCTAGGGGTGCCTTTTTGTCAAATATAATGGATTTAAAAGCACCTGCTGAAGTGTTCCTCACCTCCAGCCATTTTCAAGCAACAATAAAAATATCAATATAACTCTGGTGATTAATGGACCTGCTGGTCTTTGGTTGAATGGTGTCTAGTGTAAGTTTTGTCTCATCATAAAATGGCCCAGAGGGTTATGGTGCCTGCTTCAAAGTAAGTGTAGCATGCAGATCACAGAGGTGCATATAATGTAAATAGTTTAGTGGGGTACTGCTATTGTCGGAGAGATCCTTTTGTTACTTGCAATGTATAAATTAAAATCGTTATATAGAACAGTGAGCAGTTAACTTTCATCAAAGAGCTGTGTGGAAACTGCAAGTTATAGGTTAGAGAGTTATGTTTTTTTTCCCCAGTGTTTCATCATCCTAATGTTGCAAAAAGGGTTCATTTAGGTAGAAATCAATTCTTATTAGTAAAGACAACCCCCAACCATGGTGACACCTTTCAAATTCTGAGTGTGTGCTTCTCCAGATCATGCACTTTTAAACTATTTTGCCCACCAGTATGGAAGACATCTGACTCCTATACGTTGTAGTCCTCTTATGTAACATTTCCTATACAGGGATTTCATTATCTCTGGATAACGTATGTATAACGTATGTGTGATGTAAATTGCTCTGATGCCCTACACTAGTAGGAGTAGCGCTACAAAAGAAAAGCATGTGAAAGAGGGTGGTTATGGGTCCTTGAGGGTCACTATTAAAGGGTGGTAGTGAGGGAATTCACAGAGGAGGAAGCTATTAGGGGTGCCAACAAACATAGTCGCACTGGGCGCCACCAGCGCTAAAGCCGGCCTGATGGCTGCTTCACTAAACTACGAAGAAAAATACGGTCCGTGGTGAACAAACTTCAGAACGAGGCTATGCTTACTAGTAGGGTTTAGCGAAAATGTGCAGTGTAAAACTCGGGAAGACTAAATTGAAACTCTTTTTTAAAATATGTGAAAGTGTACAATAATTCTAAGACTTTAGTGGGATTCGAAACAAAAATGCAATTTACTATTAAAACATAGCACATTATGGTGTATATATATGAATTAGCATTTTGTGGTACATGAACATTCATTAACCCCTTCGCCTCGGCGCAAATTTCACCGCGGTGCGGGGGGGTGGGCGATGAACGCGTCGCTGCGGTGCTCGTGATGGAACCACGCCGTCAGGAGTCACGGGCGGCTTGTGCTCATGACGGTGTGGTTCCGTCATGACCCCGGCCGCTCATTAATTTGCCCGCACAGGCGGGGAATTAATGCTGCGTGGGCGGAGCAGCAGCCGCATGACGGAACCACGCCGTCAAGAGCACGCGCCGCCTGTGGCTCATGATGGCGTGGTTCCGTCATGCACAACCAAGGGGTTAAGGCATACAGGTAAATACATGTACATTCTCACCTCTGAGGATCATGAGTACTCAGTGGGAAGAAGCAGGAACAGTTTGCACAGTTTAAGCATATGGAAAAGGCACGTGGAAGTGAGAGTATTAATTTGAAAGGACTCCAAAATTCCTGACCGACTCACTCCGCAAAGGAGCATAGCCTAATTCAGGAGTTGGGGGTCTAGATCACAGAGACTCTGTCGAAGAGTAATAAATAGTTTTTTCCATCATTAAGCATGATAGAATGTTTTCTCAACCAAGAAGTGCAACCAGGCAGATATGCGTTAAAAGTATTAGCAGAGGCAAGAGAGTGCCTCGAACCTTCAAGCTCCTCATGCATGCCTACAAAGTCCTCTAAAACACCGGACCTGCGTACCTCTACCACTGCCTCTCCTTCTACACTCCCATCACACATCTCCACTCCGCCCAACTGGCCCTGGCCACCATCTCATTCATCTGCAAGACCACGGCTGGAGAAAGATCCCTCTCCTACCTGGATGCGAAAACCTGGAGCTCCCTGCTTCTGCACCTCAGGCAATCATCGTCACTGCCACAAGTCAGGAAGGACCTCAAGACCTGGCTCTTCAACGGTACTGCAGACCCCTCACCCCATCTCAGCACCGTGAGACCCTCACGGGTGACTAGTCACGCTATATAAAAAACCTGATTGACTGATCGTCTGCAGAAGGGAGGACAGTCTGCTCAAGACTTCACAGAAAGACTTAGCTGTAAATAAGGTCGGGTAGGACTAATGAGCAGCATTGGGAGACTCCACAGACTAATGGCCTAGTTTTCGAAGAGTATTAGTTCATAGTGGTTGCTTGAGAACGATCAGACAAGAACGATCAAAACCACTCCAATGACAGATTTCAACTCTCTACTGAGTAGAACCTGTCACAGAGCAGATCATGGGAGACTGTATCGAAGGTGGTTCTCAAGTCTAAAAGAATAGGCGCTGCACTGCCTCTTAGGTCTAGGCTCATGGAGATATTCTAGTTTGCTGTCTTCATAGCATGTAAAGGCCCCAAGCCCGCCTGAGGAACATCAAGGATGTTGCTGCATTCAGTAAACGCACATAGCTGTTGATTCACTTCACTTTTTATTATTTTGGCAAGAAAAAGGAGGAGAGAGCTAGGGTGGTAGCTGCTTAAAACTGCCAGATCGGCATTGAAGTTCCTCAGCAGAGGAACAAGCTAGCAGCTTGCACAGAGAAAGAAGCTATGGGGCAATGGAATGACAGGCCAGATTGAAAATGTATACGGTTAAAGGATCATTGGGAGAAAACGACTTCCTCTTATGAACTCATATCAGATTGTCCAGTTTAAGTGGCTGGAAATACAGGATGGTGGCAGTAGGGACCAGGGCGTTACTTGACACATTACTAAAAGGGTGGTTGCAAATATAACCCACTGAGTAGTAGATTTTAAATATTTTTTGTTAAAAGTAGGAGGAAGCAGAATCGTACTGTACCTGGAATGGAGAGACGGAAGCACAAGGGGGCATATCATCAAGGACCGGCGATAATTATCGCTAAACGCACTTAGCGCTAGGATAATTATTGCCGGGTAACGTGGAATTTTATCGCAGAGATAGCGTGCTATTAGCAACGTTTATCTCAAAAGCAATAAAATTCTAAGTGCTAACTGCCAAATGTGAGATTACCGCTGGAAATCCACTGATAATCTCACAAAGTTTGGCGATGGCTTGATAATAGGGCAAGGCAAACTTAGCCATGATATCCACCTTACATAGGATATCAGGGCTAAGTCAGTCTTGAAGCAGGCTTAAGGAAAGTAGCGATAACCAAGGTTAGCGCTACTTTTCTTATCGCTATGCTTGTTAGTGTGCCCATTGATAATTGGAGAAATGTCAGCGACATTTCTCCAGTTATTTTGAGCTGGAACGCCCACTTTGCATCTCATTAGAGATGGAAAGGTGGGGGTTACGGGAAAGGGAGCTAAGGTAAGGATTCAAGCGATAGCGTGACCTTGCTAATATAGCGATATAATTATCGCCGCTTTTCGGAAAAAAACGGCTGCAAAAGCGGCGATAACTTTTTATCGCCGCCTTGTTGATATGCCCCTAAATTGTGAATGAACAGAAAGAGTTTGTACGATTTTTAAAACTTCCCTGATGCCGCTTTAATAGCAGTGACATAATAAGTAGCTCTGGCCTCCCTACAGTAGTTTCATAATATTTAATTTCAAGAAAATAGACTTCTGTCAGGGTTGTGCTATATTCTGCCCTTCATTGCCTTTCTTATATCTTGCAGGGACGCTTAGCACTGCAGCAGCATGATCCTTGTGTAACACATGGTTGTAGGGAATATCCGACTGTAGTGTTCTAACTGCAGCAATCAAGTTAGGAGTCACTGTGATCAAATCACTGAATAGAGATGAGTTAACATTCATGTCCTCATGACTTCAATCCGGAGTGGGAGGGTGGATGGTAGGTTTTTTAAATAAGGACCTCCTTGTCAAACGACTCGGTTCTTTTCAAGATTTGGCAAAGAGCAGAATCTTCTATAATGTTTGAGCTGTAAGACGTTTTATGGGCAACCGTGGTTTATAATTAGGCTGTGGGGTTTTAGGTTTAAACCTATAATAACTGATAAAACCCCACTGAAAGAAAAATAGCCCTCACCGGTGAAACCATATAAACACTGAAAAAACACCTGCACAACCACAAACTAAATGCCATTCAAAGAAAGGATAAAAGAAAGTGAAAGAGTCATTTTGTTATTACTGAATGGGTCAATAAAATGTAACTTTGTTATACAAGCTAGCAGTAAGAAAGACTG
Source organism: Lissotriton helveticus (assembly GCF_964261635.1). Taxonomy (NCBI): domain Eukaryota; kingdom Metazoa; phylum Chordata; class Amphibia; order Caudata; family Salamandridae; genus Lissotriton; species Lissotriton helveticus. The sequence continues at coordinate 339,005,001 of NC_136065.1, read as the reverse complement.
CCTAACATTATTCTGCTTGAGTTTTGTTCTTTAGGGATGCCACTAAAATATTGTTTCTTCTTCCTTTTACTTTTTTCAGTTTTATGGCCTTTGGTCTAAAGATGCAGGGTTTAGTTTCATGTTTTAGGTCTAGTTCAATTATTTTATAAACTGTAGAGAATCAGGACATATCAAACTCCTATTTGATATTTTGGCTGGATTTGATTCTTTCACTGATAGGTAAAATGGCTAGTTTCATAGAAATCTTTCCTAATATGTGTCATCACATTTACCCACAGAGAATGAGTAAAAACCCTTAATACATCAGACCATAGTTTCTAGTGGGTCAGTATTGATAGTAGGTGAATTGCTAACACCTCAGGCTTTAAAGTATAGTGACAAGTATATATATATATCACCAAGCATCTGGGATAGTGGTGAAAACGTGACACCAGACATTTGGAAAACATGGAACGCAGTGTCACTTGTTATGCTCCGCAAAAAAGGTTCTTTCCAAGTTCAACAAAGATTGGAGTGATATTGTTTGTATTTGCAGTGATTCAGCTACGTATATAAAACATTTGTGTGATGACCTGTCAAAATTGATACCCGAGCTGAAGTGATTCCCTGTAGGAGATCCTTGCCACTTGTTAGCAGGTATGCTGAAAGCATCTTTACAATCTTCAGAGTTAATGAGGGATGCTATTGACTTTTTAGTCCATTCTGGCGCACTGTTTTCTTATGCCCAGGAACTAAAACGCAAATATTTATCATTTCGTGCTTTATGTGGCATCAAAGAAAGAGTCATCCCAACTGTATCCCTTAGCTGATGGTTCTCAGCCCAAGGGGCTATGAATGCTGAGAGGGCCTTTTCACAGAAGTTGACATGGGAAGGAAAGGGCGAGCGCACATGACCAAAGACTCACTGAAGAAGTATTGTATGGTGTACTACAATAAGATTAATTTGCAAAAATCTCTTTGGACCTCATATACACTATAGGTACACTGTCTATATACCATGTTCTTTCAGTGCAGAAAACAAGCAATGATAAAAGCAAACATTCCATAAACACCAGAAAAACACTGTTTCTGTTGTTTTTTGTGGCGTGAAAATGTGTAATCACTGATAACAACAGTTTTTTAAGATATTGAAAACACTGAAAAAACCCCACCAGAATTGACCAAAAATAGAAACTGAAAACAGGACAGCCTATTTATAATGTTAGTTAGACCCACAAAAGTGCAGATTGCTGTATATGTGCTTGGCGTGACCAATGGCACCATTCGCTTAGCATGTCTAGCAGGGCACAGTGGGTTGTGCAAACGTGTAGGCCTCCAACAACTGACTAGTTTATTTAGTTCATGAAGGTCTAATAGCTCAAAGCATCCACCAGACGTAGCTGGTGGATGATAGATACCATCTATCATTCAACCACATTAAAAATAAAATCATCACACTACAGATACGTTAGTTCTTGGTTCTGGAAACCCAGTCTGGTTTCGGGCACTATTCCTGTACTGATGGCCTGGCAGTAAGGAAAATAAGCAGATGACTACAGGGTCGGCCTACCGTATTTTCATATGAACTGTGGAAATGTGATCAGACTTCATAATATGTAACAGAAGCTTAAAGGTGACTTTAAAGTCAAACTAGGAAAATAAATGAATGCAATTATTATGGACTCTTGATTATTTGAGAAGATTGAAGTCATGATGATTGTTTTAGTGACACAATGTCCTGCTCAAATGAGGGAGTGCATCAAGTTTCCAAAGACCTAACTCTTAAACCAAACTCTTTAGGTCTGGCTTAGGAATTCTTTTAGCACAAAGAAGCAAACAAAATCATAAAACTAAAAAGAATGCATACATATAATCTCCACACATATACAAAGAAAGGCCTTGAGTCCGCCCTCTTCATCCACTCTACTGGTGAACTGTCATTTTAACATTTAGCTTTCGCCTACCTCAGCATTTAGCATGGTGCCATGAGTCAGCTGTTGGCTCTGTTGCACTGCAAGTGAGGGCATTTTTTAAAATTAAATATACACAAGGGCTAGTGGGCTAATTTTTTATTGCCAATAAATGTGTATTGGTTGGCTTTGTCACGCTCATTTGCTTTCTTTGTATTGGATGACTTGAATTGTCCATCTTGTTCCTCCCCTCGGGTGTAACATCTTCGCGTGTGTCTTCCCACTGTTCACTTTTAAGGAACTACTTTTTAGGTCAGGGTTGACAGTGTAGCTGTCACCAGATATTATGTGAACAATGAAAACAAAGGCTTTAAGGGAAAGTACCAGAAGAGGGCTTTGGCTCCACCCACATGTTGTTAGCCAGGAGTGCATGTTTTGACTGGGCAGAAGTTGTGTGCTTCCACAAACAAGTGCTTGCCTCCACACATCTGCCATCATTTTGTTCATTTATCCAGCTGCCTGAGTTTGAACTTTCAGGGGCAGTAATGTTACTAGAGTGTCTTAGGTAACTATATAATTTATGGTAATTAGTTTTCTCTGGCAGCAGCACAGTTGGGAGGAGGTCAGTCATGAACCTTTGCCTGTTGCAAAGTTTATACCTTATATAGCAGGAATGAGTTGGTTATGGTGGCAAGCCAATTATAATGGCCAGAGGCCTGATCAGTTCAAAATGAAATCTTATGAGAAAGGCACTAGGCCTGAACTTTTAATTGTAAAAAGCATATGTTAAAGTCAATTGGCATTTGTATGGATTGTGATTACTCTATATTAAAGCCTACAGAATGTTATTTAGTTACATGCAATCTCACAGGTTACAGTAGGAGGCAATGGTTTTGGTGTTGGTCACCCAATGTGACAAACCGTGGATATAGAAAGTTTGCTCTGTGAAAATCTTTCTGACGCCTTAGGAGGGATAGCATTTTACTTAGCCAGGTGTATTTTGTATACCTAATTTCATGAGTGTGTGTCCGATGGATTAAAAGTTAAATGCCTATGTGGTGCACTTTCAACATTTTGTCCGTGCCATAGGTGTGGTCTGTTTTTTATGAAATGTTATGACAAAGACAGTAAACTGTTAACAATTGGTTATTATCACATTGTGTTACAGGCCATACACGGGTGCATATAACCATACAGATTACAGTGGTAAGCCAGGGTTTTGGCATTGGCGACCCACTCTGAGAAACTCAACATTTTCACTGCGATGATTCCTGTTAGGCCCTGTTTTTTATATAATATTTATTACATTTTACACTGTATACAGAATATCACAGTATCACATAATTTGCAGAAATAGTAACTATTAAACAAGAACTCTCCCCAACTGCTTTCTAAAATCATTTGCATATCGTTCTTGACAGTCTTCCAAGAACTACTAAAAAAAAAAACCACACCATGTTACACTAGGTGTTCCTAATCCTGTGACACCACATACCCAACCACTCCTTCTGGGGCCATTCACCAATCGAGCCTACAAAGCTCCCTTGAACCAATCCTCCTACACCCAACAGACTCACTCATTCAGTGGGATCCATTTAGAAACAATTCTTCCCTGACTTGTCAAGGTGGGCGAGAGTCAGGGGGGGTCTTTCAATTTATCTAACTTTGCAGCCCACACCCGAGACCATTATCCACCGTATGATCGCACCTGGTACGTTTCATATGAACCTCCTCAGCCCCTGTTCACTCTGACATATCCCGCAGCCACTCTCCTACACTGGGGGCATCTTGGCCAGCCACCTCATGGCAATGTGTCTCGATGCCAACACCAAACCCAGGAGCAAAAGGTTCCTGCTCAGCTTCTTCCCCTTTGGGAGCGGGAGCAGGCCAAGCAACAGTGTTAGAATATCATGCTCCAAGTTCCACCCCGTGCCCACATTAAGCTTCTCCAGCACCAGCCCCCAGTAGGGGCGGATGGACCCACACACGCAAGCAATATGCAAAAGAACTTCCTCTACTACACCACAACACGTACAACTGTCCTCCCTCGAGGGATATATTACATACAGTGTCTTAGGGGTGAGATGCACACGATGAGCATAATTATACAGTATTAGTCTTAACCTTGCATTGGTGGACACAGTCCGTACCCCACCATGCACATTTCCCCAGTCCACAACCGTAACAGGGTCAGTTAGAGCCTCCTCCGATTTCACTTGGACTTTTAGACGAGTTGCAGGACAGTTATCTTGTAATGCTGTATAGAGATGAGATATTATCATTCCTCCCTCGCTAGGTTCAATATGGCCTCCAGGGTTTGGGACCGTGGTGGCTCCAATGGAAAGATGTCTAAAGCTCACGCACCATGGCAGAGGGTTTTACATATTCAAGATACTGTCCATGACCTAGCTGAGATGCCTGTTAATGAATCTGCCCTCTATGTATAGACCCTCAAGAATGTTGCAGCCACCCCTCTTCCACTGGTCCACCGCCATGGTATCTGACATTTTCATGAACAGCTTGAGCACCCATATCTGCATATCCAGAGCATACAGCAATCTCCCAATCACTGTCTTCATTGACCGTTCCCAAAGTCTACATGACGCACCGCATAGGGCACTTCCTTCCACTAGCCCACTTAATCAACAACTTGGGCAGATCCCCTACAACACAGGAGCCCTTTAACAGCTGCTTTTCCAAATTATCATCGGAGTCCAGCCAATGTACCATGCCCTGCAAATGGGCTGCCATATAATATAACTTCATATCTGGCAGTTCCAGACCCCTTGCCCCCCCCCCCCCCCCCTGCCCACCAAAACTGCACCAAGGTATTTTGAGGGTGTTGAGACTCACCCTCAACCGCTTCCCAGCCCACAGCAATCAGATTAACAATTTATCTATGTCCACAATAAATCTTGTGCAGCACGCCTTGCAGTTTATATAGACAGCGCGGCAACACCCCCATTATTATCAGGGCAACCCTGCCCATAAGAGACAAAGCAGGGTTTTCCAAAACCGGGTGGATGAGCTCAAACTGTACACTACTCAACCAATATTTAGAGCGATTCAGTCTGATGACGTCTGCGCCACCCTGACTCCCAAATATTGTACACTACCAGTTTCCCAAGGTAGACCAGCTTGTTAGGCCCTTTTGAGAGGGATTGTATATTGTTTGGCAAGCTGTATTTTCTACATATTTGTAATTTTATAACTGTGTGCACAATGGTTGCCAGTTTATCTGCACTTGAGTAGGCCTTTGTTGGGTAAAATGTAAAGCCAGTGTTAAATGCTTCATTGGTAAACGTCATGCCAGAGTTCATAAGTTTGATCTGTTTATTATGAAACGTTATGACAAAGCCAGTAAGCCTGAACTACTTCTGTGAAAAGCATGCATTATAGGCTTTTAAGGATGGACTATTATTACACTGTGATAAAGCCTGTAGGAAGGAATTGTGTTACAAGGAATTTCAAAGATTACCATGGTACACAAGTGTTTTTGTGTTGGTGATCCACCCAAGCAGTGGAAATAGACGTTATTTGCAGTAGAATAATCCTTGTTAGGATCTCTTAGAAGTGATAATATTTGGCACTGACAACTAATTTTGTATACATTGTACTTTTATAACCATATGCCAGATGGTCACCTTGTGGAAAGATTACAATCAGTAGAATGGGCTTGAGTTGGGGATGTGACAAGCTAAAGCCTACGTGCCTGATTTTTTATTATGAAAAGTTACACATATGTTAAAGCCAATAAGCACTTAAGGGTGAATTGTTGTTACTTTGAATTAAATACTACATGTGTGTTGTTACATGGATTATCATAGATTACCTCAGCATGCAAAGGTTGGGTGTTAGTTACCCCATCTGACAAAAAGGAGTATAGACAATTTGCACGGTGCGAATCCTTGTTGAAAAATTATGTTGTAATATTTTAGATCAACTATAGAGTCAGCGCCCATGCACTGCTCTGCGAGACTTGCTGCAGTTGAGAATAGAATAGAAGCCCCACCCAATCTCCGTCCATTTTTGTCATTGGCTTGTGTTATTGTCCTTCGTAAATGCTGGTTTCTGATTCGTAAATAGGCTTGTTAGTCTCTCCTTAGTACCGCCTTGTCTTCATTTGTAACCTCCCATGGCGACTGGCCCCTTTACTTCGGTTGTTATACGGTACGTGTTATTTAGTCCTGTAAGCACTATTTTCTTTATTGAGTTTCTCTTACTGCAGGGATGACGTGCTTTGCTTGCATTCAGTGCGCCATGCGAGCTTTCTCTGTTCAAGCAGATGGGACAATTGCGGTCACTTCTTTCCAATGCCATAGGTCTCACATTTAAATGCGAGAGATATTGCATTGCAAATATATTTTTCCAAAAAGAGGAGGATCCTAGCTGAGCAGCACTGGAGAAGCTCAGGAGAGAAGGAAAACAGACAGGCAGAGTGTCAGAGGCCACCAAGAGACAATTCAAGCTTCCCGAGCGAGCTTCCTAAAATGGCAATATTCGACCACAAATGCTAATTCCATGACCCCTAGACTGGGAGTACCCCGCAACGCAGATGCACATGTCCTGCTCAAAGCCTTAAGTGGCACAAGCAAACACTTTGAAACGCAAATTATATAACTAACCTGCTCTATGTACACACACCGGCTTTTTGCGATCAGTTACCGTGATTTAGAAGCGCATGACCTTTGTCTTACATCTACTGCAGGTGCATTACCCAGCTAAATTAGCCATCACCTCCTCAGGTCGGTCACTAATAAACATTGCACAATGAATTACATACAGTGCACAATATTTCCGCAGTTACAAACTGTTGCCATGATTTCTTTAACACCGGAGGTGAGACACTTTGCTACCCATCTTTTTAAAATTATAAAGAGACCCGTGAATGTAAAACAAAGCGGAAGGGGCGTATTGAGACCACTAACAGCAGACAGGGCTTCTAAGCTTTTTAAATGTACATTTCCGAACATTTTTCCTAGCAGATTTTAATCGTTCTTTTTTATGTTTAAAATGTGCAACAAGAGAGCTTTAAACAGGAAATAAAAAACTTTCATTGTTTTTCTTCTTTTCATAAAATAAGGCATTTAGGGCCAGATGTAGGTGGCCAATTACCGGTCGGTAACGGCCACGACCGGTAATTGGATTTTGAGATGTAGGAGCATGCTTTACAGAATCGGTATTTTACCGAATCTGTATTTACAGATTCGGTAAAATTACCGAATCGGTAAATACAGACTCGGTAAAAATACCGAGTCTGTAAAAGCATATGTAGGTAGCACATCTTTGAGTGCCGCAGGCCTTTCAGATTCGGTATTTTAACACCCAATCCAATTGGGTGGTAAAATACCGAATCCAGGTGTGCATGTCTGTGTGCCACATGGCGCACATGCCTATTTTTGGGGTGCCAGAGGGTGTCAAAGTGACACCCCCTGCACCCTTGCAAAAATCGGTATTTACCAATTCTATCGGTATTGCCCATTGATTCCTATGGGCTGCAAGGCCCATAGGAATCAATGGGCAATACCGAATCGGTATTTACAGAATCGGTAAATACCGAATCTTAACGATTCGGTATTTACCGACCCTGAAATACCTACATCTCCCCCCCTCTATTTTACCACCTCTTAAATACCGATTCGGTATGAATCGGTATTTAAGAGGTGGTAAATTAAAATTACCTACATCTGGCCCTTAGGGTCAGATGTAGGAAGCCTAATTCCAGTCGGTAACGGCCGAAATTACCGAATTTCGGCCGTTACCGACCGGAATTAGGCTACTGAGATGTAGGTGGCCTAAATTGCAAATTCGGTAATTTACCGATTCGGTATTTTAAGGAATCGGTAAATTACCGATTCCTTAAAATACCGAATTGGTAAATTACCGAATTTGCAATGTAGGGAGCACTCAAATGAGTGCTTTTCCCATTTTAGGATTCGTTATTTACCACCAACTATAAGTTGGTGGTAAATAAAGAATACCTTAGAAAATGCAAATCTGTGCATTTTCAACTGTGCCATGTGGCAGACATACATGCCCTTAGGGCATGTATATGTGCCACATCTGCACACAAGCACGATTCAGGGGTGCAACAGGGTGTCAAAGTGACTCCCTGGCACCCTTGAATGTTTTCCCCATTTTACCGAATCGGTTTTTACCGATTCGGTAATTGCCATTCATTCCTATGGGCGGGAATGAATGGCAATTACAGAATCGGTAAATACCGATTCGGTAAATACCAAATCATACAGATTCGGTAATACTTACCGAATATTTACCTACATTGCATTTACCGATTCTAAAATACCGAATCGGTAAAATTCTGTATTTTAGAATCGGTAAATTTCAATTAACTACATCTAGCCCTAAAAGAGGAGGCTGTGGCTTTAGGTGAGACATAGGTAATTGCCTCTCTGCAGCCAGCCAGATAACCGCTCGCCAGGCTTGCGCCAGCAGCAGGCAGACTGTGTATTATCAGCTCTCCCCTCCTGAAGAGCGCAGGGACCTCCATTGGAAGGAACATGGGTTGGGCATACGAGAGGGAACCTTACAAGAACTAAGAGGAGAGGTACAGGGTTACACTGGACCTGGGCTTTCCCCTGATGTTTCAAACACCAGAGACAGCCATCGTGGTGTCTGCAGTTTTGACACTGTCACAAAAATTGCACCAATCACAATCCACAGCATGAGATAACATCATTTGTGCACGCAGGTTTATGTACAACCAGCTGAGTAGTATGCAGAGCCTGCAGGCCACGTGGGGTTGGATACACCTTTCATAGTTCTGAAATTGACAACATAATATGAAGACAACTGAGTTGCAGAAAGAACATGATGAAAGGATATTTATCAGAAACACTAGTTTATTAATTTTATTAGTTACATTTGTTAGGCGCACAAATCATTCCTGCCGGGATCTCTAGGTGCTGTTGCAATGTGAGCGTAAGGCGAGATTGAACTCCTGAGAGAAGAGCCAGGTTTTCAAGAGTTTTTTTAATGTCGTAAAATCTGTACTTGCTCGAATAGATAGAGGTAGCCTATTTCAATGGTGGGGAACCCAGAATGAGAAGGCGCTGCCTCAGTGCCTCGTTGTTCTGATGCGTTTTGGGCATAGAAGCAGTTGTTCACTCGACCTGAGCTGCCGTGCCGGGGTATATGGTTGCAATTTCTGCCTCAAATAGAAAGGGCCCTTCCCCTGCAACGTCTTGCATACCAGGCAGAGAAGTTTGAAAAGGGCATGTTTTTTATTAGGGAGCCAGTGGAGGGAATGTGGAGAGGGCTCGGAGGGGGAGCGAGGAGGAAGATTTAGTATCAATCTCGCAGCTGAATTCTTCACCACCTGGTGCCTTACCAACAGGCCTTCACTACTCCCTACCAGAAGGGCATTGCCATAATCCAGGTAGCTCATTATTAGTGCTTGTACCAGTGTCTTCCTAACCTGCAGAGGAGTCCATTGAAAAACATTTTTAAGGGTTTGCAGAATACCAAAACAGGTACCAGACACTGTCTTGATATGCTCCTTCATGGAGAGCTTGTCATCCATAATTATTCCCAAGTTCCTTGCACATTTGTTGGGAATGGGTGGAGCACCTAGCTCCGAAGGCCTCTAGTCCTCTGACCAGGCTGTCTGTGCCTTCCCGAACAAAAGAATCCCAGTTTTGGTCATTTTCAATTGAAGACAGTTCTTGGACATCCACAAGGCAACTGTCAGTAGGCAATTTTTAAATCTCATTTTGGTCAGGGTAAGGTCCTGGTCCATGGTGATGGTCAGTTGAGTGTCATCAGTATAGGAGATGGTTTCAAAACTATAAGACCTAATGAGTTGTGCCAAGGGGGCCAGATACACATTAAAGAGTGTCGGGCTCAGGATTGAGCCCTGTGGCACCCCCTTGTCAATATATGATGGGGCTCATGAATACTCGCCCAACTGGACCTGGCCAGTATGTTCTGATAGAAAGTTTTTTTTTTAACTTTATTTTTCATTTTGCAACAATAAAAACATATCATCCACGATACAGCATATAGGGTCACACCCCCGTGTTTGTTGTTGATGTTGATACTCAGTACAGACGATAGCATTGGAGATAGACAATCACCATAGGGGTACATATTCTTCCTTACATATAACACAGTGAGGAACAAGCATGGGATTAACCAAATACATACAGGCTGTACACTTCTAGTATTCTCCCGGCCTCCATTATCAAGTTGGTCTTCCTCCTCCGACCCGCTATACCCACCCTCTGGAGTGTCTTGAGCATCTCCCTCTATCAACACAGAAGTACACAGTTCTCATCATTCCATCAGATCAGCTTGTAGTTTTTCGTCCCTACGTGTAAGTTTCATATGTGCCTCTTCGGCTAGTGTCCACTCACGCACATCCTTAAGCCAGACCAGCAATTCAGGATCTCTCTGTCCCATCCAGGTTATGGCCACCCTACATCTAGCTAACACTAGCATTAATTGTAGTAATTTATAAGGCCATTTCCATTTCTTGGGCTTCCGTACGGATGCTAATAGGCAGTACGGATTGCTCAGGTCTCAACTGAAGGCCCGTACCTTCACTAATCCTACAGATCACTCCCGTTCAGAACTGCCTGACTACTGAGCACTCCCATGCCAGGTGAAGAAAATCCGCATTTTCTGCAGCGCACCTCGGACATCTACCATCCCTGTCACGTGAAATGCGTTTTAATGTTACTGGCGTTAAGTAAGTGCGATGTAAGAAATTGAAGTGCGTCAATTTAAACCTAGCAGTGCAGGAGACAGTGCGTGTAAGTGCGCCACTGTATGCCCACTGCTTCTCTTCCAACTGGGTGCCTAAATCTTTTCCCAGGCAGCCCTGGATGGTGGAACCGGGGACGTGGAGTCCTGCTTTATATAGGAGAGCGATCAGTTTACGACCAGTACCGCACATGAGCAGGATATCTAATGTTTGTGTCCGGTGGGGAATGTCTGGGTATTGTGGCCAGGTGACCTTTACCACCTCCTGGATACCTCTGTAGTGTAGGGAATGTCCCTGCCCTAGACCAAAGCTCTCCGCCGCCTGTTCATAGGTGATAAATGTCTCATTGGGGAAAAGGTCAGCAAGTACTTCACAGCCACCATCCCTCCAGGTCTGAAACAACATATGCATTCCCATTTCTTTAAAGGAGGCCAGTGTCCAGATCTGTAACTCCCTATGGAATGGTGCTTTCCCTAAGACCCTCTCAACGAACCGCTGCCAAATGTCAGCCGTGTGTCTCAGAATGTAGGGGAGAGTCGCCTCCGCCACCCTGCCCTGCATTAGGGCAGTCTGAGGTGTCAGGGTATCCGCCCTGCTGGTCAGAAGGCATTTTTCCCAGTTGTCTGCGTCTGTCAGCCAGTGGGCCGCAGGTTGCAATCGAGCAGCGTAGTAATATAGGTCAAAGCGTGGAGCTTCCAAGCCAACCTCCTCATAGCTGCATATAATAGTGTTTAGGGCTACTCTACTCCTCCTTCCGGCTCATAGCAGTGACATAAGAATCATATTCAGGGTATTGAAGAGGCGCGCCGGTAGCGGGTATAGTGAGTTCTGTAATACATATAGGGTCATTGGGAGCATCACCAACTTGGAGATGGCCAGCCTGCTCATCAATGACAGTGGAAGGGTGTTCCAAAATGTCACCGAGTGCTGTAGGGATGCGAGTACCCAATCTATATTCCTGGCCAGCACTTGTGTATCTGACGACGCAACCTGTATCCACAGGTCTCGGAAACCCTCCCGCTCCCATTTAAGTTCCAGGTCCGGGAGATCTTCTAGGGGCACCGAAGCTAGTCTCGTCAACGGAAAGATCAACGATTTATTACGGTTAAGTCTCCGCCCAGAAACCTATCCAATTGACGCAGCAGTTCAGGTACTGCTACCCGAGGAGAGGCCAAATAAAAAAGTGTATCGTCTGCATACAGGGGATGACATGGCTCGTCTCACCCACCCTGATTCCCCACTGATCCAATTCCGCTCTCACCTGGAGCACCAGTGGTTCTACGGCTAGGGTGAATAATAGGGGCAAAAATGGGCACCCCTGGCGAGTGCCCCTACCCAGCTGCCACTGTTTGGAGCACGCACCCCCGAGATTGACCCTTGCACGAGGCTCCGTGTATAGTATACGGATCCAGCTACAGAATCTTTGTCCCAGCCCCATGACCCGGAGCACCTCCAAAAGGTATCCCCAGTCCACCGTATAGAATGCCTTGGCTAGATCGATGGAAACAAGTAACATCTGTTCTTCCCGACCACGCACTTTGTGCATAATATGATTTAGCCGTCATAAGTTCATGGCCGTGTTCCAGCCTGGGATAAAACTGCATTGGTCCTCTTGCACCAAATACTGCATACAAGTCCCTAGGCGGGAGGCCAACAGCTTTGACAGAATTTTAGCATCGGTGTTGATCATAGTAATTGGCCGGTATGATGAGGGCTCATGGGCATCCCCTCCTGGCTTCAGAATCATACAGATCTCCCCCTGCTTCATACTGGGTGGATGTTCACCACATTTGAAGGCCTCTAGGTATACCTGCAAGAGGAGACGGGGCAAAGTGCCCGCAAAGGCCTGATAAAACTCAGGGGGGTATCCATCACTCCCCGGGGACTTAGCCTGCGGCAAGTGCTGCAACGCAGATCGCACCTCATCCAGCGTTAATGGCGCTTCCAGCTCTTTCCGTACTGATTCAGGGATAGACCGTAGGGTCAGAGCTTGCAAGTATGGGAGATAAGCCGTCGCAGTAACCGCTGGGTCCGCAGTATATACCGTCTGCAAATGGGACTTCAAGACTTGTAGTAGCCCCACCTTGGAATGGATCAGGCCACCAATGGGATCCCGCAGTGCCACTATTGTGGCAAGGGTTTATTCTTGTCGGAGAATCCAGGTCAACAAGTGACTTGATTTGTCCCCTTCCCTGTGTAGGCATTGTCTGTATTGTGTGAAGGTATACTTGTCGAGTCTGTCCCAAACGTCGTGGATGCATGCTCGAATGGCGCGTTCCACAGTCCCGTCCACTGCATCCTGGCCTTCCAGGAGGTTTTGCTCCTCTGTGTGCAGTTCCCGTTGGAGGTGCTTGCGAACCCCACAAGTTAGGTTTAGGCAGGCACCCCTCACCACCGCTTTCAAGGCCTCCCACTTCGTGGCTCTCAATAAATTGTGTCCCTCCCAGTTCAGGTCAATATAATCAGTTATTGCAGGCTGTATGTGTTGCTTCCCTACCGGGTCCTCAAGCACCTCCGCTGACAGCCTCCAGGTCCGGGGGTGACAAGCCGGGGCCCCCAAACAACCACAGAGGCCAAAGGGGAGTGATCAGATACGAAACGTGCCCGATGTGTCACCTAGGACATAGCAATGTCTGGGTTTGCCACTATAATTCTGTCCAACCTGCTGTGAGTGTTGTGAGTGGGGGAGAAACAAGTGTACAATTTCTGAGTTGGGTGTCTCTGACGCCATATGTCCTGGGCCCCTGTATTCGTCACAACTGTCCGGAGCTTCGCTGTCATCCTAGGTTTTGTGCCCCTACGTGGGGGGGGGGGGGACCTGTCAAGATCAGCGTCCAGTACACAATTAAAGTCTCCCACCCAGATCCGTGGGACTTCTAACTCCGACACCAGAACCTCCAGGAGGGCCTGGAAAAAGTCTGGGTCGTCCGTGTTTGGAGCATAGGTATTCAATATAGCGATGTCTCGTCCATCTAACTTAACTCTAAGGAGTATGTACCTCCCGTGGATGTCAACCTCCATATACTGTAGGGTGAATGGGGTCCCCTGGGACACCCACACAAGGACTCCCCTGGCGTAAGTAGAGTGTGGAGTGGAAAACCTGCCCCACCATTTTTTCACCAACCTTTTAGCTCCCTCTTCATTGAGGTGGGTTTCCTGGAGGCACGCTATCGAGTCCTGATGTCTCTGGAGGAAGGACATAACCCTGTATCTTTTGGTACACGTATCCTGCCCTCTCACATTCCAGCTCAACAGTTTAATCCCCATAGGTGATGCGACAACCTGCCTTTGTGTGTCTATCCTCCTGGATAGCTACATTCAACCTGTACCCCGCATGCTGTATAAACAAAATACAAATAAACCATAGAAATAACTCCCAAGAACACCCTCCCACGAGCAATGTGCTGACAACTGTAAATTCATAAATGCTCTTCCCATGCTGGTGCCAGTACGTGCACAGCTGCCCCATCAGCCCAACAGAGGCTGAAAACTTCCCTCAAAGAAAAACTAGGTCTGCCTCCCGACCCAGCCCAGTCGCCATTTTGACAGGTATCAATGCCCTGACCCGCCCTGTTCCATGTTCCTGACACAGCTAAAACCAGCTCTCTTCTCAAACCCAGCGGAGTATACGAGGCATCCGACAGATTGCTTATTCCGCCCCGTTCCTCCCTCCAAGTTTCCTTCCCAGAGGTACATATCGGAGAACGTAGCCCCAAGGTCCCAAAAAGTTAGGTGCTGCCAGGCTATCAAACTGGAACCCCTGTACCTCAAAAAACATTACTGTCACTCCAGCTCTGGAGTGGATGCAAAAGGATCCATACCAGTCTCTGGGACTACATGATTGGTCGGACTCAGAGTCTCAGGCACTAGTCCCATTTCCGGAGTGTCCGTCAGAGTCTCCGGGGAAGTCACTGGAGTCCGAGGTTTTCACTCGCAGGGCTCCATCATCACCTTACGAGATGCTCTGTCTTTCTGCTTGGGCGCCGCTAACAGACCGGTTCCTGCGCCTGCACCTCCGACTCCTCGGGGGCCTGGTCCCCCTTGTCTTCCGGGAACCCCTACGCTCCTGCTCAGGAAGTGCCTCTCCTCTAATTTCTAGCCACTCCCAAACTTCATCTGGGGAGTCAAAGAAATGGGCTTTTCCATGGGATAGCACCTTTAATGTCGCAGGTTATAGTAACATGTACTGGAGGTGTAGTTCTCGCAGCTTTTGCTTGATGACGAGAAATGATTTCCTCTGTTACTGCACCTGACGGGTATAATCCTGATATATTGAAACTTTTGCATTATTATAGGTGAGATCCGGTGCTTCTCTTGAGGCTTTTAGTATACAGTCCCTATCCCGGTAGTTCAGGATTTTGGCTATGAGGGCCCTGGGCGGTGCCCGCAGCGGAGGGACCAATGCCCTATGGGCCCTCTCCACCACAAAGACCTCCGAAAGACCAGTGGTGCAGAACTTGGTGCGTATCCAGCGCTCCAGAAAGCACTCAGTATTGCCCTCCTCCGCGAGTTCTGGAATACACAGGACCCTGATATTGCTGCGGCGGGCCCTTCCTTCCGCTTCCGGCGCTCCAGCGCCCTGGTGGTGTTAGTCAGACCTGCTACTTCAGAGACGCCACTTCTGCTTGAAGTTGCACAATGTCCCCCTCTACCATTGAGACCTTGTCAACCACCTTCCGCAGGTCTGCCCTAAGCAAATTTACGTTGATGGAGATAGTTTCAATCTGCTTTTCCAGGGCGGTTCGTGACCCCTGAATGGCCTCCAGGAGCTCCGCTCGGGATGGTTCATTAGCAGCCTCACCACCCCCCTCCAAGCCTGTTTGTCGGGTGATCCGTTGCGTGGGGAGGTGCTGAGTAATATATTGAGTGATTTTGTTGGGGTTAGAGGCGCGGGCCAGTTTGTCTTTTCCCATGTTTCAGGATGGCCATGCTTCCCGCGTTGCACATTCCAGAGCTCACTCCAGTGCTCCCAGAGGGCTGGTGTCATACCACCTATTCCCCCTCTATGGCTGACGGGTTACTAGATGAACAGAATTAGGGCTCCCCGCAGGCCCCCAGATGGCGTGCCAGTCTTAGTCCGCGGCCGGGTGGTACCTGCCCTCGCAAGGGGCAGATGGGAACCCCATTCTAAGGCACACCCCAAAGCGTACGTGAACGCAAAGGCCCGGTCCCGCAGATCTCCCGGAGCTGCTCACCTTGATAGGACTACTGCTCAGGTGTGCGCAGAGTGGCAACTTGTTCTCCATGCTCACCCTGATCGCCAGCGGGAGTGCCTGCAATTCGCTGCGATGTGCCCCACGTTCTGGAGGCGATCCACGGAAGCGGATATCCCAGCGTCGCGGCGTTTCAGCAGAGCCCCCCGCATCAGCTGTGCCACCAGTAATTATAGTCCAGAGTCCCCACAGGGGCCGCCCTGGTCCGGTACCTCCAGGGCATCCAGCAGGGCAGAAGCATGCATCGTACGTTCCCTCTGAACGAGCGCCCCAGGAGCCGACCTCCGCCGGTGTAATCCTCTAAGTGTAGGGTGGTCCCAGGTCAGCAGTGGTGCACCAGCTCAATTGCGGTGGGGTGTCAGATTCACTATGCCAGGGCTCCCACTGCCCAAGGGGCCCCCCACCGTTGGCAATTACTTCAGGCAGCTCAAGTCGGGCACACCCTGGCCGCACAAAAGCCACAGCCTCCGGCCGTCCTCAACAGGGGCCTGCAGGGCAATACCCTCTTGATGCGCTCCAGCGTCAAGGCCCTCTGCAGCAGGGAGTAGGCAGCGGCTATTCGCTTCCCAGGATGGCTGCCTCAGATCAAGCCCCCTACAGCTCTCTGTCGCCGGTGAGTCTCGCGGCCCACCCTCCGGGCCGCCATCTCACGCAGGCACAGATCCGGCGGTGCAGGAGACCCACCTCGCTCTGTGAGGCCCCCAATGCCAACAAAGGCCCCCTCGACCTCCAGCAGGGCTCCCGGTGCATCGGACTGCAGGGCCGCCGTCTCTCTTAGGCCATCTGCAACGCTGCCGGGCACAGGCCGCAGCCACTGCCTCGCATGATCTGCACCCTCCAGGCAGCAGTCAGGGAGCTCGGCCGCAGCGTCCGGAGATCAGGATTTTGTCTGGGTTCTCCCCCTCTCAAGAGGCCCCCACCGCACGCAGGACCCCAGCCATGGTCACAGGGCAGCCGTGGGCATCCAGGCACAGGATGAATCAGGATATTTGCGACAGGCCGGTCGAGAGCCGAAGGAGCTCGGGGCCTGTCGGCCATGTTGCTTGGCCACGCCCCCACGTTCTGACAGAAAGTTAACCAGCCATTCCAGTGCTTTGCCTCTGATACCAAACTCTATGAGTCTATGCACTAGAATCTGATGGGAGATGGTATTGAATGTGGTCGAGAGGTCTAAAAGAACTAACATGGTCGCTGATCCTTGATCAAGTGCCAGTTTGATGGTGTCTGTGACCTCCACAAGTGCAGCCTCTGTACTGTTAGAGGAGCGAAAGCCCGATTGGGAATAGTCGAGTAAGTGATTGGATTCCAAATATGATGATAGTTGTGCATTCACCACAGATTCTAATATTTTAGAGAAAAAAGGGAGAAGGGAAATGGGTCTGTAATTTACAAAGTTCTGAGGGTCTGCTGTGTTTTTTTTATTTTTTTTAAGTGGCTTAATATATGCTTCCTTCCGTTTACAGGGTATACTAGCCAATTTTAGGGAGAGATTACGTAGGTCTGTGAGTGCAGTACACAGAATAGGGGCTAAAGTGGTGATCACGTGAGGGGGTCCTGGGTCTCTCAGGAACCCTGATTGTATCGAATTAATAAAGGCTAAGGTCTGCTCCTCAGTTATTGGGCTGAAACTTTCCAACATACACACAGGTGTGACTTCTATGGATTCCTGCGTGATGGAGCCTCTTAGGTTTGAGAATGTGTTATAGATCATATACATTTTTTGTTTAAAGTAGGCTTCAAGGTTATCACAGTGCACTTGGGATGTCGGAATGGTTTGATTGCCACTCTTAGGATTTGTACATTCTTTAAGAATTATAAACAACTCCCTGGATTAATTTTTTGCAGTTAATTCTCTCTGCAATGTGGGTTCTTCTGGCCATATTACAATGTTTGAGGTACATTCTCAGTGCGCTTTTATTGGCTAGTTTGTCCTCGTTGGTTTTGTACTTCCTCCAGATCCGTTCCAGTCTCCTTACTCTGGTCTTCTCCTTCCTTAATACCTCAGAATACCAGAGAGCCGGGGGATGTTCGCCTCAAGACTTAGGGTTTCTTAGTGGCGCAATGGAGTCAAAGGCCTGTGTAAGTGAGGCCTCAAAGGCTGTCAGGGCCAGATTAAGTTTAGAGCTTGAAGTTATTCTGTTCTCGTTGCGTATTACTTCACCTTTGAATAGTTGAGCCTGAAACCGCATCTTCTTTATTACAAATGAAAGTTTAGGGTGTTTAACTATAGGTGCTGTCAGAGTGGCTCGTGATGGCCTCGATCTATACCCACACTGTAGCCATCTTCAAACTGTATTTCTGCAATGTAAAATTGGAAATGAGATTAAGCATGTACCCTAGGCAAAATAGAAGATATTTAGATTTTATTGTGATTTACCAGGGAGGTAGGTAGCTTAAACCTGGACGAGCTTCAAGCTGCAAAACGATTGCAGCAGGCAAGTCCCTTTTTAGGTCTCGCCTGTCGATGCGCATGCGCATCGAGCAAGCGAGACTATAGGGGCTCATCCACACTTTATCTAACTTGCAAGGAATCGTGGCGATTCCTTGCAGTGCCCGTGACTTTTAAGCTCAATGCGCATGTGCATTGAGCTTAAAAGCGCGTGCACAGCCGCCCGCATTCCTCCGACACCTTTGAAGTGAAGCTTAGCTTCACTTCAAAGGCCCGGCTTGTTCACACCCACATGCCGCTCTGCCCTGCTCCGCCCCCTCCCCTGAGTCATCCTGCCTGCCCTCGACGTTCCCCCCGCCCCCTCCCGCCACGCAATGCCGAGAGCTTGTCGTACTTGGAAACGCGTGCATGTACTACTGTTTGCAAGGAGTTCTTCAGCATGTGCGGCGTTTACCATCGCTCCCGCAAGGTAAACGCTGTGCAAATCTCACCCCGTCTAAAATTTGCAGTCTCCTGCCTACCTCCTTCCATCTCTCAAGTTAGCCTCCCATAGTCCCGTTTCCATCCTAGTTTTCCCTCGGGCCCATACCTGCCTTCTGCCCAGTTTCACCTCCCGCCTCAGTTCCTGCTAGGACCAGTGCAGTCGGTGGGGGCATCCCCCTCCCCCTGTTCCCTCCTCTGCAGCACACACAGCTCTGCCTAGCTGCAGTCAGCGCTGACTGCTGTAGAGATCAGCCTGCTCCGCTGTTAGGCTTGCAGGTCCGCCATGGAAGGAGGGGGGGGCGGGGCGGCTAATGAGTAAGAAGGATCCGTAAGCTCTCCCAGGGCTTGGGTAGGTAACAGCTCTGTGCACCAATCGCCTGGGCCCCCTTTCTGTACCCAGCTTACTGCTCATTTCATCTAACGTTTCTTTCCCCTCCACTCATACAAAGGCATCAAGGCCTGTGTCTTCGTCGTAAAAATAGCACTTCGTGTTTGTGTTTAACCGATAGCCGAAGAGTGGCGTATTTCCCGTCATTTGTCAGCTATTGAGGTCATCCCATCTGTGGCGACCTGACTTTCTACTTTTAAATGATTCACAGTTGTAACTGGTCGACTGGACTGTGTACCAGGTAGGAATTTCGAAATGTCCCCCCCCCCGCCCCCGCCCCCTCTATTTGGATAGCTGCAAGAGAGGACACAACTGTTTCTGCGCCCCACCCGCCCCCTCCCTGCACCGCCATTTTCTGTCCTCCCCCCTGCCCAGGTCCTCACAGTGGTTCAAATGGTGGGGTCAGGCCGTGGGGGGTTCTGTGGTCTCAGGGGAGTGTTTGTCAGACTCGTCATTGATTTCTGGTCCCTCAGCCCCTTCGTTTTACGACTCTGCAGCTGTACATTAAAAAAAAAATTAAAATCAAAAGCTCCGGTGACACTTCAGGAAATATAAATGTCTGAGCATG
The DNA here is from genome assembly GCF_964261635.1 of Lissotriton helveticus. Taxonomy (NCBI): domain Eukaryota; kingdom Metazoa; phylum Chordata; class Amphibia; order Caudata; family Salamandridae; genus Lissotriton; species Lissotriton helveticus. The sequence continues at coordinate 338,985,346 of NC_136065.1, read as the reverse complement.
CTTTTCAGAGTCTGCGACTTAAATCACGGCCCGGTCCTGACGTGCACTTCCGTGGAACCCGCCATGTTGTGGCCACCTTTTGTTTGAGGGCGCTCGTAAATTTAAATAACAAACTCTCTCTTCGCATTCTGTGGCAGTCGGTGCCAGACAGCCTTAATCCTCGGAGGGGCGTTATGCTGTCCGTCTGAGGCAGTTTACAGAGGCCTCGCGAGGTGTGGACTCTCTCTCTTTCTCATCCTCTTCTTGTGGCCCGTGTTTCTCCCCCTCTCACTCTCGCCCCAACCTTCTCTATGTCCCCCCTCCTTCTTTGCCGTTCCCTCTCTCTTTCCTCCAACCATATCCCTTCACTTTTTCTCAAAATCTTCCTCTTTTAACCCTAGCTCTCACTCTCTTTGTATTTCCCTGTCTCACGCTCCCTCATTCTCCAGTCTCGTGCTGTCTCTCTCCTCGCCTTTGCCCACTCTTTCCTCCTCGCCCAATTTGCTCGCAGGCTCTCGTTTTCTTCCTTCCTCTTTCCTCTCGATTTCACTGCCACTCTGTCATCCCAATTCCTTTTTTTTCTATTTCACTAACTCCTTCCGCCTTCCCCTCTCTTATACTCCATATTTCTCTCTGAGACAGGCAAGGTCTCCTTTCCCCTTCTTTTACCCATTTCTTCACCTTTCACTTGCATCTTTCTTTCCCTCCTTCCACCTTTTGCGCTTTATCTCCTATTCACCACGTTCTGCATATTTTTAATGCGCCCACCTCTTTTTAATCTTTCTTTCTTCTTTAGTTTTTTCTATCTTTTCTCTACTCTCTTCTTTTTCCATGTCTTTCTCGAATATTCTCTTTTTTTCTGGCTCCTGCTGCACCATATTGTTTGTTCTTTCATTTGCCACACCTACTTTGTGCTTCCTTTCCCTTACTTCTTATAATTTCCTCATATGCTTGAATTGAAGTGAGTGCAATTTAGCGAAACAAACGTAAAGTACAACCTTTTTTTTTCGCTATAAAATTTGGACACATTTTAATTAGGTGAGTTGACATGCCCCATGCCCTGCTGAGAAATTAAACTACTACGTATGACAGAAATCCCACATTAGAGGATCATCCATGTACTACATTCAAAGATCATCCATAAATTCAGTTCAGTGTCCCTCTTCAAACATCCAACATGGATCGAGAGATACGGAGCCCTGCTGCAGCCTATTAACAAACTCAGTAACTGTGGAAGCAACCAACAACTGGGGAGGAGTTGCATGGCGCTGTGCAGAAATAAAGTCGCGTGTTGAAGCGTATTGCTCACCTCTGCTCCTTAAATTTAAAGTGAAAGCAGCACCGTTTATAATTAAATAAAACAGCATCAGACATGCTGCTTGAGCCATGAAAAAACACCTGTGACTAACAACACGAGTGGTCACCATATTTAATAATAAAGCTGAAGCCTAGTGCCGAGCTAATGAAGAGATAAAGTGCGATTTGCCTCTGAAAATATTAAATGCCGTCCAAAACATGAACCGTGGTTTCACTCGCTGATGCACACAGCAACTCCGCGGCGCTGACGCGCACAGTTGGATTTTAAATTGCGTGCCTACTTTACAGTTTACTCACTGATGCGCACAGCAGCTCCATGCTTTCTTGCAGACTCGCACAGCAGCGCTGATACGCACATCTTGATTTTAAAACTGCGTGTCTAGTTTACAGTTCACTCGCTGATGCGCACAGCAACTCTGCTGACGCGTTTAGCTGGATTTTAAATTGCGTGCCTACAGTACAATCGCACAACACTTTAGTACAAGTATTGCGTGTCTACTCTGCAATCTTTTCGCTGATGCGCACAGCAACTCTGAGTGCAGTCTCTTTCAATCGCTGACACACACAGCACGTTCCCATCTAATTGTGTGTATACAGTACAACATATTATATCCTATGTCTTCATTAACAATATAGTGTATCTGTACTGAATATATATCCAGCATTTCAGACTGCATTTCAGAGCTTTTAGAAATGTTTATGGCTTTTTTTTTTTGAAATTCTTTAGCATTGGCTACAGGAAACAAAAATGCTAAAGATTTACAAAAAAAACCCATAAACAATTCTAAAAGCACTAACTCTAATGCTGCGAGACCTATTGCATTTTCAATGCTTGTTGTTTCTGCAGTGTGAACATGTTTTGATTCAGGTTCTTTGCCTTGATAGCAAAGCACTTCTGGTCCCATGCAGATGGTAGTGAAGTGTAAGTGGTAGAAAATATGTTTTCAAACCTTGTCTGTAACTATTGCCTTCTGTCTACCTTGAGTATTTTCACAGGAACATTTAGTGAAGATATGGGGAAGATCATGTGGCTGCCATGCATACATGTATATATCCAGCAATACAATATTACTGATGACACCAATGCAGTTGTTGCCATATGGAATTAGTGAGCTCATGGTGAGCCACACCTCACCACCCTCACCGCCCTACTCCAGTAGGTTTGCACAGTACAAATACCCGTTATGTGTTACAAACAAACCTACATACACATAGCCTGCCTTGTCTTTATACAAATCAACATTCTGAGATGCAGATGGCTTTGACAGCCACCAAGAACTGTCGGCTGCCACGTCCACCCACCTCTAGTTTACCTAGCTCCATTTAGAAGTCAGTGGATGGTGGTCTTCTTGATGGCAGAGCTGCCGCTAGTCACTGTTGGGGCAACAACCCCATTTAGAACTGCCTCTCTGATTCCACATCACATCTGGGCCTGAAGTCCTCAACACTGTGTTAGCAGACACGGATAAAGTAAAAATGTCCTGCATGCTAAGGGACATTAATATATACATTGTTTTATTTTCCGAGGACAGACTCTACTACTTTTATAGCGTATTATTAGGGGGGGGCACAGATAGGTTCACCATGCTTATCCGCCCGAGCTGATTGGTGAAAGGCTCAAACTATAAACAATGACAGACATTTTCAGATGGATAATCCGCCAGATATTCACCCCAAATATTTTAGACTTTAATAGATCATACTGTGTCTGGTGCATGATTTGTGTGCACTTGCAGCTGTGCAGCTGACTGATGGAGGAGGCCTTGATCCGTCCACTTCATGCTGCGAGTCCTCTTCCCGGATGGATTGTAACAGGTTCAGGAGGCTGGTCCTCAAAATATGATCTCTAGGGGTTTTCCTTTGAATATTGTTGGGCCAGAAAGCCTTGCTAACAAATTAATTTGTCATTTTCTGTGTTAAAACTTTTTGGGGCTCTCAAAAATTTGATTATGCTTTCAACATTGAATGTCACTTGATGCCTAATATCCACAGCGATGATGCAGATTTTTTTCTCCAATGTAGAATATGCTTTTTCATCGGTTTAGGTCGAGCCTGGGCAGCATATGCGTTGCTCTGCGAGGCATGCTGTATTAGAGTATGCACATGAAGCTCCGCCCACTCCCTGGCCATATTTTTCATTGGCTTCTGTCTTTGTCCTTTGTAAAGTCTGGCTTCTGATTTGGTAATCGGCTTGTTAGTCCCTCCTTAGTACCGCCTTGTCTTCACTTGTAACCTCCCATGAGGACTGGCCCTTTTACTTCCGTTGTTACACTGTCTGTGTTATTTAGTCTTTAAGCACTATTTCTTTAGTGAGTTTTGTCTTACTGCAGGTACAACCCGCTTTGCAGCAACATTCATGACGCCATGCGCGCTTTCACTTTCCAAGCAGCCGGGACAATGGCAGCCGCTTCTTTGCAATGCCATGTCTCACATTTAGGAGAGTTTGAGCTATTGGCATTGTAAATGACAATTGCTTCAACTCTCGCAAATGCGACACCTATTACTTTACAAATCTTTTTTTTGTGGGTTGTTTCCAAGTGTCCCATGTCTCGCTTGAATTTAATAGGAGCCAAGCCCTTTTTTAGATGCGACTCGCCTAAAGAAAGGGCGTGGCTTCTATTTAGTGCAAGCACAGCATGGGGCGCTTGAAAACAAACGATATTTACAATTCAATAGGTCTTGCATTTGCAAGAATTTAAGCTATTGACATTTACAAAGTCAATAGCTCAATGTCTCGTAAATGCGAGACCTATTGAATTGCAAATGCGTGTTATATATTTGCAAACTTATGACTATGTCTAATGGTTATCTAGAAGGAAAGCGTACAATCAGTACTATAGGTAGGCCTCGGGTGGTTAAGGTGACAAGTCAATGATAACAGCTATAGGCTTGACTGTTGTGCATGGAAACGTTATGCCTGATGCCATATGTCCAGCCTATTTATTATGAAAAGGTATTACAAAGGCAGTATCCCCACTTGATTTATACTGAAAAGCTTACGGTAAAGCCAACAGGGCTCGAACACTGACTTGCTATCATATTATACTAAAGACCATAAAAAGGTATTTGGTTATATGTAATCTCACAGATTACCATACCTGACAAGGGTTTTCGTGTTGGTCACTGTTAGAAATCGTGTCTCTAGTTGGCAGAGGTATGCACCCTGTCCAATCCTGGTCAGGTAAGTCACAACACAATCCTAAATTATCCTGTGCTGAACCCCGGTAGCTTGGCAGTGAGCTGGCAAGCTTAACTTAGAAGGCAATCTGTAAAGTATTTGTGCAGTAGCTCATACAACAACACAGTAAATACACCACAAAAAAACTCCACAATAGCTTAGAAAAATAGAGAATATTTATCTGAGTAAAACAAGTCCAAAATTATCAAAATCCATTAAGTAGATGTTGAGATATGTAATGTTGAAGAGATAAATGCAATAAAGTGCTTAGAAGCAGGTTGCGCTGAAAAAGGTAACAGCAGATTGCAAGGGACGGGTGCAAATCTAAAGTTCAGGCCAACTGCGATGGAGCGCCGGCAGGCCACAGAGACCCACTTGGGCTGGCTGAACACAGTACATTGGATCTTGGGGCGCAGCCTGCACAGCGAGGCTTTGCATCGGTCGGAGTCAGTTCCAAGAGGGTGTGCGACGAGGCTTTGCTTCGGCTGGCGTCAGTTCTTAGAGCGGTCAGCTGTGCAACAAGGCTTTGCAGTGCTTCGCTCTGCTTGTTGTCGGATTTGGCAGAAACTCAGCTGCAGAACCCACTTCGGAAGGCTCAGAATTTGAAGTAGGCTCCTCGGGAAAACGTAGGACTCTCAGGCAAAAATAGGGCTAACAAAAGGCTGAGTCCGGCAGCACCAGCAGGAAGTTTTTTGTGTGGTTAAGACTTCCGAAACAGAAGGCCAGCTAACAAGCCCTTGGAGATCACTTTAGAGTGAAGGCAGCTCAGCTCTCCTTCCAGCAGTAGTTTGGCAAGTAGTTTTATTTATTTATTTTTTTAAAACTGTTTTTATTAAAACAATAAGAAATGTGGCAATACATACAGTTACATTTATCTCAAATGTGTTCTTAGCTCAGTTAAGTCACAGTACACGTTTTAAAGCATATCTTCGTTAGTTGCAGTTCGACCTCGTTACCTCACTAATTCTTAGCCCCATTTTAGTCCTAATGCTGTCCTTACCCTTCTTCTTCTTCCTCGTCTGAACAATCTACCTCTGATTCTGGCAGTGGATCACATATGTCTCCTCTAAATGTATTCCATGCTGCCCAGATTTTATTCCACTTCCGTGGGCTGCCCCTGGTTGCATACACTGTTCGTTCAGTGACCATCGTCAAATCCATATTCCTGCATCATGTTGACAACGTTGAGCCTCCGCTGCCCCCCATTTCTGTGCAATGTCTCGTTTAGCAATTAGGAACCCCAACGTGACCCAAATTTGCATATAACGTGAAAGGTCGTTAGGCTCACACACATTTAATAAACACCTTCTCGGGTCTGGTAAGAGTGACACTTTTGTTGTTTGTGATATGGTGCGTAGTACCTGCCGCCAATAGCTTATCAAAACTGGTTAATCCCATAAAGTGTGTAACAGTGTGCCCTGCTCCCCGCATCCTCTGAGGCAGAATGGATGTGTTGCTCTCTGTAGTTTGTGTAAGGTGGTCCTGGTATAATATATGCGGTGCAAGATTTTAAGCTGTACTAGCCGGAGCCGGCTAGACATTCCCACCTCTTTAGGCGATGCCAGCGCTTCCTGCCATTCCTGATCATCTAATTCTCCCACAGCTGTCGCCCATTTGTCTCTTAGTGTGGTTGTCGGATCTGGTAAATTAGTGAGTAATTTCCGATACGTAAATGAGGTGGCCTTTGTTTCCATGAAATCTGTGAGTAGCCGGTCTTCCATCGGGGAAGCCTCTGGAATCTCTGTGTCTGGCGGTATGGCCTTTAATAAGGCGTGACGTATTTGCATATATCTGAATTTCTCGGTCGTTCTCAGTTGGTATTGTTGTTGTAGTCGCTCAAAGGGCATCACCGTTCCCTTATCCCACAAATCTCCCACTGTGGAGATGCCTATGTTGTCCCATTGTGTGAAACCCTTACTCCGTCGCAGGTGTCCTAATACCTTGGTATCCCATAATGGAGTCCGTTTGGTTATCACCCCTCTCCAGCCCAGCCGAGTCTGTGCCGCATACCAAACCTGGACAGTGTGTTTAGTAGGGCCGAGTAGTTTCGACACCGAGCCCTTGTTATAAAGTACTGCTAGCATATTATTCGTTCCTAGTTGTTCCCTATCCGCTCTGTATGCTGGGCCACCTTGGGGTATATGGATCCAGTGATTTATTATTTTAAGTTGTGCCGCCCAATAATACAAGCGGAGATCTGGAAGTGCGATCCCCCCGTCGTACCAGCTCTTATATAGCTTCGCTTGGGCAATACGGGCTGGTCTGTTACCCCAGAGAAGAATTGATACTTGTGCCGCTACTTGTTGAAAATAGCGGGGTGATATTGCTTCAGGCGTATTCTCCAGGATGTAGAGGAATCTAGGGAGCGCTTTCATTTTGTACAGTGCTGTTCTTCCGAGTAGTGTAAGGGGCAGTGATGCCCAGTGTGTCACGTCTCGTTTCAGCCTCTCTAGTGGTGGCGTTAAATTTTTGGCAAAGAAGTCGGCTGAGTTTCTGGTGATGTGTATTCCTAGATACTTAAAGGAGTTTTCTGCTATCAATAATGGGCAATTCGTGGGGAGTGTCGGCGGTGGTCCTTTAAGTATGAAAATTACCGATTTAGTCCAGTTGATTGTATATCCCGAGAGCCTCCCATGAGAATTACAAAGAGTAAGAAGTTCCGGTATGCCACTCTCCGGCTCTGTAAGATATACTAACATATCATCCGCGTAGAGTGAAAGGCGGTCTTCCCATCCCTCCCTCCAGCCGATTCCCTTAAGTAACGGGGTCGCTCTAATCAGTGTTGCCTGGGGTTCCAGTACCAGTGCAAACAATAGCGGGGACAAGGGGCACCCTTGATGCCTGCCCCGAGCTAGTGGTGTTTCCTCTGATAAGTGGCCGTTAGCCGTTACCCGGGCTACGGGTTTGGTATATAGGAGTCGTATCCATGCGCAGAATGCAGGGCCAAAACCCACACGTTTCAGTACTCCAAATAAATATTTCCATTCTACCATATCGAATGCCATTCTCGCATCCAGTGATAATATCACCATCGGGCTCGTTAGGAGTGGGGCTCTCGCCAGCGCTCCCTGCACGCGCCTCAAATTAAGTGCTGTGTTTCTATGAGGTAGAAAACCGGACTGGTCCGGGTGTATTCATTGTGGTAGATGGACCATCAACCTATTCGCCAATAATTTCGCTAGGATTTATGCCTCTGCGTTTAATAAAGAGATTGGGCGGTATGATGCACATTCTTCCGGTGGTTTCCCAGGTTTGGGGATCGCCACTATTGTCGCGATATGTTGGTCCAACGGAAGTTCGGCTTTCTCCAAACTCTCCTTATACATCGCCAACAGGGGTGGGCCTAATGTTTCCAGCATTTGCTTAAACCACTCTATGGGTATCCCGTTAGGTCCCAGCGCCTTTCCTGATTTCAACGCATTGATTGCTGTTTGCAATTCTTCAAGAGTTAGTTCCCCTTCCAGCTCCAGTGCTGTCTCTGGTGCCAGAGTTGGCATCTCTAGATGCTCAAGGGCATCTTGTATCTCTACCTCCGTTAGTGGTGTGGTTGGAGTGTATACCTCTCTAAAGTGTTCAGCTAGCAATTGCACTATTCCTTCTGGGTGTGAGCACATATATCCCTCCCGTGATCGTAATTGTTGTATGCCCGTCGTACCCTCTCCTTTCTTATCTAGCCATGCCAGCATTTTCCCAGCCTTGTCTCCTATATCGTAAATTTTATGTTAAGTCATTGTAATGTTGGTCACGGTCTGTTTTTCTAGGTAATCCTTGAACTGCTGTTGGCGGATTTTCAGGATATGTGCTGCCTCTTGAGTTGGATGTAATGTATAAGCTTTATCCGCGTCCGAGAGTCCCAGTTCTAGTTCTGTCAGTTCCCTTTGTTGTAACCGCTTGTGCCCAGTGATGGATGCAATGGCCTGCCCCCTAAACACCGTTTTGTAAGCTTCCCATACTGTTATAGCAGAGTCCACCGACTCCGTGTTTTCCTCGAAGTAGTGTTTGGTTACTGTGCAGAGTCCTTTCTTGATGGCAGGGACCTTAAGGTAACCTGGATAGATGGGGTATATACGACGACGCGCTTTTTCTTGACATGTGAGTGTCAACATAATCTGGGAGTGATCTGAAATGCCTCTTGGTTTTATGTCAACCTCCTCGACAGTTTGAAGGTTTATGCCCAATAATAGAAAATAATCTATCCTGGAAAGACTGTTGTGTACCATGGAGTGATACGTGTATTGCTGTGTATTAGGATGTGTGTGTCTCCAGATATCTATGAGACCGATTGCTTCTATGAATCCTTGAAATCGTGAGGGTCCAGGTGTTTGCGTTCGTGCCGGATATCTGTCTGACGCTGTATCTATCGTGGCGTTAAAATCCCCTCCTATGATGAGGTCCCCCTTTGGCAGTGTGAGTAGGAAGTCGCCAAGCGCCGGTATGGCGATTGAATGGAGCACTGGCGGGATGTATACACACTATAATTAGGAGTCTGCCCTCCCACTGGCCCTGTACTGCTGCGAATCGACCTTGATCGTCAACCTTAGTCTGCAGGACCATGAATGGTGATGTCTTTCTAATCAGGATGCCGGTTCCCCTGGACCCTGAGGAAAATTCAGAGTGTGCGATCATTTTGTATCCCCATCTGTCTAAAGCTTTGCATGCCGTCCCTGTGAGGTGCGTTTCCTGGAGGAGTGCCAGTTGCGGGCCATGGCGCTTCAGAGCGTGAAGTATCAATCCCCTCTTTATCTTGTCCCCAAGCCCTCTTACGTTCCACGTTAGAATTTTAAGGGGGTGTACCAGTGTTTCCTGTGTCGCGTCCCCGGGGCCATTGGGTATTGAGCTCGACGCCATATGTAATGCTTGACAGTGAGAAGTATCCCATTCTCTGGAGTGTAGATAGGTGTTTCACTGTATAGGTGCCATTGGGACCCGTGAAAATGTGTAGACAATGTTCTTCATGTGTGTAATAAAGCCAGATCTCTGGTGTGTGTCATTTCACCTTCATCAAAAGTCTGCCTCGTGCTCGCTGCGCTTCCCTATGAGCCTTGCCACTAACTATTGCTAACCAATTACTAAAAGTACCAACTGTCCCCCCCTCATCCCTCCCTGCTTAGCGGTATTGAACCTACCCGCCTCCCCAACTCAGCAGAGTGCTCCTGCCCTCCCAAAAACATAGTACTTGCTTGTCCGGGGGAAGAGGTCCAGTGGTGGCCTCAGCCCTTCTGGCCCTCCGGGGCCCACCTTGGCCCGTCATCTCGACCGGCCCAGACCGAGTCGTGTTATACGTTATTCATCTCTGTTGATCAGTTCGCCGGTGTCCTAACAAATGGTGCGTGCAACGTTCAATGGTCTATCCTTTCTCCTGGTTCGGTGTTTGTTCCGATTCCAAAAGCCTTGGTCCTTGTGTTCCGGGGTCATCCTCTTCTTCTCGTCGGCGGCGGTGCCTGCTTCCTCGATCTGGGTTTCCCACCGTTCGCCATCCTTCAATCCAATCCTGTACTGCTTCAGGCGTGTCGAAGAACCATGTCCGTCCATCCGCGACGACTCGGAGCTTTGCAGGGAAGATCATAGAGTAGGGCAGTTCCTGGGTTCACAGTATTTGTTTTACCTCCTGGAAACTTCTCCTGCGTCTAGACACTGCTGCAGTGTAGTCTGGGAAAAAAGTTATTGTGGAGTTTTGTATTCGTACGGGCGGAGAGACCCTTGCCGCCTGCAGGATGGTGTCCCTATCCCTGAAATTAAACAGTTTTGCGAGTACTGGTCTGGGGGGGTCCTGGCTTTGGCCTGCCGCCAGGCACCCTGTGAGCTTGTTCTATTGAGAAGAAGTTGGATAGGCCCTTGGGTTGGAGTCTGGTCTTCACTAGTTCTTCCACATAGAGGTCCATCGCTTGTTTGCCTTCCGTCTCCAGTATGCCGATTATACGTATGTTGTTCCGTCTTGTACGTCCTTCCTGATCATCGAGCTTCTCCGCAAGCATTTTCTTTTCTTTTTGAAGTTGAGACTGCTGATTGTAGCTCCGATGTATCCGTTATCAGCGATTTCGTCACTATCGCCACTTCCTTCACTCTGTCCGTCATTTTATGCAGATCAGCTTGCAGTAGTGAAACGTCGGTTGAAATAGAGCCCACCGTGGTTTGTACTCCAGATAGCACCCCCATGATGTCTTCCAAAGTGATTTTTTTTCCCCGTTCCGTCCCCCTCTGGGCTTTTTCCTGTAGGTGTGCGTCTGTCTAATTTTGGGCTGTTGAGTTATTTTTGAAGGCGAACGTGTCGAGTTTAGCCTGTGTGGCGCTGTGTTTGGGGCCCCGTCCTGCCATGGCATTTTCTGCGTGGAGCGGGTAATTTTCTGTGATATGGGAGTCTGCTGCCTGGTAGGGTGGGGACGGGGAGGCTGTGGTGTGCCAGGTACGTCGTCCCTCTCTCACCCGAAGGAGCCAAGCGTCCCGCACCACCGCTGTCCCGTGTTTGTCCTTGTTTCCCGTAAAAGATATCGTTTCCTGCTTCGGGCCCCTTTGTACCGCTGTTTTTTCCTTTTTTTTTTTTTTCTGTTCCGCTGCACCTCTTCTCTCGTGTGCCCTTCGCTGCAATGTAGTGTGCAGTGCGACCTTCCCACTAAGGAAGTCAGTGGTACGCCACTTGCCACCGCAATCTCATGTGCCCGGGGGGGGGGGGGGGGGGTTTGTGCTGTACTGTGCAGGGTTAAGGCGGTCCGATTCTATGACACCCGCGGAATGTGTTTAGGCAGCTCAGTGCGCAGTTTACAAGGCCGCCGCGGCCCCGTGCTAGTCTGTACAAAGTGTTCTCTCAGGGCCCGCCCGCGCCCATTTCGGGAGTCTTCAACCGGCTGGTTAAGTTAGTATCTGCGCCGTTAGTGGGCTGTGCGGAGGGGGGGCTTTTTTTCGCTGCTGTGGGGTCAGGGCCGCTTCTTTGGTTCATCACCGCCCTTAATAAGCTACCTTCCGCCTTCAGGGTGGGCCGCTGCTTCTGCCTCGGAGCACTCTGGTCGTCTTCCGGGGACTTTGGAACGCAATGTCCCGCCGCACTCCGCCGCTCGATTTACCTTTTTAAAGTGGCGACGCAGGTTCCGCTGTTTATTACTGTGGGTGCATGGGCCCGACTCACACTGGTGTGCTGTCACTTCTGCAAGCGCCGCTTCAGGTCCCGCTGTGGGCGTCCCCTCTCACTGGCTCACCGCAGTACGGTCCCCTGCGCACTTGCGTCGGAAGTCGGGTCGCCTGCGAACTTTAGTCCCCGGTCTGCCGCTTACTGTTAGGCCGCTCTGGTGCACTCGGACATTTCTCCACCTTCCGGCTCTCGATCAACTCCGGAGTTTGCCCAGCCGTTGCCGCCCGGTCGTGGGCCTCAGCCCCAGCCCCTGGAGGTCACTGGGATGACGGATGACTTGTCGGATTGTTTGAAGGGCCGCGGTTTCACTGGAGCTCTTCTACTAGGCAGCCATCGTGCTCAGCTGCTAGCCACGCCCCCTGGCAAGTAGTTTTAAGCGCCAAATCGAAGTGGCGCAAATGCATGTGTGTGTATATATAACTGAAAAAACAAAGGTTACAGGGACGTTATAGTTAGGCTGACATTTCACTCGTACAAAACCAGAGAAATTCAGCAGTTATAGTTAGCTAACTATAACTTGTGCCGCCGCAATGCACTGCTTATGACCTCAAGTATTACATCACTTATGACATGGTCAGTGGCATCACTGATGACATCACTAATGACATCTCAGATTACATCACTGATGACATCATCCAGTGACTATGACTGTTTTTAAACAGTTTTTGAATGTTCAATATGTATACCAAGGTGTATTGGTGAATCAGTGAGTTTATGAGTGCCTGTATGAATGATTTAGTGGTTGCGTGACTGACTATATAAGTGAGTGATTAGGTGTCCTAATAAATATATGGGAGAGTGACTGGTTCTGTGAATGTCTGTGTCAGTATGAGAGTTGGTGTGTAAGTTGCTGAATGAGTATGTGAGTTGCTGTATGGGTGAGTGATTGGTTGTCTGAGTACCTGTATAAGTGTCTGTGAGGGGGGGTGTGACTGCCTATATGGATCAGCGAGTGGCTGAGTCAGTGGCTATAAGGGTTAGGGAGTGTGTCTGTCAGGGGCTGTATGGGTGAGGGTGTGTAAGGTTGTGTCGGTGAGTCAGTAGTATATGGGTGAGTAACTGCATATGTGAAAAGCAGTATAGGTGAGAGCTGGAATATGAGTTACTATGTGTGAGTGAGTGATTGTGAGAGTGGCCGTATGGTTGAGTGTGTGCTTGTGTCAGGACTGTATAGGTATGTGTTAGTATCTGTATGAATAAGTGAGTGGGTGTGTGTATAACTGTATAGTTGATAACACAATATCTGAAATGCATTTTCCTCGTTAGCGGTAACACTGGTAGTTGCGATTACGTCACCTGCTGCCTTTGGTTAACAGCATTGTGGATTTCCAAGCTCATCACCTCATGATTATGCACTGTGGTGACAATGACATAGGCCAGGTGTCTACAACCTTTTTTGCAGTGAGAGCTACTTCTGATCAATGAAAATCATCTTGAGCTACTAAAGGCCAAGCTACTTATGCATTTTTCCCAAATTGGCCCGCCCAGCTTGGTTGACTTTAAGCCTAATTTTCATGGAGTCAGCTTCTATGTTCGATCCAAATACTTTAGAGTTCCCTAGCTAGAAAAAATAATGATTTTCACCAGATTTGTTGTCACCGTGCTTCAAGAACTTTCATTTATCAATGATCACCAAAATATTAATTAAAATGCAGCTCAAATAAAAAAACAAATGGGAAAATCAATCTCAACATGATATTGCATGATTTTCTCAAATGCAGTGTAATCTAGTAGCTTTACGAAGCAATTCTGAAGAAGCCGCCCACATTTTATCAGTTTACTGAGCTGTTTACCAACAATCCTAAGCTTTATATCTGAAGTGACACATTACAGAATTTAAATGAGAATAAAGGGCCTGGCAGAGGTCATATTCCGGAATAGACAGTCTATGATTGTCTTTCCCGATTTAAAGAAGTTTTAAAATTGTCTTAAATCAAGAAAAATGTTTAATTTGTTGTAAGTATTTTAAGTACCTTGAGCATAATAATTGTGACTCCCTGTCCTGATTTAGCCTTCTCTAAATTGTTTTTCATATGGGTAACAAAACAAAAGGCCTTCCTGGTCTGACATTAATACACATTCACATTGCAAATGCTTATCACTCAAACGATATGCGACTGTTCATCAACACAACAGTAAAACGAGGTTGTGACCTTCATTTGCTCTGAAAGCATTACAATAGAGAAGTGGAATGCTATGTGTTATTACACTTAGTGCACTAGTTAGGGAAAAAAATAAGCATTCTTTATTTTGATACGATTCATAGGATCGTAGCTGAAAGCCTAAAATAGAAAAGTGTAATGCTGTTCGGTGTTCTAATAACAGTTAGTGCCACTGCTATGAAAAGATAATAAGCATTATTTTTTTCCGTGATTCATAGGAAAAAAATAATGCTTATTATCTTTGCATAGCGAGTGCACTAACTTATTAGAATAACACAAAATGACATTACACTTTTCTATTTTAGGCTTTCAGCTAATATTCTATGAAACAGAACAACATAAATAATGCTTATTAACTTTACTTAACAAATTCACTAACTAATAAAACTGAACAACAATACACTTTTGTATTTTTCACGACTAATTAAGGCATGACTATTACAGAGACCGATATGAAAATTGGCATGCCTCGCCCTGCCTGCTCCACTCATAAATTAAGCTCAAGGGAAATCCAGCTTTTTAAACAACATTTGCTGAAAAAGCGACTGCAGTCGCAATAATGTACCTTGGAATCGCTCGAGGGAAGGCCCATCCTCCTCTCCGGAGTTCGATGGCAGGACTTTGCCAGAAGTCAGGCTGTGTCCTGGGCGTTGCTATCAGACATAGCCTAAGTCCCACAGCCACTGCCTCAGGCCAAGACTCCGGTGCTCGGCTACTGCGAGGGAAGGCTTCTTCTTGAATCGCAGAAGCCCTAGAAAAACGGCAAGCCGAAGCAAGTTTGTTCCTACACGGAACAACAGTATCTCCGAGCACGTATCCGTGCAGCGGAGGACAGATGGCGCTGCTGGGCTAAAATAAATAAGGAAGAGGCCTGGCAACAAAACTAAATGATCTCCAAAATGGAGAATATAGACATCGAACTACGTTTTTTTCTCAAAATAATGCTGCGAGCTACTCAAAGGGGGACGACTAGCTACCAGTAGCTTATGATCGACTGGTTGGACACACCTGACCTAGGCACACTGACGGGGATCTGGGTGGAAATTCTAATGAAGGATACATTAATAGAACTGTCGCTTTTCCCTCATACTGTCTTGGAATACTCTAAAATATATCGAAGACAGAAAAAGAAGTGGTAAAATCAATTCTGTCCACAAATCGACAAAGCCAGGAAATATGTTAATAAAACTGTTTCTGCTTTCCTCAGAGACCATAACATTGCCTCCATCTACAACAATGATCTGCATTTTGACATGCATGGAATATATAGAGGTCATGGAGTTCACTTTACAGACAAAGGGAACAAGGTGTTTCTTGACAACCTGAAACTTTGCATACAGTCTTATATGTAGCTGTCTAATACATACTCTCAACACAAAGGCTCTTGTCAGAGCCACCCAAAAGCACAAAATGTTGTTCATTTTCTTGTTAAATTATTTTTAGGGAAATTTGAACTTCGCAACGCCATGCGATCACGATCATGCTGCAAAAACAAATGCAAACATTCAACGACCACCACCGCATTAAAAAATTATAACTTAAAAAATGCATTCAAATATTACAATACACACATTACTAACTTAAAGAACATGTTTGTACACATATATTGTAGTAACTTTAAAAAAAAACTGCGTTTGAACCCTACTTCGCTGTCTTCACGATTATGCTGTGATGCGATTACTTTGGTAACTAGGATGATTGCACTTTTTTTAAAGACATGTAAAACAGATATATGCACACATTTTACCTTATTTTAGACACTAGGGGTTTATTACTGCACTGTTTAAAGTCACATTGTTATGGGGAGTTTGTACAAAAACAATCTTTGAAACCAATTTTTCATGTTCACGAGTGTCGCGAAGACGTCGGTAACCGCAATGATGCGCCTTTCTGATCCGGTTGTGTCGAGCCAATCACAGCATTTCCGTTGGCATGCTTTCGCGATTCTCCTCGAACACAACGCCATGTTGACGCGAGCACCGGAAAACTGCTGCAACTTTCTGTTAAAGTTGCATCCAGCCCATCAGAGAATCCCTGCTGGCACGCACTTTCTCGATTTACGTCAAACATGTTGTGATGTAACCGCAATCACTGCAAAACCGCCGTGAATAATCCGCGACCAGAGACATTACTATACTGTTTTGCAGATTTAATTTTTCAAAAACTACTTTGCACAAAATACGAAAGAACAATCTGCGTAACAACCTCTTCCCTTCTACCAAATTTGGTGTAATTCCTTCCAGCGGTTCGGGCTGTTGGTTCAACAACGCGTTCCTATGGGAGCTAACATTACAAACAAACCCTTATTTCGCGCCGCTATTTCTCAGTCCCTACTACATGGATCACCCCCAAACTTTCCATGACACACAGAACCTACTTTGACACTTTTTTTTTTTCACAACCGTTTTTATTGAAAGTTCAGGCAGGCATAGATACAGTTCTCCACAATCAGGACACTGTCAGTGATAGACAAATAGCAGAATGACCAGAAGCCCAAACTTTGAAGCACCCCCCTCCCCATCCCCCGTCCCACCAACCCCCATAAACATACCCCAACTCCCTTCCCCGACTACCCACCCCTTATCCCACCCTAACCCCGTGCACGTGTTCACAGTACATCAAATACATGGATAAGGCAATGTATGCGTCAGACATCGACCTAGGTCCCCAGGTCCCCATCTGGAAGTAGCACATCATCTATGTCAGCTGGGGGATCCAGAGTCAGCCCCCTGTAGTCCGCCCACCGCTTCTAGATCTTATAATGTTTCCGGGGGCACCCCCTGGCCTCAAACACAGGTAATTCCAGCCCCATAAGAAAATCCAGTCCCGCCTTCCAGGCGCTAAGTGGGGGGGCACGATCACTCTTCCAAGCTCTCGCCAGATCTCGCTTAGCTACAACCAACCCCAGGAACAGGAGATGTCGTTTGTAGATGTTGCCTCCCACATTCTCCAGGACATGGAGGAGGCCCAGTCTAGGCGTACGAGGGAGGTCCCACCCCAGCACTTCCGACAGACAGTTCCACACCCCATTCCAAAATCGGGTCAGACCTCCACAAGACCACACTGTATGTAGTAGTGTACCTCGTTCAGCTCCACAACGCAAGCACTCTGGGGCGGCAATGAGGCCCGCCCTCCACAACCTCTCTAGTATAGTATGCCCTATGCAGGTATTTAAACTGTATAAATCTGAGGCGTACAGCTATGGCAGCCCCACGGGGGGACTCAAGGGACTCCCGCCAATCATCTTCATCCAAGGGGCCAACATCAGTCTCCCAGGAGGCCTTCAGCGACAGGAGAGAAGAAGAGCAGTGTGTAACCAGCGTTCGATATATTTGGGAAACTTTTTTATCACCCAGGTCCCCCATGAAAAGTTTGGCCTCAATTGGGCTGAATTCGGGAAGCTGGTCCATCCCCACTAGACTTGGGCCGAGTGCATGGCGGAACTGGAGGTATCTGAAAAATTGGGTCTTGGGCATATGGAATTCGGAGCTGAGGTCCTGAAAGGATTTGAGTGTAGTCCCCGTGAGGACATGGCCGAGTGAAGAGATCCCGATAGCATCCCAACCTCCAAAGCCCGACAGGGAGGCCAGTGCTGGAAGTTGTCCGTTATTCCACAGCGGAGTCTCGGCCGTCAGCCTGCCCCACCAACCCATGCGGCTCAGTGCTTGTCTCCATATCGCGAAGACCACCTGGGTGACCCGCGGCAGCGCCCTCCTCCGCCTGGCCGAGTATAATAGTGTATGTAGCGTGGCATTTCCCATCAGGAAATGTTCTAATGCATATGCCGGGTCACTGTGGTCTCCATACCACCACTCATTGAGCACCAGGAGATGAGAGGCTTGGTAATAGGACAGGAGGTCAGAAGTAGCCAGACCTCCACAATACGTGGAGAGAAAGCACGTCCGCAGTGCCACTCTAGAGGCACCCCCGGCCCACAGAAATCGGCCAAGTACCGAATTAACGCGACGGAACCACTGTGGGTCAATCCTGTGCGGGTGGTTCTGTAGTTGGTAGAGGAGCCGTGGCAGGGCGACCATCTTAAAGATGGCGGATCTGCCATAAATATTAAGGGGCATGCGTGACCAGGCTTTAATGTCCAATTGGACCTTGTCCCATACCGGCTGCACGTTACGTTCCCACGCCACCGCAGCAGAGTCCGACAGGAAGACGCCTAGGTATTTTAGACCACCGACTGCCATCCGTAGAGCCGCGGCCCATGGGTATGTCTCCGGTTCATCACCCAGCACCCACAGGGTCGATTTGCGTGGATTGAGGAAGAGCCTCGAAACCTCGCCAAACCCTTGCATCATGTCCAGTATGCGAGGGCCAGATCGGTGAAGATCGGTCATAAGAAAAGGACATCATCCGCATACAGGGCAATGCGGTCCGACAGTTCTGCCCCCCATACAAAGCCCCGATACTGTGCGTCTAGACGTACTCGTGCAGCCAATGGCTCCATGGCCAGTGCGAAGAGGTAGGGGGAAAGGGGGCACCCCTGACGAGTACCCCTGGCAATTGGGAAGTTCTCAGAGACCGCTCCAGAGACGCGCACTGAGGCGGTGATGTCTGTATATAGCAGCCTCACATAGGAGATGAACACCGGCCCCAAGTTGAGGAGCGGCAGGAGAGCAAAGAGATAGGTCCAGCTGACCGAATCAAACGCCCTGTCGATATCAGCGAGCAGCAGCGCTGCCCGATCCCCAGTCGCGCCTACAGCGTCCACCGCAGCCTGTGCATGCCGAATGTTGTGTCTCGTCGCCCGGTGTGGCATAAAGCCTGCCTGGTCCGGGTGGACCAGGTCTGCGATATGCGGGAGCAGGCGGTTCGCGAGTGCCTTGGCCAGGAGTTTGGCCTCAAAGTTGATCAAGGATATTGGGCGATAGGACTCATGGCGGTCGGGAGGCCTACCCGGTTTTTGGAAGACCACGATTTCGGCCTGACGCCAGTCTGAGGGCAGGCTGCCGCGTTCCCGCGCAAATTCTAACGCCCGCCCATAGTGCGACCCGAGCTGCAAGTGGAATTTCTTGTAGAACTCGCTGGGGAAACCGCTCGGTCCCGGCGCTTTGCCGACGTTAAGCTGACCCAGTGCATCACCTAGTTCCTCCGCAGTCAAGGGGAGGTCTAAGGCCTCCCGCACCTCGTCCGAGACTGTGCGAGGGGGGACATCCGCGAGGAACCCCACAATCGCTTCAGGCGGAAGGCGTTCCTGAGAGGCGTACTGCTCCGCATAGTAGCGTGCGAAGCTCTCCGCAAGAGTCGCAGGATCCGTTATCACAGCACCCTCACCGTCGGTGAGACCTGGTAGGGTGATCGGTAGCATCGTTTGCTGACAGAGCCTATGAAGCATGGTGCAGGACTTATCCCCCCACTGGTACACCCTGCTCCGCGTAGCCAGCCAAGCCTGGCGAGCCTCGTCCATCAACACCGAGGCGTAGGATTGCTGCGCTTGTAGAAGCAGTCGCAGCGCCATGTCGTCACCCTCTCCCCGGCAACGCGTCTCCAGCACCTCCACCCGCTCCGCAGCCGCCACAATGCTCTCCTGTCGAGTGCGACGGGCAGCAGCGCACCATGCAATGTCGATGCTTCTCATGGTGGGCTTCATGGCTTCCCACACCGTCACCGCGTCAACCCCACCCGCCAGGTTGTCCTGCCAATAGTGGGCAATTGCACTGCTCATGTGCTGGGTGTAGGCCGGTTGCTGTAGGTGCCACGAAGACATCCGCCACCGAAACGGGTGGCGTGCCTTGCGCAGGTCAACCTGTACCGCCACTGGGGAGTGATCAGATAGACCCCGAGGCCGGATTGCAGCACATTTCACCCTGTCAAGGAAGGCCCCCGGTACGAACACACAATCCAATCGCGAGAAGGAACCATGCACTGCTGACACATATGTATATTCCCGCGCCCTGGCATGCAGATGCCTCCATGCATCCACCCATCCCAGCCCATCAATCATCGCTTTCAGCCGCGTAGGAGAGGCCGCTGCCGCAGCCCCCTGCAATCTCTGCCTGTCCAGACTCACATCCACTACATCATTCCAGTCGCCCCCAATCACCGCCAGGGAGTGGGGGATCTCAGTCCATAGGTCAAATAGTTTCTCCGCCAGGGACCATTGCAGCGGGGGGGGGGCATACACACTGCCAAACACTACTGGTTCTGCTCCAATCCTCCCCCTCACAAACACAAACCGACCCTGAGGATCAAGCCATTGACGCTCGTGAGTATATGACAGCCGTCTGTGGACAAGAATGGCCACCCCCCTCGAGCCCCTGGAAAACCCTGCATGGAATACCTGATGGAAGCCAAATCGCTGCAGACTCAATGTCTTAGTACCCAACATATGTGTTTCCTGGAGGAGCATTACATCGGCCAATTCCCTTTTACCCCAGCGCAGCACGGCCCCGCGCTTGATCTTGTCCAACATCCCCCGGACATTCCAGCTCAAAATTCACAAAGAGTCACTAGCAAGTACTGGTCCTGGGGTGTCAACCATGGTCTCGATGAACGAGTCTCTGTGACCTCCAGGGCCCGGCCCAGGTCTCCAACACCATACAAGCAAAGATAGCAAGAATCACGTGCACCCCATTCAGAATACCCCCAACAACCAGCCCCGACCCCCAATCAGCCCAACTCCCAAGTCCCGCCCCCCACCCCTATACCTCATGAAACATTGAAGTACCTGTCGCGGCATGGGTAGCTTCAGGCCCAGAACAGAGCGCCTAAAACCAACCATACCAATGGATCCCAACTATTCCCCCCAACCAACAGGGCACACCCACAGGACCACCCCCCAACCCTGGGAGGACTAGGCGGCCCACAAACAGTACCCCGAACCCCAACATGACAAGTATCTGATGCACAGGAAGGGCGTAGCAGATAGGCGCCCGCCCACTGAGGGCCCCCAATCCCCAACCAAGACCCAGATCATACTGCACCAGGCGACGTTCGCTCCATCACCAGAGCCAGGTCCTCCATAAAGTCCATCAACAAACCAGAGTCAATCGACAAGAGCCAGAGTTATATGATGATCAGGTTTCTTTGCCAGATTGATCAGTGTCGGGCTGTGTGTCACCCAAAAGGGGGTCCCGGGACAAGGACCTCCGTCGCGAGCGGGACTTCCGATGTCTTTTCCCTTTACCGGCGGGGTCGCTTCTCTCCTGGGATGAACTACGCGAGGGTCCAGAGCTCAGTCCCGGCTGGGCGTTTGGTCGGATCCTGACCGTCTCATCTGTCCACTTGAAGACGTCCTCCGGAGAGTCAAAGAAGTGGGTCCTGGAGTTGAAGATAACCCGGAGACGGGCCGGATACAGCAGTGAATATTGAATTTTTAAGCCACGCAATTTGGCCTTTGCCGCCAGGAAGGAGCGTTGCTGCTGCTGGACCTGCGTGGTGTAGTCCGGGAAGATCATGATTCTGTGATTGTCAAATAGCAATGTCTCTTTGATCCTCGCTTCCCGGAGTATGACATCCCTGTCATGAAAGTTTAGGATTTTGGCGATGATTGGCCGAGGCCATTCCCCCGCCGGTGGTTTCTGCGTCAGGGCTCTATGTGCGCGCTCCACCACGAAGCAGCGCGACAAGGTGTCCGGGGGAAGCCAGCTCTCCAACCACCGCGCCAGGAAGGCATCCATAGGTCACTTCTCGCAATCTTCCGGAAAGCCGACAAAGCGCAGGTTATTCCGTCGCGCTCGCCCTTCCACGTCCTCCACGCGAAGCGCCAGGCCCTTCTGGACCCTCTCCATTTCCGCCACTTTCTTTTTAAGGGTGCCGACGTCTCCCTCCACCTCTGCGACCCTGGTCTCGGTCTCCGTGATGCGGGCGACTGCGTTGCGGAGATCCTGGCGCAGCAGCATTACATCAGCACCCATCGCGCCAATCTTTGCGTCCAACATGTCCCTGGACTGCGTGATGGCTGCCATCAGAGCCGCGTTGTCCGGTCCGGCATTCTGGCTCCCCCCGGCCGTCCCCGAGCCCCCTCCAGGTCCGGTGAACTTATCGATGGGCCCCTGCTTGGTGGCGCCCGTGCCACCCCCGCCTCTGGTCATGGTCCCGGCAGTTGCGGCGGGTCGGCTCACGTCTGTAATAGGCTTCCCGACACTGTATTCCAAGATTAGCTGCCACTCGGGGTAAGACTGGGGTATCTGAGTCCTGCCGGGCACTGCGCCGCACCCACTCGCCACCACCACGCCAAAGTCCGGCAAGCAGGAGCACCGGATGGCACACCGGGCCCCAGCAGCAAATGTAGCGGCTAGGTCAGCACCCTACCGTCTCGGGTCCCTGCCGGTCCACGCCAGCCACCTCCGCCATCCACAGTCCGCCGGGCACCTCTCCGCCGTAGATAAGCAGGCACAACTGGAGCCCGAGGCCGCGGCAACCAGGCAAAGCCGCTCCTCCGGGCTGCACCAGCCACCAACCTCGGGCCCAGAATCAGGGGGGCGAGAGAGGCGCCGATGCGCCGCAGTCCACTTCTCCGGATCGGCGGGGACGGAGGGCACAACCAATCCACCGGACCGGCTCCTCTCAGGGCCTCACCGCAGGGCCCACCGCTGTCCACAGAACGGGCGGGGCGCTCCCCTCCTCGCGCCGGTAGCCCAAGGCCGGCTCCGCCACCACACTGTCCCCGGTAGTCTCGGGGGACCCGACTGCCTCAGGATCCGCGGAGTCTTCCCGCAGAGCCGCCTCTCCGCAGCCCCCAGCAATGCCGTCGGGTCCGCAAGAAGCAGGAGGCTCCCTCGCCCCTCCTCCGTCGGCCTGGAAGCAGCCGACCAGGACCCGAGGGGCCCACCAGCAAGCCGGCCGCCCGGCGCCCAGAGCCAGCAGGCGGGGCCAGGCAAAAATTGAGGCCCCGGCTCACCACGCGGCGAGCAGGCCCGGCGGGCGCCGCCACCAACAGCTGCTCCAACCCACGATCGGGGGTCACAGAAACCGCACCAGAGGGCGCCCCCGTCTCCGGCAGTCTCCGCTATTGTTGCGTGGGGAATGAAGGGTTCGGGCCAGGATAATTCAGGCGGATAGGTTGCGGGCCGGCGGGAGCTCTACAGAGCCACGTCCGCCATTATCGCCCTCGAAGCCACGCCTCTACTTTGACACTTTTTGGGGAACATTTAATGAACATTGGTCAACCTACGACAAAATTATAGGCAAGTTAAAAATGCATTTCCTATGGTAACTAGGTCGTACCTATAACTACCTACTGACGACTGCCAAAAATCAGGGGTCTCCCAAGGCTCTATCATCTCACCCATGCTTTTCAACATTTACATGAAGTCATTACCGGCAATGATCAATGAATTTCAGTTCATATGCTATAACTATGCAGATGACACACAAATACTACTTAAACTGAAAAGCCAAAAATCTTCAGTTGCCTCAGAGCCGTTGAACAGTGGATGACCTGGAACAATCTCAAATTGAATGCCTCCAAAACTAAAATACTCACATGTGGTGATTGAAAAAATGATAACCCATTCTGTGCCTGGCCTGACGATCTGGGACTACCTTATAAAGTATCTAAAGAAGTAAGGTACCTTGGAATTACTATGGACTCCAAGTTATCAATTAATACCAAGTGGACAAATTAGCAAGATCAAGCTTCACTACTATGAAAACTCTGACACATCTACCCCACCCCTTCCGCCGGGATTTTCATACAAGGTCCATGCTACTAACTCTTTAGTAATGTCTAAACTTGATTATGGAAAAAATAGGAAGTGGGGCGGGTGCGTGGGAAAAAAACTATTTTTTAAAAGAACCCTCACTCACCAACCAATCTCCCACCAAGGAGAACGAGTGACTCCCTGGTGTGCTACGACGCCTGAACTACAGCAACTTACAATATGTATAGTGATTTTTGCTTTTATGGTATGTCTCTTGTTTGTTTTCTCGTTCAGAATAGGGCCTTTGTAAATCCCAGGAGCCCTCATTGGTAAAACCGTGAGTTTTACTACACACACTCAACTCCTCAGGTCATGGTACGCCTTAGCGTGCGTATACCGCGGGGGAGGTTTGGTCCTGATGAAAGCTTAGCTAACACAGCAATTATAAGCAGAAACATGTCGACCACATACTCACTTTAAATCGGATATAGCTGGCTTATTCTAATAGCTAGCACACGTCTGTCTTACCAAATTTAAACGATTGTAGTCTTTTCCGGTATTACAATTAATTTTGGGAGAAACTTGCCATCTTTTAACTGTGCACTACCCCTTGTACTGATGCACTTTCCCAAAAAATCCTGCTCCGCTGTAGTTCAGGGAGGCACTCGGTCTCCCTGGTGGGAACCCAATGATGAAGCATGCCACCAACTAGGTTAGTGAGTGTGGGTTCTTTTTTAAAAAAAAATAGAGGTTTTTTCCTACGCACCCGCCCCACTCCCTATTTTTTCCTTGTTTCCCTTTTCCTTTGGAATTAGATGTCACTCTTTTGTTTGATAGTATACTTATTTAGGGGAAGAAGAGTGACTTTCTCTCCCTTTCTCTCCTGTTGTTTGTTACTTATAAACTTGATTACGCCAATAGCTTCTACCACGAATTATCTTTATCAATTATGAAAAGACAGCAATGGATTCAGAACGTTGTTGCCAGACTACTCCTACCTGGAAAGCTTCAAGCCCCCATCTCCCCTACCTTGAGGTACCTACATTGGTTACCAGAAGCTCCACCTTCAAGCTGCTCTGTATCATCACAAAGCAATACAAGGAACAGGATCACTTTTAACAAGGAATAAAATCACCAAATACATTCAACAAATGAACCTCCGCTCATGATTAGCACCTCACCTCAAAACCCTATCATACAATAAACAAGCATTTACAATGCAATGGTTTCGCCTTTGGAAAAGTTAGAGCTATTGGCATTGTAAATGACAACATTTGTATTTATGTGTTGGTTTTGAAAGCAGATAAATACATGGCATTGTCATTTACATTGCCATTAGCTTAATCTCTGCAGTCACTCTGCACTCCCTAGCACTCCCTAGCCCTCCCTAGTCACTCTGCACTCCCTAGTCACTCTGCACTCCCTAGTCACTCTGCACTCCCTAGCACTCCCTAGCCCTCCCTAGTCACTCTGCACTCCCTAGCCCTCCCTAGTCACTCTGCACTCCCTAGCCCTCCCTAGTCACTCTGCACTCCCTTGCACTCCCTCGCACTCTGCACTCCCTCGCACTCTGCACTCCCTCGCACTCCCTTGCACTCCCTCGCACTCCCTTGCAGCGGTTTGGTGGCTTTGCTCGCCCGAAAGCTAACAATTGGTTAAGGACAATAAATATCCGCCCCGTAAAGATGACCACTTCGCCCTGGAAGTGAAGTTAGAGTCGCTCAGGAAGTGTCATTAATACGGTGCCCACGTGATCGACGTCCTTAGCAACTAACTAGGCATACGTCTGTCATGTGACCATGTGAGGCTGCGCTGTTAATGTTAGTAATACAAATAATCTAAAACGTGATGAGGTAAGCAACAAGACTGGTCTTTAAATATGTAAACAGAGCACATGCGTGTATTTGGTTGGGTGATTTGATGCGAGGGGCACTGAGAAAGCGGTGCATTTAGTGATTATAGAAGCGACATAAAGGCATCTTTGTATGGTTTAGCTGAGAACGTGAACACATTCCCCCCCGATGCGTTAACGTGAGTTCAAGTCACAGACTCGGGCACATTTTGTTTTTCCAAAAAAAGTATCAAACGAACTAACTTTTTCTATTCGTGCAACGGCCCGATTCCGCCCTGCATTACCGGGGCAATGCTCCATCTTCTTACCTGCGTAGGTACATCCAGAACATTCTGCCCATGATTGTGATGACTCTTTCAGGTGGTCTTACCTGGCCCATGAGTTATTGTAAATGGAAAATCAAGATAAAGGGATTGAGGGTGAGGAAGGGCTGTGGGAACTGGAAAGTCAATTCCTCGTGTTGAATAGTAAGTTTAAAAACAAGTCAGGTCCCGGGCCGGCAGCCAATCACAGCGCGGCCCGGGGAATGACGCCACGGGGGTGTCCCGGGCCGGCAGCGAATGACAGCGCGGCCCGGGACAAAGGGGCGGGGCTTAAAAAAAGTACCAGAAACGCCCCCGAATCGCGTTTTCGCGAGAAAGCGTGATTGACAGCCTCTGTCTCCCAATGGCTAGCCTCCATTTATGGAGCTAGCCAATGGGAGACAGAGGCGGAACCAAAGTCCATATGTAGGATCATGAGGTTTCGCCGTGGGCGGAGCAACTGCTATGCAGTTGCAACGCCCAGGGCGAAACCTAAAAAGACATAGGTGGTACATCTTTACCTGTTCAAGCAGCCAAACTATGGAATACATTACCCTCAAACATAAGATCCACAGATAACTATCTTATCTGTAGAAGAATACTCAAGAGTTGGCTCCTTCCTAGGGTTATTCCTACATAACCACCATACTCAAATGAATGTACAGCATATCCCTTTGTTTGTAAACATTTCTAATTTGATTGTATGTATCCAGGTATGAGTATTTCTTTGTACAAATATACATAACTATGTTTTTTAATAAATAGATATTCTTAAGGTATAAATTACTAATGGATTATATATATTATTTTATGCTTTACATCTTTATAGGTCACTGCATAGTTTTTATAATAGTTTTTTGATTTGATGTCTGTGTTTTATTTATCCATCACAATATTTAAATATTATCACAACTATTTTATCTTCAAGTGCTTCGCTACTGAAATATTGAAGAAAAGATCAAATAAAAAAACGTTTGTTATAAAAATAAAAAAATAAGCTTCAAGTACAGCAACACTTGAAAGTCTAATTTTATACAACTTTAAATCTTGATATATTATCTTCCTTATACATGTATACTCTTTCTATGTAGTTATGTCTCTATATATTTATAACTTTACTCCTACTGTAGAAGGAAAAAAAGACACCTTTGACTCTCTCCAATGCAATACTTTTTCTCCTCCTATACCTCTCTCAATATATCCTTTAGCGACACTCTCTAACTACTCCCAAACCTCAGTCTACTACTATGACCTCCAAAATAATAATTTCTAGATGGTTCTCTGCTCTATCCCTCTTTTGCGCACCCCAAACATAATTTTACTACAATTATCCCCTAAACAACCCTTTCTAAATTCTTCTCTCATGGATCCCTCCGTTGACTCATCCCAAACCTCAGATTACTACTATGATCCCCATAATCCCTTTCTAGATACTCTTCCCTCCTCCAGCTCTCCTTTTACTCACCCAAACCTCATCTTACTATGATCTCCCAAATAACACGTTGAAGACTCTTCCCTTTTCTATCCCTACATTATCCTATTCAATCCAACTAACAGACTTGCATGTCTACTGCTCAAATTAACTCTTATTTCCCTATACTAAACCACCACTAATCCTTCTTGGGTTCAGGAGTAGCAAGCTAGTCACTGAAAAGCTCTTCAACACCATGTATGGGGTAGTGTGCCCTATATAAATTCAATTACAATGTTACAAGAAAAAGTCAAACAATGGCATTACACAAAAACACATAACAGAAGTAACCCTGATCAAAAGACGTCACTGTGGGCACTTTGACAAAGACAATAACATTAGGGGAAATTGTACACACTGTGCTGGAAGTAGGGGGATTCCGCTGGATCCCAGTTCCAGCAGCTATTTCTGGGTAGGATCTGGGACCCAGAAAACCTAGAAAAACATGCTGCATTTGTCCTGGTGTCCTTTTTGGCACCTCGACATAATTTAGCAGCGCCCACAGTTGACTGCATTCCGTTTAGAGCAGCAATGTGCAGGCAGTGAGAGAACGTTTTTGTTTTAACATCCAACTGGCCCAAAACAAAGGTCTGATTTAAATGGTCATCAGCCTTTCTTTTGTTCACTTATAATCCTGACTGGGAACAATCTAGAACCTAACACTTAGACGCCAATCCAGTGGAAGGAAACAAATTGGCATAGCTTGTTATCACTTCACAAGTACTTAAGTGAAACTATGAGGTAGGTTTCTGTTTTCTACTCACTTTATTACATATGTGTTTGCACTATAAGAATACAAAATGTATCAATCTGTATAAGTAATTATGCAAATAGTTTTATATGGCACCTATTTTTTTTTATTCTTTTAAAACGCTACTCATCCCAGTGTAGGATGCAGGAGTACTTTGCATCAAACACAGAGGCACAATAAATCATACAAGAATATAAATTAATATACAGGAAATGGTGCACAAGAGAATGAGAGTTGTAAGGGGAATGAATCCAATAATTTATATTTGCGGACATTAAATGTTAAGAATGAATGGTAAGGAAAAACACTAAGTCAGTGTATTAAAAAAGAACGCATTGATTGGGCGTGTTTGCACCAACAAGACTTTATTATTTTCCAAAGGAACCCTTCTTTGCAACCTTAAAACGACGACAGATTGAAGGGAAAAAATGATCTAAATCCGTGACATACAGTTTTGCATGCAGCTCCTGGATGTCAGTAAATATATCACTGTGCTAGATTAGGACTGCAATTTAAGAACTGGAAGTAAAAAAAAAACTTCTCAGTGTCAAAAGGAGTGGGCCACTCACCTATCTAAATACAATACAGATCTGTGAACTGCAAGTTGCAAAATGTGCTTTACAGCAGGCACACTGTCCTACGAAATGAGACAAAACTTTGACTGGACAACACAGACTCTCTCAGAACTATGGGAACCACTAGTTATCTTACTGCTATTATAATCCCTTCAAAATTGCTGACCACACAATGAGCTCTGCAGCAGGAGTATTAACACTGTAAGATATTTTAAAATGTTGCCTCTGAGAGCAATTTAGTAATCTAGAACATGTTTACTGTTATATACGCCCTTGTTGGCAACTTTTTTGCAGATTTGTTTTTTATAAATAAATGTTTGTTGACTTTCAGACTCAGCTTTTCAAGCTCCGCCCTTTGAGACTCCATCTCCTTTCCTTACCAATTTATTGGTTCCCAGATAATGCTGTTTTAGCTTCAGTCTATCTTCATCTTTCTCCACTCTAATGCAAGTTAATAGGGAAATTAAATACCCCCAGCCCTTTCTCTAAATCACCACTCAGGATTGCCTAAATGTTGGAATGTATGCATTATTAAAATGCAATTACAATTCGGATGACTAGAGATCCCAGATTTAGCTGGACAGTACCAACTTTAAGGATTATCCCGGCATCCATGACTTTTTGCTGAAACAAATGTATGTCCTGGTTTTGAGAAGGGGTCCGGAGAGCAGCATATTTCTATGGCTGTGTTTATTTATTTATGCGATTTTATATAGCGCGAACTTTACCCGAAGGTGTCAGAGCGCTTTACATAAGAACCACTTGAAAAACATAAGGATTTAAGATTACATGCGTTACATAAACGGGTCACCCTAATTAAAATTCAATGAAGTGAGCTCTTTGACTAGGTTAAAGTCACGCCTAACAAAGCAGCAGACTCCAAGCAGGGTCCCCTTCCAAGGTACTCCCCCACCCACGTTAAACTCGTCGCATTGTGGGAGGGCGGACCTGTTCTCGGTGTGCTCTGTTTCCACACTAAGAATAACAAGCCCACTCCCTAACACCGAACAACCCCTGCTACGGAGTCTGCTTGCTCTCATCAGCTCAGCTTTCGCTGTAGCAACAATCCACTCGCGCGCCCCTCCTTCACAACCGGCTGCGTGGACTGCTCACGTGTGGGTTATTCCTTATCTTCCAGAGCAGCGAAGAGGTTACTTCCGGTGCGCTGTCAGGAGCAGCCTCTTCCGGTGCAGCAAGACTTTTTAGTGGATGGATGGGCGGTCTATTTCGAGGCGGGCCAATGTTGCTGACCAATCACAGGACTCTCTGTGAAGTACAGCCTCAAATGCCCGTATGGTTTTATTTCTCTTTTGCTTGTCAAAACAATTTTTAAACCTTTACTTCGGTTTCACGTATTAACTATAGATGATAGCGGCAAAAGGATGTTTGAAATTTTCTGTCAGGAACGGCAGGTAAGGCCCTTATCGGGAACCATGCCGGCTGATTCGAGGGGTTTGCCATGTAGATACTGGGATATAAGTGCACGAAGAACCAGCCCTCACTCTGCTTTGGTGCTCATACAGAAACGTATTTGTAATCTGAGTATGAAGCTGTGTTGTCTATGAAGAATGTACCTGCTCTTGCTGTCAGTGTCAGCTGAGAGAGTCTCTCCTGGGCTTGAATGGCCGTGTGGTTATTTATCATCCGTATCTAATCTATGTCATTCACTGGTGGAAGTGAAAGCCACTGTCGTGTTACCGTGATTGTTTGCTTTGAATACGATTGTGCTTAGTACTTCTCAGCAGGACTGCTTGCTATCTTTTTTAATGGGCCATTGGCAACCGTGGCTGTTATATTGTTTAGTGCGATGGCACCAGCGATGCTCGGGTGCAAGAACCAGAGAGACAGAGTAGAATTGGTACTACGAACCCTCATTATTCGTTTTTAGACAATTAATTATCTTTCATCTTTAAACGTTTTCAAAGGGTTAACAAAAAGACCAGCCATGTGAGGATCTACACCACTCAACAAGGCTTTCACTGCCTCCTTAAAGTTCCCGAGTTTAACCTTAAAAAAAAAGAGTGCCTCAGAAATGTCCCTCTCGGAGCCAAAAGTTTTTTGTACAGATACAAATAACACGGAGTGATGAGTCACTGTTTTTTTCCATAAGCGGCATGGATAGTTAATGATTGAAGTGTTGTTTTTTAAAGTTCACTGAACCAGTCAGCAGTGGATAGAGCTTAAATAATGTTTTCCAAGGGGTTGGGAGATGTTTGGGTTCATTACCAAGGAAGAATTTGCACATTTGTAAAACATAAGCCTTTTATATCCCAGCAGTCAGTTGGGTTAGCCAGGACTTGATACGTTTTAAAACAACTTTACTAGGGGTTTTGGGCATCGGCAGCAAGTTATTTTGGAAGAGTGCAAGTAAAGCATTATAAAGTGCACTTGCATGACATTTATCAAAATAGGGTCAGAAATTAAGACCAGACTAGTAAACTTCCCTCAAACAATTTTTGGCAAGCTATTAGTATTTTTGGTGTTATATTAACACTAGCCTGAAAGAAGTATGGCTCAAAGGTCAGTTTACACTGGGTGTGATTATTCATCCTAGAGCTAAGCGATGTAATGCAGATGACTAAAGCAGAACTCTGGACTTGGGAGGTAGGTGATCCACTCAAAGTTGTTCTTTTCCGGCTATACTTGTAGTCCTGATTTTATAATGGGGACTCTGTTACTTATGTCACAGTTGTGTGAACCTCTGACTGATGAATAGCGATTAGGTCCGAAATTTTATGGAACTATAATAATAAAGTAACAGAAAGAATAATTAACTTGTCAACATCAAATACATCTTTATTAAATAATTCTGAATGTTGATACACTATGGCCACTTTTCAGTTTCAACGAATACATCACTTGATTAGAAATAAATGCGTAAAATAATTTTTTGACCATTAAATGTTATGGGGTTGCCCTGTGTCCCTCAGAACCTGGCTATACAGTTATAAACTACAAACAGTTCTGTCGTGTTGCACAATTCTTCACCAACATTGTGAACATTTTTGACCACTCAATGTTGATGTCACAGGGTCACTGTTAACGTAGACCCAAGCAAGCCAGCAGCTGTTCCGCTGTGAGGAATCTTTCCCATGTAGAGTAACTAATCCAAATTAGGAATTGTATTATTCAATGAGAACCATATTGGATGATTAAGCGGGTGATGCATGCCCCCTGCCCTGCATACTAAGTGAACCCTGACTGGGGTCCATAGTAATACGAAACACATCTTGATGTTGATACTTGACAGGACACAAGCTGTGTGTACCTGACTACATCGTTTGAAGGCTATCCTTTGGTTTGCTACCGTTTAGTCCTGAGGAAGACCCGGTATGATACTCAGTTACTAACACATAATCATAGGGTCGAAACGTCTACAGCATTGTTTTGTGTCCTACTTCAGCTGTCCTATGATATGAAACAAAGAAATAATGATATCCTGAACTTTAAACTTTGGACATCAGGCATTATATGTTTTTATTGTCTCAAGTTTTGTGTGTGACCACTGGGATTATTTCATTCTCACTATTCATTGTATGCATTTTATGTGCTATGGGCAGCTGAATATCAAAAAATTTATGATATGTATAATGTTAAGAAAGTGTTAGTTATGTGACTATATTTAAGTAGAAACTGCTTTTTTGTCGTGTTTGTGGTTTTCTGTTGGATTCATCTTTCTGAAGTAAATTATTGTTCTTAGTCGAATGGATCTTTTTGTGACCTTTTGACAGCAATGTTGGGTGGTCAACATTTTTCACAATTCTTGGTGAAGAACTGCGCCACCCGACCAAACTCTTTGTAGTTTATGAAAGAAAATAATTCTTGAGCTTTGCTTTATTTATGCATGTCCTTTGGGACTCTCTGTGCCAGTACAGATTTCAGACTCAACATTGTACGTGGTTGCCCCGACCAGGGATTACAAATTGGAGACATGCTTCAAGAACAATAATCTTTTGCAGCACTTTTGCTGAGATTATTATTAAACAGATTTGAAGGGCCTATTTTTCTCTGGCATCAATTGTCCTTTCTTTGTAAAGAGATAAATAGGACTACAAGTATCATGATACAAAGACAAAAACCTAGACTAGATCTGATCACACATGGAACTGGGAAACTTGTAAGAGGTGTTGCAGGAACTTGGAGAGCATCTTTGGTTCAGAAATAAGAAGCAATGCAGAGCCAATAGGTCTGGCGTTGGCTGGCTACCATTTTGCCTTTGTCTGTGTTTGCTTTGCCTTGTTTTGTGAAAAACTGTATTGTGATGGACGCTGCAGAACCCTCCTCGATGTAAATAAACATTGACTAACAAAAAAATAATTTATGATCTAAAAATGCAGATATTGCAATAGTAGTCACTGGTACTGAAGGGAACTACTTAGTGTGCGCTATCTGCTCCTTGTGAAATGGTGGAATGCTGCCACTCACACTGAAGTTATCCGTTTTCTGAAACAGACTGCCCATTTTTCCCATGGTGGTTGCTGTAGTGGATAGAAGTAAATAAATGTGCTAGAGACAATAACATAATGGATGAAAAGGGCTGGCTGATAGCCCCTATAAGTTATTATATATAACATTTTAGTAAAATCAAAATGTCTTGGTTAGACATAGAATAGGGCTACCATAAGTTTGTTGAGTTAAGTACATTGATTACCTCTACACCCTTGATCATAGACACTTTTCCCTAGAACTAGCCAATCTGTGGGCTAAGTCTTCTATGCTGCCTCCCAAATTAGTACACATTAGTAACCATTAGTGCTCCTGGTTTCCAGAATCTTCCTGTCTCCCAAAATACTACTTAAATCAGTGTTTTCACGTATTTGTTGTGCGTCTTACTGACTATAGTGCCATAAGTCTGGACTGTAGGCCTGGGCCTATATTGAGGCCACCAAGAGACCTGCATCTCTGAGAGGATGGTTAGACCAAACTTTGTTTATGATATATTCAGGCTCTGTGTGATATGACACATACATTGTACAGTTTGCCTGATCTTTCAGATGAATAGGCCTTCCAGAAGTTTCCTCTTGTCCCCTACAGAGGAGGAACCTATGTGTGACTGCAAGAGAGAGAGTAAGCACAGATGCAGCACTAGACCTGTGCACCGGCCGCTTTGCTGTATGTAAATTTCACACTCTCCATTTCTGTGAGACTGGTGCAGCAGCTTCTTGGTTGTGCAGCATGTACAATTTTTGGCCAAGCCTTGAGCTTTAAATGTTGGTCGTAAAGATCAGAAACTTGCAGTGGTATTAGAATTATTGGAATTGTGGATACATATTTTAAATTTTCAAGTGTACAGTCTCAAATGTGGGTGGCACCCGTCGTTTGTAAGTAAGTTGATACGTCCGTAATCAAGGGGATACATGTTAATAAGTTGATCTTTGCCTACCACTGTTACTGTCTCTTTAGAGTGTTGCATCCTAACTGAGAAGTGTGAGTAACTTGTCAACAGTAAAGCTGCATTTCACTGTTTGACCTTTCTTGCACTAAGCACCTTTCCTTAACAAGAATGTGCCCCCTGCCACTCCTGGCAAGTGCCTTTGTATTGCAGCCAGTGACTCAGCTTCATTTACTGATTTTTAGGTCTCTGAGCCAACGCAAGCGCTGCTCTGCGAGAGATTTAGTATCGGAGTTTTCAAAGTGCTGCCACAGACTTTTGGTGGCCTAGCGCTTGCAATCATGCGCGCGCACGTACGCGCCGCCGCCGTCTGCCTCCCTTCCAGCGCGATCACTTTCACTTTTTTGTTGTGCTGCTGCGCGCGCGCGCGCATCAATAGCGTGTTTTTTTTTTTTTACATTACTACAAGCTTCCCGCATCGCGCGGACAATGCTTGTTTTAAAAAAAACTTTCAGCGCGAGTACAGTTGTTAAAGCATTGGGCCCATTCATAATCTGTTTCTTATCTTTGATGCTACATATTTTCCTCCCCAAGTCCTGCTGTTTTCTTTGCAGCAGACATGTCACTATCTTTTGGAGGATAAGAGCAGCACAATACGGTAATTGAATCAGTATCCCTTTATACATTTTGCGATGCATTCTATATACCTGGCTGTGGTTTTTGCCACAAATGAGCACACACATTAACGCTTCAATGCTTCGTCTGGCTTTTCCACAGACCTAACAAAGCCCCGGCCTCCTATCAGGCATTATAGGTGCAACAAAATAACGATGGGGTTTTTAATTAGAGACTTCTTTAGTAATGTCGGGGGCATTAGAGTTGTCCATGATTGTGGCCAGACATCTGGCGTTTATTGCAGAAACATTTCTACTATCCAATTATCCAGATTGAAAAGCTCTTAGTGTATTGTAGATATAATGTTCTGTAAGCTGTTACCCTTCATGCAAGTCAGCGTTACAGCTAGTTAATTAGTGGAGGGAAACATTTTGCTAGTTTTTCAGTTTGCCTCTGATAGCGAAGTAATTTTGCTTCTGCTACATACATGGCCCTGTAGTTCTTTCTGAGGCTGGGCACCGTTTCAGCGCTTTTTTATGATTTCTCGTTGACTGGATAGGGTTCGTGTTCGGATAGGGGAGGCTAAGTATATTTATGCGTTGTTGGATGCAAGAGATACCTGCAGGTGATAATGTGTTGGGTTTAATATTGGACTCCTGCGGGAGAAGTACAAATAAACATTTTGTCAGGTTGAGGCTCAAAAAATTAATTTGTTCCGTTGCAGTGTAATTGATGGTAAATTACAGTTCCGGTCAGCTCCTTAACATTCTATAAATAACTACAGATCATTCGGTATGCTTCAAACAATTTTTGGGAACATTTCTGGGTCTGCCGGTGTGTAAAAGATGTCTCTGGAAATCCACTAAGAATACCACTGCCACTTGTTTATTTCAATCCGAGGTTAGTGTGCGTTAATTTGATGATAGATGTGGAAATTGGGGGCTGAGAGCTGCTTGGTGTTTAAGAACCCAGTTCCATCTGTAAGGGAACAACAATGACCTCAAAATGACAAGTTTGCTCTAGAAAGGTC
Organism: Lissotriton helveticus; assembly: GCF_964261635.1. NCBI lineage: Eukaryota > Metazoa > Chordata > Amphibia > Caudata > Salamandridae > Lissotriton > Lissotriton helveticus. The sequence continues at coordinate 338,950,063 of NC_136065.1, read as the reverse complement.
TTTGAGAATTATTGTTTCCATGGATTCACTTAATCTGTTATTGCATATTAATCTGTATTGCCCATGCAAACAATAATAAATTAAATGCAGAAAATTACTTGTAACATAGATGAATCGGAGAGTGTAGGGAATTAATCATGTTCTAGATGTGGTTGCAACACTGTGGAACGAACTAATACAGAGCCCCAAGGTTTAATCATGCACTAATTCTGAGGGAAATGCATTGAGTATTGTGAGAGCGAATCAGGTTGCAGGTGCATGCTTGCAAGGTCAGCCCAATTTTGTTTAGCTCAGATTGAATTGGTCCATAGCAAAATATTTGTGAGGTCACCCAAAGATGCAAGTTAAATGGAACATGTATATTTACAAGGTGCATGCTTCAATGTAGGTGATAGCCATGAGTTTAGACCTTGCTATATCTAAAATCACCACTGCAATATGCTTCCTAGTTCTAGGATTATGGAAAGTTCTTCCTTGTTTAGGACTTATTAGCTGTGAGAGTTGCACAACACAATAACCAATTTTCCACACTCTGTTCGAACCTGGTTTACCCATCCCCCGCCTGCTTTGAGCTCCCTGAAATTGTTGATTGCTTCCTGCTACATCGAGGCTCCTGGACTCACCCATCGCTTGACGCAGAAGGCCCTTTCCAAAGCTTGACTGGTCACCTTTCTGGTTGCTTATTGCTATATTTGAGTGTTAAACTGGAACAAATGAGGTGTAACCAATGCCTAGATAGTGTAAACAAGTGTAACAAGCATTGGTGTAGCCAATAGGTCTCACATTTGGGACCTTATAAGTGTTTAGCCATGCAACAGTTGATGTTGCACCAAGGATATTGTGCTGCATAACTAAATACTTATAAGGTCCCAAAAGCGAGACCTATTGGCTATGCCAATGCTTGTTACTTCATGCAGTGCATCTCGAATGCAATCTGTCTTATGTTCTTCTCTGCTACATTAGCACCGGTTTAATTGAGCTAAAGACCTCTTTAGCAAGAGCTAAAGATGTGCCATACAATAACGAACCAGATAAAAGAATAAAAGCTATATGCTCTTTTTTTTTCTGAGTAGAAAACTGATCATACAGAGAAGAAAAATAAATGTTTCACTTAACTAAGGGTCATCTTTCCACCCTGTATCTCTTAGATGTGTGCCAACAATATCAGGTCAGACAACTGGTTACTGTGAGACACTGGCATGTTGTGTTTGTCTCGAAAGGCTGTTAAAGCTTTGAAAGAAAAAACACAGAGGTTAGAATTAAAATTAATAAATGTGTGATTCCCAACTATAACTAGAATAGCTATAGTAGGGCCACTCACTGGGGGGAATGCTATGCAAATGCAGATTGATTAGATCGCATCCCTAAAAAGGTGGTCATGGGTTGCTCTCTGGTAAAATGGGTAGGGTGAAGTGTTCAATGATCCCTCTCACTATTAAAGCTGGAGGTCCTGCTTTGGAGATTAGCTGGTGGGAGTGTTGAGTTGATCAAGGGGGTTCCCTTTCAGATAACAATAAAGTGAATTTGTCATTCTCTTTCTACATTGCAGTCTTGTAGGGGGATATATCCATCAGAAACTTAAATGCTTTATAATTGGGTGTCATGCAGTTTAATTAGTAAGTAAAATTAGGATTTGCATTGGAATCTCTATTTGTGAAGGAATCGGATAATTTCATTAAAAATATATATTTAAGGGATATACTTTTTCTATGAGGTAAGATTAAAAATGATGTAATTGTCATCCCAGTTTACACAATAAGCACCTACGCAATAAGGATTACATGAGGGTTTAGAAGTGCTGTAAGGATACCATGGAAACAAAGAAAATAACCAGGCAATGAGTGTCCAGGAGAAAAACGCAAATAAAGGTTGACAATCAAGTTTTTAGTTCTAGAATGATTTCCTAGAAGCCACCAAGCACTGCTCCTACACGTTGCCTCTGGAAATTTCTCACTGGCTGTTAACACATACCACAAACAGTACTGCACGCACATGCTTTGAAATAAAATTGTTGATTTTGAGCCCATGATATTCCTAGACCACTAAAGTTAAGTGGGACATGACCACAGCTGAATCTTTGTCTGTTAGTGTGTATATAGGTACTTAAAGTCCTGGAAAAGATAATGTATTTACTAAAAGCATAATTGATAAGGCAGCCTTGCTCCTTGATACAGAAAGCAGGCTAGGAAATTCAGGACTCCTCTTTGTTGAACAGGAAAACCTGTGGATCAGGAGTGGTAAACCTAAATGTACTGTATGATACCTGTACACATGAGATAGACTGAAACTGTAATTGGTGTATCCGCAACCTTATCCAGATGAAATTGAAGCTACAACAAGCTTTTTGCAGTAATACCCAGGCTTTCAAAATAAAGTGATGTGCAAAGTATGTAAATTGTGCCTACTGAAGATGGATGTCAGGTAGTTAAAAGTGCATCAATAGTAGGCATCTTACAACACCAGAGTGACACAAATGGTCTTAACACTTCCTAATTCATACATATTGCATACATTTTAAGGATCGTTTATGTAAGACCAGGTGTTACCCTTCCCATGTGTGTAGAAACAAAATTTTGTGTGAAACAAATGAGTATGAAAAAACAACCACCACACGCCCTCAGTCAAAGAAAAAATCCTGAATTAAAAAAAATATTACTAGCACTCTGTGTGTATATCATTTAAGTTAATCAATAGTGTCCGTATCCAACTCGCATACTCAGTTATTGAGACAATCAGTGGTCCAAGATGTAGATTAATAGTAAGTCCTTTATTTATACATTATTCAAATAAAATTGATTTGCTTGTAGCCAAAGGAAAAAAATGTCACAAAAGCCAACGTGTTTCATTCTCCTGGAACTTCTTCAGGGGAATAAAATGTACACAAACAATTATGTAGTATATAAATTCAGATAAAACTAATATTTACGATTTATAATATTAGTACCAACATATCACCTATGTACAGCACATGGCGAACAGATAACTAAAGCATCATCGAGCACTATAACCTTTTGTGTTTTGAAAGTCTGAATCACATTATACAATCACAAGATAAATATACTTGTATGACCTCCATGTCATTTCATATATCTAAGCATAATAGTTCTGAAACGTGAAATGTAAATACAATCTAAACACACTGATATGCAGTCACATTCTAAATCAGACTGATCTAATAAGGAAAACCCAACAGAAATACAGTTAGACAAATCATTGTGAATAAATACAGACATTTGTATGATATTCACTCATATAGACCCAGAACGGTTATATTACACAAGAAAAATCGTAAAGAGTGATAGCACCTTCTATAAACATATCATGGTTATTTTAACACTAGACTTTTATACATTATATTATGTCAGAATTCCAATAGGAAGCATCTGTCAAATTCAATACCTGAAAATGCTATACATAGATATCAACAATCATACTCTATAAAGATTTCCAACTTAAACCTTAGTTCATAAAGCTGAAGAGAGAAGGGGCAGACTCAGTGGGTTTCTACAAGTGGTTGTGTTGTACATCTGTCATATATGTAAGTCACACCTAAGATTCTTGGCCTGATTCTCAAAAATGTTTTTGTGAGTTATTTTGTATGACTAAGCTTAGCTGGGATTTTTTCATGAATTTACAGTAAAACGTACACACGGAAAAAATGTTTGATACATAAAGCTTTTTCCCAATAAGTAAGCATGTCTTACTCCAACAGATGCACAACTAAGCTTACAGTAATCACAACTCATTCCTCAATGCGTCCTTGTGTTATACTTGGATGAGTTTATAAACACGTAATGCTTTATTGTTCAACTATGACTTTTATGAATTCCCTCATGTATGTCTTGTAAACGTTATTACAAAACTTGTAAAGCGCAACATAAAACTCAAAATAACAATATTAATAACTACTGACATAAATGATGTGTGACTCAGTCCTGGATATTGAAATGTAATACACATGGGAATAAGTCACAGTTAATTGAAGAAAAAGCTTTGTGAATTGGGTGTAGATTTCTGTAACAAAATAGCAAACGGTAACAAGATGAGTACGCACCACATGAATGAACCTCATGGCCTAGGCTTTACTCTGTAGAGTCCCAATGTCTCTATCTACTCCTTTGATCACATACCAGATGCACCTTTTTATAGCGCCTAATAATAACACTGCTGTTGTTGTTTTGGAATAGTCTATAAAATTCCATTAAAATCGCTAACCCTCGATCTCCTTTTTCCTGTTTGTTTAATTTCTTCTCCCACCTCTTACTGTGACGCATTCATTCGCGCCTGCATTCCTGCGCAACTTCATGATCTGTTGTCTCCTATTCTATCCCCGATGCCATTCCTCAATTCCTTGTGTTATACTTGTGACTTTATAACTCCTTAATGCTGTTTTGTTCAACTATGACTCTCATGAATCAACTCGTGTACCTCTTGTAAACGTTGTCACATAACATGTAGAGCGCTCTGATACTTTCTGGTCTAGCTAGCGCTATATAAAACTGAAAATAATAATAACGATGTCAAGAAGACCTGCTCTGTGTTAATCAAATCCACATTATTTCAGGCATAATTCGAAATTAGAATCCATAAGGTGTATGATAAATCTCTCTATGTTAAATATTTCTTATCATAAAAGTACCTGGTAATTGATCCCCATAACGAGGTAAATAAGCTAACCCTTAGTCATCCTTCTTCAAATATAAAAGAAGGACAAAAATATCTTATAAGTTTATGTCATCAGCAATAGACATGTGAGGTCAGACATCAAAATATAGTTGAGGGCCGTCAAATCAATCCTAAAAATCAATAAATATATGAATAGTATGTTCTCCATCCAAACATGAACATGCCTTTTTAAAGCCATTAGTAAAGAATGGCATAGTATTTATAATTCTCTATAATGAAACCATTGGAAGTTTCAGCATGTTTGGTAAAGGATACATTAATTAGGCTAAATCATGCTATGAAAAAGGCTTTCCAAAGCAGAACGAGGCCATAAAGATCTGAATCTGCTCAAGACCTCCTCGGTGCGGTGTGTCATTATTACAGAGAACACAAAATACCCACTGAAGAGAAAACGGGCATCGCTTAAAATCACATGACTCCTGTATCCATCCAGAGGAGAAGATATACAGCAGAAATGTGTGCAATTACTAACAGATCCCATAAGGGCAATAATTAACAAGCATGGAGGAGACTGCTGTGTGGGGACTACGAGTCCCAAGATCCTCTAGGGGCATTGGAGGTAGCCCCTGACTCACCTGCTGCCTGTTGCTGTCACAGAGCGCTATCAAGCGCATTTCCAAGACCCGCTGTGTGGAGAGACTGCTGCGTGGGGACTTCGAGTCCTAGGATCCTCCAGGGGCTCCTAGGATCCTCTAGGGGCATTGGAGGCAGCCTCTGACTCGTCTGTTGCTGTTACGGAGTGCTGTAAAGCGCATTTCCAGAACTCGCTGCATGGACCGCGCCCAGACAAAGCCCGGGCGAAGGGCGGGCCCATCTCCGCCCGGAAGAGGCTGCCCCCCCACCCTATTTGGCTCAGTGTCTTTGTGGGCCCTTTTGTCAGGTGAGCTTCGTCCTACTGCTGTTGTGGTGCACCTTCCACCAAGCCGCTGACCTTTTTAGCGAACTCATTTTGGGGCAATTGAGGGCCTAATATGGGGAAGTGGTAAATGCAGGGGAACAAGGACATTGCCCCTCAGCAAACTCATGGCACCACTCTTGACTCTTTCTTGGCTTGTGTGGCATGGGTAATTATGAAAGAAATTGACCTGGATGTGGGGGAGGGCCCTAGCACTTTGCCTTCGGCCCTAGTGGTCCAACCAGTCCTCCACTCCCATTCAGGCCCTGCTGATTCATTCATGGACCCGCCTCCTTCTCCCAGCACGTGGTTCAGGAGAACCTGACCGTGCACTCCTCACCTGAAATTTGAAATAACAGTGTCTGTACACCTTTGTCCAAGAGAAAGCATCAGGTAAAACGTTGTGGGAACCCTAAGTAACAACTTAACATCTTGAGTCACCAGGGCCCTGGGGATCATCAGGCTGACTTGGCATTTCTTGATCCAGACTGGGATAGTGCTTTGGACAGACTCAAAGATGTTATCTCAGTGTGTCACACCGTTGGTGGAGAGACTATAAACTAGAGACAGCTGTTTCTGACTTGACAAAATCTTGCACCATCATTGATGCCAACATCAGTTCTCTTACCCCCTTAGGTTCTGCCAACTCAGCCCTTACTGGCATTCCTGGTATCCAAAGTGGCATGGGTTGACCCCTGGTACCCTCTTCTTCTCTCTACGCCCCTAGTCTCCCTCCTCCACAATTAATGGACAACCCAACTTACCATCTGTGGAGAAGGCTGCAGCCCTTTCACCTAGCGGAGAGCAGCCCAACAGCTCTTTGGCTGGTTATCACAGTGATGAGCCTAATAGGGAGTGAGGAAAGGGACTTCAGCTTGATAAAAGCCCACATAGTCTAATTTTTCACAAGCTTGCTGCCCTTATGTGGCAATTATGACCGGGTTCCCTCAATTTGACCCTAATGCCATAGAATCTACGTGTAAGCTGAAAAATAAAGTGTGTCACTGGTTGTGTCGAAACCCCAACTTCAATATAAAATAACACTGTGCCGTTCTTTTTGTGAGGAGGGTGGTTTGGGTAGGCCCCGGGGCCAAAAGGCTGAAGGGGGATTGCGTAGTTATCAGTTGCAAGTCACCAAGTGTGGCAGGGTATTTGATCTACAGCACTGACGGGCAGCACTCGCAGGATAAAGGCATCAATATTCAACAGCGTGTTTTTTTTATCGCCATGTGCTCCATACTCACACACCAGTGCCACCCCAGTGCCCAAAGACCCTGGAGAACACAATAGTGCCTACAGCAAACAGATTTTTCCCTTTGTCAGATCTGGATTTCAATGACTGACTCGTGGGCATCCCGTCAATACCACCTAACCCTAGAGCCAGTAGGCCACTACTACCATAACATCCCGTTGCTACTTCGCCATGCCCCAGCACGAGTCAACAATAAGGCTTCTTTGCTGGAACATTGCAGGTATTAAAAGTTTGCTCTTAGATCCTGAGTAGTTTATGCTCCCTTCCCAATTCGATGTAATAATGTTACAGGAAACTTGGACCTTAGAGAGGGTGACCTGGGATGGCTATGAATGCTATTCCATCACAGCTACTCCATCCCCAGGCCATGAAGTCTGAGGTGGACTAGTAACCATGGTTCGCATCTCTAAACACCTTAGGCCCTTCCCAGCTCCCTCCAGTCATTCTGGGATCCAGATACTATGGGTAGTTGCCTCCTGCGTGTTTCATTTCTTTTTAGTCAACTTTTATCAGGTGGTGACCTTGGGTGCCAGAACGAGGCTCTGTTTTAGTGCTGTCTATTCTTAAGGCGAGGTCACTTTCCAGTCTCAGGTGTTTTTAACCTGATACTGAACAGAGATTGTGATGCTGAGCTTGGTCTGAAGCCCACTGATTTGAACCCTTTTTAGACCGATGACTTTCTTTTGCCACACATCATTCGATTTTAGGGGGAGGAATTTATATAATGCCCTGGGGAGTGCAGGTTTGTGCAGTATTATGAACATGGGAGTAAACGATCTGGGTCAAAAACCCAATTGAGGTTGGACTGCTATTCCTTGTTAGTTTTATGAATGCTGTCTCCTCCGGGCTTATTGGTTTATCCAAAATAGGATATGGGCCTCTTGGTTAAGTGGCGTAATGTGCCAATTCCCACCCTTATAAAAGCCCTAGTTGGCTCAAATCTGGACCTCATTACGGGGCCTTTGTTAAATATTGAAGCTCCCCCTATCTCTTTTCTATATGCCTTTGATCGCCAGAATGCCTCCATTAGATCCATTATGTTGGAATTGTCAGGGCCATCCAGTCTGTTTGGTTCGACAACGCGTGTAGGGTGGCTAACCAGCAGCTCTCTGAAGCACTCAATGCTAAGCCCGCAACCAGCAAAAAACAGAAAAAGGAAACATACCATAAAGAAGGCAACATGGGAATACCTAGTATCTACCTGTAAAGTTGGGGAGGCCAGGGGTTTCTGGGCAATTGTCAATGGGAAGCAGCTTTGTACGGCTGTGGCTGATGACATATGTCTGACCATTACCACTGACAAATGGGTGTCGCACTATAAAAAGATCTATGTATTTGGAAGTGCTGAGTCTTCGGGAGAGTCAGCGAGTTCCCACGATTTCCACTGGGGGTTAGTTTTGAAAATGATGAAGTCAAATCAGCAATGTTAGCCATCCCTTCAAAGCGCCATAGTACGGCTGGGGTTCCCATGGACCTCTATAAAGCAGAGATCTCCCTTTGGGCCCCTCTCTTAACTAATGGCCTAAACACTGCTGTTCAGGTTAATATTCCCTCTTCCTGGAAATCTGCGGTCTTAGTGCCGGTTTTTAAGAAGGGTGACCGGTATGACCCCAGCTGTGATGGAACAATCACCTTATTAGATTCAGTTGCCAAAGCGGTGGGGTGTATCATTTTACAACGTATCAATCATTGGGGCCAGATTAATAATATCCTTTGTCCGGTTCAGTTCGGTTTTCGGGAAGGTTTGGGTACTATGGGGTAGTGTCTCAACCTAAATCTACTAACTGTGAAATACGTTGTTGCTAAGCGGGGCGGCCTTTTTCTAGCATTCATGAACCTGAGCAGTGCCTTCGACCAGGTGAATAGGTCGAAGCTGGGGAGAAACGTAGTGATTTTAGGGTTACCTCAGCCGCCGATTGATTTTCTGAGAGCCCTTCATACTGATGTGAATGCTTCGGTCAGGTACGGAATGGGAGGGGAACACACGGATTCCTTTAACCTCTCTCGGGGGTCAGGCAAGGCTGTGTTTTAGCACCAATTTTGTTTTTGCTTTACAAAACTGCCTAAATTCCTTTTTAACAGCAAATGGTAGTTATCTGCCCAAAGTGAACTACTTTCTTGCATCCTCCCTGCTATATGCTGATGATGCATTATTGCTATCTTGCACAGCTAATGGTCTTAAGGGATTTAGCAACGTTTTTGTTAAGTTTATAGATAAATTTAAACTGGTTACAAAAATATCAGAAACACACTATATAGCATGTGGTAATCAGCCATTGAAAACCAGGCCCATTACCATCAAAGGAAGGTAATCTGTAAGGTGGCTGCCTTCCCATATTTGAGGGTTACCTTTGACCTACAGAATGAATGGATCCCTTGCCTCGCTAATCACTGCATGTGTTTTAGCTAAGCTTGTGGAGTCCTCTTTAGGTTCAGTTCCATGGTGGGTGGTAAGTCTATCCTACTGTTGCTGCAAATATATAGGTTGAAATGTCTCCCCATGCTGCCCAGTGGACCTGCTATTTGGGGGTACCGTAATTGTGCGAGTATCCAGCAAGATGAAAATCGGTTTTGTAGGAAATTGTTGGCCCTGGGCCCTAATAATTCTACCCTTTTTTGTCCATGATGAAATGAGTCTTGATTATGTGGAAGACCATCCACACTGTGTGGTCAGGGGACCATACGGCTTTTAATAGGGACGTAATTGAAGATTGCCTTGGGTGCACGTTTGGTCACTAGATCCTGTGGCTTATTGTCCTTGGGTCGCCCAGAATTGTTCTCTAGTCCTCAGTTGTTAATAAAAGGCGACAGGTGGTTAGTCAGGGACATCTTTCTTAGTTGTGCCAAGGAGATTAGAGAGAACATGGCTTTGTTGAAAATAGCAGTGAGATCCCTTTTGGTCCTGAAAACTAATGCTGGCCCGGAACCATATCTTTCTTTTGTCAAGCACCCTAGGGAGGGATCACTCCTCACTAAGTTCCGCGTAGGCACTCATTCTCTTATTTGTTTTCCTCCAGGCCAGTTTGCCTCAAAGTCAGTAAGAGAATGCCCCTGTGATGTCTGCTCACTCAAGACACTGGGGCATTTTTTTTTTTGCAAGTACTGTGAACCGCCTTATCATAAATACCTTCTACCTATTTTAAAGTCCATGGGTTTTTATCATTATAAGCCGGCTTTTCTGTATTTGCAGCTGCTAACCGATCATACTGTATCTTTTTCTGTTTCCTCCTTTTTAAAAAGTGCCTCGTACTGAAACCATGTCCTGAATTCTTGATGTGTGCCAGTATCTTCCAAGCAAGGGTTGATTTGTTTTCTATGATGTATCAAGGTTTTTATTTACTCTAGCCTTGGAACTGTGAAGTTTTAACCTTATGAGTATTTATGATATTTTGGTGGTTTTTCTTTTTTATTGTGTGTTTTATATTGTATGTGGATATCTTTTATGATTATATCCTATAATCGAATAAAGATTTTATTAATTCATTGATTCATTCAACAAGCACAGAACTAACTCTAAAGGGGGGGGGTAAATAATATAGTCATTAGATATGCCCATAAATGCTAATCATTGATGCAGATTCCAAAACTACAGCGTTTAGTAAGCATCAACTTACCCTGAATGAGAAGAAGAATGTAAATGAAATGTGAGAGGAAGCTCAAACACGTGTCTGGCATACATAACGCCATCTATTGGGAACCTTACCTTCAGTTAAGACTGCATCGGTTCCTGTGGCAGTATCCATGCACGGCGTGCTCTTAGCATTCTACCCTCTTGCCATAATGGCCTTGTTTATATATGATTGCCTATTCAGCCCTCTCCCTTACAGGGGAAATGAAAAGAGGACTTTGCATGATACCGTAGGCAATACAAAATTGATATGCAGTTCCAGTTTTAATGAACGTGGCACCCGGACCGGCCTCTTGAGGGTAGGACTACCGTCACCCGTTCCAAGCGGAACCCACACTACACAGTGTCTACAAGAGCCGGTACTGATGCTGTGCAACCGTGACCCTAATGGGGTTGTGTTTTTATGATCTACAAGGTACCACTTTCTAGGGTGCTGTAATGGTGGTCACGTATACACTTTATCCCTTTGTTGACCACTACCAAAAAGTGTAGGAAGATCCGATCTGGTCCTGGTGAATTGCCATCTAATAAGTTAATGGGCAAGAAACATGTTGACCTTTTTTCGCAAGCGCATAAACTTCACATCCTTAGAGTGAAGATACGCGCCTTGTTTTACTTCAAATTAGGGCAGGGGCCACGTTCATTAAAAATTGTCTTGAGGGGACCACCTCCCCTATTTTACCTAGGGCCCTCACACGCACCTTACCCACCGGCAAAAAGGAAAAAAGATCTCCGCCAAGAAGGCCCCATCACGGGTGCTGATCGGGTATTACAGCGCTGACCCGATAAAGAGCAGACCCGATGATGAAGCAAGACACCTAACTGGCTGGGTGTGTGTGGGTCTTTTTCCGAAAGGAGAGGTTTCTTCTCCCCTCTTCTGTGACTCCATACCAGATATAGAGCCCTTGCATAAAACACACTAAACCCTGCTCCTAATGTTAGGAACTGCATATCAATTTTTTATGTTTTGAGTCACGAATATGTATGCTGGACCTGGATAAATAACAGTCCGTTTCTCCCTCTCCTTGTCTGAACAGGTTACAGTAGGTGCCATATTAAAAAGTGAGTTAATATACTTTTTTTAAAAGTATTTATTTTATATTTTCAATGGCAGTTCAATACTCCTCACAGCATTCAGTGTAACAATATTATCTAAAAATCACTGAGCTATAATTGTTAGCATACAGTTATTGTGTAAGAATAACATTCTGTTTCCCACCACTGGACACGAATACTATACAGGCTACAGCTAGCAAGCCTCAATGCACACATAACTTGATAGACTTGTTCATGTTCAGGTGCCTGGACATCCCACTCTTATACAAAACGCATGAAAAGTGGACTGGACAAGGCATTTTAGATTGAAGAAACCACTTACCTGAAAGCGCATTACATTGATGCACAAGCCTCATAAACTGAATGTGTTGTTTGTCCTACTGGAGTTAATCTATTGGAGTCAACGCAACATCCTTAATAGGACTAGGGAACCAACCGCACCAGAAGCCGTTGCCAAGCAAGGCCGCCAGGCGCACAATAGGAAGTCAAGCTGTTCCAGTGAAGGTGCTGGGAACACGCTGCGGTTGAGGTGGCTGAGCTGCCGGTTGAAGGAGAACACTGAGCATATCACTGGGTTCCTTCCTTGTGTGGAGAAAGTTGAAACCCACTGTGACTGTAGGAAGTTCCTGGGGGCAGCAGCTGCACAGCGCTTTCGCTGGCAGCTGCAATTGTTCGCACCTTGCCGTGGTGGGGGCCTAGGGAGGTCACCTGACATGGTCATTGCCAGGGCAGCGACTGTTCTTTTTGCCTTGATCACAGACTCCCGGTCAGTCAGAGGAAGACGGGCTCTCACAGTGTTGGCAGCTGCGCCGTGTTCGCGGGCAGCTGCCTTTTGGTTATTCATGACCAGGTAGCCAGAAGGAACCAAGGGAAGCCAACCGAATTTGTGGTCCGCTCTGGAACTGCCTCCTCCCACACAGCAAGGCTGCACCCTACCGGTGCTCCGGAGCTTCCCCAGCCTTGCTGACAAGATAGTCAGGGTGATTCATGGGCACAGCAGGAGCCCGCACACAACACTAGTTGTTTGATTTTGAGCCCTCGGCGGTGCCCCCCGCCTGCATCAAATGACGCTGCCTATGAAACAAGACACCTGCATGGCCTGTGAATAATCTGTATAATTGGGCTGCGATCGGAAGTGGGACCATTGTGCTGGGCCTGCTAAGGCTGTGATGGTGAGGCCATACTAGGACAGTACTGTTCTTAACACCAGGAGTGGGGATGCTTTCTTTGTTGGGGCTGCCTGTTGTCTCCCTGCCCATATCACTCTGGTGGAACCAGGGGCGTCACACAGGCCCCCGCAGCCCCTTAGGTGTGGGGGGGGGGACCAAGCTCCAGGGGCTCCGCCTCAGCACAGCACTCTGGCTGCAGAGCTCCTAATTGAGCCCTGGTAGGGAGGCCACCTCAAGTTTCGTTACACCAGTGGGTGGGACTCCCTGTCCTAGGGTGCACCAAGCACAGGTTCTTGTTGCAGCTGTTTGGGGTAGGCGTGAGCATCTCGTGCTTATAGCGCTACCTCGACCCCCGCAGCGTGGGACGCACCTGGGCCGAACCCATGCTAATGGCGGGTCCGTCTACTCCTGGAGGGGGCTGGGCTGGGTCATCTCCCTAACGTTTGACTTCTGAGGTACCGGAGCTAGACTTTGTTTTTGGGTTTGTGTACTCTGATAGATTCAAGGCCTATTTTACTGACCAGGACACTGGGACCTAACCTATGACAATATTGTAGTGTTTCCAAATGCTAATATTGGGGAAGCTTTTTTTTAACTGTGGTAGCAGGGTTGCTACTGGTCCATCTGTGCTGCATATTTATTATCCGTTTTCCCTGCGATACCCTTGACCATGGGCAAAAGGAAGGCTACTGAGGGGTCAAATGGCACTACAAATAAACATAATCGAAAACAATTGTGTTATCAACCGAATTAATAATCTTTTTAGTTTAATGTAAAAATTTGCTACATACTGACCCATTGTAAATTGTAGTAACCATTATCGGAACCGACTGAAGAATCCTCTGTTTCCTCTATTCCTAGAAAATCTGTCCCTGATGGTACACTAACAGTCCCTCTTACCCTCCCATGTGTGAACTGTATTACTTTGCTAATGGAATGAAAGGCTGAGGTTGAGGAGCAAACATCTGTCATTTCTAAACTACGTAAAAATGTAATGTCAAAGGTTCTTATATAGCGCCTTATCACCGCAAGGTCTCAAGGCGCTTGCTTTGGGAACCCGTCCTGGCTTTTTCCCTGTAAGATAACCCCTACTGGGCTTTACCCAAGGTGAAAGCCAGGCATCCCGCCGCGGGGGGGCCGTAGTGGAGATTAAGCGAGCTATTGCCCAGAGTTGCAGAGCGTGAACCCGTGATTCGAGTAGGCACCGAAGCGAGAATTATCGAGTCCGTGAACATTTGGGCTCAGGACCCTGCCGTGTCGGGAATTGAACCCTGGTCCCGGGTCTGACCTCTGCTTCAGGGTCTGCCTCCTCTAACCAGTGAGCCACACTTCTCCACCTAGCCTCTAAAATAAGCATTCTTAAGCTTGTTAGAGATACTGATGCGCTCGCTACTCAGACCACCCTGCAGCCACTCATTGCTAAATTAGATGTTCAGCAGCCAAAATCCTTACTTGACATCTCTTGCCCATGAGAGGTGGTGAGAAATGATTACAGGCCCCCAAGACATAAGACCTACTCCTAGTATAATCTTGGTTCCACCCCACAGCCCAGTTGGAGCAATAATATGAATAATCATTACCTTGCACAGTTACTGAATACTTTTTTAGAATACTAATGCTTCTTACGAAAGAACCACCAGCGGTTGGAGCCAAAGGCCTGCTGTTCACCCCGGTATGGGGACTAATGTGCTTAAAAATAAAGTTTGAATTGTAAAGGTGTTGAAGCTGCCACCCCACATTTAATCTGACCCCGAAGACTTGCTCATAAATAAAGCCACCCATTGGATTAGACATGTAAGGGGCTGCTGCCCTATAATCCGAGAAGACATTCTTAGTGCACGTAGGAGCTCCACATTAAATACAATGTGCTACATGATTGAATTAACTTTAACGCATGCTAGGTTGGTGGCCCTAGATACCAGGTCAAACCCACCCAAAAATTCATGCATTCAGTTTAAATACTGTAGACCAGTAACTGATTTATCGCTAAAATCAGCCCAAGGAAAAGGGCTGCCTTCAGTGATTGCAGGTGTAGAGTGACTTAATACCTCTATAAAATTTTCCCCTACTATCTCGATCTTATCATATAAAGATTACAGTGCATGTGGCCTAGCACAAGAATCTGAGGAACACATTTTGTTTTTTTGCATTGAATATCATTCATTCCGTAGGAGGCGGATAGGGCCAATATGCTTGAATTTAGGAATCGGACAATATCTGGTTGCTCATAGAATTCTGAAGACCGAAACGTCTGACCCAATAGTCTTTGCAGTAAGCCACTTTCTATTTAACTTCTGGATTAGGCGCCAGAAGTTTGAATCTCAGGCTGACTGAGATGGTTATTTGCCTTGATGTATCAGTAAATTTTGTTACTACGATCATGAAGTCCAAGTATATTTTGGGAAATTTGTGTTCAGGAAAAATGGTGAATTGTCTTCAGCACTGTAAATTGTACTCTTTTTAATTAAATCTTTGTATTTTTAGTGTTTTATCCTCCATTTTTATATATTTATGATGCTATTTATATGGACCTCTTTTTTTTAACAAGATTGTTCAAATGTATGGATTTTGTATACTTAGATGGTTTAAAAAAAAAACGACACTATGGTACGTAAGTGCCAAATTTAAAGAGCAGATAAAGGCAATTAGTAAATATCTGTGTTCCAGATAAGCCTTACCTTAATAAGACATCACATGAGAGGGTTTAGCTTTTAGTAGAGAAAAACAGTTTTAGAGCTGAGAACAAACCCGAGTGACATCACTCACAGCTGCCAATCAATCATAGTAGAATGCTCAAAAGGGATAAGGAGCTCAGGGAAGCTACGTGCCATATTCCATATTTTAATAAATGGACTTAAGAATTAAGTTCCTATATACAATGATATTTTATACTCTCACATTCATATCAATCAATGCCATTATAAAAAAACTTAATTGATATAGTATGAAGGACCGTCTCAGCAGTTCTCAATCTACTTATCCAATTAGCTTCTGTTTGGCATACCAATAATTACCAATCACCTCCTCTCTCTCTCCTCCCTACACGCTCCAGAGTGTGAAACCATATATTTGTTTTATCCAGATGGCTACATTTGATATGTGCTGCCACGGTGTAATCCTCATTATGGTTTCTAATTGCTCTGACATGTTCCTTGATCCTTAGTTTCAATGGGTGTATAATAGTACCCACATAAATCTTATTGCATTCAGAGCCTATCAGATATGCTGTAAATGTTGTGTTGTAATTGATAAAATTGTTGATGGTATATTTATTTCCTTTTGTTAGAAAAACATAATTTCTTCATTTTATTCCTACCCAAAGCGCAGACGTTACAGTTTCCACAAATATAAAAGCCCGTAGGCATTTCAGCCAACCAATTCCTAGCTATGTTGTCCGAAGAAGTTTTAACATAACTGGGGCATACTTGATCTCTTAATGTCATCCCTCTATGACGTACAACTTTTAGTTTTGGAGGGATGATCCTATTTAGCATATATGGACTCTTGCCACAGATCCCTTATGCACATGAAGGGGGTACTAGTTAATGTTGATTTACAAACTATGAGACATTTTCTGAATTTGTAAGTGGAACCTTGCTAAAAAGAACTAGGTGTTGCCTCGGAAGAGTCGGAGAGGTGAATACAAATAAGGCGGATACTAATGGAATGGAGTTGCTACTTTGTAGGTGTTCATAAGTTTGGTATTCCTGTCCAAGGGGTGCAGAAAGCTTGAAGACTGCATAATTGTATGCTGCCCCCCACACATTTCGAGAGTGGATGTCCGAGGGGAAGAGTTTACATGAAAATATTTTTCTTTGTAAAGAACGCAGTTTTTTAATAAAAATATATACATAGCTTCCTTTCCCTACGTTTTACAGAGACTACTTACAAATGATTAAAGCACACTAGGAATGTCACGCAAATCGAAAATGTACAAGCACATTACTAACATTTTTGAAATTAGCTTTTAAGTCAAATCTTCATGAAATAACCATTTGCCCTTTTTGGGAGTCGACCCCTAGAACGGTAGTTTTTATATTTTTATTTACTTTGCTGTGTGATTATTTATATATATATATATATATATATATATATATATATATATATATATATATATATATATATATATATATATATATATATATATATATATATTTGGGGGAGGGGGGTTGGAGGGCTGACCGAAAACCAACTGTGTTCCATTTTTCTGTTACTATACATAAAAGTAGTCGTAACAGAAACACAAGGGTGAGTGAAGAGGCACTTTAGAAATAAGTTGTAGGTCTATTTGCTTTTAATGTAATTTAGACTGTTTGAACATTCCAGATTTCTTGTCATGTAGGCTGGAAATTTTTTGTAGCAGCAAAGAACTTTGTGGTGGGTGATTGTTTTGGTCTTTTGGGAGTTCGGGGGGGGTTGGAAAGGGTGAGGAGGAGGCATGGGTTCAGTCGTTTGCACCAGAGGTTCCCAGACTTTTTATAAACATGACCCCCTTTTGAGAATGACAAAAGTTTGCAACCCACCTACCTTTAATGGACATAAGGGTTTTTTTTTTTAGGTTTTTTTTAGGTCTCGCCTAAACAGCGCGCATGCGCTGAATAGGATGGGACCTCTTGGACTCGATCAGCTTTTGCCCAAAAACGTGCATGCTTTGCATTGCTTTCAAATGCAACGCGTGCACGTTTGGTGTTTCCCTTGCGAGAGCGAGCTTTGGCGACATCTGTTTGTAATTATCTTGCAAACAGATGGGCCCCTGCTCGCTCCCGCAAGGGAAACGCTGTGTGTGTCTGTTTTCGCTCCCGCAAGGGAAATGCCAGACATACCCTCAGCGTCTACAGGCGCAGGGGCCATATGTTTTTTTTTTTTTAATTATCGCGCGCCGTACCCACTTTCACTTTCATCGAAGCAGGCGTGCTGTCCCAGACTCGCCGGATACTTCGTCTGACCCCCCCTCCACTCTCAAAGAGTTTGTGCTTGCTTTTGCATTAAGCAGTGATGTGGAATGGCCGGATTGCACATAGGGAGGGATTCTTGGGTGATTGCATTTAAGCTCGGAATTCGCTGTGGAAATAAGCCAGCGGGCTAAGCATAGATGATCCAATCTTCCCTAGAGGCGTGCACGCAGCCTAGTGTTTCTTTCAACAGGCAGGCCTATCTTTAAAGAGAATATTCACTTTTCTGCAGTCGGGCAGCCACTGCCGGACAAGGGGTGTAGGCACCAAACTGTGTCCCAGGCTCGGAGGCAACCCCAGACCTGCTGCCTCTTGCTACAGGCAGCTCTGCCCCGATCAGTAAACTTTTTCTTGAAAGCGCAACGGGAGACAAGACATTGATGGTATTTTCAGTAGAAAAATAAACCATTATCACAGGCTCTTAGCTAAATGCCGTCGTTGTCATCCTTTATTAATGAAATGGTGAAACCCACCAGACTTTCAGGTTTCCAGTTTAAAAATTCCCCAGTGGTTATGGAGTGGAAAGCCTGTCATTGCATTCATTTTTTTTAACATAGTTGAACTTCGTTCGTGTTTTGGTGGCAGGTATTTGAATGTGGTGCCTAACTATGAAGGCCGCCACAGACTGAACTCTGCATCTGTTTTTCCACTTCACCGTAGTTTGGTCTATTACCGGTTTCAGAGCTGTTTGACTTCGGCCCATTCCTGTGGATAACACGAGTGTTGGGCTGCAACTCTGTGTGCTTATGGTGTCGACTGTAAACATGAATCTGTTGCCGGTGCCATACTGCACGTAGGAGTGCTCTGTGTGTTGCTGCGCTGTTCATCAGGCCTGTCGGATTGTGGGCACTGGCAATCCAATCATCCTAACGCCAGCAGCCCGAGAGAGCCTCTGTGCTTGACTTATTGAACGTCTCTGGACAAGACTTTCAACTTCACATGCACGCCAGCACAATCATTTAATGCTGCGATTTAGCTGATCTGCGGTCAGAAAAGACCAGACTTCTCAATAATTGGCAGGCGGGTGGTCGCCAGCTGTATGTGCGGGTCTATTTTTAACTGTGTGCTGTTTCCGAAGCGTTAGAATTCCGTTACATCACCCCCTCCAAGATTGGACTGGCTCCCAGTTGATTTTATTAAAGCTATTTATTTATTGCCCATACGCCTCCCAAAAAATCATAAGCCAACAAGGTCTTAAGCTACTTTTGAAACTCTAACATGGGAGACTGATAAGAACTAGGCCATAAACAGCCAACGGAGAATATGGGGCTGACCCACGATGATCTCCTGGCCACACTCAGGGACTTTAAAAGAGAGCTGTGTGGAGGGGCGTGGCTAGCAACTGAACATGGCGGTAGCATAGCCGTGAAGCTCCGAGAGTGAGGCGGCTTCCCCACTGAAATCCGCACATTCATCCGACAATCTGTAGCCTCTAACCAGAGGGACCTGGGTCCAGGACCGAGCGGAGTCCACCCGACGAAACCCTGGTGAAAATCGTGTGCCGGAGAGTGACGCGAGGACCCCGTCTGCTGAGGGCCTTGCGCCGGCTGAAACACCGAGCACCAGTATCCCAAGAGGTCGGGCGGAAGTGCGGGAGACGCGGTAGAAGAAAACCGGAAGTCCGCGCTGGCTGAAGACTCCTGATACGCCTCGGCGGAGGCGACGACCGGAATCCTCCCTCTCCCCTCCCCAGTGCCTCCTGAAGCCTACCAGCACCGGCGCGAGTTGTACCGACAGAGGTGAGCAGCGGAAGAGCGCCCAGCATACGGCTGACCGTAACACTCGAGAACTCGCGGCCCTTCACGCACCACAGAAGCGACGAGGGAGTAAGGGGCAATCACCCGACCCGGGGGAAATAGCCGACAGATAGTTCTAATTATTACCGCTGGAGGCTGCGGCGGACTCGCAGTGCAATTTCTCCGGACACCGGTGGAAGGGGACATAGTGAATTACGATAAGCACTGGCCCCTCCTCTCCACACAGCAGCCGGGGGTCGATGGCGAGCCATACCGCAGTACCGTGGAGGCACCACACTGCATTATTAGACAACAAAAGCTCGTTACTGGCTCACGCCCGAGTGGTGAGAAGGCACAATAAGATGCAAAGACTGCGGAGAATCAGGCGGAAGGGCACGAACGACGTGGTGGGGGCTCAGGGTGCCAAGACGCGGCAGGCGGGCCTGCAGAGCTTTCCAGCAGCCGGAGTGGGACAGAGGAGTGATCCCACGAGACATGTACAGTGCCGGCGGCCTTAACTGAGGAAGAGGCATTAGACGGCCTTGGTGAGGAGGGGGGCTGCGGCCAGTGATCATATAAAAGAAAGACCGGGCAGGACCTGAGGCGCCGGCCACTAATGGCATCCTGACGCACCGCCAATAGTCAAGATCTCCATGCGCTAGGGTGGTAAGAGGTCATCAAAACTGCGGTACGGCCTGGAGTCGGACTGGACGAGGCACCCCTGAAAACGCACTACAGAGACAGCGGCTCACAGACACCACTGGAGGAAACCATGGCAGGCCGGGGCCCGAGAAACAACGCATCACAATCCAGGCTGGAAAAATTCGCCTACGACAAACACGCCCCCTCTCAATCGGAACCTCGCACGTCCACGGGGAAAACACCAGAAGGTGAAGGATCCAATAAAGCAACGCTTGAAGACGTAATGAAGGCATTGGCACAGGTGCAAGCGACGGTGGGATCCACAGCTACGGAGGTCTCCCTGCTGCATGCAGACTTTCAAAAAATGGGTGAGAGTGAAACAGGTTGAGGTGGTCACAAAATCCTTAGTGGAGGATGTATCAGAACTACAAATAGCGATGGAACGTGTTGAGGCGGAGAATAAGGCGCTAAAGGGAAAACTGGATGATCAGGAAGGGCGCTCTAGAAGAAACAACGTAAGGATTATTGGGGTACCGGAATCGGAAGGCACCCGCGCCATGGACCTATATGTGGAAGCACTGATCAAGACGCAGCTTAAGCCGAAGGGACTGTCGCAATTCTTCTCCGTAAAACGAGCGCACAGAGTCCCGGGGGGAAAGCCCAAGCCTGGGGCCCCCCCAAGACCAATATTGGCAAGGCTCTTTAACTTCCGTGATCGTGATGCCATCCTGCAAGCGGCGAGAGTGGCCGCACCGATACAGATTCAAAACTCAACACTCGCCTTCTTCCCGGATTATACTGCGGAGGTATCGCGTCGGAGGAGGACCTTCCTTGAAGTTAAGAAGGAGCTGAGAGCTAAGGAACTGTCGTACTCTATGCTATTTCCAGCGCGACTGAGAGTGGTGGCGGACAGTAAGGTATGGTTTTTCGACACACTGGAGGCGGCCCGAGATTGGCTGGAGGGATGGAGACAAGTAGGGTTGCCCCGCCGCTCTAATAGGACTAACCGGAACCAGCGAGGAGGCAGCCAACCGAGATCGCAAACTTCGGGCTGAGATGACACGGGAACACCTTGAAGCAGAGGACGGAGTGGAGGAATGAGTTCCCGGCACACCATAAGGTGACACTTTAAAGAGACTTTACCGGTGGGGCCGAGCTTGGACACTGACCCGGGGGAAACCAGAGAGGGCAGGAGAGCCGTCTGCTCCGGGGGACACTTCACCCCAGCAAGCAAGCAAGTAACTGTTAATGGGATGGGTGAAGCACTCTGCTGAGTTGGGGGGGCGGGCAGTTCCAGGTCTGTTAAGCAGGGAGGGGGGCGGCATGGGGGGGTTGTTTAGTTGTTAAGCAGAAAACGCAAGTTAAAACTAAGCACACAGACACACTAGGAAGGGGTGGAGGGGGGGATTTTAGTTTTGTTGGTTTTGGCTCAAGATTTACATGCCATGGTACACCATGTCACATTCTACCCATGCAGATTCACAGACGGTAACAGACTCAAGACACCACAATTGAGGCGACCACTAGACATGCTCCTAAGACCACATGATGACACACCAGTTCGCACAGCAGTCACTGAAGACATGCCGCGCTCCATGGCGGTGCCCCACCTTCGACTACTTACATGAATGTTAGAGGTTTAGGGGACAAAATAAAGAGAGGGCTGGTCCTACAAGCGATTTAAGCGCCAAGGCCCCGCAATAGTGTTACTACAGGAAACTCACCTCACGGGGACAGCATGCCGTGCACTCGATAGACGAGGCTACAAAATGGCGGCGCATGCGGAGTTTACGGCGGGGTCACGAGGGACGGGTGTCCTAGTGAAAAACTCTTCCCCCTTTATTGTGATACAACACAAAGTGGACGATCAAGGCCGCTTCGCGGCTGTCCGTGGGCAATGGGAGGGTTAAATGTAGTGTCCGTTTAAATTCCTTCAGCACTACATTCCATAGCATTGCCGGCACTAGGGGAGTTCCTTCTGAATCTCCCGACGGGAGATACGATCATAGGGGGGGACTTCAACGCCATTGTAGACCCAGCGCTAGACGCGTTTCCCGTCAGGACACGCGCGTCGGGCTCCTCTGCCTTCCCAGGCTTCATGGAGGCATTGGGGCTGAAAGTGCCTGGCGCCATATCCACCCCACAGCGAAACAATACACATATCACTCTCAGGTACACAATAGTCTGTCCCGTCTAGATTACTTTTTGCTTCTCTTTTTTTTTTTTTTTTTTTTTCTTTTTTTTAAACCTTTATTGAAAGACACGTATAAGTACAAGCGCTGGCCTACAACCACAGGGGCCGGCCGCAAAGTCAGGAGAATCAAAATAACAAAGCAATGTATACGATAGGGAGAATACAGGATGGATGCAAATAAAGTCGTTACATCGCCAGCGCCAGGATAAAAGAGGTTTCATTTTACATTATATAAAGGAGGCAGTAACCATATCTACCAGCGCGTCATGCAACATATACAGAAAAGAAGGGGGGGGGGGCGGGAGGGAAATAGCCCCCCATGCAAGCAGACGACCACAGTAGGGCAAAGCCCAAAGACCTCACACGCCCATACCAGGTGCAGAATAGAGGAAGAATACCAGCAAACAAATAAAGTGGACGCCACACGTACAGCCCACCCGCCCCGAAAAAAGGAGAAAGTGCAGACGCTAGCGAAACAGAGGAGTAAACACCAAGGGACATAGCCCACCCCCTAGAAAAAGGCAATAAAGGGACCATAGAATAAAACAAACTAAAATAACAAACACCCCCCCCACCCTACATCACTGTAATGGCTACGGCCTACCCCACTAAACAGCGTGCCTGTCGCCCAGAGTCACCCGAAATATAGAAAAAGAGAAAGGGAATTATAACGAAGAAAGAGAGGGGAATAGGAAAAGGAAACAGAGGATAAGGAAGAAAGAGAGAGGAGAGGAGCCAGCGACCGAGACATAAAACACTACCCCCCCGCAACAATAATGCACTAATCGAGGTCGAAAAGGAGAGTCAAGAAAAGCCTACACCGGGATGTAAACAGGAACCATCCAGAATAACGAGGCCCGGAGATGCCATGTAAAAAGGGTCCCACAGGCATCCGGGCACGATCACCCCTGTCCACTTTTATGAAGAGTCGAGCTTCCCAACCCCGCCACAGCCAAAAAACAGCAGAACACAGTGGGTCCACACCAGTCAGGAAAAGCCGGTGGGATCTCCGCAAAACACCGTCCCGGCAAACCAGAAGCAACCAGGAGAACTCGGCAGCAGTCAGAATGCAAAAGTTCCTCAAGGATCCATGTGACCAAGCACAGTATCTGAGCCGTCCAGCACGAAGCAAAGAAAACAGGATGTAGAAAGCACTGCAGCATCGGCACCGGGTCCGCTAGATCCCATAGAATCGAGCACCCAGCCGGAGATCCCAGCACAGCCGCCGGCGAAGTTCCAGGCAGTACAATTCGGGGAGACGACACTTCGTCACAAAATGGCGGAGCCACCATGGCAGCTATCCGCAATTCCATGGCTCGACATTTCAAGGACAGGTCGATCCGCAGAGCAGACAGGGCAAACAAGATAGCACTCCGAGTAGGGGCCGCCCAAACCACGCGAGGGCTGGAGAAAGCAAATGCGGCAGCCTCCCTGTCTCCAGGAGAAAGACACCCCGAGGGGCCATCGGCCATCTTAAGTACAGCACCCTCCGCCATCGCCACAGGTTCTTCCAAGTCCACCAGGAGCACCGGCGGCCCCAGGGCTCACCGCCAAACCGCGGCGGAAGGCGCTCGGCGGAGAAAAGAGAGTCACCAGAAGAACGGGCGTGCTCCCCACAGCACTCGGGGGGAGCCCAGCACCGGATCCCGGTCGGGATTAACAACAGGAGTGGGTTTCTCACTTGAGGGGTGCCGGACAGCGCGGCTTCTCTTCTTCGGGCCGGTAGGCGAACGGATATGCGGGGTGGCCCACCAGCGGGGGCGGGTCCGCCCCGGGGGTCCCGGCCCGCGGCTCTCAGGCTCCCACCATCGGGTCTCTCCACCGGTTCCGGACCGCCGGCACTCCGAACATCTCCGGGCAGGCACAGCACTCGAGGCCCCGGCGTCAGGGCCGGGAAGGCCAACAAGGTGACCAGGGCAGAACGCCGAAATCACTGCACGCCAGAGCCCCGGAGAAGGATGGTAAGTGACGGCTCTTCCTCAGTGACCAAATTCGGAACACCCCGAACAGGATGAAATACAGGATAGGTGGCGGGGAGGAAGAGATCACGGAGCGAGGCGGTTATGCGACCGTTCCGATCGCCATCTTGGCTCCTCCCCTCTACTTTTTGCTTCTCAGTGATGGGATGAGGGACGTAGATGCCATAAAGATACTGCCAAGAGGAATTTCAGACCACTCTCCTGTTTTACTATCCCTCTCCACTAAGGAGAAGAAATGCGCGAGAATCTATCCCATATATCCCAATTATCTCACTATCCCCCAGATCAAAAAAGACCTCAAATCTGCGACCAAATTCTACTTTGCAGAAAACACAACGTCGGTGACCTCCCCCTCAATTCTGTGGGAGGCATATAAGACGGTACTGCGGGGCGCGCGATTGCTTCAGTCACGAGCCACAAACGAACGTACCAGCAGGAGCTCTCGGAGCTGGAGCTGGCACTCCAAGAGGCTGACACGACACACATGGCTGATCCCACGACAAAAACTGCACACATACTGAAATTGCGCCAACAGCAATACCGTGCCCACCTCAAGTCACAAGTCAGGGACAACATTTCTAGCACTGCACATAGGATTTATGACATCGGGGACAAGGTGGCGAAAATGCTGGCATGGCTAGACAAGAGAAGAGGCGGTAACAGAGGCATACAACACCTGCGTACTCGTGAGGGGCAGCTGCAGACACACCCAGAGGATATAGTGCACACTCTGGCGGAACATTTTCAGGAAGTGTACACCCCAGAACAGGAGGTCACAGCGCAGGCGATGACCTCCCTTAACGACATCCCCACACTTCCGCCAGAGGCAGTACAAGAACTTGAGGCGGATCTGTCAGGAGAGGAAATTCAACGAGCAATCCAGGCGATCCAACCTGGGAAAGCGCTGGGCCCCAACGGGATACCCATAGAGTGGTATAAAATCATGTCAGAGACTCTTAGTAAGCCCCTATTTGCAATGTACGTGGACAGCCTGGAAAGGACGGAACTTCCGCTAGACCAACGTACCGCGACGATCGTGGCTATACCAAAACCCAGAAAGCCACCGGCGGAATGCTCCACATATCGCCCCATTTCCCTTCTTAACGTAGAAGCAAAAATTCTAGCGAAGCTACTGGCTAGCAGACTGATGAACCACCTGCAACGGTTGATCCACCCGGATCAATCGGGCTTCATGCCCCACAGGAGCACGGCCCTTAATCTTAGGCGGGTGCATGGGGTGATGGCGCGTGCCCACTCCCTGTCGGAAGCGGCGGTGATCCTTTCTCTAGATGCCAAGATGGCGTTTGATTTGGTGGAGTGGGAATACTTATTTGCTGTCCTGACCCGTATGGGCTTTGGCCCTAAATACATTTCCTGGATCAGACTCCTCTATACCAATCCTGTTGCTCAGGTAATCGCCAATGGGCACATCTCGCACACATTCCCGCTGGCGCGAGGGACTCGACACGGCTGCCCCCTGTCCCCCTTGCTTTTTGCCTTAGTACTGGAGCCACTGGCGATACTGATTAGAACAACGCCATTGCTGAAGGGGATAGGATGGGGGGAATGCTGATTTACTTAACAAATCCCGAAGGAGGCATCCCGGCGCTTTTAGCAATATGCGACTGTGATGGAGTGGGTGTAGCGGGCCGGAAAAGCAGGCGAGGAGGCCGTATGTAGTGGGCAATAGTTGGCTTTTATTACGGTTTGCACAGTACAGATAGTTCCAAGAGGCGGAAGGTGTGGCTCCAGGCGATGGACTCTGGGTCGGTGCTTCTCTGCTTCTCGGCGTCCACCGATGGTCCGGGGAAGGTTCCGGTGACGGGGAGGCTCCCAAGAGGACCGGAAGAGAGGAAAAACAAGGGACCGTTAGTCCTATCCAGCAAGTACCGAGACTTAACTGTTTACCGACACCCGGGTAGTGCAGGAAGGGGCGGAAAGCGACAGTGCGGGAAGGAAGGTACCGGGAGGACGGAATACAGGTCGGGAAAATAGAGAGGGTGCTGGGGTGGGGCGTGAGAGGAACGGAAGGGGTCTTCAAGTGAAGTGCTGTACACTTATAATACAGTGCAGGGGCGGTGAGACTATGGAGAGAGGGAATATGTACAGGGACTTTAACACGGACTCCTAATGAGTAGGGATAAAGGAGGAAAAAGGCACTCACGCGGTCCGCCGTAACTCTCCTCCGAGTTACGGCCGCTCTCCAGCCACCTCCAAGGGACTCCACCACTCCTCGGTCCACACTTCGTCCTCGCACGTCTGCTCTCCTTCTCCGTCTCCAGCCAGAGGGTCCTGCCACGAAACTCCGACGCCGTGTTGTGTTGCATCCCTGTTTTTATCCTGTGCTGGCTCTGCCTTTGGGGCGGGACTTCCGGGGTCATCGTGATAAGGTTCCTCTGGCCCTGTCGTTCTGGTTGGCTCCTGTGGGAGAGAGAAGGGCGGGGTTTCGTTGGTGATGGCTGGTGTTCGGCTTCCTGCCTTGGTTGCGGCGTTTTCGTGACATGAAGACAGTCCCGGGGGTGCCGGACAAGGTACACGAGGGGGAGGGCGCCCTCCAGGTAGGGGTCTGTGGATCGTCGCCTCACAGCGACACGCACGGAAAGACGTCGGGTTATACACTGAACTGGGCAAAATTAGTGAGTTACGTGTTGAGGGGACCGAGGCCGGTGCTAGCGCCGGACTGCCCCCTTGCACTGACATCTGACTCCTTTAAGTATCTGGGCATCCATATCACAGATAACGCCCCAGACTTCTTCGACAAAAACCTGAGGCCCCCCTTGGAACGTCTCCGAACAGATGTCAGACACTGGGCGACTCTGCCATTGACCCTCCTTGGGCGAGCGGCCCTGTATAAAATGATGGCACTACCAAGATTTTTGTACACCCTGGAGAATACACCATACTTGGTCGCGCCGCGTTACTTTAAGCACAAAAAGGCGCTAGTGTCCAACTTGTTGTGGAGTAATGGCCCGCAAAACCCACGATCACTTTATGACACGCAGCGCAGGCAAAGCTGGGGTGGAAGGGGAAAATTACCAAACTAACCCCTCTCTGGGACACAAAGGCCCTGGGGCAGTTGAGACACAGCAAGGGATTTGCACAGTGGGATTGTATTGGTATTTCCACGGTGGGTGACTTGTGGGAGAAAGACACTGTAATCCCGTTAGCGCGGCTACAACAAACATATGGACTAGGCCCGAACGAGACTTATAGGTACGTTCAAATCAGGCACGCGCTACTACAGGCGATACCGTTGGGCACTAAAGTGCCAGAATCCTCACCACTGGAAGATAGGTTACTTACTAAATACATGCAACAGAGAGCTACCTCGCTCACCTACAAGAAATTGATCAACAATCTGAAGGACCCCACAGTGGCGTTACGTGAGAAATGGGTGGGAGACGTAGGAGAAATTGATGACGCAGAATGGAATGAGGCGCTAGCCTCCCCCAAAGAAGTAGGCATATCGGCAAAATTCAGATTAGTGCAGCTCAAAATCCTACACCGCATGTACTACACACGGTGCATGCTGCACAAGATACACAGAGCACCACACCCCTTCTGTCTTCGTGGCTGCGGGGAAGAAGGTACACTGTACCACACGCTTTGGGACTGTCCCCACATAGTAGAATATTGGCGGCAAATCATGCGTACTATCTCACAAACGCTTCAAATCTCCCTTATCCCTGAACCACGCAAATGGCTGTTAAACATTTGGGAACCGAAAGATTTGACTAGATATAGACTCGTATGGGCCACATTAGCCATCATGGTGGCAAAAAGAGACATTGCATAAAAGTGGGGAGCCTCAGAAATACCCACGACATCCATGTGGAGTAGGAATATGGACTTATTAATGTTTACGGAGAGGGTGGTGTATAAGATTAGAGCCTGCCCCCGTAAATGGAACAAAGTATGGTCCGCCGGGAGTATATACAGAGGAGAGTTGTGTGAACCTTTACCTGAAGATGATGAAGTGAGCTCGGATGAGGACGAGGAGGACGTATAGAGAGCGCGGGTGGGTGACTCAGCTCACAGAGGAACTAAGAGAGAATCCGTGAATGAAACATGACTGTTGGTTAAATCAAGGTATACGAAGGTACTAATCAGTGGATAGAGGTAGTCATGGAAATAGCCGTTGAGTGTGAATAGCTATATGGGCCGCAGTTTTGTGTTATGGTAACTGACATGGACAAAATGAATATTAAAAATGATAAGACCTAACAACTGTTAAACACGAATTAAAGGACGTTATGTAGGAAATGATTTTATGATGCGCCACCGGACCCCAGGGTTGTCGGCCATATGGCTGTGTACTAATGTACAGTTTGGATGTTGAGTACGTCTGAGGCGGCCGGCCCGATGGGTTGTAGGCCCTGATATGTATCTATTTCCTCTGTAAATACATTCAATAAAGGTCTTTGAAAAAAAAAAAGAGAGCTGTGTGACAACATTAAAGCCGACATCAGCGCTTCTCTCGATGCCTTCATATCTGCCCCTTACCCTTCCTTGCTCCAGCCACCTTGTCCCCTATGTTCCCTTACCCTTCCTTGCCCCAGCCACCTTGTCCCCTATGTTCCCTTACCCTTCCTTGCTCCATCCACCTTGTCCCCTATGTTCTATAAATACTTTTCTTGATACTTATGTAACTTTTAACTGATGTAAATTGCAACATTATTGTTCCTCATGTAAAGCGCTCGGATTCCTTCGGTTCTAGCCAGCGCTATATAAAACTCATTATTTTAAATATATTCCTATTTAGTACTCTTTCTCTCTTGGTCAACTTCCCTAGCTCCTACCCCCTCTCCCCTTAATCTCTCCCCTTGCCTGCTACTCTTCCTAGCACCCTGTCCTTTGTGCCCTTTGACTAAGCACTCCTTCTCCCCTTGTTGGGGAAAGATCCAATATTTATAATCTGGAGTCTCAGTCCACTGCGCCAAGGGAGCCGCACCCAACTAAGGTATGGTATGGCACCCCTTGCCAAAGCACTCCCCTGAGAGAGTCCACTGCGTAAAGGGAGCCTCTCGCAACAGAGATAGGGAAGTGACACCACTTCCCCTGGGATCACAGCTTCATGGACTTTGGACGTTGCTTTGACTCGTCTGCCGGTTTGTGTCCCTGTCGCCCTTCCTCTCCTATTTCCATTCTGTGTCTCTCACCCTCCCCTCCTCTTTCCCGCCTTCATTATCTGTCTACTTCCCCTGCTCCTACCGCCCTCCCCTAAATCTCTCCCCTTGCCTGCTTTTCCCCTTTCATATTTGTGCTTATTGTTTATCTCGACCTTACAAGTAAATATGTTGCCATACTCTAATAACTTTGTAACGATGTACCCTGCAACTATGATCTGATACTCATGTAAAGCTCTCTGATACCTCCGGGTCTAGCCAACGCTATATAAAACCTTTAAAATAAAATAAAAAATAAATAAATAAGATGAGACCAGCCTCTCTTTCCCCATTGGTCTATTGCTGTATCATTATTATTGCCTACGATATGGGGTAGTGGGTCTCCTCAAGCACCCGTTGTCTAACTACACTGTGAGTGATGGCATTCTTTCTCAACGAGAACATCTGCTCAAAGTTGGCTCCCTTCAGGGCTAGTGACTACTATTGCAATGTGTGCTTTGGAGACCACATAAAATGCGTTTTTCCATTGGCGAGGGACCGGTCATCCCCTACAACATTTTGCAAAAACCATGGCAAGGCAGATAAGTATTGACAAATCAAAAAGGCTGGCATGCAGCACTAGGCAGTTGGCTTTGCCAATGCTTGTTTAAAGATTACCATGTGCTTGGAGCCTGGCAGTGCCTGTCGGGAATAAACATGGAGGTGTAAAAGAGCTTAGTTCTCAGGGTGGAGGTTTGAAGGGAGGCTGGGGCATTAATGACATTTCAGTAGCAACTTGATTACCAGGAGACCCGGACTCCTGAGTAAACAACTCAAGATATCTACACACACACATTCTTCCCATTCCATACCCTTTGGGTGGTAGACGCCTCGTCGCTGCATGGGCTCTAGACCTCAGTGCTGCTTTTAAGCTATGGTAGCACACTCTCCTACCAGACCTTTTACTAGGAAAGTCAGGCTTTCTGTCCTTCAGGTACATCACTGGGTGGAACAAGCTGTGAAGGCCCTACAGAATAATTTCACTTTCTCTAGCAGTGCATACATTCCTTACTCTGGTGACTCCACCTTCTTTCTTTATTATTGTATATATTTTTTTGTAGAATCATTGCAATACCCAGCTTTTTTTTCTCTTGTATGGAATAAGTTGGCTCTCGTTACTATTGGATGTAGTAGGTTTTGGATGCAGTTGTGTGGCATCCATACCTACTAAAGTCTGCAAGTTAATGGCTCATTCCGTTCCAAGCATACTGCAGCTTGCTACACACTGTACCTATAGAGAGCCAAGGCAATATTGCAAGCTTTCTAGTTTCATTGTTTCCCACCTTGGAATTCCCGTCCTACTTCACTTTCTATACAACACAACTTATTGCCATATGTCTATCATTTTGGGTATCTATAATGTTCCTCATATTGGGTACCTTTTTTTTTTTTCTTTTTTTT
Organism: Lissotriton helveticus; assembly: GCF_964261635.1. Taxonomy (NCBI): domain Eukaryota; kingdom Metazoa; phylum Chordata; class Amphibia; order Caudata; family Salamandridae; genus Lissotriton; species Lissotriton helveticus. Next base: position 338,919,308 of record NC_136065.1, on the reverse strand, counting down.
TTTTACTTGTATTGGTTCAGGGCAGCGGTGCAAGAGACTTCACTAACCATTTTTCTTTGGAAAGCGTTTCCTACATCTAGGTTCTGGTACATTGATCCTCTTAGTCAGCACTTGGGTTATTTGACTCGCCAATTAATTGTGAAAGACCACATTACCTAGACTGGAATTTCACACTTGGGCTCTATAGTTGGATCACCTCTTAAAGATCACACTAAGGACCACTTTCCATACCTCTTGGCGTCAGGTCTCGTATGAGAAAGTTTAAACACCATAGCTGCACAGAGTATTGGCAGTAAATGATTTGTGAACAGATAATCTGTTTTTTTATGATACATATAATATTCTTGGACATAAGAGAAAAATGACTGTCTCAACTAGATTAGTCAAGGCACTATGCAAATAAATTAAAGAACTTCTATAGCACGTTTTTCTGGATCAACGTACTGGTGAGGAAACCGTATAATAGGGTGAAAAATAAGGGGGTGAAAGAGACACTAGTATATACCAATGTGACAAGTAGAAGCAGTGTTTACATCCTAAATGTGCTTTAAATTGGTCACAAATACCATAGTTCTCCAACAACAGTAGGGAAGACCACATGGTTCAGTATTGTAACATGAAAAAACACACTGACATGACAGTTGGAATCCAGCACCCCAGCAGCTGAACTAGCAGTCCAGTAAACACTCCCCAGCCAATGAGATCTAACCACTAGAAAGGCATGCAACCAGAACATCACATTTAAAACGCGCTAGTCGATCACCCATGGTAAATCTCAAGATGAAATCATCCTGAACTTAGAAGTCCGTGTGACAGCAGCAAGATTCTTAAACCCCTCCGCCCCACCTCGCTCATACTAGAAGTCCACATGGTGGGGACAAGAGTAACAAGCATTGGCATAGCCAATAGGTCTCGCTTTTGGGACCTTATAAGTATTTAGTTATGCAGCACAATATCCTTGGTGCAACAACATCAACTGTTGCATGGCTAAACACTTATAAGGTCCCAAAGGCGAGACCTATTGGCTATGCCAATGCTTGTTTTTTTAATGTAACTAAAGCATTGTGTTGTAGCTCTGTGACATTTTCAGACACAACAGTTTCCATTGAAATGTCCACTAACTTTACACAGACATACAATTTTACTGCTAAAGCCATATAATGCACAAAAGATATAAAAATCGATGAAGGACAATCATTTTCATTATAGCAATACGCCATAGATAATGGGAGGCGAATCCACCTCTCCATCTGGCTCTCCAGCAAACTGACCGAGCCACCATAATTTAATCTAATCATGGCGGCGGTATCAAGATGAATATGAACACCCAAATATTTGACCGACTCTTGACTCCACTCAAGGGGGAAGGGGCAATTCCAAGTAGATGTGCTAGGAGTAAGCGGAAAGATCACTGATTTATGCCAATTGATGCTAAGGCCAGAGAATTTGCCAAAGCGGGTTATTTCCAAGATGAGAGGCTCAAGATTAATTTGGGGCATCCTGACATATAAAATCGTATCGTCCGTATACAGTGAGATCAGGAGAGGACCAGTACGGAACTGAAGCCCCCGGTGTAGATGCTTTTCTTGGAAATGATGGACCAGAGGATCCATCGCTAGGATGAAAAGTAGTGGGGATAAGGGGCATCCCTGACGCGTGACAAGGAAAACGGCTTGGTAATGGTGCCATTAAGGCGCAGCCTAGCCTTAGGCTCCGTATATAATAAAGCCACTGTGGAGACGAAGCATTCAGGCATGCCCATGCGTCTCATGATGGACAGGAAGAAGGGCCACTCCAAAGAGTCAAACGCTTTCTCAGCATCTTGAAGGACCGCGGCAGCCGGAGTGGAGGGGTCAATTCGATGTAAGACCGCAAACCGGGTCCTCAAGTTCAGAGAAGCGGAGCGATATGGCACAAAACTAGACTGTGCCAGGGAGATGATGGCCTCCATTAGCAATGAAAGCCGGATAGCGATAACTTTAGCCAGAATCTTGTAGTCTAGATTTAATAAAGAGAGAGGTCTGTACGAGCTGCATAAGTTGGAGTCTCTGCCCGGCTTGGGAAGAAGAATAATGACCGCCTCTCTGAACGTGGGGGGCAAATGGCCCGTCTCAAGTGCCTCGACATACACTTCTACTAGTCGTGGGACTAAGACCTCTTTGTAGGCCTTATAAAACTCGGCGGAGAAACCGTCTAGTCCGGGCGCCGAAGAACCCCGTAACGCATCAATAGCTTCGACTATGCTATCTTGAGTGATGGGCATAGCTAGAAATTCTTGCATGTGTTTTTCCAGATAGACCATGGCGATCTCATCGAGGTAGGCACCCTGATCCCGCAAGTCCCTCGTCAGTTTGGACGTATATAGAGTTTTGTAATAGGACAGGAAGGTGTTGCAAATTTCTGGCGTGGAATTAAGTAGATCACCCTGTGGTCCCACAATTTCGGTGATGTAAGACGAGTTATAAGGGGGGCGAAGTAGCTGAGCCAGTAACCTGCCGGGTCTGTCACCCTCGCCATATCGACGCGCTACAAATTGTTTATTAAGGAATTTCAGTTCCCTGTCTGCTTCATCTCTAAATTCCATCCTTAATTACAAACCTTTGGCTTCTCTTTCACTGGAGGGATTCAGCAATAGTTCTCTGTCTAAATCAGCAATGTCTTTTTCGACATGGGACAGCGTGAAACGAATGTCCCTCAACACTCCAACATGTTTGGCTATGCAAACTCCACGAATGTACGCCTTGAATCCCTCCCACAGAACCGCCCAGGAATCCACCGACCCAGTGTTGAGGTCGAAATAATCCTTGATTGCTTGCCGGACCTCCTCGGTAAAAACGGGGTAAAGTAGTGCCCTCCCGGGAAATCGCCACTGCCTCTCATATCCACCCAGTCTGGGGACCTTTAATTTAAGAACTATTGTAGAGTAGTCTGATAGCGTGCGCAGGAGTGTGAGGAGGTCTTCCACCCAACTGGCGACCCCGGAAGAAAGGAGCCAATAATCTATTCTGGCCCAAGTATTGTGGAACCCTGAGTGATGGGTAAAGTCCGGAAGATGTGGGTGTAACCTCTCCTCGATGTCAATTAATGAGAAGTGAGTGCACAAGTCCAGCAGAACCGGGCGTGATCTAGCTTTAGTATCGGGGAAGAGGACGTACTGTCTCTAGTGGGGTTCAATAATAAATTAAAGTCACCCCCGACAATCAACAGCCCAGGTTCATGTGTGAGAAGATGCACCTGCAGGTCTTGGAAAAAGGAAGGGGAGGCGACGTTGGGGCCATATATCCCGACCAGTGTGAGTTTAAGTCCCATAAGAGTCCCAGTGACAATCAGATAACGGCCTTCCCCGTGAGTCATGATGTTGGAAAGAGCAAACGCGACCCGTTTGTGTATTAATATGGCTACTCCTCTGGAATACCTACTATAGTTAGAAAAAAACGGTGAGAACCCCAGCTTCTGGCGACATGGGAGGAGTCAGAAGAGGACAAGTGTTTCTCTTGCAGAAAGGCTATATCAATGTTGTGTCTAGTGATGTAGTTTAAAACCGGTTTACATTTTTTTAGTATTATTCAGCCCCCGAACGTTCCAGGACATCAGTGAAAGCCCGGAAGACCCGGGCTGAAGGCCTAACTTGGCCATAGGAGAATCAATATCAAAAGCAATCTGAAATGCACGCTACTCCATCTCAACCTAAGAGCGTAAAAAAACAATGCAACGATCATAGACAAAAAAAAAAAAATAATCCCCCGCCACCCATCCTCTTGCCAACCCCCGAGAGGCAAACCCACTGAACCAAATTAGCGCACCAATGTAATATGCATGTCACTGACCAAGTGAGAAAAAAATAAGCAATTCCAAAAGAACCCACAAAAATCAGGAAATCAAAGGCGTCCGCCATGGGGGGGCAGCAACGCCACGACGGTCAGGCAGACCCATATGACAAGTCACGGATGAGCAGAAGAAATGAACGAGAACTTGCAACACAGCAGAGTAAAGAAAATATGTAGCAATGAATCATCAGCCAGTCCCTGGAAACGTGAAGAGCTCGACGCTGTTCTGTGAGTCCCCCTGTGCTGGAGAAAGTGAACCAGCATCGACAACAGCGCCTGAACCGTTTTTCCTGTAATTCTGGCAGAACTCCTGTGCCTCCGTGGGAGTATCAAAAATGCGAAACCTGCCGGCGACGTCCACTTTCAATCTCGCTGGATAGAGCATTCCATACTTGAGGCCCAGGTTTCTCACCCTGGCCTTGACGCCATTGTACTTACGCCGTGCCTCCTGGACCATGAAGGTGAAATCAGGAAAAAAAGACAAGGTGCTGCCCTGCCACTGGACCTCACCCTTCTCGCGAGCTGCTCGCAGAGCAGCATCTCGATCACGGAAATTCATGAGTCTTGCAATGATGAGACGTGGAGGTAGGCCAGGGCGAGGACGGGCCCCAGAGATCTGTGGGCCTGTTTCACAACAAAAGCCTGCGTGAACACCTCTCTGCCAAACAGATCAATGAGTAACTTTTCCACGAAGATATCCTTGCGTCCAGTTGAGGTCGTCTCTGCCACGCCAAGGATACGGATGTTATTGTGTCGGCTGCGGGCCTCAAGGTCCTCGTTCTTGATTGCCACATCCTTGAGGATTTTCTCCACTCGCTCTAGACGTTTCAGCGAATTTGAAGCGCCATCTTCTATATCCAAGACTCTGGACTCCATCACATCCAAACGCCGGTCGTGAGCCTGCACCTTGGACCTCATCTCAGCCAGCTTTTGGTCAAGGCTGTCGAAGCGGCTGTCCAGCGACTTAAAACCGTCTCTCATCTCGCTCATCATGGCAGTGACCAAAGAAGTTGCGTCATCCCTGTCAGTAGAATCCAAAGCGCTCGTGGATGAGCTGGGGGGGGGGCATCGGAGGTGAGGGGGGAAGCTTTGTCGAAGCTGAGCTTACGTTGGTACGGGTCTCTCTTCCCCATGTTGCGAATCAGGAGGCGACAGGCAGTGGCAGAGAGGTAAAATGGCGGTGATAGGAACCCACTCACTCGAGGCAGGTATCCAGGCCCAGCGAAGGAGCACTCAAGGCCACAAACAAATGACAGGCAAAGTGAGCGAGACAGACTCTAGCAGCCAGATAGGTGCAGTAGGAGCACTCTTGATGGAGCAGGCTGGCACCAATACCAAGGCCTGCAGAGATGGAGCAGTCCAGCAAAGTGATGGCGAGGGCGCAGAGCTGTGGCGCCAAGAACCAAGGAGTGAAGGCAGATGGCTTTGCCTGCATACAGGGCGAATGCAGCATGACCCAAGATGGCACCAAAGTAGAAGGTAACAGGACCTCACCAGGACATCGACCAAGCAAGCATTGAAGCCCCTCTAAGCGTGTGGCAGTCGTCGGTAGTATGCACCAAAGGTCTGAGGAGGGGGGCTTCGGGAATCCGGGAGGCAGGACTGTGCGATGACGAGCACAGGTGAGCAGAGCGTAGGCAGCCGGATCGTGCGCAGCAGGGCCGGAGCGACAGGCCGCAATTTAGCAGCAGTGGAGACACTGAGCAACAGGCGGGGCCGCGGCAGGGGAGGGTGCACACCCCCGCAGAGCCCGCCGCCGCGCCCCACCGCGTGGCGCAGGGTCCCCGCCCCAGCCCCCCCCCCTCCGAACGACGCAGACCACAACTCCAGGCCCCTGCTCGGGACTGCGCAGAAGGCCCAAGAGCCGAGAGCGCGTCCCGGAGACCGTGACCCAGGCAGGCCCAACCTCGCAAAAGACTGGGGATACGCCCCGGGAACCACGAGGCAGCGCAACAGGCGCCGCGGACCCCACAGGCGCAACACTTACCACAGAGCCGAGTGCAGTTAGGATCTCCCAGGGAGAGGGCAGTGGGCCCCTCAATCCCCTCCGACGTTCTCGAGCCTCACGAAGATCCAATCGGGCACCGGAAGGCTGCAGCTGGGAACTGCATCAGGATGGAGCAAGTTTGCTGAGCGCAGGAGTACGTTAAGGCATTAAAATATGGATAAAGGGAAGCCCGACTGGCGGAGCTTCAAGCGGAGGCAGCCATCTTGGTCGCCTCCGTGGATACGCCCCACGTCGATGTATACATTTTGTTTCACGGTATATGTGTACTCCCTCCCCCCCTCCTCACAGGAATAACAACTTTTATGTTAGTTTTTACACAATTTTGCAATCGGTTTTAGGCTCCTTTATACCCTAGAACCCTGAGTGTGACTAGGCAGATTGTCTGCTTTACAAATGTCAACACCGTAAACAAGTGGATTTACAGCATGCGTGAAGAAATCTAAATTCTAGAAAGGCGAAATGTGCAAAAAAAAAACAGCTTTTCAACCTTTAGCACAAAATGTCCTCTTCGGGTTATAAAAGGGTAAACATTACTCACGACAGAATAGCGAAGGGGACAAGCGTTACTGCAGGCAGACAATGAATAGAGAGCAGCCCACGTAACTGATGGACGACAGCGCCACTTGGTGGTCTTTGCTGAGCTCTACAGGAACAGAAGACAACAGGCAAAAGCGAAAGCATGTTGTGCTGAAACGCCGCTACCCATACGTGTTCACATCTCCTGTCCCTACGTGTGCACATCTCCTGTCTCCCTTCTGCCCAAAAAGCGATGACAATAGATCTCGCCAAGGCGAGCAGCGCATGCGCTGCGTCGCTAGGCGAGACCTAAAAAGGTGATAAAACTACATTATTAGAAAACTAGAATAGTTGCTTCTCCTGGAAAAGAACGCACAGATAAGTGAAGATTGCCATGAATAAAAGAAAAAGATTTAACTGAGTGCTGTTTTCCAATAGTTAAAGTAATTTTGAATGCCATTGATGAGAAAGATGTTTGGTGATCTTTAGTTTGTATAAGATGATTATGCCTTTTGTGAAACAGATCTTCTATCAGTTGTTGATGATTCCAGCTGATTTGAAGTTATCTTGTTTGACATCAGAAACCATTGAATTCTCTTTTGGTCATAGAGGTGAAGCATGTGAACGCCGCCTGTGTGCTGCCCTACGATTCGTCCTTTGAAAAAGTGTGTGCGCCCAGCACAGCGAGCTATATCCTGCATCACGGATCAAAAGGTGAGTGTGGTAGTTAGATAGGATCTAATCAGTGAAATGTGTGCCTGTACTCAAAATCCAGTAAAATGGGCAGGGTCAACAAATTTTATCAAAAGAGTGTCATGTGAACATATGCAGGAAGAATTTACTCTTTGAGTCCTTATCTGGATGCAGGAATTTTCATTATTAACTTTATTTGAAAGTAAACTAACTAGCAGTGAACATTGTGGTTTGTTTAAAGGGTGTAGCATTTCCTAGGCTTTTGCAGGGCCGGACTGGGAACCAAAACCGGCCCTGGCAAAGTGCTCGGCCGCCCCCCTCCCCTCCCCCGGGGGGGTTGTGGGTGCCGCCAAGCTCTTTGCCAGTGCCGATGTTCGGCCAATTTTGTTACAGGGCCGATTTTGCTGCAAAAACGGCCGTGTAACAAAAACAACCCCCCCCCCCCCCCCGCCCCCCCACCCGTGCGGCGCACCGGGGGATTGCCAGGTGCCCTCTACGGCCTGTCCGGCCCTGAGCCTTTGTGTTTCTTTTACTAACGCTGATCATTCAATGCCAATGCTTGTAGCTTATCTGCTACTGTAAGAATGATGATGGCTCACGTTTGAGCCAGAATCGTAACTAAGTTTTTAACTGTAGTTTTTCAGTTAATTTCATTGGTTTTATGAAATGCTTAATTTCCAGCCTCTGTTGGTCGCCTGGTTGCACCTTACCCCCAGCTGACAGCCAACCCTGCTGCACAGGTCTGCAGCCATGCACGATAAGGGTTTGGCACAGAGCCTGTGCTGCAGCCATACCCCGTGCCTTGCTCCTCCCATAACTTAAACCTCCCTATGGACAGCCTTGTGCTTAGTGCAGTCGTGGTTGGGCGCACAGCCTGGCCTGCAGCCACTATTTGTGCACTGTTTACAGCTGTTAGCCTTCCCCAGCTGCACACAGCCAGCCCATGGTTGTGTGCTTCAGCGTTTGGCTTTGCGCCCATACTTCAGCTGTCAGCCTATCTCCGCTGGGCACATCATTTGTGTGCGTGCATTTTGGGTGTGGCACAGCCAGGGCCTTTGTCCTCCCCGTCCCTTCAGTTAACCACTGCTGTGCACAGCCTACAGCCGTATGCTGTGGTTGTTGTGTGGAGGGCCTTACTTGTGGGCAGCCCATGTACCGTCATCCCTTGCTTGCTGTAATAAGCCCCCACAGCGCATAACTTCCAGGTATGCTCAGTATGGGTTGGGCGTAAAGGGTTGGTCTTTGCTTGGGATTGCCCTTGCCTTAGTCTTCTTTTTTGAACAGCATGAAACTCTTGAGTGACAAGTAATTTGAGAATCATGAAACTCTTGAGTCAACAGTGATTTGAGAGTCGCCCTCAAAATGGCAAACGATTCTGAAACTGAAAAAAGCTGCACCCATCACTCTTGAATGTTCAGTGACTTGAAAGTTACTCACTGAGTATGTATTTTTTCCTAGTGTGGGACTTGAGATTTCTATGTCACAGGCTACCTTTAAGTACTGTCGTGAGGAACCCCTGAGAGTGAACTTCCATGTTGGGCAGAATTGTTTCCCCAGATGTGAAACTCTTGAGAGAATTTCAAGATGGCTGGAAAACAAAATCTCAGAGTGTGTCTCTTAAACGATTTAAAATTTGATTCACTCCCAACTTTAAATGCCAGCGATATACATACATGTTAACCCTTTAAAACCCACTCTGCAAGTTTTTCAAATTATTAATATCTCAAACAGTAACGTAACAAATTTACATCAAGCTCTACTTTCATGCCAAGTTTGGTGTAAATCCTAAGTTCGTGCAGCAGTTTCGTCTGCAGACACTAGCAAAAATTGAAGTCGTGGACTTTAGGGGATGAATCTATTGGTTTGGCAAACTTTGGGCAAATCTGTCCAAGGGATCAAAAGTTATGAGATGGGAAAATCGAAATGATATATTTCTCACCACAAAGTTATATGCCACACTCCAGGGGATTATTTTGTAGTGACGTTCATTTAACTCACATATACATATATATTTACACATACATACGTACTTCCCCTAACCACTGGTATTCCATGGAAGGGTGCTACAGCTAGCACCATTAAAATGGCGAAGAAAACCTCCCCAATAAGAGAGAGCCTGGAATCTGAGATCGGAGAAGATTCCTGTTTATTGGATCAGGCAACTCCGGATGTAGAACAGACCCATTTTGGCTCTACAACAGCCTTTATCAATGTAAAAAGGCGCCATTGTGTACCACTATCTATACTGCATGATAAACGTGAACAAAATACTTTACACTTTTCCTTTTGCAGTAATTACACATTATGTTAAAACATTTCATAAACGATATCCGGTACTATTAACATGTATACATACTTAATTAAATTCTTCTAATTTCACCCATGTGTTGCTGTAACATTGACAATCTGTACATCATAGAATCGCATACATTAAGTTCCCGAGCCCCAGATTGGGTAAATATAAATCAAAAAAGGACAAAATAAACGTTACTGAATTTCAAGCGTATAAACAAACAAAACGGCTGCTCCATTAACCTGTGCCGCTCTATGATCATAAGCCCCATTAGATTACAGCGCTATTTATTTATTTATTTGAAGAGTGTTTTTTTAGCGCGAACATGACCCTTGCGGGCTTCGGAGCGTGTTACAATTATTAAAGTGGAGAAGTGTGGCTCAATGGTTAGAGCGGCAGACCCTGATGCAGAGGTCTAGCCCGGGACCAGTGTTCAATTCCCCGCCTCGGCGGGTCTTGGGCTCAAAAAATTCCACGGACCTGATAATTCTCGCCTCGGTGCCTATTCCAATCATGGAATCCCACTCTGCAACTCTGGGCAATGGCCCTTGTAGCAGACTGAGTCTCCTTTAAGGACATGCAAGCTGGATCTGAAGGGCTCTTGCGAAGGAGGTAATGGGGGTAGGATTGTCCAGGCACTGAGTGGAGGGGGTTTACATTACGAACGTTTGATTACCTTCCCGCATGTAGAATGTTTTGGGCATTGTGCTTCTGTTGATGCTTGCTCCTGCATCCAGCACCAGGCCCGATTTTTGGAAATATACTTGGTTTTTGGATCAAATATTTTGTTTTTGAAGGGCTCTTACTTTTAATAACGTTGTTGTTTAACCCCCATGAACTGAGTCGAACAACTGTATTTGGACTTCATGATTCTTTCTTGATGAGAATGAAGCATGTTTCATTATTATGTTTTGTAACTATGTCAACATTTATTAAAGTATTATTCAAAGTAAAGACATACCTACCAAGCTGTCTCACTTGAAGATTCCTAGGTTGGCTGAAGTGATTAAAAGACCCACAACGCACAGTTTCAGAAGCAGATGGACCCACTGGATTCTCTCTTTAAAACAAAGCTTTGTTGCCAATTATAATCGTAAAGTTCCAAACCATATTTAAACTTAAAACAATGCTTTGTGTTTGTCACTTTCCATTGTGAAATGTACACCTCATGACATTTTTAGTGCAGTATCACTTATACATTTTTAAAAAGTAACTTTTAGTACAATGTTACCTGTTTGAGAAAGAACATCAAGGCCTTCAACCAGAAATTTCTGAAATGCAACCATTCCATAAACAAGTACATTCTTCTGATTCCAAGAGTGAGGGAATGGCTGATTAGACATTATGGAATGCTTTTTTGTTTTAATGTATTCTGCACTGTGGCTTATGAAGCACTGTATCACCAACCCCCATTTTTGAATTTTGAAAACCAGACTTTTTCCGAGAAACAAAATCTTAGCCCCTTGATTAGTCCTTCAGTTACGCACAGTGTCTGTTAGTGGTAATCTCAGCGCCACGATACCCGTTGGGTGGCAGCTGCGCTATATAAGTACTCCATACATACATACATACATACATACATACATACATACATATCTGAAAGAAACAGGTTAGTATTAGATTCCTTACCTTAGAATAGCCCCAGGCGTCAGTCTGGATCCGGAAACTTTTGCGTAGCAGTACCCCTGCGCGTCGGTAGGCGTCGTCTGCAGGCGTCCCCTGCGGCTCCGCGTCGTGCGCCGTGATGACGTCGCTGGAGTATATAGACGCCGCCTCCGCGCGCTGACGTCAGTTCTTCTTTTTTCCGCGCCAGTTAGCGCAGATCCGAAGAGCAGTACTCCGGTCTTTTGACCTAGTTTTGTTAACTTTGACTCTTTCTTCAAGGTGCCGGTAGGATGCCCGGGTTTAAGAGTTGCGACGGGTGCGACCGAATGATGTCGGTCACCGACCACCATCGACTCTGCCTCCGGTGTCTGGGCGCGGACCACGACGTCGAGTCTTGCGTCGACTGCCGGGCCTTGACAGGTAAAGCTAGACGGGAGCGGTCCCGCAAGCTGCTCGAACTCCGAGTGTCGGCCCCGCGTCGAGAGCGGTCCCGGTCCGGTCGGAGGTCGAGGGAGCGGTCGAGGGAGCGATCGCGGAGCCGCCATGAGCGCTCCGGGAGTCGCCACCATTCCTCCGGTTCATCAGGTAAGCGACACAAGAGGTCGGGGCGTCATCATCGTACCCCCGACTCCCCCCGACGCCCGCGTGATGCGGCCGGGGGTTCGGGTGGCCCCACCCCCGCGTGGGTCGCCGACGCCGTCTGCCCCATACCCGTCGGTCCCTGGGGAAGGCGCGTCACGCGAGGAGATTGAGGAGTTCCTCATGGCTATGAGGGCGATGTCTCCTCCGGCGGGGCCTACGGCGCCTGCGGGCCCGTCGGTCCCGTCTGGGAGCCCGAGCGGTTCGGGTGCACCTGCCCCGACGCCGCCGGCGGCTCCGGCCCCGGCACCGCTGGGCCCTTCAGGGTCGTCGCCGGCTGGTCCTCCGGCCTCCCCGGCGCCGATTCCATTGGGGCAACCCGTGATGCCGCCTCCGCGCGGCGCCGTGACTCCGCCGTCGGTTCCGGCCGGCGTCGGGTCCCCGGCGCCGGCGCCGCGCGGCGCCACCCCCGATCCCTCTCTGACTCCTGACGCGGAGTCGGACCGGCGTCGTCAGACGCTGAGTCCGGCGCCGTTGGGGCCCATTGGCTCCGAGGAGCCGGTTTATATCGTCGACTCGTCCTATGGCGATGAGGACGAATATGGAGAGGGTTGGGAGGGGTCTGAGGACCCTTTGTCACGAGCCTGCCAGTATGACGTGGACTGGGTAGGTGACTTAGGTGAGGCCAGTGGTCTGGACGAGTCGCCCAACCCTGGGTTTGTCTCGCCTTCCCCTGTGGCGTCGGAGGCGGGGGCTGCCTATTCGGTGGTCCTGATGAGGGCTGCCAAGGCTTTGCGCCTTGAGCTCCCCGTCGCTAAGGTGAAACCTAACATCCTCACCGAAGTATTTAAACCGCAGTCGTGCCCACAGGAGCCTCTGCTACCATTTAATGAGGCCCTGACGGATGTCCTTTTGGGCACCTGGTCCAGGCCCGCTTCCGGTGCACCGGTTGACCGGAACGTTGCCAGGCGTCACCGTCCGTGTTCGGACGACCCTGCCTTCCTTTCCACCCATCCCTCCCCGGAGAGTCTGGTGATCCAGGCCTCCACTTCCCAGTCCGCATTCCCGTCGGCTCCGCCCGATCGGGAATCGAAGCGATATGACCAATTTGGCAAGAAGGTCTTTTCGTTTTTGAGTGCTGGACTGCGGTCTTGTAATACCACATGCCTCTTGGGCCGCTACACCCACTCTCTGTGGGACTCGGTCGCGGAGTGTCTGCCGCAGTGCCCGCAGGAGGTGCGGGACAAGCTCAACCAGGCCTTGGTTGAAGGCCGGGACGCGGCGAGGTATTCGATTAGGTGTGGTCTTGACACGACCGACTCGCTGGGACGGGCTATGTCCACGACGGTGGCGATTCGTCGCCATGCTTGGCTGAGATCCGCCAACTTCTCGCCGGATGTCCAGACTGCCCTCATGGACATGCCTTTCGATGGCAGTCGCCTGTTCGGTGACAAGGCGGACAACGCGCTTGAGCGCTTCAAGGACTCCAGGGTCACGGCCAAGTCCTTGGGTCTTTCGACCCAGCGCCAGCAGCAGGGTTCGTTTCGCCCCTTTCGTGGCCAAGGAAGGGGCGGTCCCACGCGTGCTGCCAGCCACGCGCCGCAGAACGCTCCCCAGCGCGGTGGCGGCCGTGGATTCCGCCGTGGTGGCGGTAGAGGGCAGCGGCGAGGTCAGTCCACACCTCCCCCCGCTGCAGCCTCCAAATCTTCCTAGTCCGAGCTTTCGGGCCCATGTGACGCCAGTGGGTGGCAGGGTTCGCCATCACCACTCCCACTGGCGCACGATTACATCGGACAGGTGGGTGCTGCAGCTCGTCCGAAGGGGCTACTCCCTCCCCTTCGAGTCCACTCCTCCAGCCATGCCACCGCAGAACCACCGTGTGTCGGGGGACCACTTGACACTTCTGCAGGAGGAAGTTACGGCCCTCTTGGCCAAGGGGGCCATCGAGCGCGTTCCTGGGCCAGAAGTAGGGTGTGGTTGCTACTCCCACTACTTCCTGGTGCCCAAGAAGGACAAAGGGGGCCTTCGTCCTATCTTGGACCTACGGAACGTCAACGGCTTCCTCCGGAAGGAGAAGTTCAAGATGTTGACTTTGGCTCAGGTCTTGGCTGCTCTAGACCCACAAGACTGGATGGTAGCGTTGGACTTGCAGGATGCGTATTTTCACATCCCCGTCCTGCCGGCCCACCGGCGTTACCTGCGGTTCACGGTAGGCCGCGAGCACTTTCAGTTTATCGTGCTCCCATTCGGCCTTACCAGCGCCCCACGGGTGTTCACGAAAGTGATGGCGGTGGTCGCAGCTCATCTGCGCCGGTTAGGGGTTTCGGTCTTCCCCTACCTCGACGACTGGTTGTTGAAGGCGGGCTCGCCCCACACAGTCGTCCACCACCTTCAGATGACGGCAGACCTCCTGCACGAGCTGGGGTTTTTCCATCAATGTGCCGAAATCACACCTGTGTCCCTCTCAAAAGCTCCTTTTCATCGGAGCGGTTCTCGACTCGGCGCAGTTTCGGGTTTATCCTCCGGAACGGCGGGTCCGGGATATTCAGGCTCTGATTCCCATCTTTCAGCCGTTGTCCCGGATTTCGGTCAGGTTGACGCTGCGGCTTCTGGGGCTGATGGCCTCCTGCATCCTTCTGGTGCATCACGCCAGGTGGCGGATGCGGGCTCTGCAGTGGGACCTGAAGTTTCAGTGGGCCCAGCATCAGGGCAACCTGTCCGACCATGTCCTGATCTCGGAGGGCACTGCGAGACACTTGCAGTGGTGGCTTACGGACCGCGATTGGGTCAGAGGCAGATCCCTCTCCCTTCCCCAACCGGAGCACGTGGTTGTGACGGACGCGTCCCTCCAGGGCTGGGGTGGCCACTTGGGAGAGGCGGAGATCAGAGGCATCTGGTCTCCGGCGGAGTCCCGGCTCCATATCAACATGTTGGAGCTGCGGGCGATTCGCCTAGCACTGAAGGCATTCCTCCCCTTTGTCACCGGGAGTGTGGTGCAGGTGTTCACGGACAACACCACCGCCATGTGGTACTGCAACAAACAGGGCGGTGTGGGGTCGTGGACCCTTTGCCAGGAGGCTCTGCGCCTCTGGCAGTGGCTGGAACGTCAGGGCGTGACTCTGACGGTTCAACACCTGGCAGGTTCTCTGAACGCCAGGGCGGACGAACTCAGCCGTCGGTGCTCGGTGGATCACGAATGGCGTCTGAACTCGTACGTGGCGAACGGCCTCTTTCAGCAATGGGGAGAACCTTGGTTAGATCTATTCGCCACAGAAGAGAACGCGCAATGTCATCAGTTCTGCGCGTTGGAGTTTCCAAGACGGCACTCGCTCGGCGACGCCTTTCGGCGCGAGTGGAGCTGCGGTCTGTTGTACGCCTTTCCGCCTATACCACTTCTGCCCAGAGTGCTGAAGAAGATCAGGCGCGACCGGGCCCAAGTTATCCTTGTGGCTCCGGACTGGGCTCGAAGATACTGGTATCCCGAGCTACTCAGCATGTCAGTCGGTCCCTCGATCCGCCTGCCCCTTCGGGAGGACCTTCTGTCGCAGCAGCAGGGGACGGTCCTCCACCCGAACCTGTCCAGTCTCCACCTCCATGCGTGGAGATTGAGTGGCGACAGTTGAGGCCATTCGACTTGCCTCCTGAAGTCTGTGATGTGATTCTGGCAGCCCGGCGTCCCTCCAAAAAGTCGGTATACGCCTGCCGGTGGAAAAGATTTGTGGCATGGTGCACAGCAAAGGCTGTGGATCCCCTTTCTGCCCCTCTTTCCGAGGTTCTCCTCTTCCTTCTTTCTCTTGCCCAGCAGGGCTCTGCTCTGGGCACTATCAAGGGCTACCTTTCTGCCCTTTCCGCCTTCTTAAGGCTACCTGATCAGCCATCTTTATTCAAGTCCCCTATTGTACTGAGATTCTTGAAAGGCATCACGCACATGTATCCTCCTGTTCCGTTCGTGATGCCTCAGTGGGACTTGAACCTGGTTCTGACATTCTTGATGTGCGCTCCCTTTGAGCCGCTTCATTCCTGTCCTCTCCGTCTTCTTACTTTAAAGACGGCCTTCCTGGTTGCCATCACCTCTGCCAGGAGAGTGAGTGAGCTCCAGGCTCTTTCTGTTAAACCTCCTTTCTTGTCCGTCCATCCTGACAAGGTGGTTCTTAGGACTAGGCCTTCTTTCCTGCCCAAAGTAGTTTCAGCTTTTCACATCGGGCAGTCCATCACCTTACCCTCCTTCTTCCCGCCTCCGCATCCTTCAAAGGATGAAGAGCGGCTCCATCGTCTGGACCCAAAACGTGCGCTTTCATTTTACATGGATCGCACACGCCAGTTCCGGGTGGATGACCAACTGTTTGTTGGCTACGTGGGTGAGAAGAAGGGAAGGGCGGTACAGAAACGAACCATCTCTCGGTGGGTCGTCCTGTGCATCAAAGCATGCTACTCTTTGGCTCGGAAGGAGCCTCCTGTTGGGCTGAGGGCCCATTCCACTCGGGCTACGGCGGCTACTACTGCCCTGGGCCGGGGAGTCCCTTTGCAGGACATTTGCCAGGCGGCTACGTGGGCCTCGCTGCACACCTTTGCGAGGCACTACTGCCTGGACAGTCAAGTCCGGAGGGATGGCTTCTTTGGCCGTTCGGTCCTCCAGGACTTTCTGGTGTAGGTTTGTATTGGTTCGCAGACCCACCACCGGGGTTGGTATTGCTGGGGTATCTATTCTAAGGTAAGGAATCTAATACTAACCTGTTTCTTTCAGATGAACAAGTTACTTACCTTCGGTAACGATATATCTGTAAGAAACAGTAGTTAGTATTAGATTCCTTACCGCCCCACCCGTCCTCCCCGTTCTGCGAACTGATACCTAGGGTTAAGGTCATCCCTTTCAGGGCCCTAGTTTCAAATGGCACCAGTGTTAGTTCTCACATGGCTCTGCGTGTTCTGGCGCGGAAAAGCTGTGTGCAAAGAACTGACGTCAGCGCGCGGAGGCGGCGTCTATATACTCCAGCGACGTCATCACGACGCCGACGACGCGGAGCCGCAGGGGACGCCTCCAGACGACGCCTACCGACACGCAGGGGTACTGCTACGCAAAAGTTTCCGGATCCAGACTGACGCCTGGGGATATTCTAAGGTAAGGAATCTAATACTAACTACTGTTTCTTACAGATATATCATTACCGAAGGTAAGTAACTTGTTCTTTATGCCTATCCAAGACCCACCTTATTGTTGGAAGCCTTCATGTTATCCGTTCCTAAAAACGAGAAGTAAAGGGGAGGGTTTTGGGTATTTTCAAACACTCATGATCATCTGCTCTAAGTAATGTTTATCTATACAGAACTCTGTACATGACAGTAGGTGTTTGTAAGCATTATGTGAGCAGGAGAGCCCGGATAATGAAATCAGGTATTGTCATGTCTGGCATCTCTCCTATGCCAGTCTAGTTATCCTGTGGAATGTTATCATTGATATGTCATGGAATGCTAGGAACTGGACTCTAGGAGTCAGTTGATAACTGGGCTGAGCAAGTAACATACTGCTCCTGGTGGGGTTTCTTCTTCCTCCTTAACTTATACCTGTAACCTAACTTGGAATAAATATCTTAACCTTCCACTTCGTCTGAGTCCTGCTTCCTACACCAACACCACAATTTGGCGACGATTCTGGTGAACTTCAACTTACTACACCAAGGACTTCTAAGATTAAAGCAACTTCAAGGTATTGAACTTCTTTTTCTTCAAACTACTTATTCTTAAGCATATTGGCACCCTGCGAACCCCACCAGTGACCACTCTAACAGTCGCCCACATGCTTAAAGTGCCAATCTCCGCTTAAGTCCTGCTTCAGTTTACACTTTATTTCTGGTTCAATCTTCATACTATAACCTTCCTGCGAGTGTTGTGAATACCACTCTACCACCTTTTACTATAATTCTGCTCGTGTTTGAACTGAAGCCGTGTGAAATCTGAAGCCTCAATTACTAAAAACGGCAGAAAGATGTTAGAGCGGCAGTGAGATGTACCTCTTACCAACTGCCACACTGAGTCTACCTGCTTCTTATGCTGTTACCGTCATGATGCGAAACCTTTTTCTTTAATTATTCCTACTGAACTGATTCCACTAAAGTTGCTGGCACAACGTTTTTGAGTTAGATTTCAACCCGGAGTTGCCTAATTTCAAATGCCATCCACTATACATTATCCACAAAGGAGTTTCGTTGGATCTATTCACTATGTGTGAGAAAAAGTGTCATATTCGTGTGATCCCTTTAACAACTTTCAGTCATAGTTTGGCCGTTAACTTTTCTTTTCCAATTCTCTTCGGCGGACCTGCTTCATCTGTGTTGTGCTACTGGGGGACGAGGTCATTGTCACACACATACCTTTATTGCTTCAGATCAAAGTTTCACTGTGTTCTGAACGTCAGCTGTAAGTACTTTGTCATTTAATTTATTGAAAAGTTATGCCGTGTTTCCTATGTGCCTCCGTTGACAGTTGATCTGAAATGACTCCACCATATTTTAAATGTTTCACGAGCGCATACAGAGGCGCGTGCCCTTACCTTCTTCAGCCTCACGCTCCTCCAATCCTTCGGTTGTGACGTTGCTGAGTGACAAGGTATCTCTGAATCAATATTTTACTGCCTTGGCGTGCAGTGAACCACCCGACACAGCGTCTACGACGTGCCACCATTTTGTCGACGCTTTTCATCATCAATTCTTCTCACGTTCAGTCTCCAACATCTCATCTTCTTATGCAGTCCCCTGCATTTTCAGCGATATGCACACTCTTACATAAATTTGCCTGTCGCATTTCAGCGTTTTTGACGGCGATGGACACGCTTTGAAATGAATTTGTTTCCGTTTTTAAATAATTACAACAGCGATAGGCACGCTCTTACACAAATTTGCCTGTCGCATTTCAACATTTTTAACGGCGATATGCACACCATGAAATAAATGTTTTTTTTCAAAATACTTTCCTGCATTTTCATCAGAGTGATAGGCACAGAGATCTATCTTTCTTAATGATCTTCATGAGAAGGTACTGTTTACTTACTACATATAATTCCAAGGAGTTGATTACAGTGCTGCTGTCTTATTTCATGACTACGGTGACTACTTTATTTATTTTAATTTATTGTTTTCATGAGACTTGATTATAACTCTGCTTGTCATTCCTTGCTCAAGTTCTATTAATTTTAACTTAATTAGTTATACACTATTTCCTGTCACAATGCCATTTATCGGCTAAAATTTTCTATGTGTTTTTGAGTTATTTATGATATTGATAATTCTTAACCAAAACACCAAGTAGACCGGCGTTAATTTCTAATGCTATTTTACTTGTTTCTGTTGGCAGTTTAAACTGTTCAAATACTTGATGTAATTTCCATATCTCTTTTATGTGAGTGGATGTTCTTGAGTAATTTTTGCAGTTTAGGAAATGTTTAAAATATACTGCTTAATCTTCAGGTAATGATTTCCATATCTTTTAGGTGAGTGGATGTTCTTGAGTAACTTTTACAGTTTAAGTTATGTTTAAAAAAAAAAAAAAGAAAAGCTACGGCTTATTCTTCATGATGTTACAGTTGGTAATTGAGTACCGCTTATACTATGTCATGTAATTTCCATTTCTCTTTTATGTGAGTGGGTGTTCATGAGTAGCAATTTTTTTTCATGTTTCATACTTTATGTTACTGACATCAGTATGTACATGGAGCTTCTCCTTTTATTCTTTTCTAAAGTCCTGTATAAATTTTCTTCAACAGTTCTGAATATTTTTTTTTAATGTTCTGCCAGTTTCTATTTTACCTTGCGCAAGGGTTTCTTTCTAGAAATGTCTGTCTAGAATTGTACTGGCAATTATTTTTTGTTTCTCTCCTTCTAACTGTTCGTATTTCTGTTCGGTGTAATTTTCACTTTTCTTTATGTTTACTTTCCGGGAGATTCTTGCGTTTTCTCCTGTTTTAGATACTTTTTTTATAATCCTTTTTGTGTTTTTCTCCATTGTCTTCTGTTCGCCGGTTCATGTCTTCATACCAGTCTGGCCAATTGGTGTGTTTTACTATAACCTTGAACGTTTTGAGTACTTCTCTTTTGTCCTTGAAAGAGAAGATGTGTCTCCTTTCACTTCTTTGCTTTTCTATTCTTTCCATTATATTCTAAATACTTTTGACCTTTTCTATTCTTTCCATTATATTCTGTATACTTATAACCTTTTCTATTCTTTCCATTATATTCTACATACTTTTATTGTCTTCTCTTCTTATTATTGATGTTCCGTCTTTATAGTTTCACCATATTCTTTTTCCAATCAATGTTTATGTTGTTGTGGTTATTCTTCACAATTTCTATTCCATTATAAAGAGGAAGATGTGTAGTGTATTCTTCCACTTATGTATTCTTCCATCTATACCCTTCCTTTCAGTTTCTTACCTTATTCTTTCTTCATCGTCCTTTATACCCTTCCTTGAGTTTCTTACTATATTCTTTCTTCATCGCCAATCCATGTTCATTTTGTTGCAGTTATGCTTTCCATTTTCGATTCCATTATAAAGGGGAAGATGTGTCATGTCTGGCATCTCTCCTATGCCAGTCTAGTTATCCTGTGGAATGTTATCATTGATATGATGTCATGGAATGCTAGGAACTGGACTCTAGGAGTCAGTTGATAACTGGGCTGAGCAAGTAACATACTGCTCCTGGTGGGGTTTCTTCTTCCTCCTTAACTTATACCTGTAACCTAACTTGGAATAAATATCTTAACCTTCCACTTCGTCTGAGTCCTGCTTCCTACACCAACACCACAGGTATATTTTGAAGTGTTTCTGAAATACTTGTAGGAAATTTGCTCTTTCTTGGTCCCTTAATGATCGCCTTTATACAGGGATTTTGTGGTTTACTAGGCTAAAGAAATTGGAGCTTCCGATAGCAAATCTCTCTGTTGGACCAGACATATGTAGCAGGATGGCTGGACTAGACATATGTAGCATGGTGGGGTCTGTTCTCTTATCTACTAGATGTCTTCTGTCTTAGATGTCCTATGTTGAACTACGAAATTTTGGATCGGTCACAAGAAGCTGATGAGTCTCTCTGGACTATAGCTGTGATCTCTGCCCATTCTCATCCTCTATGGAGTATGAACTGGAGAGAGAGTTCGAAAAGAAATTAGACGTATCCTATCTCTAGTGACTCATTTGGCCATCTGTTTGGAGGAGCAGAGTCCAAATTGTATGTGGCCTAGTCTTCTTATCAGGTTAGAAGGTTCTTCCTCTTCCCTTTAGTGCCCTGCCCTCTGGGGCTGCCTAACATTGTGGCCTGCGTAAAGATGTCCAAGGGTGATTATGATTTGAGGCAGTATTCTCCCTATCCATAGCCCTGTGCTCCGAATTTCACTGAGCTCCTCCTGCCCTTCAGCGAATGCTGACACTCCTTGTCAGGAGATTTTAGGGTGGTTTTGCAGAAAACTAAACTCTTATATTTATGGAGCACATGTTCTTTCTTTCTAGGCGCGTTATCTCTTGGCAGTAATCGTGCTCTCATTTCCTCCAGGTGCCCTGTGCATGTTTAGTCTATAGAGGTCCTTCCACTCATCATTTTCCCAAAATATAGCATTCGTGGTACACCTCTTTAATAAATAATAGCATGACACTGGTCGTCATAACATTCTGTTTATTAGTTATCCCAATATGCAATATTAATATTTACTGCTGGATTGGGCAAAGGATAACAGAATTGTACCACAAACCAAACAGGGTTTTCTCAAGGAACAGGTACAGAAACCACCTTATTGACTATGGGCTAGATGTAGGTGGGCTAATACCGGGCGGTAATGGCCGAAAATCGGTAAATTTGCCAACTACAAGTTGGTGGTAAATACCGAATACCTTTAAAAAAGCAATTTTGTGCTTTTTTAAAAGTGCCATGTGGCAGACATGTATGTGCGCCACATGTGCACACATGCACCATTCAGGGGTGCAACAGGGTGTCAATGTGACACCCTGCCACCCTTGAATATGCT
Organism: Lissotriton helveticus; assembly: GCF_964261635.1. Lineage (NCBI taxonomy): Eukaryota > Metazoa > Chordata > Amphibia > Caudata > Salamandridae > Lissotriton > Lissotriton helveticus. Next base: position 338,897,779 of record NC_136065.1, on the reverse strand, counting down.
CCCCCTATTACCGATTCGTTATTTACCGAATCGGTAATAGTGAATGGCTTCCCATTCATTCCTATGGGCCTCAAGGCCCATAGGAATGAATGGGAAGGTGATTCCTTATTACCGAATCGGTATTACCGATTCGGTAATAAGGAATCTTTCCGAATCTGTAAAATTTACCAAATTATTTCCTACATCACAATTACCGGTTCTTAAATACCGAATCGGTAAAATTCTGTATTTAAGAATCGGTAATTTGTGATTACCTACCTCTAGCCCTATATTACTAATAATGTATAAACTTAAACACAAGAAACAGGCACTTTATTTGTGCTACGTGGATTATAAGTCTGCTTTTGATTGCAATCCTGACCCCTCTTTTAAAAGCAATCGAGCTATTGTATGTGAAACGTGGGTGAGGATTGGCGATGGGTTTAAACTATCAGGGAAAATAATGACAAATCCGGGCTTAAAACAGGGCTGCGTCCTTGCTCCAAATGTATTCAACTTGTTTTTAGCTGACCTCTCGATCGAACTGGATGCAGTAAATTCCCATGCATCAAAAATAGGATCCGTCAGCCGTAACGCCGTGATCTAGCAGCATCCTGAATCAGAGCTGCACAGTGGGGCTCGCACTCAAGAACCGGCCCGCTGGAAAGAACTATTGTGCGCAACAGACACACGCCCAAAGGCGCGCCACACGGCGGCTCTCCGCGGAAAAACGGGGGCTCCATCCTTCCCCCGGACACCTGTGGAGCTGACTGCTTTGGAGGTTTTAGTGACCAAAGACCGTAAGTTGCCCAAAACAGCGTTTTTAAAAAGGCCTATGCACAGATCATCTCTGCATCTTCCCAACGACCACGCCGTAACGGCAGCCAGCTGGTAGGAAACCCGACAGGCCACGTGCACCAAGGGGTAGCACAGGCAGGCAGCAGTGAGTACTACCAGCAGACACCTAGCGGCCACTGCTCATTGTTGCAGAACAGGACACCATGGGAGGTCGTGGCCAACGAGTGACCCACCAAAACAAATTTGAAAAATATGCCTACTCTAAACCGGACCAAGATCCACCTGACCGCGCTGATGTAGCGGCCACCAAGGGTCCCACGAAAGGAAAAGAGGTGACACTAGAAGATATCATGACTACACTCAACAAGGTGCACACGTCGTTGGAGTCCTGCATAGACACAGTTACTACTGAACTCTCACTAATCCGTGCCGACTTCAGAAACCTCAGCTCCTGTGGGACTGAGGTAGAAACCACAACCACTTAGCTGAATAAGGACACAGCAACCCAGAAGAAACAAGTGAAACAGCTAGAAATGGAGAGTAGGGCCATGGCAGCACAACTGGACGATTACGAAGGTCGCTCCCGTCGCAACAACGTTCGAATTGTGGGAGTACTGGAGGGAGCGGGGGCCCTGCGATGGACCTCTTTGTAGAGGACTTGGTCAAGAATCACCTGCAATCCAGAGGACTCTCCCACTATTTCTTGGTTCAACAGGCACACCGGATCCCTGGGGGCAGACCCCGTCCGGGTGCGCCCCCTCGGCTCATACTGGCACATATCTTCAATTATCGAGACCGAGACATCCTCCTCCAGATGGCCAGGGCGGTCCCCGATCCGTTACCAGCAAAGCACGATCTCCTTCTTCCCGGACTATACGGCGGCGGTGGCCAAACAGCGACGGAACTTCATCGCGATAAAACAAGAGCTCAGGAATCGTGAACTTAAATACTCGAGGCAACGGATCTAAACTCCATTGCGCAGACATGGCCAACACTGGGAATGATGCTGGCCAAAAGAAACATTGCTAAACATTGGGGTTTGGCCACCGCACCCACACACACGGAATGGTGCAAGGATATGGACAGGGCCATGGTGGCGGAAAAGACTGTGTATGTGCGTAGAGGTTGTCCAAAAAAGTGGATTAAATTGTGGGGGGGATGGAACACTTACAGGGGGGGGGAGAATATGTGCATTGCCAATAGTATCCCATGAGCCGGAACTGAATTCATGTAAAGGATGCTAATGTATGCGCTGATGTAAGCACACAAAGCAACATATGAGTGATGTTATAACTATCTTGACGGTCGATCTGTACTCTATATGACTGTATGTATTTAATGTTTGCAATGTAAACGAACGGCATAACTGTGCCACTTATGTTAAATAAAAATAATTTAAAAAAAATATATAGGATCTATGGTCATTTCAAACTTATTATATGCAGGCGATGGTTTATTGATCAGCCAGACAAAAATTGGCCTGCAACGACTTATAAACCGGCTTTGTTTAAGTTCGTCAAACAGGCTCAAAGCTTACTTTAAGAAAACAAAGGTTATGGAAGTGAGCGGCAGAATAAGTAAAGGCATGAATGGTTCTTGGGAGACAACAAACTGAAGCTGACGACAACCTACAGATTTCTGGGAGTTCTTTTTGATGACCGGGCCAATTTTAAGCAGCATATGAAGGATTTGAAAAGGAAAGCTATATTTTTTTTAACCCAGTCATTCCGTACCCTACAAAGAACCTTCGACGGGCTAAGCTATGCACTACTATTGAAAATCATCGCAGCAAGACTTTTCAACCATTACATATGGCAGTGAAGTACTTCGGTCAAAGATGCAGTATTTTTAAATTTAACCTCTTAGAATGTATTTAGATCATTGTTTCATCTTCCTCTAAAAGCTCCGCCAGTCCAGATAACATCGGAGTTTGGGCTTCTTAATCAATTCGTAGCAAGGAAAGGGGCCTACGTAAAAACCTGGAATAGAATAAGGTCAGCATCTGAAAGTCGTTTAAGCCAAGCTTTATGGCGGAAGATACAAAAGAATGAAACAGCACCAGCCCATCTTTACTTAGATTCAGCAATCAAAGAATTGGGAATTTAAGCTATATGTGCAAACTCCCCTTCACCAGCTGCTTTCAAGAAATTAGTCAATTTAATAGTAAAGAAAATATCCTTCTGAATGATAAAGATGGATCACATTTCTGGTTAACTTTTTAATATTAATTCATATAAAATACTTAAGTGCCAACCTTACCTAAAAACTGGATGGACAAGAAACCTGAAAATTGAATTTATGCATTTCCGTTTTGGCAGTATCCCTGGAGAAAAAATGGAAGGAAAATGGAAGACCCCTATAAAAGTGCCCTGTAGGCTGTGTTATAAAAGGGTAGAAAATATCATACACATCACATGTGTATGCCCGGGCTTACTGCAGGAAAAAAGATACTTGCTAAAAGCTCTGTTTAACAAGCGGGGAATACGTTCATGTAGGCAGGCTTTCAGTGCAAGTTTTAGATCTACTGATCCTATGATGAATTGTCGATTTATGACATTTTGTGGGGGGAAAAGCTCTTAACCACCCTGAGCACTACCTGTTAAGCAAGAACTCTGGAAGCTCTATAAAATTACCCTTGACACATTCTGTTTTATATTCTTCTCCGCTTTTGCACAAATTATGGCTAAAATTGTTAGACTTCATGAAGATATTCAGTATGTCACATCTGCACTGTAGGAAACTTAACGCATTTTTGGGTACTGAAATAGCTGCAATGGCTCTGCTTTTATTCATGGAATAGTAGTTTGTACATAACAAAGATTTTTATCATTTTAATATAAAGGTTTTTAACCCCTACACATAGGGAGATATCACAAATTATAGAGATGGGGATGTATATTATCTTGTTTTAAAGTAAATATTTGGAACTATTTTATGACCGAATGTTTTACTAAATGTAATGTAAATGCTATGGTTTTAAATAACTATGCATAAATAAACTTTGCTTACTTACTCTGTTACACAAAAAAGGTTAAAAGAAAGCGATCTTTTTATGTCCAACTGTTTCCCCTAACACTTATCTACCTCTTGCCTCACTAGACGCAATTCATTCCTTTATCACATTTTATGGTATTACCTAACATACAAATATAACTTACTTTGCGGAGCAAACACAATATATGCAAGATATAAAAGCAGTATTTAAAAAGTCTTATTAAATTACATTTTATTTTCTGTATGTTCATGTTTTGTATATCTAATGTAACCTAGGGATTATTTGAGTACTGAGCATCTGTTTTCAGTAAAGCCATGTCCAATTAGCTATGCATTATGGGAAGAAGCAAAGGATACTGTACTGCTATTAACTGTGGATATTGGCATGCCATACCTGAAAGTGTCAGGTTTTCCTACTGTTGTATTTAAAACAGGCTTGTTTTACCTTTTCTCTTTGGTTGGATGGGTCTATGAAGATAAAGCAGGTCAGTTCAGTGAATGGGCTCGTCAATTTGCGCAGCTCACATAGTCCTGGCACAATCTAGATGTTAATAATTTGGTGGCGTTTGCAAAATTGCAAGATATTTCTTATTAGGTGAGTGTTGGGACGGAAAAATCCTCTACATGGTAATGGACATGAACCTTTGCCCTGAATGCTTAACTGTACTGATGTCTGGTTTCCTAATGCTGATTTTTGTTGTCATAGATGAACACTGATCGTGCATGTGTGCCGTGACATAGGCCTGTCTCATGGATTGTACTTCCGTTACTTCCCCCCTACCCAAACTACGATCTCCCCATCCTGTACACCTCCCTTCTACCATTCTCTTGATGACATATGTCAGGAGGGGCACCCAAAGTTCTACCCTCAAAGTGGTGGAAGACAACCGTCTTCGCCAGGATTTAGGCAGTACGAGCATGGCAGTGGCAGCATACTGTGTCTTACGGGCACATGTTTCGGCATCCTCAAGATGCTCCGGAAGTTTCTGCCCCTGCTCTCGGAAGAGCACAGGAGGATCACGGTGCAAGCCCTAATTGGCTCCAGATTGGATTATTCCAACGTCCTTTATCTGGGTCTTCCAGAATATCTTGTACAGCGGCTACAAGTGGTGCAGAATTCCGCTGCACGCGCCATCTTCGGCCTTCACAGGCGAGCCAGAGTGTCTGGTCTCTTGCAGTCGCTCCATTGGCTGCCTATCCGGAAACGGATAGTTTTTAAGACGTTGACACTGGCTCACAAGGCGCTCTTCGGTTCAGGAGCAAAATATCTTCAGCGCAGGCTGGGCTTTTATCGCCCGGTCAGTGTTTTGCGTTCTGAATCTTTGTTTCTTGCGATGGTTCCCCGAATAAAGAAGGCCCGCATTGGGGGACGTTCCTTCAGGCTAAGGGCACCACAGCTTTGGAATGCTCTGCCATTGGCCCTACGCAGTACCTCTAACCTGTTGTCCTTTAGGAGTGGCCTTAAAACTTGGCTTTTTACCCTTTAATTTGTTTTTCTGCTGTCTGTCGCTGCCCCTTTTCGTCTCTGTGTTATGTTCTCTCTGTTATGAGTCGCCAATTAAAAGCGCCGGGACACTCCAATGGAGTAGCCGTGCGCTATAGAAATCAAAATTAACATAATATAACAATAATCAGTAGGAGAGAACATGCACTTTTTAACCTATATCAGACCCTGACCCTAAATCACATTAGGTGTCTGGAAATGGACTATAAGAAAGGGAGGTTGAGACCCCCAAAATTGTCATGTGCCAAGCAGCCAGACAGGCTGCATGAGGAGAGGAAGCTCTGCAAGGCTTCTGCCTGAGACTGGGACTGGGGGCCAAGGCCTGCTAGTCGCCCTGCTAGCCTCCCTGCTTGGTGAGGGGACATCACCTAAGGAATTTAAGACCACCTGCCCTTTATCCTTGAGCACCAGCGCCTGCCTACTTGCCAAGACCAATGTGCCCTGTGAGGTAGAGGAGAGCTTTGGAGGGAGCAGGGTCTAGTGAGGAGCCCTGTCAAGTAAACTAACTGTGCGAGGTGCAAGGAAACAACTGTTGCACCAATCGAGTTGTTCATGTGCAGCACTGAGTTGGCAACCCCTGTATGCCAGGAGAGGGCTGCTGTGAAGATAGCTGTGTGAAGAACTACTGTGCGGTATTGCCTGACACCTTGGGGTACCCAGAACAGGATCCTCGTAGCCACACCCCCTTCAGGAGCAGCGAGTGAACACTTACCCCACAGGTGAAGCCCGCGGAAACCTCTGATCACTAAAGAAGCGTGACCACGAGGGCGAGAGCCTGCACCCGCCGAGTGCAGCCAACTCGCCTGACTAGGACTGGAGCCACTCATTGCGCCCATGGACAGAGCACACTCCAGAATTCCGGATGCTTCCCTCCTGGCTGTTCAGGAGGGAAGCATCCGGGCTGTTCAAGAGGGCTGTACTAGTTTCAGGCCAGGCGGCCCGGGAAAACTTGCTGCTAATGTGAGCACATGTGCGCTGGAAACGAGGAGTGAGTGTGACAGGGAATCGCCAGACAGACACTTGAGCCCCGACCTCGGGAGGACTGTGTAATTTTCTTGTAAATGTCTTATTCTTCCTTTGTGTGTGTGTGTGTGTAACTTTAGAAATAAAATACTTCTCTTTTTTGCATAAAAGTGAGTTTTTGGCTGGGCAATGATTTTTTGCTGCTGCTGCATGTATTTTTAGTTCTGAACCTATGTTCACTAATCTGTAACCATACCTCCCTCCCTGAGGGAGCCATGGACTGCTCGCACCACACGTACCCTGAGAGTCAAGGGCAGAAGGGGGGACTTGGCTCAGTTACTCAAGATCCATAGTAAGTCGGGCCCCAGATCATCAGGGGTGAAAGGCCTCAACCATCATGGTAAGGCCCACTAGCCTGTGTGTGCCCCGTGGCCCTCTGAAAGTAGTTCTGACAGTGAGTTTGCCTACAAAGTAACCTGTTTTTTTCCGGTGAGTGGTTTGTGAATTACATTTAAATACAAAAACTTTGGTCTTGATGTAAAAAGTATGCCGTCCTTTTGATGGTTTTCCAACTGAAGGAAAGCCAGCCTGATGAAATCAGTCTGACGAAACTGCATGTTATAAAAATGCCAAAATGATGAAATACCTTTTCCACGAAAGCAGTATGCTTTTATGAAAAAGGCTTATGTCATCAAGAGAAAGGTAGAGGGAAGATGTATAGGATGTGGGGGGGGTTTAGTTGGGGCAAGGGGAAGTAATGGAAGTAAAATTAAAATAAAGGAGTAAAGTTGGACGGTAAAAGATGTATGCTATTAAAGAAAGGTAAGGTAAAAGAAGAGAAGGGAGTAAAAGCAGAAAACAGGTTGATGGCGAGGCGTACAGGCTGGTGCAGACATGAATTATTTAGGGGAAGTAGTAAAACAAAAAAAAGTGAACTGTGAGGAGACCAGACCTGTATTAAATGAAAGGAAGTGAAATAAAAGGGGGGAGATAGCAGGAGGAGAGGCTATAGGAAGGGGAAACGTGGAAAGGGAAGGGTGCAAGTAGTAAAAGTAAAATGTAAAAAAGGAGTAGAGCGGAATGGTACAAGACCTCTAGGTATTAAAGAAAGGGAAGACTAGGTAAAACCATAGAAGCGAGTAAAAGGAGAAATGTAAAAGGGGATGGTGTATGGTATGTATGAAACATGGGAATTCGAAGAAGTAAAAAAGCAGTAAAACACGAAAGAATAAGGCATATGTGTATTCTAGAAAGGAAAGGGGGAGATGAAGGGGTCTTAAGGGGGGGGTTAAGAGGAGGTGAACAAAGAAACAAACATTTCTTCTAAAATGTTTTTCTTCAGCTTCGTTTCATCACACTGGAGAAAACCATTAATAAAGAAAACGTGAACAAAAAAAATCTTTTTTTTTTTTATCAGAACCACTTTTGTTAAGTGTGTGTTTCACGAGACACACATACAACTTACGTAAAAGGCAAGCAGTGAAGTTGGAGCAGGATGGAAGAGACATTCACATTGCTTGACTCCTGATGATTAGTGAATTGGAATAGCCTGTGCATTGACGTAAAACTGCTTGAACGTCTGAGGTTGTTGTTGCAAAGAAGAAGTTTAAGTGTGTTTGACCGGTTTAGCAGGTGAAGAACTCGCCCATGACTAGTTTGTTGGCATGAGGCATGGGTCTAAAAGGCTCTTAAAGATTCCATGTCTGTCATTATGTCAGTGTTGTGTGGAAAGAGTCCCAGTGTGGGCGCTTGAAGAGTGGTTTGATTTTGCTGATGGAAGTTTGTGAGCCTTTTGAAGAGCTCTTCAGTAGTGACCATCTTTCAGCAAATCCACTTTAAGGCATTTGAAATTAAAGGATTGCTGAAGAGTATGCAAATTGTAGAACTAACGTCCTCGGATGAGTGGAGAAGTTCTTTCAAATTTTAAATGTACCCATCCATTCAGGGTACTTCAATAAATGGCATGTGTGAAGTGTCCAGTCTAAATCCTTTGGACTTTCATCCTATTTCCAATGGTTCCAGAGTTCAAGGAAAGTAACTAAATGCCACAACTCATCTGGATGTTTTCTGGCTACTCTTCTTCTCCCTCCTGAACTAGAGACACAGACCACCAACCCTAACAACAAAAGAAATATTTATTTTATAAGTCTGCTGTTCGACCGGATAATAAATGTTCACTAGGGCATAGTAAAATGGGCTGACCATTTTCACTACTGAATGTTGGTCTTTTTGTTATTATTTTCATTGCCACAGTCCACAACAAAAAAAAGTAGATTTAATGTGAATTTAACTAACTGCCCAAATTATAGCATTCATTTTACACCAGCTTGTTCATCCTGCTCTTTAAAGACACTTCGGGGTCTGACTCATCCATCCACTTTTCCACTGATACCTGATAATCCATGTTCCAAGACACTCATCTTCATATCTAACCTAAATAGTTTTCTTTCCGGTGCTAGGGCATAGCGAGGCAGTCTAGTGGGAATCCACTTGTTAGTGGATTCTCAGTAAATCAGGTTTATAATAAAGGTTCAGTGTGTGTTTTTAGGACTCTGCCAGTCTAGAATTGGCAAGTGCTATCCTTTGCTTGAAGATGCAAAAGAAGGAGGACTTGTGCATTCTGCTGACAGGCGAGAACTAGACTGACCTTTCAGTCCTTAGCTTTGATTGAGTGTTTTCTCATTCTCCTTCAACCGAAAGTGTAGCTCACTATGTCTAGTAGTCTAAAGGATTAACTTCAAAGTCCTCTGCCGGGCGCAACGAAGATACTGTAAATCAGGTCCCGAATGCCTGCAGTCTAGAAGTTAATGTCACCGCCGGTCAGAGCTCTGTCTTGAAATGCATTCCACCACGCCAGTTTACCAGCATTTATAAGGTAGAGCATGGCATAAGTACTTTAATGAGTAAAGCTAGTTTCTGGAGTGCTTCAAACTAGGGGTGGGCGTAATTTGCGTAATCGCATTACGCAAATCTCCGCGAAACGGTTAAAAATCTCCGCGAACACGCAGAAATTCCGGAACACGTGGAATTGGTTGTTCGCGATGCTTTTTTACTGTTCGCAATCGCTGTTTGCTTGCTCGGGGGGGAAATATCTCGCGAACACGCATTTGAGAACGTGAACAAGCAAAAAATGTTGCAAAGCCGCGGAACGCAGAATTTTGGGTGTGAGAAGTTGGCCTGATATATGATGTTTCCAATTCTGGAACCACCTTGTATCAGTCCAAACAATCCCTTATGGTGTCTGGTTGTAAGTCAACCTTATTAGACAAGCTATCCTAGGGGTAGCATGGACTAAGCAGCCTAAAGGCTTAACTTAAGAGGTCGTGTTAAGCGAGCTGTTTTACCACATACAATCCTGTAATATCGTGCAGAAAGTGCACGCATGCATCAATGTTAACCAATGGTGCGTAAAAGTTACAAAGTTAAAGTTTAAGGACACTTCCGCTGAACCTAGAGGAACAAAACTTAAGACACAGACCCTAGAGGTGTGTACCAGTGTGGGACGGGTCGAAGTTGAGTCGGGTTTCGTCACGCAGGCTCTTGGTGCTTGGAGCTGAAAGGGCTGCAGGCGAGGTGAAGGAGAAGTGTCCGGTGGAGTCCAAGGGCGGACTCAAGTCGAAAAGTACCTGAAAGCAGAGGGGACAGAGTCTGGGTCACTCAGAAGTGACCAGGGTGGAACCAGGACGGAACCAGGCAATGTCGTGCGCAATCAGGTGGTTGTCGAGGAGCTTCTCTCCGCTGTCACGTGGGCTCTGGGGCATCTACGACGTCCAGGAGCGGGTCACGATCTGTCCCACGCAGGCTCTCGCCGTCGGCACTGTCGGCTTCAAGATTGGAGCAAACAACACTTGGCAAAAGCAATCCACGCGGAACTGGAAGATTGCTTCTCACTCAGACCAGGAAGGTCAGAGTGGGGGCTCCTTTTCAGGGGAGCTGGTGCAAATCTGGAGCAACCAGAATCACAAGTCGAATATCAAGTTTCGTCGGCACTGGGGCCACAAGCCAGCTGGCAAGTGACCGGACCAACGCGTTGAGCCAAAAGAAGCAGAAGGGCCTCACGCAGCACTCGTCGAGTGTGGAGGGCTGAACTTCGGTGCAAGAGTGGCTCAGGGTTGGGGCTTCTCAAACCCCGTTGTACAGCTTCGAGGGTCACTCGTGGGCTGCACGGTCAGCATCTCGTGGTCTTTCCAAGATGGCGTGCCCCACGCTTCCGGTCGCCTCCACGGGTCTCAGCTCTGCAGGGACTGTGGATCGGGCTGTTCGAAGGTAGGCAAGCTTGATCTCGTCGATCTCTGTCGCTCGAGTTCCGGCGGGAACTGCAACAAAGCAGACGTCGAGGTGCTGGATGGTGCCTGTTTGCACAGGGTGGTCACTCCTTGACCACAAGGGAGATTCTTCAGTCTTCTACGTCGAGTAGGATGTCGAAGGGTCCAGAGTTTCGTTTCTTATGTTTCATCAGGATAATCTGAAGTGCATTGGCACGGCTCCCATTCTTATACCAATCTAGGGGGCTGGATTACCTGCTAGGTCCCCTCCTATGGGTGGGACCCAGGAAGTGGGTGGATACACCCCCTTCCTTTGATCCAGGCCGCGCTGGCACGAGGGCTGGAGTGCCCCAGAACCGGTTTGGCCGGATTATGCAAGGGGCAGCCTTGTGCTCCCCAGGCAGTGTCTGGTTTCTTTCAAACCTCCCTGCTACAATCCACTATCTCCTGTCTGGGGGGGTGTGACACCTCCCTGCGACAGGAAACCCTTTGTCCAGGCGCCTTTGGCTGAGTTTCGGTCAGCTTCAGGGGGTCAGACTTGTGTCTGTGGCAGAAGCATCCATTTTGTGGATCTGAGGCCCTTTTAGAAATTAACCGCATTTAAGTAAAGTAACATGTCTTACCCCTCTAGAGGGGTGGAATGCTATCCCCATCGCCAGAACTGGCGAGGGGATAGTATTCCAAATCGTATGACACCTTACACGACATGTTTTGATAAAGCCAAACCAAAGTTGCTATATAACCGCGAGGATTATAATGCACTTAAGAGTATATGGTATGGCATTATCCTGAAACAGTTTAGGGACTTGTTCCCGATGGCTGCAGATAGGCTCAGCTCATGCCAGAGCTCCATCTCACATTAAACCACGCACTCTGCCTCCAGGATTGAGAAGGCCTTCCATAGGAGTGACTCACAGGTTTATATGTGTCCAGATATAGGTTTAGATATAGGTATACTATATCTAAGCAAGAGGTGATTACACCACCTTGCCCCAGCTGAGTGATCAGCCAGTTGTGTCAATTTAAGAACCAGCCAGGGGTGGCAAAAGATATGCTGCAGCCCCTGGTAGGCCTTGGTGGCACCTATGCCCTGAGCACCTATAGTGCATGGTACAGGGGCTGACAAGGAGTCCATTTCCAATTGTGGTATGTACCTATAGCACATGTATTAATAATTTAGAGCGAGAACAGCAGGCTGGGGGTCTGATTCGCAGGCCCACAGCCTCAGTAGTCTAAAACCAGTGAAGCAAAAAGCAAAAATTTGGGGTGACCATAGGATAGCAGACCCTACTCTCCTACACAACCCCCCCCCCCCCAAACGCAGGGACATTAAACTAACCTTGACCAGATAAGTCTTCATGTTCTAAGTGGAAGTACCTGGAGAGACCATCTGCATTACCATGGTCAGTCCCTGGGCGGTGCTCCACTGTAAAGTCCATCCCCTGTAGGGAAATGGACCACCTGAGCAGTTTGGGATTTTCACCCTTCATCTGATTGAGCCACAAGAGGGGCTTATGGTCTGTCTGAACTAGGAAGTGAGTTCCAAACAAGTAGGACCTCAACTTCTTCAGGGCCCAAACCACAGCAAAGGCCTCCCTCTCAATGGCTGACCAACGTTTCTCCCTGAGGGTCAGCCTTCTGCTAATAAAAGGAATGGGCTGGTCTTGACCATCTTGATTAAGTTGTGAGAGCACAGCTCCCACCCCCAACTCAGAATCATCTGTCTGTACAATGAACTGTTTGGAGTAGTCAGGACTCTTCAGGATAGGTGCAGAGCACATGGCCTTCTTCAGGTCATCAAATGCCTTCTGACAGCTAACTGTCCACTGAACCTTTTTTGGCATCTTCTTGGATGTCAAGTCATTTAATGGTGTCACAATGGACCCATAGTTTTCCACAAACTTTCTGTAATACCCAGTCAGGCCCAAGAAGGCTCTGACTTGTGTCTGGATAACTGGAGGAGCCCAGTCCTGTATGGTCTGCATTTTGCTTTCCAGTGGTTGAACCTGACCTCCACCTACTAGGTGGCCCAGGTACACAACCTTACTCTGCCCTATCTGGCACTTGGTAGCCTTGATAGTCAGGCCTGCCTTTTGCAGGGCCTCCAGAACCTTCTTCAGGTGGATCAGGTGATCCTCCCAGGTGGAGCTAAAGACAGCAATATCATCTAGATATGCTGCACAAAAGTCATCCAACCCAGCAAGGACTTGATTCACCAACCTTTGGAAGGTGGCAGGTGCATTCTTCAAACCAAAGGGCATCACCACAAACTGATAATGTCCACTGGGGGTAGAGAATGCTGTCTTGGCTTTTGACTCCTCAGCTAGTCTGATTTGCCAGTAGCCAGCTGTCAAATCAAATGTGCTCAGAAACTGGGCAGAAGCCAATCTGTCAATGAGCTCATCTGCTCTTGGAATGGGATGTGCATCTGTCCTAGTGACAGCATTGAGACCTCTGTAGTCCACACAAAACCTCATTTCTTTCTTTCCATCTTGGGTATGAGGTTTTGGCACAAGGACTACTGGGCTGGCCCATGGGCTCTCTGATGGCTCAATCACTCCAAGCTCCAACATCTTTTGCACCTCAGCCTTGATACAATCCCTGACATGGTCAGGTTGCCTGTAGATCTTATTCTAGACAGGCAGACTGTCACCAGTGTCCACCTCATGGGTGCACCAGTTAGTCTGGCTGGGTGTGAGGGAAAACAAGTGTCTGTGGGCTTGCAAAACCTGTCTGCAGTCCATCTGTTGCTGGTCAGTGAGGCTGCCTGCCAAGGCTACTCCATCAACTGAACCATCATCAGGGTTCTGAGAAAGCAGGTCTGGGAGAGGGTCACTCTCTTCCTCCTGTTCCCCATCTGTGGCCATGAGCAAGCTCATGTCCTCCCTGTCCACAAATGCTTTCAAACGATTCACATGGAGCACCCTGTGGGAGCTCCTAGGGGTTCCAAAGTCAACCAGGTAGGTGACTTCTCCCTTCTTTTCAATGATAGGGTAGGGTCCAGTCCATTTGTCCTGGAGTGCTGCTGGGGCCACTGGCTCCAACACCCACACCTTCTGCCCTGGCTGGAACTCAACCAGAACAGCCTTTTGGTCATGCCAAGCTTTCTGTAATTCTTGACTGGCCTCCAGGTTTTTGGATGCTCTCTCCATATACTCAGCCATCCTGGAGCGGAGACCAAGTACATAGTCCACTGCATCTAGCTTAGGCTTTTTGAGAGGTAACTCCCATCCTTCCTTCACCAAACATAGTGGACCCCTCACAGGGTGGCCAAACAAAAGTTCAAAAGGGCTGTAGCCAACCCCCTTCTGTGGGACCTCTCTGTAAGCAAAGAGCAAGCAGGGTAAAAGGATGTCCCATCTCCGCCTAAGCTTCTCTGGTAAACCTTTTATCATTCCTTTGAGGGTCTTGTTGAATCTCTCCACAAGCCCATTGCACTGTGGGTGATAGGGTGTGGTAAACTTGTAGTTTACTCCACATTCCTTCCACATTGCTTTCAAATAGCTAGACATGAAGTTAGTACCTCTGTCTCATTAATACCTCCTTTGGGAAGCCCACTCTTGAGAAAACTGCAATTAGGGCTTTTGCCACCACAGGTGCTGTGGTGGTCCTCAGGGGAATAGCTTCTGGTGACATGATCCTCTACCACCAGTATAAATCTGTTCCCAGATGCTGTTTGAGGATCCATGGGACCCACAATATCTATTCCAACTCTTTCAAAGGGTACCCCCACCACATGTAGTGGTATGAGGGGGGCCTTTGTTGTGCCACCTGACTTACCACTGGCTTGGCAAGTGACACAGGAGCGACAAAACTTGACATTTTCTGACATATGAGGCCAGTGAAAGTGTGAAACAAGCCTGTCCCACGTTTTGTTCTGGCCTAAGTGTCCTGCAAGGGGAATATCATGGGCCAAGGTAAGAAGGAAACCCCTAAACTTCAGAGGTATGACCAACCTCCTGGTTGTACCAGGCTTGGGGTCTCTAGCCTCTGAGTAAAGGAGTCCATCATCCCAATACACAGTATGGGTACCTTGGGCATCCCCTGCAGCCTCAGCAGCAGCCTGCTGTCTGAGGGGTTCAAGTGAAGGGCAATCTAATTGAGCCTGCCTCAGGTCTGCCCTTGAGGGTCCCTCTGTCCCCAGAAACTCCACCTGGTCAGGTTCAAGTTCCTCAGAGACAGTCTCCTCTTGGACTGCAGAATCAGTTTCCTGTGAAACCTGATCCTCAACCTGGGGCAAGGTGGAAGGCTCAGCCTTTCCTCTCTTGCTCCTTCTCTTGGGTTGTGGTTGGTCTATTGTTTCAAGATCCACCACTGGTTCAGGAAGGCACATCTTAGCCTAAGACCTTGTCACTGCAAGGACATGAGCTGAAATCCCTAGCATTTCTGCATGAGTCCTGTACTCCACTTCTGACCAAACTGAGCTTTCAAGATCATTGCCTAACAGGCAGTCTACTGTGAGGTCTGCACTCACAACAACTTTCTTTAGGCCATCTACCCCTCCCCAGGAGAAGTTCACAACTGCCACACTATGGGAAGTAGTGGAGTTGCTTGCATTGGTCACTAGGTAACTTTCACCTAGTACAATCTGTCCAGGGTCCACAAAGTCAGGTGTCACCATTGTGACACTGGCACATGTGTCCCTGTAGGCCTGAGCCAGTTTCTCATTGATTAAAGGAGTCTGCCTATATTTGCCCAGGTTACTGGGACTCACTGTAGTGGACAAAGCTAAGTCCACATCATATAGGAGAACTGCATGAGTAGGGATTCTGACTAGGCCAGATCCTACTTCAGTACCCAGGGTTAACCCTACTACACCCTTTGGCTGTGTTCCACCACTGCTTACTGAACTAGGGGGTGCAGGTGCTTTAGGAGCTGCAGTGGTGGGGACTGGATTTGTCTTGGTGCATTCCACTGCCCCAGTGTGAAACTGATTTGCAGGTATTACACCAAGGTTTCTTTGGGCCATTATTCTTCTTTTTCTTGTTTCCATTTTGGGAACCACCCTCCTTATTACTATTTTGGGGGCCTGAAGACTTCTGGTCCTTTTCTTTATCTTTCTGATTCCCACCCTTCTGGTCTGTTTTCTTCTGGTCACCACCTTGGTTCTGGGGTTTCTGCTTAATCCTTGTTCTGACCCATTTGTCTGCCTTCTTTCCCAATTCTTGGGGAGAGGTCAGATCAGAGTCAATAAGGTATTGATGCAACAGCTGGTTTGTACAGTTATTAAGGATCTGTTCTCTCATGATAAAATTGTACAATCCTGTATAGTCTGAAAATTTACTTCCCTGCAACCAACCCTCCAGAGCCTTAGTGGCACAATCTACAAAATCAGTCCAGTCTTGAGTCTTTTTGGGTGTCTCTGAACAACAACCTGTATTGCTCAGTGGTTAGGCCAAACCCTTCAATAAGAGCACTCTTCAAGACAGAGTAGTTTTTGGCATCCTCAGGTCTAACTGTGAGGAGCCTGTCCCTCCCTTTCTCTGAAAAGGAGTACCATAAAATTGCAGCCCACTGATCCTGAGGAACCTGCTGTACCATGCAGGCTCTCTCAAGAGCAGTCATCCATTTGTGGATGTCATCCCCTTCCTTGTAGGGGGCCACACTTTTTGTCAGGTTTCTATTATCATAGCTCCTGTCTTTTTCTCTAGGAATATTGCTGCCACCAGTGACATCTAAGCCACACAATTTCTGCTCTCTTGCCAAGGCAAGTCTAGCTTGAGCCAGGGCTACCTCCTCCCTCTCTATTTGGAGTTTGACAGCTCTCATCCTGGCCTTATGCTCTATCTTCTGAGAGGAAGTCATACCTCTCTGAGATTCTCTTGAGGCACTAGAAATATGAGAGTCCCCTGTTGGAGATCTCACTCTTCTGTTGCCTGGGAGAATGCTCTGGTGGGATCTGGGGAGGTGGTGGCCCTCTCCATTTCCCAGTAGGTTTAAGTTGGCCTGGTTAAGCCTCGCAACTACAACCTGGTTAACCCCTTGATCCTGATCTTCAGGGTCCTCTACCTCTGAGTCCTCCTCCTCTTCTACCTCCTCATCTTCCTCCTCTGGGGTGGTCTCAGTGGCTGGGGGGTTCACTCCATCTCCTGATTCTAAGGGAACTGCATTTGCCTTTTCTAAGTCATCCTGTTCTAGAATGGCTATCAGGGAAGGACTGGTGGGACTTCTGCCCCTTTTTAACCCTCTTGAGATGCACAAGGCAACCAAGTCTTTGTGGGTTAGTTTGTCATAGCTGGAAGTTGCCTGGGTAAGGTCAACTGTCACAGGAACAGACCCTGAGGCTTTTCCTGTGTCAGTCATGACTCTAGTGTGGTGTAAGTGATGCACCTACCTACACTAAGTGTTTCCCTACTGTACCTTGCTAGTGAGTTGTAGTCAGGGTGTGCTAATCCCTTTAATCTACAACTACTAAGTTCAGAAGAACTTAAATATGCTAAGCTTTTGATTTATATGTACCTAAAGGTACTTGATGTGATCTTTCAATTTGATAAAAAGGATTGCAATGGTAAAACAAACAGCAAGCTCAAATCCGCACCGCTGCTCACCAATGTGAGAAGTTGGCCTGATCTATGATGTTTCCAATTCTGGAACCACCTTGTATCAGTCCAAACAATCCCTTATGGTGTCTGGTTGTAAGTCAACCTTATTAGACAAGCTATCCTAGGGGTAGCATGGACTAAGCCGCCTAAAGGCTTAACTTAAGAGGTCGTGTTAAGCGAGCTGTTTTACCACATACAATCCTGTAATATCAAATGAAAGGACACCACACAAGTATACATTATAAAATATATGTATTTATTACTAAAACAATCCCCAGTATTCTTTATGAATAAAGGGGCACAAGCGTTAAATCAAAAGCACAGTATAACATACAAAGTTGCACAATTTTGGATGAGGCCAAGGGGCCACTCAAACCATATACTAAAAAAATGGTATAAGAGGGACCATTCGATCAGTGGTTAGGCCTAGGGCTTAGGGAATCGCTGGGAGCAGTCGGGACAAGCAATGCTGAAGTCGGGAAAAGCCAGCGGGATTCGGGTGCAGTGCAGAAAGTGCACGCATGCATCAATGTTAACCAATGGTGCGTAAAAGTTACAAAGTTAAAGTTTAAGGACACTTCCGCTGAACCTAGAGGAACAAAACTTAAGACACAGACCCTAGAGGTGTGTACCAGTGTGGGAACATCGGCGTTGCAATGTTACCTCACCCACAGGAAGTGGGTGCACAGGGTCGAAGTTGAGTCGGGTTTCGTCACGCAGGCTCTTGGTGCTTGGAGCTGAAAGGGCTGCAGGCGAGGTGAAGGAGAAGTGTCCGGTGGAGTCCAAGGGCGGACTCAAGTCGAAAAGTACCTGAAAGCAGAGGGGACAGAGTCAGGGTCACTCAGCAGTGACCAGGGTGGAACCAGGACGGAACCAGGCAATGTCGGGCGCAATCAGGTGGTTGTCGAGGAGCTTCTCTCCGCTGTCACGTGGGCTCTGGGGCATCTACGACGTCCAGGAGCGGGTCAAGATCTGTCCCACGCAGGCTCTCGCCGTCGGCACTGTCGGCTTCAAGATTGGAGCAAACACTTGGCAAAAGCAATCCACGCGGAACTGGAAGATTGCTTCTCACTCAGACCAGGAAGGTCAGAGTGGGGGCTCCTTTTCAGGGGAGCTGGTGCAAATCTGGAGCAACCAGAATCACAAGTCGAATATCAAGTTTCGTCGGCACAGGGGCCACAAGCCAGCTGGCAAGTGACCGGACCAACGCGTTGAGCCAAAAGAAGCAGAAGGGCCCCACGCAGCACTCGTCGAGTGTGGAGGGCTGAACTTCGGTGCAAGAGTGGCTCAGGGTTGGGGCTTCTCAAACCCCGTTGTACAGCTTCGAAGGTCACTCGTGGGCTGCACGGTCAGCGTCTCGTGGTCTTTCCAAGATGGCGTGCCCCACGCTTCCGGTCGCCTCCACGGGTCTCAGCTCTGCAGGGACTGTGGATTGGGCTGTTAGAAGGTAGGCAAGCTTGATCTCGTCGATCTCTGTCGCTCGAGTTCCGGCGGGAACTGCAACAAAGCAGACGTCGAGGTGCTGGATGGTGCCTGTTTGCACAGGGTGGTCACTCCTTGACCACAAGGGAGATTCTTCAGTCTTCTACGTCGAGTAGGATGTCGAAGGGTCCAGAGTTTCGTTTCTTATGCTTCATCAGGATAATCTGAAGTGCATTGGCACGGCTCCCATTCTTATACCAATCTAGGGGGCTGGATTACCTGCTAGGTCCCCTCCTATGGGTGGGACCCAGGAAGTGGGTGGATACACCCCCTTCCTTTGATCCAGGCCGCGCTGGCACGAGGGCTGGAGTGCCCCAGAACCGGTTTGGCCGGATTATGCAAGGGGCAGCCTTGTGCTCCCCAGGCAGTGTCTGGTTTCTTTCAAACCTCCCTGCTACAATCCACTATCTCCTGTCTGGGGGGGTGTGACACCTCCCTGCGACAGGAAACCCTTTGTCCAGGCCCCTTTGGCTGAGTTTCGGTCAGCTTCAGGGGGTCAGACTTGTGTCTGTGGCAGAAGCATCCATTTTGTGGATCTGATGCCCTTTTAGAAATTAACCGCATTTAAGTAAAGTAACATGTCTTACCCCTCTAGAGGGGTGGAATGCTATCCCTGTCGCCAGAACTGGTGAGGGGATAGTATTCCAAATCGTATGACACCTTACACGACATGTTTTGATAAAGCCAAACCAAAGTTGCTATATAACCGCGAGGATTATAATGCACTTAAGAGTATATGGTATGGCATTATCCTGAAACAGCTTAGGGACTTGTTCCCGATGGCTGCAGATAGGCTCAGCTCATGCCAGAGCTCCATCTCACATTAAACCACGCACTCTGCCTCCAGGATTGATAAGGCCTTCCATAGGAGTGACTCACAGGTTTATATGTGGCGAGATATAGGTTTAGATATAGGTATACTATATCTAAGCAAGTGGTGATTACACCACCTTGCCCCAGCTGAGTGATCAGCCAGTTGTGTCAATTTAAGAACCAGCCAGGGGTGGCAAAAGATATGCTGCAGCCCCTGGTAGGCCTTGGTGGCACCTATGCCCTGAGCACCTATAGTGCATGGTACAGGGGCTGACAAGGAGTCCATTTTCAATTGTGGTATGTACCTATAGCACATGTATTAATAATTTAGAGAGAGAACAGCAGGCTGGGGGTCTGATTAGCAGGCCCACAGCCTCAGTAGTCTAAAACCAGTGCAGCAAAAAGCAAAAATTTGGGGTGACCATAGGATAGCAGACCCTACTCTCCTACATTGGGCAATTTTGCGTTCTCCGCGGAACGCGAAATTACCCAAATTCCGCGACCGGAACGGAATTTACTGCCCAGGCCTACTTTAAACCTTGAGAGCAGAAGTGCAGCTGTATACACAGGGTCAGAAAAAGCCTAAATATTGTCTTGTTTACAACTTTTTTTTGCTTCTAACGTGCTTGCTGTCTTCCTTTGCTCTTTTCAAGTTCTCTTCTGTCTGTGATGAGTCACAAAAGGGAAGTATATTCGTTGACCTCAGCCTCACTTTTTAGAAAAAAAAAAGAAAAAAAAGTCCAATTCAATTGCCGGGCTATGCTTTGCATATACATTTCCTGGTAGAACGAGAGCCCAAGATCCGCCACAATGTTATTGTTCTGCTCGGCTGGCGAAGGCCTTATTTAATTACATCATAAAGGGCGGAGTGTGCATGTGGTCAGGGACCGGCTGCGTGCCCGAAACCAGCTCTGCCTGGGCTTAGTGTTTGTTTTCTGCATCATAATCAATTCTAGGATAAATTCCCGAACTCCAGGAATCTCTATCTTAACCGGCAAATGATTGGACCATGGAGGAAAGTCCTTTAACAGAATTGCAAGGACCCTTTGTTCTCGATGAGCTCACAAATTCTGTGATTCATTGTATAAGCAGATAGTAATCATACATAAACAAAGGTCCAACCCTGTACAGACTGCACGTTTTGAGAACTGTGTTGCATTATAGAGATACAATGTTTAAATAGGCCTTGTAAAACAAACTGTTCCCGATGATTTTCTGGGTACAGTTTAAAACTTCTATTTGAACTCTACTTAGTAACTTTTTGTCATAATCATGATAGCCCGGAAAGTGCATTCGGCTTGAGCCCGAGGTCGGTAGAGCTTTGTCGATACGTGGTTATGTCCGGTTTAATTTTGCAAGTACAAAAGATCTGTATTGTTTCAGCTGGGAGCCCTACGACTGATACATAAAAAATGTCCACTTAAAATAAATGCAATTAAAAACCTATAAAGCAGCAGCCCTCCACCTAACACATTTTGCCTAATAAAATCTAAACCGGTGCCTAGTCGTCATGCAACGAACTACCACCATCCTGGTAAAGTGCAGGTGCTTAACGAATCCAGGAAAAATATACACAGTTTAATTTACCTCTAAAATGGTTCCAATAGAATTTAACCTTTAAAATGATAAACAAACGAAGTTTCACTATCCCTGCATTTGCTACATATTTCCACCATAAATGCGTTTGCCTCTGGCACATCATTGGATAGGTAAGGTCACTCTGGCACAACAGTGACAGCAGCGTAGCTTGGTTAAAATGTGCACAATTTGAGAAGTGCTTCCCCACAAATGCGTTTTCCAACTACGTGGCAAATGCGGTACCATGCAGGAGTGAAACTCCTGCCACCTGGGCGCTGGTTTGTTAGTACCATCTTAGCATCTAGTATACAGTTCAGTATTCTCCGCATTCCCACAGCCAGTTTTTGGCAGTGGCTTGCAGCTCTTTAATAGTTGGCCAAACTGCCCATAAATACGAGGCTATGGAATTGAAAATAAGTTTATCATGTTTAGTAAAACAGAACGGTAATGCGGACTTGATAGATCTGCCTTTACTCAGATTGTGTGAGATTAGAAGTCTTCGTTTGTGCAAAAAAGCAGAAAGTGAAATATATTATCCTTCACCCCAAGCATGCAATCACAAAATTGCCTTCCCAAAGTGAGCCTAGCACACCTAGCAAGATATTTCCTAGTAGGCAATATTCCCAATCTGAATTTTACATGCAATGTACGCTTCTGTTCGGATAGATCAAAGCCAGGTACAACTTGCTACATGGCATTGCCTGCCTTTAAAGTAGCCCTTTAGTATGCTGCCTGATTTTATTGAAGAAAGCTGTGTCTCCTACTTTAGCACATAATAACACACCTTTACGAGATCTGTGCTATCCCGTCCCGTCCTGCCCTGCATGGGTCAGTCTGTAGGAACCCCAGTTGTAGCTCATTCAGTATACTTTTTACGTGGGCCAACCAACCCCCTCCGGCTTAAGCGGCCGGAACTACCAACATCTTCCAGGGATATTAGATACATTGTCAACTTTAGGTTCTTCACCAACTGAATCAAGTACAACACTTGTTTTAAGACTGGTTTCAGCAATTAGCGTAAGGCCGAGCTCTGCATTGAGTGTTCATAGGGGATTGACAAGCCCCAGTCGTGACAAGCCCCAGCCTTAGCAAAGTCGTTCAGAAGTTATATTCGGCTATTTGCAATGGTCGTAAGTTTCCATACCACCAAAGCTCGGCCTTGTAAAGTACAACCGCTACTGCTTTCGGTTTGTAAATTTGAAGGATGGTGCTAGTGCTTTGTGCCCCTGCCTTGCATCTGAATTTTAATACCGCTCCGAGGTCTGTGTTAAAGCTGTGCTTGCCTTCAGTATCTGGTCCTTCCAACTTAGTTGTTCTGTAAACCACATTCCCGAAGTAGTCCTATTGTTTGTCACACTCAATATACTTGTCATTTATCATTAACCTTCTCTTGAATCATGGGGACGGTTTTAACACTGTGTCTTATTATAATTAATGGTCAAGGCCTTACTATGACCGTAGTCTACAAGTCTTGTTAGTAGTCTATGCATTGCATTTTCTGTTTGGACCAGCAGAACTGCTTCATCAGCGAACAGCCGTATTGGGCCCGTTTGTCCAGCAATAATAGGGGCATCAGTGGGTTATTCCAAAAAGTAAACATCGTTTAATAACCGGCTTAAAAATAAGGGGGCTAGCACACAGCCTTGCTGCACACAGTTTTCGATCGGGAATGCTTCACTATATTTATCTCTTAGGCCATACCTGAGCTTATTGGTATGAAGTGTCATTGTTGCTTGCACAACAGAGGTCTCTGCCCCTTTCTCTACCAGTGATCTCCATAGCATTCTTCGATCCACAAGTTCAATGCTGATTTCAAATCATCAAAGGATTAATTACAGTGGTGACTTCCTTTTTATTACATTCTTGTAACCAATCATATATAGGGGGATTGATTGATCTATAGTTCCAACCCATGATCAAAAACCAGGTTGTGCCTCGATTAAAATGTTCTCCTTGTCCACCCAACCTTGCAGTCTATTTAGTACAACTTTAACAGACATTTTCCTGGCCCCCATTCAAGAGACCGATTGACCAGTAGTTGGAAGGACAGCCACTCCCACCTTTCTTATAGAGGGGTACTAGAGTAGCTGAATGCCAACAGGTAGAGAGGCTATTATTGGTTAGGGATACATTGAAGACCTTTGTGAGAACTCTGGCCCACAGCAGTGGGTTTTCTGGTTGAGATCAATCGGCAATAGATCTGCAACTGGTGAGTTGTGTTTTTTAATGCTTGTCAGTGTTCTTTCTACTTACTGTACTAAAACAGTCAGTGCCTTGTGCACTTCACGCTGATCCGCGCTGGGCGACAGTAGGTCACGTGCACCATTAGTCTCGTTCTTATATAAATCACCGAAGTATTTTACCCTTACCTTAAGGCCATTATGACACTCTTGGTTATTCACTCACCCTCTCTCTACGCAGATAGCCACTTCCCAAAACCTTTTGGTGTTTTTTGGATATATACTCCCCCTCAGCTCTGTCCACAGTACGTTCTGTTCTGCAAGTTTCTTTGTTTTAGCAAGTACTTGTACTCTCGCCTGCAGGTTTGAAAGAACAGATTGCACTGTATATTGCGATAATGCTGCCTTAAGGCTTGCAAGACTTTAAATTTCATGTTGTAACCTCCTGTGTCCTACCAACTGCAATATTTACGACTGGTGGACTAAACATTTTTAGGCTCGATCGGCTTTAACCACAATAGTTCAAACTCTTTTATCATGGAATCATATGCAGCCAGGATTTCATAATTGCTATGACTTGGTGTATTCAAGAGAGTAATACAATCATTTGTCGTAATAGCTTTGAATAATGGGGTTTCATTTTTGTATTTCTTTTTATTTCATCTTATGCTTCTCCTATTATTGGTTGGGAAGATCTCAGGCCCACACTCTTCCCTGCTTTGTATACTCAGCTCTTTCTAATGCTTACTACAACAGGGTCATGCTCACTTTCGACTCTTTTAGTAACTACCATATCAAGAACATTTTTCCAGTGTTCTGGATTGACTATGAAATAGTCTATTAGTGATGCCCTCCTACCATTAGAGTAAACCATTTTTGCAGGACAGTCGGAAGGTGTACGACCATTATTTAACTATGGCTGTTGGCTTATTGAAAATGATGAGAAACACCAACCCTCCTTGGATGCTACAAATAGACTCATGGCTGGTTTGGGATACTTAGACAATGATTTTCCGCCAGTACCTCTTTGATACCAATAATGTCGAATGGTTTTGCTTTGAAATCTCCACATATCCGTACCAGACACTTGTTCCCTTCGGCTCTCCCTATTTTGGTACAGCTATCATGCTCCTCTCTAAAAACGTTCATCATAATGAACAACATTTCCCCAAAAACACCTGAACCTCAGGTGACCACTCGGGTGGAATATATACATTCAAAATATCCGAAGACACCAACTTCCTGATTAACATTGGCGAGCATCAGGTGCAGCACGTTGTAAGGGAGTTCTGTAGTAGGGGATCTCTGTGTATAGTCATAATCTAGTGAATAGTCCCGCCCATGTGCGGGGACCCCGGAGCAATCAAAAATAGTCTCTTAAGTTGTCTTCTTCTGCAGTCCTGCATAGACACTTAAGAGAAAATCAAAGACAAATAATGCAGCCTAAACTACAAGGCTAAATTGGCTAGCACTTCATCCTGAAGTGAAAAGGATAGCCAAATAAAATCAAATGTTATACATTCTGCCAAGTTTCACACATAGAGAAACTCCCCTCCACACAAATCCTTTGAAATGATAGAGAGGAAGGGTTGGACAGACAAGCCCCATAGGCTGCCATTATGTGTCTGGAAAAGGGATATCGTGCCTTTAAGGAACCTTCCAGAGACCCTCGGTATACCAGAATGCACAGCCAAGCCCTTTTACTTTCAGTTCTTTTTTACGGCTCCTGCTAGCAGGACCCTGGAGCATTAGCTCTTCATTTTTGAGCTTTTTTTAATTCAATTTTTGTGATTATTTCTGGATTTTTGCAGCTTCACTCGACGTCTTTGGCCTTTATCTACATTCTGCTGTGTTTTTTTGGCAGAATTTCTGCAGTCTTCTTGTCTTTATACTATTTCATATCTGACAAGTGCTTTGTCTGCAGTTGAATTAAAGACCAAAGCTGAAGCTCACAGGGTTTGTATTCTGTTCTTGCCGGTGTCTTTTGACACCTGTCTTCTCTGTAACTTCGTTTCCAGGAGGCTTCGGCTCCCAGGTTTGGAGCAGGGGAGTTTGAAGGCATCTTCAGCCTCTGGGTAAGGAGAAAGTAGGTCCTCTACCGAGTCCCATGCTGTGACCTCTGGGGTTCTCCCCAGTAGGAGCGCGTCTGAACTATGACGTGGTTCCGGTCAGCGTCGAGGACGGCGACGTCGAGAGCAGGTATACTCTCCGTCAACCCAGGACTCCGGTCGACGTGACGTTGAAGGTCGACGTCTAGGAGTAGACCTGGAGGACCTTGACGTTGTGAGGATGACCAACGTCGTCGTGAGGTTCAACGTCGACGTCATGGAGATCCTCGACGTCATGGGTTGCCTCGACGTCATGGAGTGCAGTCATGCTCAAAGTCATGGAGTGCAACTCTCGACGCCGAGCAGTTGATCAGCGACCCTTCTGATGGGGAGTCTGTGGCTACTTACCACTTGTAAGCGAGGGACGTTGGTCCTTTTGCTTAGTTTTGAGTATTCGCATACCTACTCATCGTCTAGGTCGCCTCCTGCTCTGGCACCACTGGTGAGACCACCGGGGATGTTTCGGATTTCTCTCTGGTCCCTCTCCCACCCACCACCTCTCGTCTGCGAACCCCCATGGAACCTTGATGACCTAGAACGAGATCTCATTTTGGGACGTTGGTCGCATGGGCTCCGCTGTCTTCCGTTAGGTCCAGACGTCACCGTTATGGATGCCAGGGATGCATCTTCCATGAGTACGGGGAGGTGCTCTCCTACTCTTACAAATTTCCCTGCTAGCGGGTTGTTCACAATTTGGTGGTACTTAACTTTCGTCCACTACCATCTGCCAGGAGGTTCTGGCTTCGAACGTACTCCTGACTTGGTCACAGGGGTGACTGCATGCAGACAGCATGTTGTGGCCCGCTGGTGCTGGGCCGTTGTGGTAAGATCCCAGTGTGTGGGTGTTTGTTCACCGATTTGTGGTTCCACTGCCGAGAGACAGGAAGGAAGCCTTACAAGAGATAGTCTAAAGGGCCTGATAGTTTCAGATCTAATCATCGGTGTTGGAGCGGAGTTTCCTCTCCTGGCGACCCCCAGGTATTGCCATGGGTTTGTCCTACGTTGCCATACTTGTATTCGTCTGACATCTCTGCAGCCTGCCGCACAGCAGTGTGCTTCTACTGTCCTGTTCTTTGGGCAACCCTTGGGCTGCCATGCGGGTAGTGAGTGGTCCACATGAAGTCTGAATCGGAGCCTTTTGAAGGCTGTAGGTTTGGGGAAGCGTGGAGAACGGCTTAAGGCCTTCCGCCCTTTCTAGCGGCGTTTTTCCTCCCAGAATTTCTTTGTGGTCCCGGGCCGCCACTTAATAATTCACAAGTATATTGTGCGCAGTGGATACGCGGGAGAGCTTGATGCTCCTCGGCGAACAAAGGCCGGCTGGGTCTAAGACAGTCTTCGTTTGTCAGCCCTCCTCCAGCAATTCCACCGGTTCGCTCGCAGTTCCAGCTGCGTGAGTTCCGAGCGGAGGCCGCTACCCTGTTAAGAAGAAGGAAGAGAAGACGTCCCTCGGTCTCTAAGAGAGGGTCTTTACTCACAGTGATTTCAGGTGCGAGAAAGGACCAGAATGAATTCAGGCCCATTTTGGTTTTGCGATAAGCAAACAGATGGTTGCTGTCTTTGCGCCGGATTTATCCTAAGCTGCAAAGAGGAGACTGGCTTTACGCTATAGATCTGCAGGATGCGTACCTCCAGGTGCCCATTGCACCGAAACACCGGGAGTTCCTGCGCTCCCTAGTCTGCACCAATCACTATCAGTACTCCGTTTGGACTGAAGTCTGCACCCAGGATTTTTTTTTTCCAAAATGCATGGCAATGGTGGCAGTGCACCTGAAAAGAACAGGGTGTTTGTCTATCCGTCCCTGGACGACTGGTTGATAAAAGCCTCCACCTTCCAGGAAGCACAATTGCCCTTCAACAGGGCGGTCATTCTGCTGAACCAGCTGGGGTTGCACATAAACGTGTCCAAGTCTGTTCTGACTCCTGTCCAGTGCCTACAGTGCTTGGGGGCCTCCATCGATACTCTTTCAGCAAGCGTGTCTCCTTCAGAGGAGCGACGCTTATTGATCCTTCTAAAGGCTCAGGCTCTCATAGCTGTTCCATCTAAGATAGTGAGGACGGTGTCTTCTCTACGGGGGTAGAGGGCCTCTTGCATCATCCTCACGCCACACGCACGCCGCCGCTGCAGGAGTGTCTGGAGGATCAGTGGGGCCAGAAGTGGGGGAGCTGGAACAATAGAATCCGGCTGTCTCTTCACGCCCAACAGTCCCTGAGATGGGGGTGCTCCGCAGCAACTCTCCTTAAGGGGGTTCCATTCTGCAAGGACAGTCCCATTCAGACTAGCGTCACGGATGCTTCTCTTCAGGGCTCGGGAGCACATTCAGACCACCTACTGATCCAGGGAACGTGGTCCCCGGTGGAATCCACGTAGCACATCTATTTCCTGGACCTCAGAGCTGTCCACTTGGCACTGACGGCCTTTCATCCGTCCTTCCAGACCCACTCCTTGCTTGTACAGACGGGCAATATGACCACAATGTATTACTTCAACAGGCATGGGGGCTCGGGATCACGCACACTGTCACAAGAAGTGCAGGCGATCTGGCACTGGCTGCTAGCCAGAGGACTTGACGATAAGGGCTTCCCATCTGCCAGGTGTGCAGAATGCTCAGGTGGACGCACTCAGTGTGCTGGTGCAAGAAAACCACAAGTGGGTCCTACACTACGTGGTGCTAGGAACCTCTGTGACGGGCACTCCAGACGTAGATCTGTTCACTACCGCCGAAAACAGAAAATGCAAAGACTTCGTTTCCAGGTATTACCTACAGGGGACTCTTGGGAACGCGCTATGGATCAGCTGGTTGGACAGCCTTCTATACGCTTTTCCTCCCATTTCCCTGATTCCGGCGGTAGTCATCAAGCGGTCTCAGTCCTGGGCACGGATGATCATCGTTGCTCTGGAGTGGCCCCGACAGTTAACGGACCTGCTTCACAGGTCTCCCCCATCCCACCTGCGGCTGCAGTGTCGGCCGGACCTTCTCACGAGGTTCGGGGGGCAGATGGTGCACCCCAACCTCTCATCGTTTAGGTTATATGGACACTTTAATCTGCTGATGTTTGCATGGATATATTCAAGGAGGCTAAGTGACCTTCGACTAGGCCTTCCTATGCCTTCAAGTGGAAGAGGTTCTGCATCTGGTATACGTCTAAGTACTATGTTCCGAGGACCTGCAAGGAAGATGTCATACTTCCATACCTTTTTGCATTTGGCTCCATCTGGCCTTAATTTTCGTTCTATTAAGGTTCACCTCGCAGCATTAACTGCGTATAGGGGATGCTCTTCACAGACGTCCTTGTTCAAGATTCCCGTGATTACAGAATTTTTGGAAGGATTGTAGAAAGTGTCTCATCCTGTTCGGCGTCTTTTGCCTTTGTGGGGGGCTGAATGTGGTGCTGTCCAGGTTGATGAAGGAACCTTTTGAAACTTTTCATAAGGCTTCACTACAGCACTTATTATGAAAGGCGGCGTTCCTCGTGGCCATTACATCGGCCCTCGGAGGGGTGAAATTCAGGCACTGTGTTGCCAAGAACCTTATACGGTATTTCATGCTGCTAAGGTTGTGATGCGTACTCACCCTAAGTTCCTTCCTACGGTGATTTCGGATTTCCATGTCTATCATACTATAATTTTACCTACGTTTTTCCAAAATCCTTCCACTCCAGCGGAAATGGCTCTTTATTCCCTGGATGTCAGGAGGGTGTTGAAATTCTACTTGGATAAGACCAAGGACATTCGTGGGTCAGACCAATTGTTCGTCAATTATGGGTCGGTCAGGACTGGTCTGGCCACCTCAAACCTGTTCATCTCGGGGTGGATTGTGTCCTGTATCCACTTGTGTTACCTAAAGGCTAACAAAACCTTAGGGTATGAGCCTAAGGCTCAATCCGCAAGGGGCAAAGCGGCTGCAACGGCTTTGCCTGGTGATGTTCCCATTGCAGATATCTGTAGGGCTGCCTAGTGGAAGTGGGTCCATACCTTTGCTAAACGCTACTGTCTGGACTCTGCTGCTAGAGCAGATGCTCAGGTTTGGCAGGCTTCGTTGAGAAGTTTGTTTGCACAGTAGTGGTGTTGTCTTTTTCCTCCACCGCCGGATTGATTTGTTGGGATGGGCTTGCCATTCTATTCACTAGATTATGACTATACACAGAGATCCCCTACTACAGAAGGAGTAGTTTCTTACCTGTAACTCCAGTTCTGTAGTAGGGGTATCTCTGTTATAGTCATAAGCGCCCGCCCTCCTCCCCGGTGGAGAAAATAATGTACTGTATGCTACAGGCCTTGCTTTATACACCTTCAAAAAGAACTGAAAGTAAAAGGGCTTGGCTGTGCATTCTGGGATACCGAGGGTCTCTGGAAGGTTCCTTAAAGGCACGGTATCCCTTTTCCAGACACATAATTGCAGCCTATGGGGCTTGTCTGTCCAACCCTTCCTCTCTATCACTTCAAAGGATTTGTGTGGAGGGGAGTTTCTCTATGTGTGAAACTTGGCAGAATGTATAAAATTTGATTTTATTTGGCTATCCTTTTCACTTCAGGATGAAGTGCTAGCCAATGTAGCCTTGTAGTTTAGGCTGCATTATTTGTCTTTGATTTTCTCTTAAGTGTCTATGCAGGACTGCAGAAGAAGACAACTTAAGAGACTATTTTTGATTGCTCCGGGGGTCCCCGCACATGGGCGGGACTATTCACTAGATTATGACTATAACAGAGATACCCCTACTATAAAACTGGAGTTACAGGTAAGAAACTACTCCATATATCTCATCCAGTTGGAAGAGAGATGTGTTCCATCCAGCTGCTCCATCTTGCAGGTCAACTTACAGGACACCCATACTGAAAGACCCCCTGACGGGTACCCCTTTTTGAAGTGTTTAGCATGTACATTGATGTCATGAATCCATTGACATTGCTTGCATATCTAGCCCAAGTTTCCTGGAAACAACATATTGCATGATTATTAATATACTTTAGCCAATCTCCATCCTTCAGTTTATTGGCTAACCCACATTGTTTCATGATAAAATGCCTAAGCAACCCTCATTGACATAACTCATCTCTTTACCTTCGGGAGCCCCATATAAACCCTTAGCACTGGCGATTGGCTTCTTGTTAATCAGTCAGGCTGCCATTTTATTTATTTATTTTATTTTATTTTGTACTTCTACTACTGCGTACCAAGGCATTGGCTAGCCATGTCCAATCTTGGCATTCTGTCTCGTCTGCCATTTTTCTAGTGCTTGGGAATTTGATTCTCCTTGTGTGGTCGTTTGCAGTGATGCAAAGATTCACAAAGCTAGCCTATTTAGGACTCAACCAATAGCTTTTTTCAGTACTCTGCAGAGAGCAGTGCTCTCTTGAGCTTGCATCCTGTCATTCTCCCTTAAAGGCCATTAATTCCATGGTAGATTGTTTTCCCTGGTGGTTTAACAGGGGTACAGACGAGATAGCAGGAGTCCCAGCACCACTAAATAGTAGGGGTCAAAGCACCGAAGCGAGGTCCCCAATAGGGCCGCCGAACAAAGGTTTTTGTGCCTGTGCAGCTAATAGACAGTTAAGATGGTGTTCACAATGGGGCGTCCAGACGGTGTACGGGCACTCCGCTGCTTCCTTTTCGCTCTCCTACGCAATGGCTGGTAGCCACGCTGCGTGAGGTGGGCCGGCAACCCAGAAGACCGTGCAAGCATGCGGCTAACCCCACCCTAGATCCGGCACCTCTGGGTTTTCTGATGCCCAGGGGCCCCACCTGTTTCAGGCAGGTGGTGCTTTAGTAGGGAAGGGCCGTTGGCTCGTCACAGTTTTCTTATGTAGATGCACCGCCACATAGCCTGGTGCCTTCAGTCCGCCATGCCCTCCAGGCTCGATCCAGCAGCCTGAAGGTGGACAAGATGGCTTTTGAATGGGGGGCAGGAGGGGTCCGTATTGTTCTGTGCCTGCCGTACCCAGCCCACCGGCCAGCCCCAGGCTCACTCGGGGTACCTCTCACTGCGGGGCCTCCGGGAAAGCGAGGGTTGGCCTTATCTTGCTCTTGCGCGTGTCAACTCCGGTGCGGACTCCTGTCAGCCCAATGCCTCTTCCCCCACAGCAGCAACTAGGATCTGCGGGCCTCCTCCGGTGACCTGCCCTGCAGTCCGGCCTTCTCTCCTTGCAGCTCTGCTGTCTCGCCAGGTCTGGCACAGCAGACAGCCGTGAGCCGCAATTGGGTCCGCAGTCTTCCCTGGGCTGGTCTTGAGAGTTCGGGCTCCCTTAAATATCGGTCTGACAAGCCGGGCCGTAGTTCGGCCCCGTCAGCAAGATGGCGGGTTGGTTGGCCTCAGCGCCTTTCGTGTCACTTCTCCTCTCAGCAGGGTGTCCACCGGTACCGCAGAGGCAGACACAGGCTAGTTCCCGGTGAGGATGCTAGTGCATTAGAGCGTATATGGCTAGGATTGTGAGGAGGCTGGCGGAGCTTCAACGCTATGCGGCCATCACGGTCGGAAGCTTGATAACACCCCTAGTCAAAGAAAATTGAATGTCTGGTATGTGGTAGTACATCTCTTGATACTTCATATGTTTCATGTATAGAGTTAACGTTCTTAACTGGGCTACCATTCAGGACTTTTCAGGTGTGCAGGCATATTAGTTGGATGGTTCTGCTTGTTCAGCCACTTGAGTAGCTGGTCACCTGCAGATTTTCAATAGCTGAACTCATTCATCCAATTCTACTTTATCTTTATCTTTGTCATTATCTTGCAGCTCACACTCTACCGAAGTGCGCTCCGTAGCATTGTCGATTGATCTGCTGCAGAGGTTCTTATTACTCAAGCCAATGTGAATGTCAGATGTTGCTTCCTTGCTGGTCTTCCGGGAGAAATTTGTTAACTTGGGGACTGGTTTGGAACCTGCGAGAGGTTCAGCTATAGACACGTGATGATCTAGTAGCAACTGGTGGGGTCATTTCGTTATCACTTCTCCCTTTTTGAAGGATCATGAATAATATGCTTTACCCTCTCATAGAGGGTCTTGATAACATCAGCTTCCCGTTGGTGCGTTGCTTTCTGGCTGTCAGGACTCCTCGATTTGGAAGACACATTAAGAAAAGTTTTGACAGAGGCTGAGGATTCTATGGGATCCTACGTTATCCTTGGACAATGACTAAAGCGATAAATAAATAGCCCAGATATCCTTGTATCCTTTAGCTTGATTCCTTTGCCTCTTGACACTGACTCCACTGGTGCCACTAGGTTCCGCCTCCATGTAAGCTTGACACTGCTATCGCTTCTAAGGACCCTTCTCCACCCCTCCCCAGACCACCTTATGGTCTACACCTCACCACTCGACTCCTCAAGTGGTCCTGAAGATGGTCTAACGGATGCAAAAACTAAGAAGACCGAAACGTCGACAACTGCATCTATTTCCTTGTTGATTGGTTTTCCTTAGAAAGTGTTCTATGTTTTGTCCAGACTCCCTGTTCTATTGATGTATTTATGTTTGGAATAGATGTTCACAAAAATTACTCTGAGGTGTTAAAAGTACAGAATCCTTTTGTAAACCTCGGTCATTTTTGTGCTGTACTAATTTTTTGTACCCTTATCATTTATATCACATAAATGTGATTTTTGAAAACTTTACATCCGTTTCATTAGTTTCATTAGTATCATTTACAGATCTCTTAGGAAACAATCAAAAACTTGATTGTAGATTGTTTAACTGCAGGTTGCCAGTTGGAACCTTGATACATTACTATATGAACTGTCTAACTAAGTACGCCTAAACAAATCCCTTGTAGGCACATTTACCTGTTAATAGTTTACTTTCCCAGCCTCTATGGGTTAATTGGGTTCCCCACTTTTCTTTGCTTTCTAGTATTCGCATTCCAGCGTACTGGAATCTCCTTCTCATACACTGGCATCTCCTCTCTGTCTCCTTGTAAATTGGCATATGTGGCATATGGTTTAATTGTATACTGAAAGAAAATTTGGCCATGGTAATGGCTTTCCAGCATTCTTAATTACTGTTAATTATTTCTGGTATTTTCCAGAACACTGTCTAAAAATATGGCGTGTTCTGAATGAAATAAATAGCAATAAAAGCGGAGAAAAAAACGTAAAGAGCTATGGGAATCTTACCAACGAATGTGCTTTTTTATTTATTGACTTCTTTATACACAAAGTGATGCCTTAGCCTTCACACATAAATCCCTCATTAGGCTGTCTTTTTGAAACTACAGAACAAATGCATGAAACTCCTCATGGGACGTCTCTGCTTGACACACCTACTTCTATCTCTAGTTTTCATACAGAACAAAGATTCTCTTTTTTATTTAAGCAGCTTTAGTTTTATTTTTGTATTTTTCATATTTTGTATCTGTATTCAATCCCTCAACAAGCCATTTGATTGCAGGAGGACAGATTTTCATTGCACTCTTTGATGGGAGACCTGGGGGTTTAGGGATGAGGATATTGACGGGGTGAGGAGGGATGTCATGGGAGGAAAGGGAAGAGACAAAAAAGGAAAAGAATAGAAATTGGGCAAAACAATTTTGGCTTTTCAGAAAGTTGTGGATTTTTTTTTCCTGGGGTCACGATACAGGAAGTAGATTCCTAGGCACAGTCTTAGATCTCTCACAGGAAGACTAGAGTGCCCCATGCCACTTGTTCAAGAAGGCATAGGGTATGCCCTAGGATAAGCCCTAGGATAAGCTGTCCGTAATTAAACGAAACCACAAACTTTATAAAAATTGACACATGGTCATCTGCCAGGCTCCAAAAAAGTCTGGGTATAGTTTATCCAAATTTGTGCCATAATTTAAAATTTCTATTTCCCCAAATTAGCTCAGTTTTCAGAGAATCCCTTGTAAACAACTGACATGTTGCACTATTGTAATGGTTACGCTGTGGAAAAGTAAATTTTGCCATGTTCTGTGTCCCTACGCCTCATCCATCATATGTTATGTGTGCATGATTAAATATGCATATGCATTCCCCATGTCCGATTAATGACGCAATTACAGTTGTGTCCACCTCTGGTATGCCAGTTTCCAGTCCTCGTGAATAATACGAATATCAGGCCTATGTAAAGCTACGTTGCCACGCTTCTCAGTGTGCAC
The DNA here is from genome assembly GCF_964261635.1 of Lissotriton helveticus. Taxonomy (NCBI): domain Eukaryota; kingdom Metazoa; phylum Chordata; class Amphibia; order Caudata; family Salamandridae; genus Lissotriton; species Lissotriton helveticus. Next base: position 338,863,490 of record NC_136065.1, on the reverse strand, counting down.
GTTATTCCATTATAAAGTCCCCGTTTCTAGGCCTCAAAAGGGCCCGGACACCAGATTCAGCTCCTGTCTCCTGAAGCCTCGCTGAGGAGGGATACAGCCCCCACCTGTATCCTCGACCCTTCACTTACTTCCTGCCACCCAGTGCCCGGTGCAGCCTGGCTCAGCCTCTGAGTCTGCCAAAAGTATGTTATGAGTCCAGTTATCAGTTCAGTCCTCCTTCTCTGCATTCCTAAGCTACTGAACTGCATCAATAGTTTCCGTCATTGTCTAGCCTTCACGGCTCCACGTTAGAGAAATACTGCATTTAATGGTCATTTAATATTCTTCATCACGCACTACATGTAGAATAATGCATGGTCCAGTCTTAGAATCAAGTTAGCTTTTCCCCTCCTGACTTCTAGTTTATATCAACATGTTCTCTAAACATCAGATACTAGATACTGTTTAGGTACATGTCGCCCTGACTCTCCAGACTTCAGTCTCTGCTCCTAGCACAGAGTTCATAGCCCCCAGCTTCTCCTAGTGATACGTCATTGCCAGTTTGCGCGCACCATCAGGTTAAAGGTCCCGGCTCCTCAGGTAGCCCCCTCCATGGTTTCCGCCCCATTCATGACATATTCTGTTACGTTTGCATCACATGTCTATGTATACGCCCCGTTACACCTCTTTTCCCCCTTATCTTTCGCGACTGCTACGCGTCACGCCTTCTGCTCCACCCACTGCTACGCCTACTGCAATGTAATGCTATGTGTTTGCGTTATGTATATATGCTCATGTATTGTTATTAAAAGTCAGCGCGCTCATCCCAGATCCAGCCCCAGCAGCTGCTGGGCCCTGTCATCCTATTCCTATGCAGGTTGTCCTGTTCCTGTCCTTATGCTGTAATAAACCTGCAGAACTCCTACTACCTCGAATCTTGACTCTTATTTATTGAGCTATCTGTTATGATATATATGTCTAGTCAAAAATAGGGTATTATTTATTTATTTACCACATAATGGCGCCCGAACAGGGACTTGCCCTTTCCCCACGCGTCGGTGAAGCCACGCCGACCCCCTGACCCTCTGCAGTCGTGACGGAACTCTTCTGCGCAGTGGCAGATATTTCTGCTCAAGTATCCCTCAGGCCCACGGAGGAGACGGAGGAGGCGGTCCAGCATCCAAACGAGACGGTGGAGGAACGCGGCGAGTCCCGACCAGAGCCCAAGCCAAGAGTCCAAGGTCCGAGGTATCCGGAGGTCCACCCGTAACTGAAGTCCGAAGTTCGTCGTCCGTCGTCGTAGCAGTCCAGTCCAGTCCGAGGCTTTCCGTTCTTGCTGCCCGGTGAGTACCATTACTGGGGTAGTATCTAGACAGGGTCAATCTAAATTGACTCTGGTCCGTGGGTTGGTGGTACACAGACTCACAAACGAAGTGTTCACCTAGGTGGATACGGGTCTTGATGCGTCCCTTTATGGGACCGGTATGTTCCGTACTGTTTCAGCAGTGCATCCAGTAACTCTAGTCTGTTCCGTTCTCGAGAAATTCTTGTGTTTCTGTTCTCAGTATTCCAGGTAATGTTCTGTCCGAACTATTATGTTATGATGTTGTTCAATGTATTTCCAATGTCGTGGTATGCCTGAATTGTTTTCCCAGTTGTTATTGTTTCTCGTGTATTGTATTGTGTTCCGATTCAAGTTTACAATGTCTCTCTTTTCGAGATTACGTCAGCTAAAAACTAGAAAGGGTCTGCTGGAAGCAGCAGTTCCCGTCCCGCCCAGGGACAGTCCAGGTCACTTTATGTATCAGAAACATGGCATAAGCGCCATATTGTATCTAGATTTATGGGTAGAGTATACCAAACAGTTAGAAGAAAAGTATAGATGGCCCGTATCGGGTACATGGGATGCTGAGTGCATCATGCGAGTAGAAGAGGCATTATGGAAAAAGAAAGCCAGACAGTCACAGAAAGATGCCATCGAGTTATGGCGCTAAGAATCTCATAAAAGAACTGAAAAGGAAATCAGAAAGTCAGAATTAAGTAGAGAATCCTTAGAACGAGCACAAGAAAAAGAACTAATCGAGATAGGTGAACAAGTCAAAGCCGAACAGTCAGACAGACAGAGGCATGCCCTTATTAAGGGTATGTACCCTCTTCTTGCCGAGGGCTTGCCAAAAGCGACCCCGGAGGCATCCAGTAATTTCCCGCCACCATTAGTTCCGACCAAGCTACGTCACAAACCGACCGCAGCTGATATTTTTATTTCGTCCTATCTGGACGACACAGTCCCTGAATATGCAGATCCTGTTCGCGCCCTGCCAGTCCCTGTAAATCAGGCACATCCTGCTCCTCCAGACACCGGGGCACCCCATGCAGTACCTGCTACGGTACCCCCGGTCCAGCCAGCATTTCAATTTCCCGCTCCGCCACGAAGAATATCAGTCGACGATTCTAGTCTAGGGGCTGCAGGAGGAGGTCCTCCTCAAACCCCGCCGCCACGCAAGCGTTTATCAGCACTCGAATTACATGCTCAAGCATCACAGCGTACTCCCAAGAGTAATAAGTCTGTCGTAGAAATCAGGCAAGCCCTTGGCGAATGTGCCTATGACCCAGTCCCAGGCGAGAATAATATGGTTTTATATTCAGTACGCGTAAGGAGGGTGACCGAGTATCTAGTCACCCTACCCAATATGAAAGAAGATCTAGACAGAATATATCGTTTCATCCGTACAGGGGATGATCCAGAAAGTATTAGTGATGCCATGTCTCAAAGGAAGGCTGAGATCCAGCGTATGATATTAAAGTTTTTAATTAACTGTCTAATAAGAGAACAAGATTACCCGTCTAAAGATCCGGCCGAAATGAAAACCCTGACAAAGTGGAGTGATAATATAGCCGAGGGTAAGCACAATACCATTAGTGCCATGGAGAGTATGTACAAGAAAATCCGTAGAGAAATAATAAAGATACACGAACAACGTAAAGCAGCACAAGTAAGCGAGAAAGAAAGTAACTCTGATCCTGAAGAGGAAGACGACGAGAATCCTGCCAGAATAGCGTATGTAGGAAAATCTAGATTTCCAGATCGCCATTTACGCCTAGAACACAAGTCAATTTTCCATCATTCAGCACCAGAACAAGGTTCCCTAGAACAAGTGTTCCAAGCTACCGATCACATTCTGAAATCACGAATCGGTTACAGTGAATTAAGTACCATGCATGAACAGGAACTAGCCCGATCAGCAGTCCGATGGATTACTGATTCTACCACTTTTCCAGACGAAATAGTGGCACAAATGTTTCTGAAATTGCCCCCAGCCGAGCAACGACTGGTGGGTATGTATATGATCCAGCACCTCATTACTTTGTATGAGGGTCAGCACTCTGATCCAGGTCCGTTACACGATATCCTGAACGAGTTACTCCAGTATAGATGGAGAGGTTTAGGTACCGATTTAATTAGTACCATTCTAGAACAGCGTCACAAATATAGAACGTTTCTGAACCCGCATTTTGTTCATGTCTCACCCCCAGAAAGTAAACCATTTTACATGGAAAGACAGAACCCGTTACGAGAAGTGCATCCAGTTAAGACAGAGGACGGTGAAATGCAACGAGTGTTTGTTTACACCCCGATTACAAAGATGGAACTCCTCGAGATGAAGAAATTAATTCCCTGTCATGACAAAGATCCAGCAGGGTTCCATAGAGAATTAAAAGACATGCTCCGTATGGGAGAATACACTTACCCAGATATCATTAAAATGTTAAAGGTCCTGTTGCCCGCAGGGGTGTATGAAAAGCTAAAGGAAAAAGAATGGGAGGTGGGAGAGAAAAAGATAGATTGGGCAGTTCTAGAAGCTGAAGACAAGGCACGAGTACCAGGTACCGGTCTTGGAGATAAATGTAAAGAATTACCAGAATTATTGATTCAAGTTTTACCCAGATTATTGACAACGAGAAAAGAAGACTGGGATGCAATCTCAGCCTGTAAACAGAAACAAGAGGAAGATATTAGTGATTTTTATTCTAGGTTTGAAAAATGCTTTAGCATCAACAGTGGCCTCAAGACAAGTAGCGAGTCATACCCTCATCTTTTTGTTACTAAATTAGTCGAGAATTCAAGCCCACAAGTTAAAAATCGAGTTTTGAAAGTCGAAAGTACCTGGCAAGCTAATACTCCGTCCCAAATGCTCCAGTACCACCAGAATAGAATCAGGGAAGAGCAAGAACACGAGAGAAAACGTATGAAAGACACGAAAATGAAAGTACTAGTTGCACAATCCGTTCCTCAAGACAGTCAGAAGAGGGGTCCGAATCAAGTCAGTCATCCTGCAGCTCCCGTTAAAGGGAATTGCAATTATTGTAAACAGCCAGGTCATTTTATAAACGAGTGTGCAGTTCTGAAACACAACATAGCTACTGGTAAGACTAAAGAAAGACCACGTCCGCCTAGACAAGAACAAGTTTCACAGATTCCTCAGCCACAGAATGCACAACAGACAGTTACAGTACCGCAGCCTATTGCTGCAACCCAGCATGTCACACAGCAGATGTACCAGTATGCACAGTCTGAGTATCCAGAGTACCAGCAGTATTCATGAAACAGCCTAGAGAGGGAGGTAGGCTTGCCTCTCATCGAGATACCTGTAGATCAAGAAGGTCCCTATGTTCACAGTCAAGTATTAGGGAAAGACAGAAAGTTCTTGATTGATACAGGGGCAAGTAGGACCACAATTAGTCACGCCGAAGTTCCAGGGGCTCCGCTCTCAGGCTCAAGAAATGTTTCCCTTGGATTTTCAGGAAAACCTATCGTAAATGAGATTTCAAAGCCAGTTACTCTAGAAGTAGGTCCATTGTCCCGCACTACTGATCTGTTACTTACTAAATCATGTCCAGAAAATCTATTAGGCATTAAGACACTGAAAGAGCTAGGTGCAGTTATATGTTGTTCCCCAGAGGGAATACGTTTGTTCCTACGTGACTTTAAGGGTCACTATGTATTACGAGATTTTGATTCAAGACTGTCTAATGTTCCACAGCACTTATGGGCGCAAGGTCCAACTGATGTAGGTTATATGCAAATCACACCCTATCGTGTGACTCTCAAGCCAGGTGTAGTGTTACCACGAATCAGACAGTACAGATTGCCACCTGAGGCTGTAGCAGCCTTATCCAAAATTATTGACGAGCTCATCGCTCAAGGAGTGGTTGTAGAAACTGACTCCAACGTATGCAATTCTCCGATCATTCCAGTCATGAAACGTACTGATCCAAATGCACCCCCAGTATATCGATTAGTGATCGACCTACGAGAGCTTAATAAATGTATTATTCCTCAGTACCCAGTTGTCCCAGACATCTCTTCCCTATTGACAGCCATTGATTCCGAAGCCATGTTCTTTACAGTAATCGACCTCAAGAATGCATTTTTTAGCGTTCCAATTCATCCAGACAGCCAGTTTCTTTTCGGATTCTGTTTAAATGGAAGGAGCTATATGTTCACACGCGCTCCTCAAGGTTTCACAGAAAGTCCTAGTATTTACAGTCAAGCACTCAAGAGACAACTAGACAACATTCACATGCCAACTGACACTGCCCTGCTCCAGTATGTCGATGATCTACTGATCACAGCCCGTTCTGAACGTGCTTGCGAGCGAGCATCCCTTACAGTCTTGTATTTCCTGGCCGAGATGGGGCACAAGGTGTCCCCTTCGAAGCTTCAATTCTGTGTCCAGCAAGTGGTATACTTAGGACACTTACTGTCCAAGAGGGGTAGGCAGTTGACACCAGACCGTATCCAGTTAATAGCGAGTCTTCCTCAACCCAAGACCCAGAAGGAGGTACGTGCTTTTATCGGCCTTACTTCTTACTGCAGACAATGGATTCCTCAGTATGCATTTCTAGCCAAGCCACTGATACAGTGGCTGACACAGGAGGCAGCCGCATCGACTGTTCTCCCTTGGACATCTGAACATACACTTAGTTTCAATGAGTTAAAGAAAGCCCTATGTCAAGCTCCAGTTCTAGCCACACCGAACTACAGTAAGCCTTTTACACTTTTCGTTACTGAACGTGAAGGTACAGCATTATCTGTTCTCACACAAGATCAAGCAGGACAATACAAGCCCTGTGCTTATTTTTCGAGCACATTAGATCCTGTAGCCCAGGCTCTGCCTGCGTGCCTCAAGTCAGTTGCAGCCACAGCACTAGCTATCAGACAAAGTGATTCCATAGTTTTAGGACACTCCCTGACAGTACAAGTTCCACACTCCGTAGAGGTTCTTCTGAACCGAACACAGACTCAGCACTTGACAATTGCACGTTTAACAGGTTATGAATTGACACTGTTCCAGCCACACATAGAAATCAGACGCTGCAACATCCTGAACCCTGCTACATTGTTACCATCAGCTAATTCGAATTCTGCCACACATGACTGTGTGGAAGTAGTTAACATTACGACAAAGCCAAGACAAGATCTGACAGATATTCCGTTACCAGATCCCGACCTGACACTTTATGTGGATGGTTCATGCCTAAGAACTAGTACAGGAGAACTAGTCGCCGCGTATGCAGTGACTACTGACACTGAAGTTATTGAAACACACCGTATTGACACTCTGTCCGCTCAAGCAGCAGAGCTAGTTGCTCTGACACAAGCCTGCATACACGCCAAGAACTTGAAAGTTAATGTTTATACAGATTCACGCTACGCATTTGGAGTTGTACACGACTTCGGAGTGCTCTGGCAGGAGAGAGGTTTCATGACTTCTCATGGAACCAAGATTCAGCATGGTCTCCTTATTCAAGCTCTGTTAGATGCCATACATTTACCGACATCTATCGCTATCATGAAGTGCAAAGCACATACGAAAGTTACTGACATTATTTCTCAAGGTAACGATCTAGCAGACCGCACAGCCAAGCTTACAGCACAGACTCCAGACATTCAAGTTAATCAGACACATACTCCAGATCCGACTACATGTATGACAGTTAAGGACCCTACACAAGATGTCATAGACATACAGTTACACGCTACTCCCGAAGAAATCAAGAAATGGTCCGAACAAGGAGGGGTCCAGACAGATCAAGGATGGTTAACGAAGGGTAGAGCCACATGGTTTCTCCCCGACTCTATGGTTCAAGTCATTATCAACACCGCACATAGTCCAGCACATTTAGGAGAAAAAGCTATGTTAGATAGTATCCAGAACATTTGGTTCAACAAGCATTTACGAGCTGCAGCCAAACAGAAAGTCCGTACCTGTATGATATGTTGTCAGTTTAATCCAGGTAAAAGTGTCCCGGTGGAACAAGGGGGATTCCAGCCTCCTGACCACCCTTTTGAAGTCCTCCAGATGGATTATATTCAGATGGAGCGATGTCGAGGTTTCAAGTATGTCCTTGTAGTTGTATGCGCTTTGTCCAGGTGGACAGAAGCATATCCAGTCCCAGATTACACAGCCGCGACCACTGCCAAGCAGTTGGTTCGTGAGTTTTTCCCTCGTTATGGACTCCCTAGAGTCGTATATTCTGATAACGGCCAGCCATTCTCCTCAGAGTTAATGAAGCACGTTTCCCTTTTGTTAGGGTACCAGTGGAAGTTCCATTGTGTACGCCATCCTGAAGCAGCCGGTCTCGTTGAGAGACATAATCAAACCCTGAAAATCCGCATCGCCAAAATATGTAAAGAAAAAGGTGTGGACTGGCTAGTAGCTCTGCCAGTCGCTTTATTTTATATGCGCATGGTCGCACATTCCAGATCAGGTCTGTCCCCGTATGAGGTCGTATTCGGCCGCCCCCCAAATATGTGGGGTACTCCTAGACCCCGAAGTATTACCGATGTTTCGAGTAATATGTTGACAGATTACCTAGCTTCCTTGATGTCTGCCCTCAACTCATGTCGTTCACAGGTTGCCGCTGCATTTCCAGACAATACCGAGGTGGCACCGCATGAAATCGTCCCAGGATCCATGGTGATGGTCCGCAACTTTGACAGATCAAGTCCGCTGGAGCCTCGATGGAAAGAGCCCCGACAGGTCCTCCTCACCACCCGTACAGCCGTGAAGTTGGAAGGACGCAAGGGCTGGGTGCACCTTTCTCATGTTAAACTTTTTAAAGGACTGAAACCCGTCTTAAAGAACATTTCCCAGGATTTGAAGGATTGCCAGAATATTGTTCTCAAGGACTGTCCCGCAAAAGACATTGTTACAACCCCTCCCCTGTTAGAGAAAACTCCGCAGCAGGAGTATAAACAGAAACTACGGTCTAGTAAATTAAGTCAGCCAGTTTGATTGTCTAAGTCCTCCCCTAGGTGAAACGGTTAGACTGTTTCTGACATGTATAAAATAGACCCCCATAGTGAGAGAGTTAGTCAAAACTCAATCCGATGTATCGTTTTTCTATGTTTTATATTGTTTTCCAGCCTTATGATTTCCTGCACCAGTTATGCATTTTACCTATGTTTCCCAGTTTCACATGTAAATAAGTCTGCTAATGCTACAGTAGAGCACACGTTTAGTGATCTGCCCCCTCATGAACTGTCCTACCGCCTCGCTATGCGTAATAACTCATTTATCCGTATGTTACATTACTCACACCAGACCAGCAATGCCACTAATTGTTGGGTGTGTGGTCGACTCCCCCCTTTCCAGACACCGAAGGGAGTTCTGCCACTCTTTCCTTATCCTTTTTCACATAATGGTTCGTGTGGAGCATGGTCCACGTTAACGTCATCCTCAACAGATATGTCTTTTCTTAACAGTACATGTTTCCCAGACAAGCAAGGTCTCCCCCACCGAACAGGTTTAGATCTAGAAAATGAAGTGTATAATTTAGGTAATTATTCGTCGAATTTTATGGTCCTGAATGTTCAGTCTGATACTACTCCAGACTTACCTGCTATTTCAGTACTACCAGTCAAAGGCGAATTATGTGTCCGAAATAATGGTTCCATACATGTAGGACATAGTGATTGTACTACTATTGTCAAGTATAGTGACAGTGGGAAATCTATTTTCAAAGCTTCACGTCATTCTTATTTTATTTGTGGTCAGACCGCATATGTTCGTCTGCCCCTCGATTGGGAGGGAACCTGTTACATTGCCTTCCTACTGCCACCTGTTTTTCTAGCCCCATCTGATTATCATAGAAATACACATCTAGTACACATTAGACATAGAAGGGAGTCCCCGATTGTCGATTACACTGAAACTACTCTAGAACAATATACCGATTTCAATAAAGGTTTCTTCTTCTTTATAGGCCCTGTCCAGAATAGTAAGTTAATCCGTAGATTAACCAGAACCCTTGAAGCTGTAGTAAATGAGACTGCCTCTGCTCTAGGTAACTTAACCGAAGAGCAATCTGCTATGAGATTTGTCGTTTTACAGAATCGTCTCGTCCTTGACGTCATACTGGCCGATAGGGGCGGGGCCTGTAGAGTCATCGGATCTAGTTGCTGCATTTTCATTCCAAATAACGCGCCGTCTGTTTATTCAGCTATAACCAGACTCCATAAAATTGCCCATCTGATACACCAAGATCCAGGCACCTGGACATGGTCCGGTTGGTTCTGGAATATAATTTCCGCATGGGGATGGAAAATATTGTCCTTCCTAGGTATTGCAGTAGCGATCATATTCAGCTGCTGTCTCTGTATACAATGTGGCCCTGCGATTTGTGGCATTTGTGCTACCTCTTGTATTCCTAGTCCCAAGCCCCGTTCTAAATCCCGTTCCAAGAGAATTCGAGATGAGCAAATGATACTGTATGAAATGATAGATGGTATCATGAATATTGATGTTTCCTGATGGAAACGTAGTGACAAGGAGGGAATGTGGAAAAGTAAATTTTGCCATGTTCTGTGTCCCTACGCCTCATCCATCATATGTTATGTGTGCATGATTAAATATGCATATGCATTCCCCATGTCCGATTAATGACGCAATTACAGTTGTGTCCACCTCTGGTATGCCAGTTTCCAGTCCTCGTGAATAATACGAATATCAGGCCTATGTAAAGCTACGTTGCCACGCTTCTCAGTGTGCACGTTATTCCATTATAAAGTCCCCGTTTCTAGGCCTCAAAAGGGCCCGGACACCAGATTCAGCTCCTGTCTCCTGAAGCCTCGCTGAGGAGGGATACAGCCCCCACCTGTATCCTCGACCCTTCACTTACTTCCTGCCACCCAGTGCCCGGTGCAGCCTGGCTCAGCCTCTGAGTCTGCCAAAAGTATGTTATGAGTCCAGTTATCAGTTCAGTCCTCCTTCTCTGCATTCCTAAGCTACTGAACTGCATCAATAGTTTCCGTCATTGTCTAGCCTTCACGGCTCCACGTTAGAGAAATACTGCATTTAATGGTCATTTAATATTCTTCATCACGCACTACATGTAGAATAATGCATGGTCCAGTCTTAGAATCAAGTTAGCTTTTCCCCTCCTGACTTCTAGTTTATATCAACATGTTCTCTAAACATCAGATACTAGATACTGTTTAGGTACATGTCGCCCTGACTCTCCAGACTTCAGTCTCTGCTCCTAGCACAGAGTTCATAGCCCCCAGCTTCTCCTAGTGATACGTCATTGCCAGTTTGCGCGCACCATCAGGTTAGAGGTCCCGGCTCCTCAGGTAGCCCCCTCCATGGTTTCCGCCCCATTCATGACATATTCTGTTACGTTTGCATCACATGTCTATGTATACGCCCCGTTACACCTCTTTTCCCCCTTATCTTTCGCGACTGCTACGCGTCACGCCTTCTGCTCCACCCACTGCTACGCCTACTGCAATGTAATGCTATGTGTTTGCGTTATGTATATATGCTCATGTATTGTTATTAAAAGTCAGCGCGCTCATCCCAGATCCAGCCCCAGCAGCTGCTGGGCCCTGTCATCCTATTCCTATGCAGGTTGTCCTGTTCCTGTCCTTATGCTGTAATAAACCTGCAGAACTCCTACTACCTCGAATCTTGACTCTTATTTATTGAGCTATCTGTTATGATATATATGTCTAGTCAAAAATAGGGTATTATTTATTTATTTACCACAACGCTTGAAAAACAGCTGGGTTATGTGAGTTCACCTCACAGCAGACCATGGCTAAGTTAACAAAATGATCAAGGGACACTAGTAAGACAATGAGGGAGCCTGGAGCAGGACAGTACTGGCTCCTTTACCTTCCATCATCTAATCAACAACAAAAAGACCTCCAGATCATCCTCTTCCCACTTTTCTCCACCCAAAAGGTTTTAAAAGCTCTTGGTCAGCTGCAAGTGCTGAGCAAAGGACAAACAGCTCCTACAGGAGAATCAAAAGCCAACAACAATCAAAGAGACTACTGGAAGAGCAAGTAGTGAAAAAGAGCATACTTAGGACTCCCTTTGTGGTGCATCTAAACTTATCTATATACGGCAAGCCCGTCTGCGCCCAGCCGGGACCCCGGGCCAGCCATAATGCCCAATTGACCACCTATTCCTCCTCTGACCTCCATAAGCTACAGCATAGTGGGACCATCAACCCCAGCGCCAGGCAGGCCGCTATAAATTCTGGCATCTTAGTTCCCCGTACTGTTCCCCCCCCCATTTCACTTGCACCCTGTGTCCCCTATCTACTCCACGAGCCCCCCCCCCGTTACTTCCCTATCCCAAATCCTCGGAAATGGATTCTCTTGTCATCACCTATCTTAATACTCGCTCTATGGTGAAACATCAACTGGAGATTTTTTCAGTTATTAGACGCCAATAGCATCGACATTCTTCTTCTGTCGGAAACCTGGCTAACGGACGACTCCACCCCTGACATCCTCGCAGCAATTCCCGTTGGGTATTACATACTTCAAACCAACAGGCCACAGGGTAAATCAGGTGGCGGGGTCGCAGCTATTATTCGCCAACATTATAAATTCAACATCCTAGAAAAGGTCAATCTTCCTCAGGTCGACAGCCTTATTGTGAAATTTTCCTCCCCGAAGTATTCCTTTGTTTGTGCTCTTTTCGACCGCCCCCCCGACCATATGCCCCTGTTTCCCCAGCTCTTTGGCGAACTAATCTCCCAATTAGTAATTAATCATGTCAGGATTATTATTATTGGGGATTTCAATTATTGGCCCACAGATGCCTGTGAAAGCAATCTCTCGGTGGAATTCTCAGATCTTCTTCTTGGCATGAATTTCACTCAACATGTCCACGAAGCCACCCATAGTAAGGGACATATTTTGGACCAAGTATGGACCTCAAATATCGATATCACTCCCCCTCTAATCTCTCCCTGTCTGTGGTCTGACCACTCTTTTATTTCTTTCTCTTTGGCTCACATCCCCTTCACCCTATCGACTCCCGCCAGCAACCTTTTAGCCCGAAATTGGAAACGGGCCAATATGGAAGAATTCCATACCCTACTGGCTACTTCCGCCCCCAGTGGTCAGGCTTCCATCGCCGACCAGGCCTTCCGCCTTGAATATTGGTTAGTGTCAGCTAGCGACAAGACCGCCCCGCTGAAAAAAATAAAAAATAAACGCCCGCATGATGCTCAACGCTGGTTCTCCGAACCGCTAAAAAAGGATAAATTGGCCCTCCGGCAGGTTGAGCGTCGTTGGCGGTGCACATGTGCCCCTGAGAAGAAAATGGTTTATGCAGCCTCACTAAAACAATATAAAAATTCTATTCTCCAAGCAAAAACAGCATACTTCTCACAAAAAATTATTGATTCATCCTCAAAGGCCAAAGACATCTTTGCTATTGTTAATGAACTCACACAACCGGACCGGGTAATCATTAAACCCACCCCTTCAAGCGCTGCGAGGCCTCAGGGCAGTTATGCGCTATACAAATGCAATTTTTCATTTCATTTCATTTCACAAACACTCTGCGACTCACTCAACTCCTACTTTATCAATAAAATTACTGTTATCAAAAATAATATTCCCACCCCTACTTCTCCTACCACATTGGTCGCACCTGACAAGAATCCATTTTCACTGGATCATTTCCCTTCGATCACTGAAGCAACCTTTTTGACCCTATTGAATAAAGTGAGCTCTGGCTCGCCCAACGACTGCTGCCCCCCCGAGATCCTTAAGGAGGCCTTCTGGCTTGTCCCGACCCCCCCGCTTGCACTTCTTAATAAATCCTTGGCAACAGGCACCGTACCCGGCCCTCTTCAAACGGGCCGCAGTGGTTCCTATCCTGAAAAAACCTAATGCAGACCCCTCAGTATTAAGCAATTTTCGACCTATCTCCCTGCTTCCCTACCTTAGCAAGGTATTGGAAGCCCACGTCACAAACTGCTTAAGCTCATTCATTGAGAATTCCCAGTTCCTTGACCCTCAGCAGGCGAGTTTTAGGCCTGGGCATTCTACTGAATCTGTCATCTTGGCTGTGATGGACGAGCTTAGGAATGGTGCCGATAATAACATCTTCCAGGCACTCGTGCGCTTGGATTTATCGGCGGGCTTTGACACGGTCGATCACGAACTTCTGATCGACAGTGTCAACAACGCTGGCATCCAGGGCCTGGTACTTAAGTGGATCAGATCCTTTCTGCATAAGCGTTCACAGGCGGTTCATCTACCTACTTTTTCAGCCACACAAACCAGTCTAACTTGCGGAGTCCCCCAGGGCTCCGCCTTATCGCCCCTTTTGTTTAACCTTTACATGCAACCCCTCATGGTATCCCTTCGCAATAGCCCGGTCACCATTTTCAACTACGCCGACTATCTCCAGCTGGTCTTCAATCTTGATTCCACCTCTGCATCTAGCACTAATTTTCAATCTACTATGCTATCGATCAGCGAATGGATGTGTCACAGCCAGTTGAAACTTAATCCAGATAAAACAGAGCTGGTCCTGACTGGGGGACCTGCCAACCCCTGGAACTCTAGCTTCTGGCCACCTTCTTTGGGCACCCCCCTCACCCTGCAGACTCCGTGAAGAGTCTTGGTGTCATTATCTGCAAAGATCTATCTATGAAACCCCAGATCAGCGCTGTTACCTCTTCATGCTTCTTCCATCTCCGGAGAATCCGGAAAATCTGCAGGTTCTTGACTTTGGAGGCCCTCACTCTTGTCATCATGGCCCTGGTAACCTCTCGTATCGACTATGCCAATGCTCTCTACGTCGACATCCCAGCCTACCAGCTCCACCGCCTGCAGCTGGTACAGAACCAAGCAGCCAGGCTTATCTTCCGCCAGCCCAAACACCAACATGTCTCTCCTTTGCTGAGGAACCTCCATTGGCTTCCGGTGGCTAAACGTTGCATTTTCAAACTTGGCTGTACCATCTTCAAGGCACTATCTGATCAGGGCCCTGTCTTTATCTCCGCCAGGATTTATCGGTAGGTCCCCCCCCCCCCCGTGTCCTCCGCTCTTCACACCACAACCTGCTTACCATCCCAACTTTTAAGCGGAAAAAACATGGTGGCCTCAGATTCTCACTCCTGGCCCCAGGTTATGGAACTCACTCCCGAATGAACTCAGATCTACTTCCAGTTACACTTTGTTCAGGAAACTCTTGAAAACTCATCTGTTCCGGCAAGCCTATGAGTAATAATGCCCCCCATTATCGCCCTTCCGCTCCTAGCGCCATGAAACCGCCTGGTGACCGTGCGCTGTACAAATACTTTTAACATAACATAACATCTACTGATGGGATGATAAACCACTTGGGTGAATTACCCCGGAGCACATGTTCTTGGAGAGGGGAGCTGATGCATGGGAAAGGAGGTGGAAACAAGCAGGAAATAGCAACGTGGCACTCCAGCCTTCATTAACAAAGCCCTGAAAATGTGAGCCAAATTTCAGCCGCAGCATTTAGGATCACTTCAGGAACAACACTGCATCAGTACAGTCTCAGTGGCTGGACGAGATGGGTTTATGCTGAGAGGTTGAAATCGCTTGGGTCCCATGGAGAAATCTTGTAACAAAGAGTCTCTTTGGTTTAAAAAAAGAACATCCAGGACAAATCATTATTTATTAAGTGCTCTCTGGAACAAATTGGGAGAATAAGAGTGAAAGAGAGACTTATTTTCTCTCTGTCTCTCTCTCTCTTAGAGTCTTACTCTTTGCCATGATGTTAAGGTAGTGCCTTATCAATTCATTTCTCCTTTCGGGAGCCTACCATATAGCCGCAGCAGTCTGGTTGTGAAAGACCAATATCGGGCTTCCCGAATACTTAAAGTGGACTTATAGCCCACCCATTGCTTACGATTGATTGGCTTTATTGTCACTCGCATTATCTTGCTCTAGTATCAATCCTTCAAAGCAATGTTGTTATAAGTGTCACTTCACTTACAGCCCTGGGTGACGCAGCAGGTGAGCGGCTGCACTCCAGCCACATTCCATATTACCTCATAAAACTCAAACCTGAAAGAACAGCCTATGGCAGCCCACAGGAACTAAATAATACAGTGAAACAGAAAGCGCAATGCAATATTTGGACTTATCCAGTAGCTTGCCTTCCTCTTGTGTTTGCCCCTCCCCTGAAGCATAGCTTCTTTCCATCCTTTTGATTCGCCAACTTGTATACTTCCACAGCTTCCTTTTTAAGAAAGTACGTTTTAGGTCGAGCCTGGGCATTGCATGCGCTGCTCTGCGAGGCGTGCTGTATTGAGGTATGGAATAGAACCTCCGCCCATTTCCTGTCCATCTTTTCAATTGGCTCTTGTTACTGTCCTTTCGAAATCGTTGTTTTTCATTCGTAAATAGGCTTAGTAGTCCCTCTTGGTACCGACTTGCTTGCATTTGTAACCTTCCTTAAGGACTGGACTTTTTACTTGTGTTTTTACACTGTCTGCTTTATGTAGTCGGTGAGCACTATTGTCTTTAACCCCTCCGCTGCGCGGAACCTTCCGCGCTGGTGCGGAATGTTCTATTGCGCGGGCAGGCCTGCGACGTTCAGCGGACGTGCGCAGCACTACCGAGGTAGTGCACGCGACATCCGCTGAACGTGCGCCACACTTAACGGGTTAATGTTCTTCCCCTATTTCACTCACGACATTGCAGCACACTGCCCGCTTTTATATTGTTATTAGAAATGTATTTATTTAATTTACGACTCGGTTCGCTTTCACTTTAGCAGCCGCAACTATTTATTTAATTTACGGTGCGGTCTGCTTTCACCATAGTGTCTTGTTGATTTATTTAATTTACAGCACGGTCCGCTTTCACTTTAGCGGCCGCGCATATTTATTTATTTCATTTACATTATGCTCCGCTTTCACTTTAGCGCCCGCGCTGCAGAACCTTTTCTTTCTTTCTTTTTTTATTTCTTTTTAGGTGAAAGCGCCCCATACTGCGCTTTCACTTTAATGTTGGCTGCGCCCTTTTCTTTAGACGCCGCTTGCTGTAACCTGAATACGGCGAGCAGCATCTAAAGGAAGGTGCGCGGCCACCATTAAAGTGGTCTCGCATTTGTGAGAGTTTGAGCTATCGGCATTAGAAATAACAATGCCTTTTACATATGTGTTGCTTTTAAAAACACATAAATAGGCATTTTCATTTACAATACCACTGGCAAAAACTCTCGCAAATGCGAGACCTATTGCATTAAAACTGCTTGTTTTCTTTCTGGTGAAGCCTTCTATGAGAGTTTGTTTTCAAGCACTCTCCGTAGTGTACTTATCCCCTGTCAAATATCTGGCCCTACACTTTGTGTTTCTCACTCCTTTGTCTACTCCTCCCTTTGTTTCCAGACTCCCTTGTGTGCAGCTTTCCTCCCTTAGCCCCACCTACCTTTTATTTTGTGCACCTCCTAGATACCTGCGGTCCTTTTTTTTATATTTACATGAAAAATGTTTTGCAGGACAAGGCAATAATTTGCTGCCGCACCCTCCGCCATAAAATATCGATTTCAAGCTTGTTGCTTTTTCATTTTTTTAAGTTTACCAATCAATAAAAAACAAAAAAAAACACCCCGCATCGCTTTGTAGGCGTGTGCTTGAGTGGTGGCGCATGGGTGCATACGTGTAAACACACCTTATTAAATGACACGACTCTGACGTCCGCCTCTCGTCAATAAAACGACTCTCAAACACCCCCTTTCTCCACTGATTAACACCAGTAGCAAACTCCTGCTTTTAACGGCGATAAGGCTCAGTGAGTTAAATCCTGACACTTGCTGTGAAAGGTCACAAGATAAAGGCCTGGTGAGGCGCAAAGGGGTCCTGCGCCTCAGAATCTGCTCTGGCACACAAACAACTGCTCTTCACTGCAAACGTAATACTGCAATTACAACAAATAGTGAGACCCGTTTGCTCTTTTCTGTGCCTGCTTATTTAACGCTCCCTCTGCTTCTTCGGCTACATTTAGATTAAAAAAATGACTGTTCCAATTGAAAGTTGTGTTCTGTGAAGCTTTTAACAAGTTATTGTAATTTCCATCCGGGTGCCTGCTCTGGAGAAAGATTATGTTGTAACATGTAGTAGGAAAGTTGCATTTTTTGTCCCTTCTAACATTCCTTACTTGCTATAATTGCGAGAAAGCTGCGAAACATTTTTGAGTGTTTTGAAAGTTTTGCCTTGCAAAGGTCCCAGACTCAAGTAATCCATGGTGGTGATGTCTGCTTAGTTTGTGACGACTTCACTGCATCTTAATGCCAGCCACATGCAATTTCAATCTGTAGTAATAGTGCACCCAGGAGCGGCCCGTGGAGGTAAGAGGGGTGGGGCCGGGTTGGGGGGTATTCAACAGACGACCACGAGGGAAAATGAAATAATAATTTTTCCTTGATCGTCATCTGTCGAAATCCCCCCTATACCCAGCTTCACCGCTCTTACCCAGCCTCACCGCTCTTACTTGCACAGGTCGCTACTGAGTGCCCCTATGGGACTTCGAAGAGCTTCATTAACGCCTGACCAGCCAGGATGCCTCTTTAGGTCTGGAGTATCCATTTGTTCTTATTTTACAAAAGTTATATGCATAGTATTCTTTTAGGAGCTTTCAGACAACCCTTTTTTATCTATTCATCTGTTATTGTGTCATTCACACTTTACTTCAACCCACTGCAGCTCACAGCATAGAGCAGGGCACCTGTCCACTTCAACCATAGAGAGAGGATGTGGCCTAACAGCTAGAGAGGTCGACCTCAAATCTGGGGAACCGGGTTCGAGTCTCTGCAACGACGCTCAACATCCTGTGATTCTAGGTAAATCACGTAATCTCCCCGTGCCTAACAAAAATGAATGTGTCGTTGTGTAACGCTACTGGTGCTTATGTAAAGGGCTCTGATAACTGATTCCTTCGGGTCAAGTTTGCGCTATATAAAACTCTGAAAAGAAGAAAAATAAAACTTGCTCTTCATTCACTTCTCAAATAACACATTCACACACAATGTGGTTCTCTTCAGTGCCAGGGACTTTAATGCCAGTGTGTACTTTTTGAGAACAAGACAATATTTTAGCCATTTTTTTGTTTAGATTAATGAGGACCTATCAGTATCTCCAATAATAAAGTTTAGCAAAAATCATATTAAAACAAAATAGGTATTGCCAAAGCAAAAGACTGTCGGGCAATGCCGGACCTATTGGCTTTGTCAATGCTTGTTCTGATGGATACATCTGCCTGTGGATTTCTCACCTTATGAATATCCCCTGCGCCAGCATTCTGTGGAAACTTTTCCTAGCTTTCCACGCACACGAGGTCGTCACAATGCCTTGGTTCCGCATGCGGCTCCGCATGACGTCACTGGAGCCATAAGTGGACCACGTCCGCGTGATGACGTCCGTTCCTTTTTTCCGCACTGTCGACGCTAACACAGTCTAGCCTTTCTGTGACAGCCTTCTTGCAATAGCCTCTCTCCTCTGGTAGGTGGGACAATCTACCTCTTTCTTTCTTTGGCAACTCTTGTAGTGCCTTCTCTCCTCTGGTAGGTGGCACCTTTTGCCTCTGTCGCTACTCCATCCTGCCCATGAGCATCATGACAAGGAGCCCCACAAGGGCTCACTTAAGTGTCTAGACATCAGTTTTTCATAACACCCAAAGACATAGATCTAAAGCAAAGCTCCTACCTACTTATTTATTCGACACCAAAAAATGCAAAGCTATCCACACAGTTCCATGCCTCAATATTCAAATCCACTTATTTCCAATCGACACCACATAATTCAACACCAAACCGCATAAATTAACTCAACAAAACAATTACACTACACACCACATACATCCATTCTACACCACAAATTTCCACATCATGTCACAAAATTAAACAGCACAGCAAATAATTAATTTACCCTGCATACCATTCCACAAAACAAAATACCATTCCACATTATTACACTCCATAACACACAATCCCACTCCACATAATTCCACTACACTCAATACCACATAATTACTATCCACATAATTCCATAGCACAAATCCACACTCACAATACCACAACTAATACAATACATCCCACATAATTCCACTTCACACCACATACATACACTCCATTACACATAAGGCACATAGGGAAAAAGCATGGCCATTTTTTTTGCTTTTTTGTGATGGAAGTGTAGGACTTCACTCTAGGCTTGAAGTGTTGGTGTTAAATAAATGAATTTAGTACCATATATAGACTTATTTTTTATATTGTGCTTATTTTTAAGGGGTCCAATAGCCACGGAAATCCAAAGAAACAGTGCAGGCATGCTGAAGTGGGAAAAGTATGCATGAACATTGTATTTAGCATGTCATCTCAATGAATGCTGAGCTTAGTTAAAGGCAGCTGTGGAAACATCTTTGTTGCATGGCAACAATTGGAAACGTCCTAGAATACAGCCTCCGCTGGCAAGCCGACGAGACTTATTCGTTTTCTGTGGCATTGATACTATGCTTTTATGTCTCCTTTTCACTTGATTTTAGTACCCTCTCTATTGTATCGACTCTAATATGTACTGTTAACTCGAGGACTGGCATTTTATAAAATTTGCACTGCTGTAGCTTAAAACGATCAGAGATGTAGAATTTGTTTTATAAATTGAGATTTTTAACCCGATTTCTCATATGTGCTTAAAAAAATTTACGAAAATTGTACTGTATATTGTATGAATTGCGTTTTATTTTCTTCTCTTTTTACTGATTGCAATTGTTGTATTCTTTTACTGCATGCTTTGATGGTTTATGACAAACCGAATAAAGTTTATGTGATAATGAATGCTGAGATTAGTTAAAGGCAGATGTGGTAATATGTTTTGCTCTTTGTTGCATGGTAACAATAATAAACTTCCTAGAATACAGCCTCAGATAGCAAGCCGATGAGACTTATTCGTTTGCATTGGCATTGATCGTAGGGACCATCCACTGAGTAAGAAATTCAGTTGAAGGGTTGTATGAGCAGTAGTTGTGGATATGTTAGGACACACACTTTCATAGATAACAAGATCAAATATAAATACTATTTTATTCTCTTCCGTGCGTCGGACGGCCCCGGCCGTCTGGTGTCACGGTGGGCGTGTACGTCAGACCGCTGGGGGCCGTCTGATTTTTGCAAGCATAGAATTTGCCCGCACAGTGGGGAAATGTGCGCCGCATCGAAGCGGTTAACGGTTTGTATACAAATAGTTGATTTGTTAAGGCACAAAAAGGAAGTCCACTTTTGTTTGTGCCAGAAAAAGTTACATTAGGTTGCCAGGTAGTTTCAACCTCCAGAAAGCATTAAACTGCCAAAAAAAAGTCCAAGTATGGTAAATAGTACACCTCATGACATGGAGTCCTCTGTAACCTTAAGATTGTATCTAGGGGTTATTTGAAAAGATGAACCTGCTACCCGTGCTCAAGCAGTACTGCATTGTCTACTTCTTGGTAGACTTTCAGAATCCACTGTTGTGTAAGACATTCATGTGGAAGAAAAATGATCTATACCCGGATGCTGCCCAAAACTGCCTTACGGAAGGTTTTAAGTGGTTAGCGCAGGCCCAACTTAAATGCAACAAGGGTAAATCTGAGGTGCTCCTCTACGGGTGCTTCCTGCCACATTTTAGAGAAGACCTTTGGCCCGTGGGCTACCCCTTGCCCAAGTCAGTGGGGAGTCCGGTTAAAAATGTGGGGGTCTGGTTTAGTGAGGACCTCAGATTTTTACTGCAGATTAACAAATTAGCCGGAGAGTGCTTCGGCACACAAACTCTTCGAGATTTCTGCCCCTACTGCCCAAAAATGCTAAAGAAATGGTGACCCGCACTCTCATTCTTTCTCATTTGGATTACACCTATGCCCTTTATATTGGACTTCCTACCTGATAAAAAAGCTTCAGATCGTTCGGAACGCGACTGCCAGAGCACTACTTCGTATGCCTGGTAGGTCCACCTTTAAACAGATTGTACGAGAGTTGCACTGGATTCCGGTAGATCAGCGTTTGTTGTTCAAGGCCCTTACGCTTGCCCACGGTGCTCTTTATAAAGCGGGGCCCCTGTCCTTGAGGAGACGTTTTGATTTTTATGTACCGTCTAGGCATCTTCGCTCCACGGGGCAATGCCTCGCTGTTATACCTAGCTACCATCTTGTTAGAACGGGAGGCAGCTCCCTCTCAGTCAGAGCAACTAAGGCCTGGAATGTCCTACCCTTTGAGCTTCGGAACATCGGCGACCTCGGGCTGTTTAACAAGCATTGGCATAGCCAATAGGTCTCGCCTTTGGGACCTGTTAATTGTTTAGCTATACAGGATATTGTCCTGGGTGGCGCCCGCCAGGAATTGTTGAGCTATACAACAAATAAACACACTGATGGACACATGCATACAAGTGTGCTCAATCTCACTACTCACAATGACATATTTTATCTCCATATTAATAATCCCCACCCTTGGTTAATGTTTCCATCTACTGCCAAGGTGTTTCTATGCTATTTATGTGTGATGGAAGGGCTACCTAATAAATAAATGCATGCAAGTACAAAAAACAGAGGGAAACCTGGGGGGCGAGGGGGGATACAAAAGCAGAATAAATAAACAATGACTTTGCAATTCTGAGGCCACACATAAGAATATCAGTAGATTATAGCTTGTATTAATGATAGTTAGCAAGCCTGACTAAAGGCAAATCAACTACCTTGGGCATAGAAGGTGTGAGTATGCAGTGAAGATCTTCCTATGCCCTTGACATATGAAGGAGTAATAAATACATTTAATGAGACTTGGCACTGTGTATTGGAATCTGTCTGTTACTTTTTTTTAAAGCAGAATGCATCCCCATGTAAAAAAAATTGCCGCAAGGACTCATTTCTCACTAAAATACGGCGCTGAAGGATGGATTTGCATTTCACATAATTATACACACTACACATAGTTTTCCTGAAATTTTGTATGATTACACTTCAGCAAATTTAACATGCCCCTAATATAAACCCGACCCACAAGAATAGAAATTATCAGATTTGAGGTTCTGTGGGCCCAACTATAGCACAGAGATGCACAGTGAGACCCAGTGCATAATTATGGAGAAAGTGGAGTATACTATCTATACTTGGGGAATGGTTTCACAGGGGCCATCTCGGCTGTCCTAAAGCTTTTCGGCAAACAATTTAAAACAAGTATTTGCAATGCAATAGGTCTCGCATTAGGAAAGTTTGAGCTATTGGTACTGTAAATGTTTTTTAGGTCTCGCCTGTCGATGCGCATGCGCATCGAGCTTGCGAGACTATGGGGGCTTATCCACTCTTTGTCCAACTTGCAAGGAATCGTGGCGATTCCTTGCAGTGCCCGTGACTTTTAAGCTCAATGCGCATGAGCATTGAGCTTAAAAGCGCGTGCACATGCCCCCAGCCGCCTGCCTTGCCTACTCTCCCGCCCCCTCACTTCTTGATTGCACGGCCGCTAGGCCGTGCCTCCCCTACTCTCCTCCCCCCTCCTCCTCCTACTCTCCTCCCCTGTCTGCCTGCCGTGTCGCACCTCTCCCCTCTCCGCCCCCTCCCCTGCCCGCCGTGCTCTCCCCTCCTCTCCTTTCCCACGCTCGCCTCCTGAAAGTCGTCTTCGTTTTGTCTCACCGCTCTCCGTTTACTTTCCTGCCTCCCCCTCTTTCACCCCTTTCTATTTTATATCCCCAATTTTCTCCTTTTTAGTTTTTATTTATTCCACTTCCCCAGCAGCACCGCACACACGCCCCTCCCCCGCTGTCCCCTGGAGCAGCGCGCAGACACCCGCTCCCTCCCCCGGTGACATGTCTCTCGCTGCCTCTGTTTGTGTTGGTGCAGCGAGAAATGTTCTGTCACAATCCCGTCCGTCAAATCCGGCTTCGTATCCTCACTCACAATGTCACGGGCACCGCGGCCTGTGCCCTCACACCTCCGACGACCACTCGGTGCAAATACGGACTCTCTCCCTCAGTACTGCGTCATCAGTGCCTCCCACGGCGACCCCCTCTTCCAACAGACCACCCTCCCAGACCAGCAGCCCTCCTCTCCCTTTCACCCCACAGAAACCGTGCCCGCACTCATGACGTACACGCCGTCCTTTCCTACCCACACACCTGCACTCACACTGCCTCTCATCTTCTGCATCTCACAGCGACAGTCTCTCCTATCCCAGGCGTCCCACGCTGAGTCTATTTCAACTCCGGCTTCCCACAATGACCGTTTCTCCCGCCTCATTGACAGTCTCTCGTTTCCAGTGTCTCTATCTCCTGCATCCCACACTGACAGTCTCTCTCGTATCCTGCACGCCACACTGACAATCTCTCTCATTTGCTGCACCCACCCTACATGACAGTCTCCCACGCCTCGTACACCCAGCAATTACAATATCTTACGTCCCCTGCACGCCACACCGACGGTCTCTCTCGCCTCCTGCACTCCATACTGACAAGTCTCTCTCTCATCCTGCACGCCACACTGACGGTCTCTCTCGCCTCCTGCACTCCACACTGACAAGTCTCTCTCGAATCCTGCACGCCACACTGACGCTCTCTCTCATTCCTATACTCCACACTGACAGTCTCTCTCGAATACTGCATGCCACACTGACGCTCTCTCATTCCTATACTCCACACTGACAGTCTCTCTCGAATACTGCACGCCACACTGACGCTCTCTCTCATTCCTATACTCCACACTGACAGTCTCTCTCGAATCCTGCACTCCACACTGACGGTCTTTCTCGCCTCCTGGATCTTAGGCTGGCAGTCCCTCTCATCTCCAGCATTCTACAGTGACACTCCTCTTTCATCCTGCATGTCTCAGCTGCCTTTTAAATCATCTACGCTCCGCGCTCCACCAGACAAAGGCACCACGAAGCTTTGCTGAGCGGCTATAACT
Organism: Lissotriton helveticus; assembly: GCF_964261635.1. Taxonomy (NCBI): domain Eukaryota; kingdom Metazoa; phylum Chordata; class Amphibia; order Caudata; family Salamandridae; genus Lissotriton; species Lissotriton helveticus. The sequence continues at coordinate 338,839,291 of NC_136065.1, read as the reverse complement.
GTCAATGCCTAGAGCGTGGAAACAAATGTCTGGAGCTCGTGTTACAAACACCCTACAGTTGTAGCTAACATGGCATAGCCTCGGGCAACTAATGGTATAATATTGTGCTCTCCATAGCTACACAGTCCTGGACGGCTGCATTGCCCATTGTTGCTCCACCGGGGCAAGAGCTGTGCCACCCTTTGAAGATCCCCGCTGGCTTTGTAAATAAGCCCCGTCTGGGTTATATATATGCCATTTGGCTATCATTAACATCGAGCAGAAGACCTTTCTGTGCCTCCCCTACTCTCCTCCCCCCTCCTCCTCCTACTCTCCTCCCCTGCCTGCCGTGTCGCACCTCTCCCCTCTCCGCCCCCTCCCCTGCCCGCCGTGCTCTCCCCTCCTCTCCTTTCCCGCGCTCGCCTCCTGAAAGTCGTCTTCGTTTTGTCTCACCGCTCTCCGTTTACTTTCCTGCCTCCCCCTCTTTCACCCCTTTCTATTTAATATCCCCAATTTTCTACTTTTTAGTTTTATTTATTCCAGTTCGTGTGTCACCTCTTTCTTCCTTTGCCCATCCAACCTCCGTTTTTGTTCTGCCTTTGTCCCTGCTCAGCAGCCCCGCATGCCTTCCCCAGCAGCACCGCACACACGCCCCTCCCCCGCTGTCCCCGGAGCAGCGCGCAGACACCCGCCCCCTCCCCCGGTGACATGTCTCTCGCTGCCTCTGTTTGTGTTGGTGCAGCGAGAAATGTTCTGTCACAATCCCGGGAAATATCACCACCTCCGGGGATTATTTATTAACAAGCGGGCTCCTGCCCCGCCTCTCTCCTCATTCGATCTCTCTCATTCGGCTTCTTCTGCTGCTCTCCCCTCCTCTCCTTTCCCACGCTCGCCTGGGAGCCCTAATGAAATGTATTGACGCGGGGGCTTAAAAAGTTTGAAGACTAGGGCTCTAGGGCCTATTGGCTTAGCCTGTGGCCAATGTTAAGCTCCAAACTCCTACGAAAGGTGATGTCACCCATCAAATACAGGTAGCCCCGCCCACACTCCACAAACACCCTCTGCCTAACAGCTGAACAAAGCCACACTTGCGTCGAAGTGGAAAGTCCCCGATGATCTCTGTTCGATCTTTAGTCTGCTTTGCTTTCACTTTCTTTTAAGACAGTAAAGTTAGCATTTCCAGGAAAGGAAGGACACCCACGCGCAGTACATGTGAATGCCCTCACCCTCACTCACCCTCAACCCCTCACCCTCACTCACCCTCAACCCCTCACCCTCAAACCCTCACTCACCCTCACCCTCACTCACCCTCACCCTCACTCCCCCTCACTCACCCTCAACCCCTCACTCACCCTCACTCACCCTCACTCACCCTCACCCCTCACCCTCAACCCCTCACTCTCACTCATCCTCACTCACCCTCAACCCCTCACCCTCACCCTCACCCTCACTCACCCTCACCCACCCTCAACCCCTCACCCTCACCCTCACTCACCCTCAACCCCTCACCCTCACTCACCCTCACCCTCACTCACCCTCACCCTCAACCCCTCACCCTCAATCACCCTCAACCCCTCACCCTCACTCACCCTCACTCACACTCACCCTCACTCACCCTCACCCTCACTCACCCTCACCCACCCTCAACACCTCATCCTCACTCACCCTCACCCTCACTCACCCTCAACCCCTCACCCTCACTCACCCTCACCCTCACTCACCCTCAACCTCACTCACCCTCACCCCCTCACCCTCACCCCCTCACCCTCAATCCCTCACCCTCACTCACCCTCAACCCCTCACCCTCACTCACACTCAACCCCTCACCCTCACTCACCCTCACCCACCCTCACTCACCCTCACCCACCCTCACCCTCACTCACCCTCACCCACCCTCACCCTCACTCACCCTCAACCCCTCACCCTCACTCACCCTCACTCACCCTTACTCACCTCAACCCCTCACCCACCCTCACTCACCCTCAACCCCTCACCCTCACTCACCCTCAACCCCTCACTCACTCACCCTCACTCACACTCACCCTCACCCACCCTCACGCTCACCCTCACTCACCCTCAACACCTCACCCTCACACAGTGCAATAGCTCTCAGACCATTTCAGTTACAGCTTTTATAAATATTTATGGCTTTTTTTATTTGTAATTCTTTAGCATTGGCTACAGGAAACAAAAATGCTAAACATTTACAAAAAAAACCCATAAACAATTCTAAAAGCACTAACTCTAATGGTGCGAGACCTATTGCATTTCCAATGCTTGTTTAAAATTTGTTTTGTTTTTGAAAATAGCGAAATTCATAGCTTTGTCATTTACAATGCCAATAGTTATAACTTGCGCAAATGTGACACCTATAGCATTTGTAATGCAATATGTGTTGTATTTACGTGACTTACATGTATTGATATTACAAATAACAATGGCTTTTAATTTTTTGTTAATTACTACTTAAATAAAGGTTATTGTAATTTATAATGGCAATAGCTTAAACGTTTGTAAATAACTTTTGTGAAGATAATGTTCAGTGTATTTTATTGTGACAAATCCAAGAACAGAAGTGAAATATTAACATCTTTTTGTTACATTTGTAATAAAGCTTGAAACATTGAGAAAACATATTTGAACCAGGTGTTGTTGAATGGTTGCACAGAGGTGAAGGTAGGTGAGGGTGTGTGAGGGGGAGGGTGTGTGAGGGTGTGAGGGTTATTGAGGGAGGGTGAGGGTGTGAGATTGTGAGGAGGTGTGAGGTTGTGAGGGGGTTGTGAGGGGGTATGAGGTTGTGAGGGGGTATGAGGTTGTGAGGGGGTATGAGGTTGTGAGGGGGTATGAGGGTGAGTGGGTGTGAGGGCGAGGGGGGGTGAGGGGGTGTGTGAGGGTGAGGGGGTGTGTGAGGGTGAGGGGGGGTGAGGGTGAGGGGGTGTGTGAGGGTGAGGGGGTGGGGTTGTGAGGGTAAGGGTGTGAGGTTGTGAGGGTAAGGGTGTGAGAGTGAGGGGGTGAGAGGGTGGGGGTGTGTGAGGGTGTGTGAGGGTGAGGGGGTGTGAGGGTGAGGGTGAAGGGATGTGGGGGTGTGAGTGGGTGAGGGGGTGTGAGGGTGAGGAGGTGTGTGAGTGTGAGGGTGTGTGAGGGGGTGAGGGAGTGTGAGGGTGAGGGGGTGTGACGGTGAGTCAGCAAGACCTAAAAACAACAAGTATTCAGAAAAACAACAAATTATCTGCATGTGGACAGACACACCTTTGCAGGAAGCAGTGAAGGCAGGTCTAGTTACAAAGAATGCGTGTGCATACAGTGCGCTGCCAAATGGGATTCAAGCCATATGATGCAGGAAAAAATGCACACTACTTCCACACTGCATCTCCTCTCATATCTGAGCTGCGCACCTTTACACACACACTTATTTTAGATGATCCCTAGTTCAGCAAAACAAAGAGCTTTGTGCGACACCAGCCCAAAAAGCTTCCCACCCCCAGTTTCATCTCTGGGTTTGATGTGGGGTGATGTATCATGGCCACAGAGTAAGACACGGATGCGCGCGGTGTGTCATGGAACAGTTAACCTTGCTCCTGGTCCCTAGCACAGCAAGCCAAAGGCATCCACTGCCACAGAGCTGCAATCTGCACCAGGGACGGCATGGTAAAAAAGTCTGCTGTAGTGTGACTTTCTGTGACACTCCAGACACTTGAGAAACAAACCAGCCCAGGCAAATTGACCGTAAAGAAGGCAACTGAGAAAGATAAGAATCTATTCCTCTGCAGCATCTGTGTGATGCAAATTAATCACAGCAGGATACTAAAGTCATTAAGGCAACAAAGGTGAACGCTAAAAAAAAATAGACATGGCAACCTGACTGCTGACTTGCACGGTCTAGGGGCAGAGCTATGGGAGGGAATAAACGGTCTTTGAATGCCCTGCACATCTCCTGCAAAGTCAGACAGCACCTCTGCAAGGATGGCTGCCAGCAAAAGTTATTGGGCTGCTGGCGGCTGCAAATCTCGCAGACGCTGACATACTTAATATGGGCACCAGATAATCTTATGAGCAATTTTACAGCGCGCAGGCTTTTCTACTAGTAAAAAGAGACCCCTCTTCTTTCCCAGAGTAAGGTAGAATGCTTTGATGCCGAAATACCTCATTAAAGCAATCCGTATTATGTAATGCTTAATGCTTGTAAACACCACTCTCTGGGCCAGATGTACAAAGACACTGTTTGGAAGAAGTGATTGGAAATTTCCCATTGACTTTTGCAACGTGTATTAGATTTCTCACACGCCTATGCATTATTACGATTTGCAAAATCATAATTCGTATGAAGTCACAGAGCAACCTGCTTAATGAACAGCAGATTCCATATGGGAAACATTTTTTGAAAGCACTGCATGTGTCTTATAAGAACCGGTGCTGCTGTAAAAAACAAAACAAAAAAAAAACAGCTCGATCCCCGCCCCATGCCTCGGAGCGAAAGAGAAAAATCTGGTGCCGGAAGCAATAAACTGTGGGGTAAAGTGTGCACTGATACAACACATTTGTGTGAATCTGGCGTATCTACTTAGGTGAGCCTATGTCCAAATGAAAAATGGGAACTGCGATGCGCTTTCACAAATGCACTGAGACGCACAAGCATAAGGAGCACATACACAGATTCTGGCCCCTCAAAAATACATAAGTGCACTTGATGCACACCCAGAACACGCTAATAGAGTCAACAAAAACTGACATATACACAAAGCACACAGACGGGGTCTGACTGGCAGATATGCCACAGTGCGTCCGCAGTGGCAGCTACTGATACACAAGTTGAGCAAACGCACGCACTCAGAGTGCTTTGAAGAATGTGCTTTATTTATATAGTTTTTTTTTTTTAAACTACCTCATAGCGCTGTACCAAACCTTTAAGCTACCCTAATCACCAAAACACTACAACACGTCACACAACATCTAGAAGGCAGGGCATCTCTACCAGGCTGTGTTGCACGGGGAGAGCAGCCAGCCTGCAGACATCGAATGCAGAAATATCAAGGGACAGCCGGTGGCTGGGATGAGGAGCTACGATGACGCCAGGAGGAGCCTCGAGCAGCCGAGTATAGTGGAGATGAGCTAACCCATATCGGACTGGCGGCCCGGGGGGGGGGGGGGGGGTGGGGCGGGGTGGTGTGATTAAAACTGAGGAGCGCAGTATCTTCCCCATGTCCCACTCCTAAAGCTCTGCCGTGGGGGAGCAGTTGCTCGCTTCCTTCAGCAGCAAAACAAGGAAAGGCGGGGGAGGGAGGGCAGGACCGGAAGTGGGAGGTGTTCGTGGCGAGCGGCGGAGAAAGGGCGGTCGAAATAAATGATGGACCACTTTGCGACTGAGAGCAGCACACTGTAAAATGAGAGGAATAAAGCATAATGGCGGTAAGTGGGGCTGGGGGGGGGCGCTTCAATGTAGGCGGCGGTGGGGGGGCTTGTATGTATGCGGGGGGGGGGCTTGTATGTATGCGGCGGGGGGGCTTGTATGTATGCGGCGGTGGCGGCGGGGGGCGGGGGGGCTTGTATGTATGCGGCGGCGGGGGGCGGGGGGGCTTGTATGTATGCGGCGGTGGGGGCGGGGGGCGCGGGGGGGTGTCTCTGTATGTGTGTGTGTGTGTGTGTAGGTGCCTCCTTCGTGTGTGCAGCGGGGGGGGGTGCCAGTGAGTGGGGAGAAGTAGGGGGGGTGCGCGCGTGTCTGTGTGTGTGTGTGTGTGTGTGCCTTCCTGCATGCGTGTGCATGTGTGTGTTTAGGGAATCTGTGGCAGGGGACGTGCACGGCACCGGGCTGGGCGTGCGCGCTCACGAGGTCAAATCTCGGCCTGAAAATGCGCGTGGCACTTTGCTGTCCACATTCCCCGAAAAGTAACTACATTAGTTGTCTCGCATAGACAGCAAAAGCTTCGCTTTTGCTTTCATCTAGCGAGACCTAAAAAGCAGTTAAAAACTTTGCTTTTCAAGTAACTTCCCAGCCACGGCCTATGCCCCTCGGTCTCTTCTATCTTGGCTTTCGCGCTGGGACACTTCCGTGCGCGCTATAAATCTGGATTAACATAACATACTGTTTTAGATCAAAAACATAATCCTAGATAGTGCAATCATGAGGGTTTTATATAAGAATTGGGCAGTTCTAAAGTACTGAGACATAGAATTAAATGACATGATCATTACAACTTCTCTTTCAACTTCACATTTTCGAAATCCTGACTAAATCAACCAGGAGTCTCCCAAAAACCAACAGGCAATTCTTGAGCAAGTGTGTGTATGTGTGTCTGTCTGTCCGTGTTTGTCTGTGTGTATGTGTGACTGTGTGTCAGAATTTGAAAACCACTGCTGATAATTTGTGGTTTCAAATCCCAAGAACCGTCCAGTTGGATGCCTTGTCACTCCACCAAAAGAAAAGAAAACGATGGCAGTTTGAACCCGGCTGGTTCCCTCCAATCTGCCTTCCGAATTGATGCAGCATTATCCCATATATTTCGGTAATAAGGTGCTTATTGGGATCTTTGCTAGGGAGCCAGGGTTTGAATTTCATCAGGTGCCGCTGCACAGCCTCCCTGATTATCAGCTGCATCAGCCAATGTCTAATCTGTGTGTATCGAAACTGTTCTCTATCAGGGATAGGGAAATCAGCTTGTAAGGAATCAAATGAAATGGGACCTTCCGCATCAAAAACTTGGCATATAGACCGACATCCAGCCTGTTGCCATGTGTGAAATAAAAAGCCATCTAGACCCAGCGTGAAATCTTCATTTCCCATCATTGGGGTAAAGAGGTAGGGAAACGATGTATGTCCTTTCCGGGTAGCCTGACTATCCCATACTCTCAAATCAGGTGCAGTAATAAGGGATAAAAAGAGATTTGCGGAGCGATGGGTACGATATAGGAATGGGACCTTCAATAGCACCGTTCCTGCCAGTGCCCGATCCATAAACTGCTATGGGTTCTCCGATTCTGGGCGAGACCACTCAACCAGAGAAAGCTGAGATGCCTGTAAGTAATGTAGCTAGCTTGGGACTCCCAAGCCTCCCTCAATTGGGGGCACCAGCTATGATCACATTTTATCCAAGGCCATTTGCCCGTCCACACGAAACGGTGAAGTCTTACAGAGTTTGTAGCTACCCTGCCGGGGGCTGTATGGGGAGAGTTTGGAAGATGTAAAGAATCTTGGGGAGAATCCACATTTTTAGGGCAGTGATCTGTCCCAGCAGAGAGAGGGGAATATAGCTGCCACGGTCAAAATCAGCCTTCACCCTCCTAGTCAGATCTTGGTAGTTAAGATTTGTGACCCTGCCGATAGTCTGAGCCAGCTGAATGCCCAGGTAAGGGATAGCTCTCAATGTCCTCTGTAAGAGTGGTTTTGCATCAAATATGCTTTGACATGAGACTGTGAGATCCAAGGCTTGTGATTTAGCAAGCTTCATATGGAATCCCGACGCCTCCCCAAATTATCACCTTGTCCAGGAAGCTGGGTAGGGCCTCTCAAGGAACATCAAGGGACACAATAATGTCATTGGCGTATAATGGACGGACGTGTTACTCACTCCCCCAAGCGTACCCGAGTGATGTTTGGGTTATACCTCACCCTCTGGGCGAAGGGCTCCATATAGAGCACAAATAGTAAGGGTGACGTGGGGTATCCCTGCTGCGTGCCTTGGTGTATTGGAAATGAGGGCGAGCTTCTCCCATTAAATCTAAAATAAGCCTTTTTGACAGGAAGGTTACCTACGTTTATATATTAAGTCAGACAGACCTACGTAGACCTTGTGGCCCACAAGGCAGGGTGCCTAGTATTTAACAGTGGAGCAGGTAAGAAATTAAGGTTGGAATAATCCTACAGTGGCCCCCAACAGCTATTTTCACTGTATAGGGATATGGCATGTTCCAGAAGTAAAAGCTAAAGTACAGTTAAACTGCTAATATTGTAACTTTGGTTTGGAATAAGCTACAAAATCCATTCAAACATTATTTTTAATATTTATTTAAAAATCTAATTCATTGATGAAGTTAGATGACATTTTTAAGAGTTCGACTTTGCCTCCCTGAAGTTTTAATAGGCTAATTAGTATTAGACTACCAGCATCTGTCCTCTGTCGGCGCTTTTCCCTTAATGAGATGTGAAAAATACTCCTAGAGCAGAATCAGTGGCTTTTGCCTTTTGACAGGAAGACTTGGGTGTGAGATTACTAACTTTTACTCTCTCAGGAAGGGCTGTTGAGGAGGAACTTTATTAAGCTGAAAGGAACCAGGGTGAGGCCTGCCCATTAATAGTTTAGTGTAAAGGGAGACTTGGGGAAGAGAAGCCCTTTGATCCCAGTATACGGAGTAGCCAAATTAGCATCAACCCAGTCGGAGGGGGAGCTTATCCCAGAAATAGTATGGTGTGAGTGAGAACGGGACTGGTAAGGACTAAGCATCTCATTTGCAGGTAGATAGACACAAGCCACTTGCATAACCCTGTTCACCAGATCCAAGAACAAATACTTCAGAGAAGAATCCAATCTGCCTCAAACACTGCTCACCAACTGTTCTAATGTGCACGCACTATGAACATATGTTGCAACATTAATCTTGTGGTTTATACAGTGGTCTGCTTGGACCCTAAAAATTGACCACTCTGTTGTATGCTGGTTAAGTTGAGGCACACATCTTGAATTTCTACTGCAAAGTATCATGCAGCCAAAACCCAACTTATACTCTAAATTGACATGTTTTAAGCCTGCGATCGAAGACCCCACTCCAGATCTCCTCTGAGAAAAAAATGCTCCTCAGTGCCACACAGCTCACACTGAATAGGGATAAGCAACGGTGAAATAACCTCTGCTCAAATAGCCGAGTCGTTAGGAAAACTCCTTTAGGTAGCCCTAGGACTGAAACTAAGTGACAAGAGGCTGAGTAATTGGCATACAATGTCCTGTTAAAACACTTATCATTTTAATATGCCTATTGGCTCCCGCAGCTGCTCAGCGTGTTTACTCGTCTCCTTTGTGGCACAGAGACCATGGATGTACTGAAGCCTTAGCAGATCTGCTCATGTCCATCATGCTATCTTTAGTTTAGTCCAAGACTCCCAGTTGACCAACTCAATGAATCATATGCAGTGTTACAACAAAATGTCCATGACCCGCATGTACAAAGATTTCTTTTAAGGAATCATAAATTATGACATTTAACGATTCACAATTTGCGATTCCTCACCAGGAATGTACAAACATGGATTTGGTAAAGGCACACAGACTTTTACCTAATTGAATTGTATTTTGCAAACCGACCTATGTACTATGTCTATGTACCATGTTGATTCTCAAAAAACTGAATTGTAGTGGGTCACAATTTTACCTACCTCATTAATATGCTTGAAGTAGGTCATACATTGTGACCAGTTACGATTGCCCTACATTTACAGGCATGATGGCCTGCTCGGATCAGCAGACCACCATGTTTGTAATTGTTTTTAAATAAAGCAATCTTTAAAAAAATATAATAATTTAATGCAGCCTGTTTTTCTTGAAGGAAAAGGGGATTCGTTAAAAAAAAACACAAATCTTTTTTTATGAGCAGGCAGTGGTCTCATGGACCCTTTTCTGCTCATAAAAACCTTTTTTGTGAACATTCACAAACGCCTTTTTGAATGTTTTACCGACTTCTTTTGCGACCGGATTTTGGGTCGCATAACATTAATACATACTTTTTAAAGATTCGATATCTGGAGGGTACGCCCTTAGCACGCCCCTTCCGAATACCACATAGTTATTTATTCTCAAAGCCAGTTAGCGATTCGGTAACGTCTTACCGAATTGCTATTTGTCTTTTGGTAATGTAAAAATTAAGTTTTGCGGTCGGACAGGCTCTTATTTTACGAATCGTACCCTTACCGATTGTAAAATGGCAATATACATGAGGGCCCTGTTGCTTAAGAAGATGGATCACAACCTCCCAGTTTCTAGATTGCACATGCAGAACTTCACACCGTAATGTAAAAGAGTCGAGTCGTCATTTTGGTTTATCGTCTCTGCTTGAGGTTTGCTTAAGGTGCTGGTTAAGTTGTTTGATAGAAGTTTAAATGCCTCACATTCTAATCCGTTTTGTAGCTCTAATTCTCCGAGCCAAATGCCAGTAACCATCGCAAAGTTTGTTTTCAAGCTAAGATTAACAACTCAGACTTTTTTCAATTTTTTTCTTATATAGGAAGTATGCCATAAATATCTATACTATTTTGCAAGCCTTTTCCCAAACACAAAATTTAATATGGCTCCTCAGTTTACCTTTGCCTGTGCCACCCAAGGATGTATGACGTTACAACGCATGCTTTTACCACGCATGCCGTTACAACGCAGTTTTTACGACGCATACCATTACAACGCATAGCGCTTTGGGGTGCTGGATAGTGAATAGTTCAATTTACTATTCCAACTCCAGTCCCCGTGGACACTAGGGAAGGTGTTGGATAGTAAATTAAATCTATTCCCTATCCTAGAGCGCCCCCCAGCGCAATGCGTTGTAATGGTTTGCGTTGTAATGGTTGCGTCTTAATGGTAGTGCGTTGTAAAAGTTTCGTTGTAAAGGCTGTTCCCCGCCACCCAAGTATGTAAACCTGGAGTAAGGCAGACTTTTCCAATTAATTCTTTGTATGGTTTCCATTAGGCTATTTAAATTTCCACACTCCACAGTTAGTCCATTACATTGATGTAACACTGATGTGGGTTGAAGTGAAGGCTGTAGTAGTAGACAAAGGCTGGTACAAACACTGTTTGTGTGTTGAACTAATGTGACAAAAGGGTTATCAAGGGTCCAGATCCATAGCACAGTTAGAATGTTGATGCGTGCTTGCTCGTTTCCCTTATAATGTTCTAGGAATGAGTAGAGTACTATTTGTAACTCCAGACTTGAAATAGTTGATGAGGTACACTTTTCAATGGTCAGCTGGAAGGTGGCTGCTAAGCGACGTGCACAGATACAGATATGAATTCTCAGGGCTTATCCAGGCTGTACTGAACTGTCGATCCAAGGTGTGAGGTGGGTATGGTGTTCTGAAATGATCTCTCGATTATACATTGAGAAGAGGCTTTTCTATTTAGCAACTACAGAAGTACTGAGGTCCCACTAGGAACACCAGATAAGTTTATAACTTCAGCTGCCATGTCAGACCCCACACACATCCTCGCATTCGTAGAGACTAGAGTTACACTGGGAGACGCTCACTGATACAATATAGCTCATTGGCTAGTTAATAAATTGAGACACATTCTGGGTTATAAAATACCATGATGGCTCGGGCCAATTTTGTAACTTTTCTTATTATCTACTTCATTAATAGATTCCATGTGCCTTTTCTTAACACCCATAGCAGAAAATATTATCTTAATATTTCCAACGGAAGTCACAGTAGGGAATATTTACTGAGTTATCCTTTCCAAAACACGAACCTGTAATTTTAAATTGACTGTTAAATAGGTTTTAGATGCTGTCCCTTTACTAGGGTGGGTCATATGTAACCCAGGTATCTGATGGACTATTTGTATCATGTCTAACAATTATTCGTACACCTATTGTTTGGAAAAATATTTTCTTTAAGATAGTGAAAAACAAGTGATCTCATATACAGTATTTACCTCAGTGTGATAAGTCTCAATTTTTTCCTTCACTGCAGGATGGTGTACCAATCTTGGAATCATATTATGTCAGAAAGTTGGTATTTCCTCTTGAAAACATGCAGTTGGCTCAAGACAATACGGCTTTGGCTGCATTCAAAGTTGATTTTTCTACTTTTTTGAGGAGCAGTTGCAGCAAAGAGAGCATTTTGTGGAAACACTGCAGTGTTTTGCTGTGCTGTATTTTTTCAATTTATGTAGGGTATCCATGGAAATTTGTGTGATATGTGTAAACACTTTCTATATTTAATGCGCTATGTTGTCTAAGAATACATTTTATCTTCACTTGGTACATTACACACTTTCCTAGCCACGTCTGTGACATGGGAAGCTCCATTGTCCTTATAGCAGTTGTTTGCTGCACTGTTACCCTAGTGTGTATGTGTGTGTGTGTGTGTGTGTGTGTGTGTGTATATATATATATATATATATATATATATATATATATATATATATATATATATATATATATATATATAATAGTCTTTACACCTTTTACTAGACTTATTCCAACTATTATATTGTGCATTAGCATTTGAGATTAGTGCTCATATTGACAACAAAAAAAACTGCTTACATTGAAAATTGATAGGACGCCGAAGCCAACATCCACCACTGGCATGGTCCACTTGTTTTAAGCGTGCAGCTCACTTCAATCACTGGTGCCGCCTCTCTCTCTACACTCTACTCTTCCTCAGCTCTTTATTCTCTGCTCTCTTGTCTATCATCACTCCATCAAGCCAAGTTTGCTCTTTCCTTTGTGACCCCTGTTCTGTCATGTCAGTCCCTCAATTTCTGATTTACCCTTCTCCTTTCTGCCATGTTTTCTTTCGTCTCCCCTTCTATTCACTTACCTCGTCCCCAGCTCTATCTGTGTCTGTTCTAGTCTTTAGCGTTCTCGCCACTTTACCCTTGGTTTGCTCTTTTTTCTCTACCCTTTCTTTGCTCTTTTTTCGTGTCGCTCCTCCCTACTTTCCTGCTTTCTCTCTCCACTCTCCCTTTCATACCTAGTCTTTCTTGTCTTTCCCTCTGTGTCTGATTTTCTAGAATCTATTAGTGAGGGGTTACACATGAGCATGACAAAAGCAGACAACTTCATACCCACTGTTACCCCACATGCAGTGCACTCACTTTCCTAGACTGCACATAGATTCTAGCGCCAGTAAAAATCCAGACATGTCTGTACACTTGAGGTGTGCTCTTCCACTGCGCTTAATTGAGCAGGTGGTAACAGGTCAACCCAAGTTGTGCAGCCTTTTAGCAGCATTAATTTTGCTCTTCTTTGAACCAACCCTGTGTTACCACTGAATTTGGGCTCAAGATGGCACCCTTGTTGCACTAAATGACAAATTTAAGGTGGGGGTAGCTTAACTTGGTTTATGCTGACTTCTATAGCACCTTCTCAAGTTTAGGGTGCCCCTCCATACTTTGAGGTCAGGCAGGAGTGTGTCCCTTTCATTAGGCTCCCTTACTCGACGAATGTGCTTCTTGGTATGGAATATTTACAGCAGGGTTGCTTCTTGAGGCTGCACTAAGGTTCAGAGACACCTCATTTTTAGTGGAAATGCATCTGCTAAGCATTGTACATCAGGCAGAAAAGGAAAAAGTAGACTTTCCTCATTGGCTGCTAAGTGAGGAGACTGGGATGCAGACCGTACCTCCTCTGATGCCTGTATCATCATTATTTGATCCACCTGCTCCTGGGGTTCTTAACTCTTTCTCATGACGTGTTTTGTGTAGACATCTTTATAGTTCTCCATTTGACTTCAGTCTTATCCTTCTTGCTTGGGTTCTTTTGCAGCTATATGTGAGAAGCTGAAAGGAAGCTCTTTGTGTCTGTTAGTTTGAGCCTGGAAGGGAAATACTGAGGGATCACACACTGCTATTCACTGCCAGTAAAGTTCAGGAAGGATGTCTGTTTTTTTCAGTGAATGTTGAAGCAAGATGTCTAATTTACTATATGTTTTACACAATGGTGTTCCTGTACTTCCAAGCAAGATACACATTAGTGGTTGCTAAATATTATGAATATGATTTAAAAAAAATGTGTATAGCTTTCTTTATTATGAATCCTGTGTTTATATGCTGCTTAGTTCCTTAGTCAAAGCGGAAGTAAGGAGTGCAGATCCCCTAGTACAAAGCTTACCTCTGCTGAGCGCTGCAGCTCCCTGTCTTGAGGTACTGATGTCTGTGACTCTGCTGAAGTCATAGAACCTATGTCCTGTACCGGAGAGTGGCTCCAGTTCATGGCAGTGCGGCAAGTGACTCCAGTGTAGGAACAGCACCATCTCTTTCCAGCAGGCCTTGAGCTCACACAGTGCATGAGTACTTCATTTCTCTCTTTCAATTTCAACAAAATGTACATTCTCTGGGGCCCTCATTTACCATCTGCCAGGACCGTCAAGTGCCTGGTGCACAAGCCTAGATGACTATCTGGCGCCTCTCACTTTACAAGCAGCAAATTTCACTTTGCTCTGTGATTTTCATTTACACCTAGAGGATCCTGAAGATAAGTTATCAAGAGCCTTTATGAAGGACATGAGATCTCTCAATCTTCCTCTCTTGAACTCTACAGCCACCCACATCGCAGGCCATCTTTTGGATTCTGTCTTTTCCAATCTTCCCCTTATCTCTGTTGATCTTCCGGTCCTTAGTTGGACTGACCATTTTGCAGTTCCTTTTCATATTACAGTTCCTTCCCCGCCGACAAACTGGTCGCCCCGACAAACCGCTAACAGGCACTGGGCCAAACTGGATATGAGGGAATTAAACAAGCTTCTCCTCCATTCCCCCCCTGTTCTATCATCTAGACCAGATTCTGACGAAATCGCGGTACATCATTGACTCCAAAGTGCCACGGCCTCAATTCTGCCTCGATCTTCTAAAATACAGGGCAGAGTGCGCACTCTGGCACCCTGGTTTAACGACAGCCTCCGCTTAAAAAAAAAAGGCATGTAAAGCTCTGGAAAGGGTCTAGATGAGACACTATGCATCTGTGGCTAAGGCTGCTTATGTGAGGGCCTTGAAAAAGTATCATGCCTCTGGTAAAGCTGCACAGGCAGCTTTCTATATGGAGGTAATTTCTAATGCCCACAACTGTCAAAAAACCTTGTTTAAAGTAGTAAAAGATTTGCCCGTAGCCTGTTCATTTACACCGCCCCCCTCCTTTCCCGGCACCAGTGTGATGAACTGGCTTTGATTTTCCTCAACAAAGACAAGATTATTCACCGGCAATTAATAGATGACTCACCTTTGCTTGTGCCTCCTTTTCCGGATGCTCAACCACCCAGTCCATCAGTTTCTCACCTCTGGGATGGTCAGCATACAGTGAAGTCGGACACATCCTTGAGGATTAAAATGTGGCCTTTTCTGGACCTTGAACGGCTATGAACCTTCCTGGCTACTATTAAGCCTGGCTCCCTGCTCGACCCCTTTCCACCATCTAAACTCAGCCTACTTGAGGATGTTGTGCTGGATCTTCTGAATTCATCCCTGGTCACAGGGGAGGTACCCCAGAACTGGAAGCATGCCTTGATACCCACTCTGCTTAAGAAGGACCTCGACTCCTAGTGCGGGTCCAACTTTAGGCCAATTTCACTTCTTTCAGTTTTCTCCAAAATTCTGGAAAAGCATGTTAATACTCACCTTTCCTCATCTGTGACCACCTCCAACGTGCTGCACCATTCCCAGTCTGGTTTCAGGGCAGGCTTCAGCACTGAATCCGCCCAACTCTGAGTCACAGAGTTTCTGAGGAAAGAACTTGACTCAGGTGAGACATCCACCCTTATCCTCTTGGACCTAAGTGCGGCCTTTGACACAAACTCATACTCTATTCTCTTGAATAGATGGGAGGATCTAGGCATTACCGACACTGCTTTGAAATGGCTGTCCTCCCTTTTAAAGGAGCAAATCTTTCAGATCTTTTCAACAAACACCTCCACTACTCTAACACTACCTCTGGTGATCCGCAGGGGTCCATTTTGAGCCACCTGCTGTTTAATATTTGATCACGCCCCTTGATGGATGTGATTGATGAGTCTGTGCTCACTGTCTTCTCTTATGCTTAATGGCGATAAAACCGAAGTTCTGATCCTGGTCTTTGGGGAGTCAGCCACTGGCCTGCCATACTGGGGCCACTGCCCAGCCATACTGGGGCCACTGCCCATGCTGGTGGATAAAGTGAAGAATCGCGGTTTCATTATTGACAAAAATGTCTCCTTGACACCACAGGTCCCTAAGCTCACTGCCTCCTGCTTCTCCATTCTGAAATGGCTGAAGAAAATACTCTGGCTGATCCGCTCCCCCCCCCCCCTCCCCACCTCTCCCCCCGATGCTCAGAGAACTGTGCTGCAAGACTTAGTAACTTCCAGGTTGGATTATTGGAATGTCCTTTATCTGGGTGCTGACAAAGCTGTGATTTGCAGCCTGCAGATCATCCAAAATGCGGCTGCCCATCTTCTTTTTCGGCTGCCGAGATTCTCTTCCATTTCACCCCTGCTGCAGAGACTGCACTGGCTAAGAGTGGACAAATGGATCAAGTTTAAGGCCCTGTGCTACATGTTTCGCACTAGATACGGTCTTGCTCCCTCCTACATCCAAGATCTGGTGTTTCCATATGTCCCCACCCATGAGCTGAGATCAGCCAACCTCGCTCTTTTGTTCGGTGCCGAGGTTCCTCAGAGCTCGTCTTAAGGGTCTCTCCTTTTCTGTGTTGGGCCTGAAACTTTGGAATGCTCTGCCGCTCTCGCTTAGATCCTGTAACTCACTGCTTCAGTTCTGTAAAAACCTAAAAACTTGACTTTTTAGAAGCTAAATCCTGCCTCCTTAGACCCTGCCTTTCTGCTACTGCCTCCCCAATAGCGCCGGGAGACCCTTTGGGGTAGCTGCACGCTCTACAAGCTCTTTAAATAAATAATATTAATACACTGCATGCTTTCAGTACATTGTCAAGTTACTGTGTCATTTCCTGGAAGCTTTGAGGATTTTGGCCACACTTTCAACGTAACCTGAATTTGAGGTGAAATGGGTCCGATGTCTGCTACTGTACATGCACAAAACCTTGATGGCCTTTCCAGAGCTAAGGGAGCCCTATCACATAGACTGGGGACAATTAGTAACACACAATGCCCTGACGACCACGATCAGAACTCTTTGGGGACCCGACAGGACAGAACCCCTGACATCTGTTGTTGTACAGTTGCTGTTCTGTCACGGCAGCGGTAGAAGGGCAATCAATGTGGTTTATGGGGTGCTAATCAAGGTTCACTGTCCAGACCTGTTGGCACTCCGAGATAAATGGGCCCTTTGCATAGACCAGAATCTATCTGGAAAACAATGGTGCACCACACTGGAGCTTGTTTAGAAAGTATCCAAAAACTCCCCCTTGAAATCTATCCAATTCAATTATCTGCACTACATCCGATATTCCTCACTCCCACACAACTCCTTCGTATGTTCGCTGGGGTCAAACCCAAATGTCTACAATGTCCGGGTTCAGAGGCACACTTCTACTAGATGGTGTGGTCCTGCCCGGAGATTAGATGATTGTAGTATGCTGCTGTGGCATTAGTGGCAGAAATCACCAGCAGACCTCAGCCTGTGGACCCGCTACCTTGCCTTTTTATTTATTTATTTATTTTATATTCTTATAAAGCGCCAGACTAGACTCCCGAAGGGGTATCTCTGCGCTATTGCTGTACCACGCGATTGTGCTGGTTACGAGAGTATGACTAATGTAGGGTGCAGAAACCTAAAAGGGAATATTTCCTCCACACACAAGAACAAATGCGCCAAAAGACTAATAGCAATGGCTTGGGAATCTCCAGTGGCCCCATCCATAAAACTTTGGCTGTATGACCTGTCCAGGTGGACCACAGCAGAGTTCATGGCCTGGCGTTCGGTGCCTGAGGGGGCTTCCCAGTGGGACAAGTGGAACACACACACATGGACAAACTAGTGCCAAAGGCAGATGAAAGGCACCTTAATTCCCATTTCTCATTTGGGTGGTGTGATAGTTGCCTACTCGAGGGCAGACTGTGCATGCGTCAGATCGCCCTGGGACGGGTGTTTGCATGAACATTCCCCCGGTCTCCCTCCACCTCCAATGTGACTTCAGAGTGAAATATTCTAAACCTTCTTTGGGCTGCTCTTGACACCCATACCGTGTAACAACACAGCGCACAAGGACGGTAGGTCCTTCCATTGAAGGAAGCTGAATCATTTTCAGGTTACACCTCTGTTGGACCCAGATACTGGTTAAAATACTATATCCCTGTAGATTCTCTGGGGTGGACTTACTTAGCCTATTTGCTGAACTTTCGAATGACATGCCATGCAACAAGCGGCGGTAGAAGAATCAAGATGCCTCCCGGAATGTAACATGGACAGGTTTGTGCAAGATGTGTTGCATTCATTGTGCTTGCTATATAACCTAACCGACTAATTACCTGTCTGTCATTTCCTTTTCTGATATTATATTAAAAATGCAAGTCTCACTGAGAAATAACCACAGGACACCCCAAATGAGTTTTTTTTCCCACATATAACCGCACTGGCAACTGGTCCTGCATGTTGTCTGCTTTCGTTCCTAGCAGCAGTGTGCAGGCAGGGAAGAGGCTTTCTTATTTTAAATTCCAGCTGACCCAAATCAAAGGCCGAAGTTAGGGGCCATTAGGCCTGTTTTGGTTTGAGTGTCCTGGCTGGGAGCTATCTGGAGCCTATAACTAAGTGCAATGGAGGGAAACAAAGGCTCACAGCTTATCACTTCAACGATACCTAAGAGAAGCATGCTTTTGACTTTTTTCATTCCCTTTATATAGGAGATGTGCATACACTTTAAGAATGTCAGATGTGTTGGTCTGTCCCAGTAGTTACACAAATAACAATATAAATACCACTGTTTTGCTTTATTTCTTTTATAGCGCTACTCATCCCAGTGCAGGGCTTCAGAGCACTTTGTCACACGTAAACATTGTACATTGAAAGTAAATCATGTGTGTAAGTCAATGTACAATAATGTGTTACATAAGACAGTAAGGGTTACATGGTGTAGGAGCTACGTCCTTCATAGCTCACTGTGCTATATTAGAAGGATTACAGTTTAACAACTGCAAGTAACAAAACGATCTTTCTCTCAAAAGCAGTAATCTACTTACCTAGCTACATACAATAAAAATCTGTCATCTGCATGTTACAGATATGCTTTGTAGGAGACGTATTTACCCTCTGTGCCACTTGAGTCAAAACTGGACTAGACAAAACACAGATCGCCCCAGCCAATATGTTAACCTCCAGAGTTATCTATCCATTATTATTATTCCCTGATATTTACTGGGCACACAAAGATCTCTGCAGCAGGGGCCATAACCCCATAATATATTTTAAAATGCAGTCTCTGCAACCAGTTAAGCAGGACAGATTCACTGCCATATTTGTCCTTGCTGCCAATTTCTTTGTGTCTGAGTTTTAAAAAAAATTGCAAGTTGAGGCCCAGATTTTGTGTTGGGGTTGCATCCCTTTCTTAACACAACCCTGACGCAAACTCCGTTGTTAAATCACAATGCACTCAAATATACTCATGATAGAACTGCTAAACATATGTCTGATAAGCTCTGATGTCACTTCCTGTGATGTCACTTCCTGTGATGTCACTTCCTGTGATGCCACTTCCTGTGATGCCAATTACGATGTCACGCCACTTGCATACGCCTAAATTAGTTGGTTCCCTTGCCCCTCCCCCACTCACTTCCTTTTTTAGGGCTTATGCCCTGCAGTTGGCGTAGCCAATGCTTGATATTGACGATTACCACACAGCTGAGCCTTGTGCTGCTGCTGGCTTACATGGGGTAATTGAGGGCTCTTGCATCATCGCGAGGAAGCGGTGACCCTCCTCCCTGGAGAGTTGGGGGTGTGACACCATCACGAAACCGGTTCTATTCAGATTGTAAGAAAACGCAGACTCTATAAAATTGCTTTCTTAGTTGGTGCTCTCAGAAAAACGCGCACCGATCACCGTCGCATCTGGGCTTGTTTGAGGCTCGCCACCCTGGGAGTGTTAAACGTAACTTACTGCTGAACGAGAGAGCTCTTTACGCCACCTCCTCCGTTTGCTTGCTTGCTTAAACTTAAGACCCCTGTTACAGAGCGCATCATACCCGCGCTCAAACTTTCTCCTCCATATCTTTGCTTCTCCAGTTCTTTCTTTCCCCTTTAAAGAACATTTCAGTGAGACAAACCCCAGCGGTGCTGTGCGCCCGTTCGGTTGAAGGAAGCTCGGTGGAAGGCTCACAGGTTGCTTCTCCCGGCTGATCTCTAGGTGGCGGTGTTTGTAGAGCAGCAGAACTTCCTTGCAGGAATCGTTCTGCTGTTTCGCAGTTGTGTTGCAATTGAACGGGTGTTTCTGCAGCTCACCCAGGAACTGCCCTACGCCCCTTGCCCCCCGTCCATCGCTCCGTAACCTGTAGCCACCTGCCGTGCTCCGAAGGAACTGGTTTCAGATAAAGCGCTTGACGCTGGTGAGTGACGCCGTGACTGACACCCCGGATGCGCATCTCTGTGTTCTCGCCTGCCTTTTGCACGTGAAGGTGTCCAGCCTGGCTTGTGACAGCTAACCACCGACCGTCTCGCCTCGCTCCATCGCCTCCAGTTCCCAGGAATGTGGCAACAAAGTTTACACGGTGAGTCGGCTCTCGTCTTTAAAAGCAGTGGGGTGGGATACCTGTCACGAATCTGACGAAGGAAGGGAGCCTGTCCGACTTCAGAGGAGGGTGAGGAGGGCTGTGTGGGAGAGGGGATGTTCTCTCCATCCATCCCTGGCTCGAGTATTTTGATGAAATGGGGTGAAACTACATTTTAGAGCATCATTTTCAATTGCATTTGTTCCAAAGCTCTGCCAGGGCACTCCTTACACATTCAAGTACTTTCATGGTGTGCCAAGCCAATGCAGCCCAGCGCTCATCAGGCAGGTGTTGGCACTGTTTTTCCCAGAGGGTGTCCTCTGTACTTCAGTGATTACTCCCATTACGTCGAGGCCAACATCTAGTCACGGGTGCCTCCGTAGGCTCTGGTTGCCCCTCACATTCTAAACATTACTTAGACTATGCTAGAGCTGATTTTTTTTAACACCTTTATTTTCAGTTTTTTCAAACACAGTACAGCAGTTATTGGAGTGTGATGTACATAGATAGCACAGTGGGTTTAACCTGAGGTGTTTCTCCAGCCATCCATTACTCATTCGTTTCCTCAGGATCCCCTCCAGGGTACAACACTATCCACTGATCGCATGCTTCTCTTTTTACTGACGTTAAGTATGGTTCTTTCCCTCCACCTAATCCGTGCTATCTCCCACATGTTCCTTTGGGCTGCCGCCATCTGTTGACTCTGTCGTCATCTTGGTTTAGAAGTTTTTTCACATGTATTTTGCCAGACTGTGATGTCCTCATCTACTCTTTGGTCCCTTCTACTAAGTTTCATATGGTTCTCCTCTGCTTGCAACCACTCCTGGACGTCCCTCTGCCAGTGCTTTATCTTGGGTGCCCTTTGACTCATCTACGTGATGGTGATTCTACGTCTGGCCAAAACCAGTGGCAATTGTAAAAATGTATATGCCGTTTTGTGGCCCTTCGACCTTTTGTTGTTGACCAGCAAGCAGCTCTGAGGAGTGTGGTCTAATCTAAGGTGTGTGGTCCGCTTTAAGTCCACTGCCATTTGAGCCTAAAAGCACTGCACCACCTGGTAGTTCCATGCCAAATGCAGAAAGTCTGCCCCGCTAACACTACAGCGTGGGCAACTGTCCAGTCGGGGACATGCGATGAAGGTCTTTAGGAGTTAAATAGGCCCTGTGCTGGAAATTGTGATGTACCAGCTTAAAGCCGTTGTTACAAGAGACAGTACGTGTAAGGTCTCACATGCGTCCAGTCCCCATCATCCAACAGGGTTTCTATTTTAGCATCCCAGGCCAATCGCGCCCGGAATGGGGGACCCGCCACGTCAGTTCGCATAGCTTTACATAACAGTGTGATTAGATGCCTGCCAGTAGGATCCCTAGGGTATGAGTAGGTTTCGGTGCAGCAGGGTAAGAGGGCCAGGTCAACTTGCCAATTTCTGCTAGTCCGGCATAATGCAAGAAGTGCCCTGGCACAGCATGAATTCTTTGCAAGCCTCTTTAAAGGTTATGAAAGTCTCTCCGGGGTATAAATCCCCGATGTAGGGTGAACCTGCCCTCCTGTCATGCTTGGAAGTACAAATTGTCCATCATTTCTCTAATTGGCTTCAGTATCCAAACCGGGAGTTCTCAGTGCAATGGGAACCCGTTTCAGTACTGTCTTAACAAAACGTTGCCATATTATCGCTGGCTGTTGGACTATGAATGGGATAGCTTCCGAGATACACGCACCCTCCATTATTAATTACGGCAGTAAACCAGATTCAACCATCCCTGTCAGTAGTCTCATTTTCCAATTGTCTCCCGCATCCAGCCAACGAGCCGAATGTTGTAGGTGTGAAGCATAGTGATACAGGTCCAATCACGGCACCTCAATTCCCCCGTCTTCGTGTAGTCTGGACGATGTTGCCAGAACTACCCTAGTGTGCCTGCCTGCCCATAGAAAGGAGACGAGGATTGAGTCCAGTTGTCTGAACACGTTCATTGGTAGGGGGCATAGCGAGTCCTGCAGGCCATATAAGCATCACGGTAATTGCACCATTTTGGAGATGGGAGTCTACCCATTAAGGAGAGGGGCAGTGTGTTCCAGAAGGACACTGACTTCTTTGGCGTATGCAGCACCCTGTCTGTGTTAAGGTGTAAATGCTGTGTTCTGGTGTGTGCGCCACCCTGATCCCCAGGTATCTAAATTGTGCCACATCCCAGCGCAAGTCGATGTCTGGGAGACAGTCACCAGTGTGCCAACCAGGGATGTGAGGGGAAACGGCAGCAATTTAAAGCGGTTGATCTGAATACCGTAGTGGTCCCCAAACTCATCTAATAAGCCCACCATTATCACTAATGTGACTCTGGGTTGAGGGGGATAAAAAAAGTGTTGTCCCCGTATAGCGATAAAATGTGTTGGACGTCTCCCAGCCGCATACATACCCCAGTAGCGTAGCCCCCTACGTACCCATACCGCCAGAGTTTCCATCGCTAGCTTTGTGATTGGTCTATACATACATATCTCTCCCTCCCTCATGTTTGGTAGTATTATCCCTACTTCGCCTGAAAACAAGAAAACAATCCAGGAGTCACTGCTTGGTTGTTGCTGAAAACGCTTGATAAAATTCAGGTGGGAAGCCATCCCCACCTGGTACCTTAGCCTGTGAGAGCATATTCAATGCTGACATAAGCTCCTTGAGTTATGTGGGGGCATCCAGGGCATCGGCTGCTGATATTACAAGCCTGGGGATGTCTAGGCTCTCCAGGAATTGCATGTATCGGTGTGGGTCTATGTCTGTGGTGTAAACTCGTTGTAGGTGCTCCCGGAAAGCGTCCATTATACCCGCTCTGGAGGTGATCCTGTTACCCTCTGGTGTTTTACAGATATGTCGTGAGTGGCGGCATGTGCTTCCTTCAAAGAATCCATGGCTACTAGCCTACGTGACTTGTTGCCTTCTCTGTGCAGCCTGTCTAAATTGTTCCAGCATGTACTTGTCTACGCTGTCCCAGAAGTCCTCTATGCACATTGTTTGTTGCCTCTTACGTGACTATGGTTGGGCCATGTCCCCCGCCTGTGTCAAAGCTAGTGTCCTTTCCTCCCTACTTCACTCCGCCTGCAGCTGTGGATGCACCCCGCAGGTTAGTCCCAGGCAGGTACCCCTCAGCACTGTTTTGAAGGTTTCCCAGTCTGTGGCCCTACAGGCCATAGAGCCCCAGTTAGCCTCCATGTAGTATGTCAGTGACTGCAAGAGCACATCCCGCCCAACTGGATCCCCTAGGATGTCCACCCGCATCCTCCAGGACCTCTCACCTCGTGCAGAGCCACCCCAGTATAATGCGGAGCTGACTGGGAAGTAAACTGATAGGAAACATGTTAGGTGTGTCACCTCAATGTCATCTATTCATGGGAATCCAGCCACCAGTATCCTTGCTAACCCGCTGGAGGTGTAATGTGTTGTAGAATGACATGTGCATACCCTTTGGATAGGATGGCCCACCTGCCAGACATTCTTCAGGCGCACACTCTTTGTTATCCCACTGAGGGCTGCAGTCATGAGCTGTTTTGTTTCTGATTGGGGGGAGTTCTATATAAATTGGGGTGTAGGACACAATTGAAGTCTCCCAGCCATACCAAGGACGAACCAACATCTTGCATTATCAGGGCCTGCATGTTCTGAAAGAAGGTGGGATCGTAAGTATTCATGGCGTAAGTGTTCAGCATGGTTAAATCCTGCCCATCCATGTCCCCTGTAACAGGACATACCACCCTTCCACATCAGCCTCCATGTAAATTGTCCAGATAAGAGGGCAGCTGGTCAATGTAAAAAAAGGAGGAGTGGAATATCTGTCCCCACCATTTCTTAGCCAGTCATGTGGCGCCTGCGTCGTCCAGGAGAGTTTCCTGCAGGCATGCTGTGTGTTTTAATGCTGGTTAAGAAGGTGAGCACCCTATACCTCTTATGTATGTTCCTAATCCCCTGATATTCCAGGTAAGGATTCTGATGTCACCCCCATCATCCTCTTTGACTTACGGAGTTCCATCTTTTGTTCCATCAACCCTTCCAACAGCTGTTCAACTATTAACACAAATAAACAAACAGACTGAACCAACCAAACACTATACGGTCAAACATAGTGCAACAGTTTGACTCTCTCTGCCAACCCAGTGCTTGTACCAAGACATGTACTTCATCCTAGCCAGACCAACGGGGACAGGCTAACACACTCCCGCATACAATATACCTGCTTCATTCCAATCGCAACTGGTCTCGCTCAGCATGTTCATGTGCTCCATCTGGGAATCTCTAACCACATGTTCAAGTCCTATCCATATTAGCGTTGCCCGGCAGACCAGACTACCACCATATAATGCTGCAGATACGCCAGTATCATCTTTGCTTCCCTCTCAGGCACTCATCTAACCAGCCCCCGAAATTCTAAACAGCAGTCATCTCCAGTCCCCACCTCCGGGGTGACCAGGGTATCTGGTACAAAATCCAATATGGGGCTCGAGCCCCCAGTCTTAGTTCCATCCATGAGCCGTTGCATGTCAGTGTCTGGTTCCATATCATGTGTTTCTGAGGTGCTTAGCTGCATGGTTCCATCCTCACTGATTGTCACTTTCCAAGGACCCAGTGGGAGGGAGTTATGGACCTCCCTCGCTGAGTGGTGATGGCGGAGGGGCCCCATGGGGGTGGGAACCCCTGTTCTGTTGTTGGCTGCTGCCCGGTCTGGCACAGCTGTCTTGACCCAGAGTTCCAGCCTTTCCCACACCTCTTCAGGATGATAAAAAGAAGGGTGCCTTCCCTTGGAAAATTACTTTCAGTCTCACCGGGTAAAGGATTTGCATTGCTCCTGTACTTTTTTTGTATAGTTCGGGTAGATGGCGGTTTTGATGTTATTGACCAGGGGAACGGCATGCTCTCAGTGCGCTCGAGTATGTAGTCCCTATTGCGGTAGTTAAGGCTTTTTGCTGGGATGGCCATGGGGGAGGAGCCCCCCTCGTATACTAAGGGGGGGTACCAGCGCTCTATGCGCTCTTTTCATTATGAAAAACTCAGACAGGCCCTGTGGTTTGAGCGCAGTCTTTCCCCATTCCTCCAGGAACTTGTCATCAGAGACTCTGCTATCTCTTATCCATCTGCTTCGTACATGATCATAAGGCAATTTGTTTAATTTGACATGGCTTCCTGCATCAGTACTTGAAATTCACACCCCGCCCACTTCATGAGTTCCTCACGCCAGGCTTTTATCCTAGGGCCTCCTCTCGCCTTCCAGTTCTTGGTTATCTCCCGTTTAGCCAAAATGTATGCTAGGTCTTGAAATCTGCTGATGACCTTAGTTGTAGTCTCGTGGGAAAACCAGCCCAGTAGGCAGCTGGCCGGAGTGCATGTCAGTTCCTCTATATATGACCTCGCTCACTGTTTGCACTACTTGTGTCCGGAATTCCTGCAGCTGGTGACAATCCCAGAACATCTGCAGTATGTGGGCCTGGAGCACGTCACATCCTGGGCAGGCCGCATCCACTACCTGAAAATATCTACTTATGCATTCGTGGGTTACCAATTTGAAGCGTTCATTTCTGGATACTTTCAGTGTCCCGGCCAGTATGTTATCCAAGTCCTTGGTCTGTATGGGTATGCCCAAGTCTCCCTTCCACTGGAGACAAAATTTCTCCAGTGGTCGGCGACAGCTTGCTTTTAGAGTAGCCGCTGTCAATACATGGCTAAACTCTAAATCGCCCAGCCCTGTCTTGCACTTGACGCTACAGAGTGTTACAAATGGAGGCACCTAGGCGTGTCTGGTCCCTGAATCCATGGCAGGGACTTTGCAAGCCCTGGATTGTCTGAGTGCTGGTACCTCTATGTGTCTGAGTCAGCTATCAGACAAATTTACTGCCTCAGACTACAACAGTGGATTGCATTTTTTGTTAAAAAGGGACAGTACACAAATGGGCTGTGTTTGACTCTCATAAGGACAAGCTGCCACTGTCTCTGCCTCACATCTTGCCTTTTTTACACAGTCATATTAACATGTACTACCATTACAGAACTCCATGGCTTTCATGTTATCAGCCTATAAAGGGAAAGGATGAGTTGGCTCCATCGATGGCATCTGGCCTACAGGTTACACATTTGTCGAATTAGCAGATACATTAACCCTGGTGTTACAAGTTATATCCATTTGCCTAGGGCTCTGCCTAAGTTTAAAACTTAGTGTTTTCTGGTAACTGTAGTCTAGGTTTAAAATGAACTGAAGTATCGACTTATAGCGATTTTTAGACCAAAAGCCACACACCAGCCATTTGGAGTGTATTGGCTATAATACACCCTCTGCGCTATCTCACTAGTTTAACTTGATAACTAGTCCTCTTTGTTGGCTGTGTTTTTTCTGGATATTTGTTTATTTCTATTCATTAGGTCCTAAGGCTTGTATTACAGTCTGACTGATAGATTATGGTAATGAAGCTTTAGAATCTCTGGTTGACATCTGAGGCGCAGTTTTGTAACTTGTTGATCTTTTTACAATTGAATTGTTTCACACCTCAATGCTATAAGGATTGTGGCAATATTGGTATGCTTTGTGTGAGCAGCCTTTATGATCATTTCAGCCACTGCTTGGTAGTTTGTAGATGGGGTTATAGCACAAAATACTATTTTATTTCTATTTTTCCAAAGTCGGGACTGGTGGTTTGAAAACCAGTTTTTAACCACTTTTTAATGTTCTTGACATTTCCAGCAACACCATTCTGCAAAATTGACACATTTTTGGCAAGATGCAATTTTTGCTGCTTCCACGTTTTTTTAGTACAAATCAAATAGAAACATTGGACACATTGAACAAAGCTTTTTGCACATTTAAATTCAACATGGATGTGCAAAAAAAATATTTGCAAGTGCTTAGTCCAAATTCTGGCTCACACAGTCGGGGTTGGAGGAATTTTACCCAAGCAATAGTGTTCCAAACACAAATTCCACTCGTATGGATGAGATTTCATCGATCGCAAATTTAAGGATAAGATTTTCTTTGCGGGTGCTTCAGGGTGGTCCTAGCTTTGAAATTCCCTCAATCTAGTAAATGTGTGAGTATCCACAAACCACATGGAGGTCGTTTACTGTCTTGGAATACATTTTAAACTTAGGGTCTTATGTATCAGAGGGTTTTACTCATTCACTGTCTTCTGGGAAAGTGTTTGTGCATCTGAGTTTTTGTCCTGTCCTTTGGTGTGTTGTTTTGTCAGGGTAGAAATGAGGGTTCAACAACCCCATATGAAACGTGAGCGCAGAAGAGGCTTTCCTATGTGGAAAGTGATGTATGTGGAGCATCCCAAAAAATTTGACTGTATGAATCCACATTAATGGCGCATTTCTGCACGTCAACATTTCCACCAGATGGAAATTCTGCATGCGCAGATGTTAAGTGCTCTAGAAATGTATGACTAGTGCTGATTTCCAGGACAATTCCTAGAATTGTTTATGAATCCCATAAAAGTCTGACGTTTGCCCTGAACACCGGAGTAATTGTGTGTGCAAATTTCAGACTTTTTTTCTTATGGTCTTTTTGAATCCACTGTGAGACTTCAAATTAGGGAGCTGTGATAACGTAATAGTCTGACAACTATATAAACCGGTTACATGTTGTGCTCTGCAATCTTCAAGTAAATTTGGCATTGTCTCCGTTATTGTAAGGAAAAAGTATTGAAATGAACACCCACTATAATTCTATTGCGAAGTCTCATTCCAAATCGTAGCCTCCGTCAGCCCTTTCACAAAGAGTGTTGGCTAGGTACTCGCGGAAGTTACATCATGTTTTACTGACTTACTTCCTCTTTTTGGTTTCTGGAATACCACACCTTGCTCAGAATGTCCTAATCACTATTTACGTGATTGCGTCATTAGATGATAAACGTTTCTCACAGGTTTTCAAGTGTCACTCCTATTTGTTCTCGTTAGGACATAACAGTGCGGTCTAGTGGCAGTCTGGGAGTAAGTAGGCCTGAGTTGTAGCATGCACCAAGCTAATCTATTCCTTCACAGCCTTCAGCCTCTTAAGTCACTGCTGAGTTGGGAGTTCAGTGGCAGACCGCTGCCAAAGTCTGTTTTTGATTCTTTAGAAATCTCTGGTACGAAGGAATTTCCCCCTTGGGCACTTAATTCAATATTTGATGTAACTGAGTAAACCATTGCATAGCTGACCATGAATGCCTTGGAAATCTCTGTTATCTATCTCCTCTCATTCATTTGCTCAATGTACCAGGCTTTTTTTTGTCGTCTTCATTAGTAATTGTAGTTCCCAATTTTATTTTTCATACGTTTTATAATTATATAACTAGCGTTCCACTTCCAGCTCTTTTCTTCTTCCAAATTCTATTGCACATACAATCTGCACCTTTTTTCCTGCTTTATATAGGGAAAGGCACCAGTGCACAACGGTTGACAAGAAATTACGGGTATTCCCTACAGGCATGTTACCTTAAGCGGAGTGATATGTTACCTTATGAGCAGCTTAACGGGAGGAATGAGGGTGGGTAATGGACTTTCGTCAGCATTTCGTTTTTCTGTTATGCAGAATTGTCATTTACTGGCCAGTCCAGTATGGCATATGCACCAGTGACACCTAGTGGTCGCCCAACTCTTAACACTTTTGTGTACCACTGCCTCAGTAGTGGTGACATTTGCTATAAGTGCTGCTGTGTTGCCTTGGAATGGTTGGGCATTGAAGTCAACCTAGCCCATGTCATTAGAAAGACAGAGTTGCAGGCAATGTTCCCTCTCATTTTTAGGTTTCGTGCCTAGTGTTACACTGCGCAGCAGTGTTCGCACAGCGAGAGTCCTTTTGTCCGGATTTCAGAAATGGACCCTGGAAATGAACACGCTCGTGCGTGTGTTTTTCCTATGGTCTTTTCTGATTGGGCTTGGAGTGCATGTTGTTTTGTAACCGAACACGCAATA
The DNA here is from genome assembly GCF_964261635.1 of Lissotriton helveticus. Classification (NCBI taxonomy): domain Eukaryota; kingdom Metazoa; phylum Chordata; class Amphibia; order Caudata; family Salamandridae; genus Lissotriton; species Lissotriton helveticus. The sequence continues at coordinate 338,810,045 of NC_136065.1, read as the reverse complement.
GGCCATAGGCGGTAGCGTTGCTCCGCCCATGGCCTATTGGTGTCTGTTACATGCACCAAAGCCCATATGTTTTCAATTACCGTGCCCAGACACGGGTGCGATAATCGAAAACATATGCCTCGCAGTGGCGCGCGCACACCACTAGCGGGCATTTTTTAAAAATACATTTTTAACAGCAAAATCTTGGCAAGCAACTTTGAACACTCTACGCAAAAAATCTAAGCTCGTGCACTCCAGCAAGGGACAGCATCACTTTCCTCTGATTAATTCTCCCCATTAAACTCTCGAGTTCGCCACACCAGACCACAGCCCACTTCCCCTACCTTTTACCCTGCTCCAGGCATCACCTACCCCACTCCTGGCCTACTCGGCACTCTTCCACCTGGGCCGGTTGTCTGGTTCTGCTGCACCATGGTAACTGAGGCCAAGGTGAGCCGGTCAACAGAGCGTCTCACTGGGACTCGTAGTCCGCAGGAGCTCCATGCCGTGCAAAACCCATGAAAAATGGCATTTGTGGGACTACAACTCCCAGTGCTCCAATGTCTGTACCATGGTGTCACAATTTCGGTGTAAACTACAACTCCCAGTAAATGAATAGCGCGAGCCGGTGATCGAACACCCAGACGCAAGGCCGCCGTAGAACGCGTCATCATGTCATCTGGATTTTGTGCCCCTCTCGTGCTTCTATCTCCACTGAGACCCCCACTTCTGCCGACTCTGGATCTCTTGCAGGTATACCAACTTCAGCGCACCCCAAACTTTTACCGACTTCTGGCTCCCATGCAAAGCCCCCGACTCCTGCCTCCCCTGTGTGTCTTGCAAACACCAGTGCACCCCCTCCCGGTCGAACCCTAACCCCAGCTCTGCCACTTCACTCCCACTCGTGCCAATGTCCACCTTATGCTGTCCCCAGGGCCCTGACGTATGACTCGACTCTCAAACATTCATTTCCATTGCCGGCACTCAAACATCCACTGAACCCCTGTAGTAGACATCCCCCTACTTTTGCTGCCCCCTCTCTCCCCTAGTTCGCAGTCATTAACTTCCACTGAATCCCCAACAACCCCCCGTCATCCGCCCATCTTGCTGAGCCCACGTCCCCCCCCAATAGCCACTCCGCCTCCCAGATTCTTACTGCGCCCCCCCCACACACACAGAAAGTACGGTCCACCCAAGCACCTAGAGCACGACCCCTGACCCCTACTCCGAACACCTCACGTGTGTCAGTCAAGGCCACAAATGCTGCCCTGGCCAGGCCCAGGGCCACTGCCGGGCGTGATGTGGGATCCTGGCGCCCTTTGCATAGGTCCACATCAGTGCGCCGGGCATCTGGGCTCTGGGTCAGAGGCCGCGGTGACCCCTCCTTGCCCTGGGTGGAGAGACGCGGGACCCCATAAGGACCTGTTTGCTTTGGTGGTAGTAGGTGCCGAGTTGTGAGTTTAGAGGAGCTCAACACCAATGTGTCCTTTTCGTACTGCTTACCTGTATTTTTGTACCTTTGTGCGTGCGCACACGTGTACTTGTGCTGCAGGTGCAAAGGAGTGCAATAGAGCAGCGTTTCCCAAACTGTGGTCCGCGGACCCCTAGGGGTCCGTGACACATTTCCAGGGGGTCCCCAGGCAGCAGTTTTAAAAGCACTGCAAAGTTCCAAGTATAATTAGAAGTTTTCGAGCAACATTAAAAGTGTCAAGATAACACCAGTGATTAATGATCCTGCTGGAGAGAGATGAGTTTTGTCCAGTAGCAGCGTGACTTACTTAATGTAGCACAGAGGGTTAATATGCCTCTTGCAAAGAAAGCGTGCCTGCATTTTCTTTTTAAAAACTGTTTGATCTGCATAGAGCAATGAGGTAACTGCTTTTGTCACAGGTATTCTTTAGTTTCTGTGCACTTTATAAGTGACAATCGTGATCTAGCACAGAGACGTATAAACTGGCATCAAAAATGTGTTTGTAAACTGCATGGTACAAGATAGTAACTTTCGTTTTTTCCTAGTCTTTAATTATCCTGATGCTGCTAAAAAGGTTTATTTGAATGGAAATAAAGTTTCATTGTTAAAGTCAATGCTAAACACTGTGTTATGCCTACCAGTATGAATGACATGTGAATCCTACAACTTGTAGTCGCCTGGCCTTATGTAATTACATGTATGATTCATTGTCTCTATGGGGCAGATGTACAAGGAAAGTGACTCAGTGAGGGGTGCAAGCCATTTGGCTGCGCCGCACTTAGTCACTTTCAAAGCACAGGGATGCAACATATTTACCATAGTATGTTCCATCTCAGTGCTCTCCCTGCGCTGGTGCATAAACTGCTGCCATGCGCCGGCACAGGCACCCTTGTACCATGGTGCAAGGATGCCTGCGTTGTGGGAAGATTGTTTATGTTCAGGTAGGATTCCCTTTCTGCACATAAAAAAATCACTAGAGGGGATTTCATCTTCCTAAACAACAAGGAGAAATGAATACATGTATTCTTGTTGCACCTCCCTACGCCTGCCTTGGGGAGGTGTAGCATTCAGACGCATTTCCAGATTAACGATTTCTCGTAAATCTGGAAATGTGTCTGGTTTCATGGGTGTTGCTTGGGAACACTCACAGCAAAACCCATGGAACGCACCTTTCAAGTAAAGTGCTGTGTGCAAATGGGCCATATTTACAAGAACAGGAAAAGTCACGCAGGGTGGCTTTTCCTATCCTTATAAATATGGGGCACTAAAATGCGCCACCGGAGTGTCACTTTTTGTGACGCATCGGTTGCGCAAGGGGATTGTATATCTGTCCTATATGTGTGTGTGTTGTAAAGTGCTCTGACATCCTACAATGGTATGAGAGATGCTAAAAAAAGAAAGGAAATACATGTGAAAGAGGGACTATGGAGAGATGAGAGGCACTGTTGGGAGTGTGATAAAAAGGGAATCATTGAAGAACCCAAACAAAGATTATCCTATCCTGGTGCAAAGTAAGGTCATCATTTACTATTCTTTAAAAGCTAATACAATTCAATAAATAATGATAAATGTGTTGTAGAATGCACTATTTTTTCCTAAATTGTCTTGGGGGCAGAGCCTCCCAAAGTCCCCTCTGTAGTGGTTCAACTCACTCACTGCACTTGGTGTGCACCCTGAGGGGACTGGTCTGAAAACATTTGCCAGGGCTGCTTGGGTTTCCAGTCTGGCCCTGGCAGGAGCAGGAGCCTCCTACTGTGAGATAAAACCAACCATTTAAAAGTTAGTCATGGAGATGCAGCACCAACCTTCCCAATAGAGTTTTTTGTTTTTTGTAGATTCTTTCAATATAAAATACTAAAATCCTTAGTAATTCGACTATTTGTTTAGTGTGCACACCTGCGTTTATTTTTTTCGAATTACTGTTTTAATGTTTGAAATTTAAATCATACAAATTGCTTGGGGGTCCCCGGCTTCCAGTGCTGACTCAATGGGGGTCCTCAGGAGCCAAAACTTTGGGAACCACTGCAATAGAGTATTGACGAAGCGTGGTAAGTAAGCCATGTGGTCACATTACATGTAGTTTCAAACTTCCACGTGGAGATGTTTATGTAACGCCTGATAACTTAATAACATATTTTTCATTTAATGAGGTCTGTCTCCAAAGAGGTTATTTACCTACAAGGCAGCGTAAACATGGCCCACTTGATAGGCTTCTGCTTGTAGCCCGGGCAGTGAATGGGGCTGTGTGTGTTCTAGTTGTAATATTCCTTGAAGTTACAGTAAGTAAACCGTGTGGGGGCTACGTTGCTCATGGAGGGGGTTCGATTGTAAGCCTCTGATGGAGGACTTGTATTCTAATGGCTGTGTTTCACGTCTGCAGAGATCCCCTGTTGTCTCATGTCAGGGGTGAGACGTTCACCCAGGCCGGAGACCCCAGTTATCTCATGTTAGGGGTGAGACCCCCAGTTGTCTCGTATCAGGGGTAAGACCCCCAGTTGTCTCATGTCAGGGGTGAGACGTTCACCCAGGCCCGAGACCCCAGTTGTCTCATGTTAGGGGTGAGACCCCCCAGTTGTCTCATGTTAGGGGTGAGACCCCCAGTTGTCATGTCAGGGGTGAGACGTTCATCCAGTAGTGACTGTTAAAGCCCCGGGTCCGGCGGAAGTTTACACCCTCAGTACCGGATCCCGAGGTCTCGGTTCTAGAAGAGTTGTTCGCTGTGCAGTCCCAAGCACGGGGCGTCCCACCTCGCACACTGATGGTGTGTACCGTGCAACCGAGCCTGCTGGTAATGAGCACCTGATCGATAAGGCATCAATCCGTGCATATCGATCATATGGGAAGAGCTCGCGGGCGGGGTCAAGAGTCCGAGGCGGGGTCAGAGCATCGTTTATGGTATAGGTTCTGTGAGCATCATCATCTGCATCATCTTCACTCTGTCCGCCACACAACCAGTCTCTGTCCGTCACACAAGAAGTGGAGTGGAGTGGAGAAGTGTGGCTCACTGGTTAGAGCAGGCAGACCCTGAAGCAGAGGTCAGACCCGGGACCAGGGTTCAATTCCCGACGCGGCAGGGTCTCGAGCTCAAATGTCCACGGACTCGATAATTCTCGCTTCGGTGCCTAACCTAATCATGGGTTCACACTCTGCAACTCTGGGCATTAAGCTTGCTTAATCTCCACAGTGGCCCCCCGCGGCGGGATGCCTGGCTTTCACCTTGGGGATGCCCTGTAGGGGCTATCTCACAGGGAAAAACCAGGACGGGTTCCCAAGGCAAAGCGCTTAGAGACCCCTGGGTTATAAGCGCTATATAAATCCAAAACAAACAAACAAACACAAACCGGCACTCTTCCCTCACACAAACCGTAACCTTTCCATCACACAACCCGTCACTCTGTCACAGAGCCCTTCACTCTGTCCGTCACACAAACCGTCACTCTTCCGTCACACAAACGTCACTCTTCCATTACACAACCCTTCACTCTGTCCGCCACACAACCCTTCTCTCTGTCCGCCACACAACCCTTCACTCTGTCCGCCATACAACCCTTCACTCTGTCCGTCACACAACCCTTCACTCTGTCCGTCACACAACCCTTCACTCTGTCCGTCACACAACCCTTCACTCTGTCCATCACACAACCCTTCACTCTGTCCGTCACACAACCCTTCACTCTGTCCATCACACAACCCTTCACTCTGTCCATCACACAACCCTTCACTCTGTCCGTCACACAACCCTTCGTTCTGTCCATCACACAAACCGTCACTCTTCCGTCAAACAACCCGTCACTCTGTCACAGAACCCTTCACTCTGTCCGCCACACAACCAGTCACTGTGCGTCACACAACCCGTCATTCTTCTGTCACACAACCCGTCACTCTGTCACAGAACCCTTCCCTCTGTCCATCACACAACTCGTCACTCCATCCATCACACAACCCTCCCCTCTGTCCATCACAGGTTCCCACTCCTACCCAATCCCGCTCGTGTCAGCAGTGCCTGCACCAGGCAGGCCCCGTGGACAGCTGTTGCCAGAGTTAAAGCGCCTCTTCTGACACTGAGTTTGTTTCTTGGCGCTATACTACTTGCATGTGGGCTTCCACTCTAGCGCCTTTCACTCTCCCTGTGCGCGCAGCCTAAGCTGCCTGTTTCCTGCAGTATGAATGAGATGTAACCTCTCGACCCTGTACCCCTTCCGTGGCGGTGTGAAGGTGCATCCCCCTGTCCAGTACAGGAGAGAGATGTAAACTCTTTCGCCTGTTCCCAGTGCCACGCCCCTTTGCTCGTGTGCCTAGGGCGCCCTGATAAGGACGGAGCTCGGGGCACCGGGTGAAGCCCCCCTGAGGAGGAAGGCCCCTCCCCTCGGTGGAAGGAGAGGTCACACTAATGCAGTGGTTCCCAAACTTTTTAGACCTGTGGCTCCCTTGACCTAATTGGCAGTTGGCCGTGGCTCCCCACCATTTTTTTTACCGGTGGGGGGATGTAAGCCCGACCTCGGGAGTACTTCCAGTTGTCTTCTTGAAATTAATTGGAATGCGATGAATGCATTATAATCATATTTGTAACAAAATAAAAATCTAATAGTTGTTCAATTAGAACTCGTTAAGTGAGAAACGATACAATCACCTGTTGACTTTATTTAATTTTTCAAATTGTTGTTGAATATGTACTTTCTTAAATTGGAAACAGGGTAGAGCCAGTCTCATGGCAGGAAGAATGGACGGGCAAGAGGCAGTTGTGTAGCATGCTGGTATGAATAAGGTAGTCAGTTGCACAAGGTGGAGGTGGTAGACCGAGTTACATCCCAGGTCAGTGGTGGTCAGGTTAAGATATGCATGGCATGCCAGTTGGACTGAGACTGAGACCGATTGTACGACAAGCAAGAAGGACGTGGCCAAAGTCAGTTGGAAGGCGAATAAGGGGGACCAAGCTAATTCTGTTTGCAGGGCAGACAAGTAGGTCTGGGATACAGGCAGGCACAAAGCAAGTTCATGTGGGGAGCTTTTCACATGCCAAGTCTGCTCGATGGTGGGAGAAAAAGTCACTTTGCACACCCTCCAGTCCATCTTAACCGAGCAAGCCACATGGCAAGACAGCAGGGCAGCAGAAGAACAAGTGGCATGAGAAGCTAGTACAGTAGTAGTAGATGGTCTGAGCTTCTGCCAGTTGCTTCCGGGAGTAGAACCAGCCTAATTGTGCATTATATACTGCAATACAAGAGCCCTAATTAAACAATATTAATTACACTCCACATCCACATCTTTGGATTGCTCTGTATTCATGTGCATTGGGCACTGATATATCCCTGTCTTTTTAATAAGAGAGGCTTGTGTCCTTCAATTCTGGGTCACAGGCTGCTCCGGTACATACAAGACACAATGTGTGCCTGTTAACAGTGAGGAAACAATCCTTTCACCCTCATTGAGTGGGGAGAATGACCACAAATTTCAGCGCTACAATATCTCATCCGAGGTTGAAGCTAGTCAAGTGTAAGAAATAGGGACGGGTAGTACCAGTCCCAGAAAAAGTTTTGAAACATGGAAAAACGTATGGAAGGTTAGACTGGGGTCAGGAGTAGGGCCGTGAAATGAATCCTGGCTGCAATGTGGCCTATTTCCACAGCCACGAGTTTGCCCACTGGAGTTTCAGATTTATGAAATCAGGCCGGTGTAGGAAGGCAGGAACCTGAAGGAAGACCTCCCATTACTGAAAATGCTTTTCTCCATGACTATGATAGTGCCTTCCCAGTGTGTTCTTGTGGTTGGAGTGTTTGCCATTTATTACATTATTATCCTTCTACCTGTGTTTAGTACTCTTTTGTAACATGCACACGCCACTTTTCTCTGGTAACACACTGTTTGCTACCTCTCACATTTTGTTTGCTTTCGATACTTGCACAAGTGCCACCATTGCCTACGTAACGTTTGTTCTTGTGCCCGAGTGTCTAGCATATATTGCAGTATTATACCTCTAATTGTACTTTTTTTTCTCTTGTAACCTGCACACTTGTCACTTTTTTTTCCTGTATTGCACCGTTTGCTACCTCATGTATTTTGTTTGCTCACAATTGTCACTTTTACCTCATGTAACTTAACGTCTGCTTTTGTAATTTGTTCACTTGTAATTTCCTCCTCATGTATCACTACTGTTCCTATTGTGAAGCGCTCTGACGCCTTCGGGTAAAGTCTGCACTATATAAAAACGCATAAATAAATAAGTTCACATAAAGTGCGGGAACAGCAGCCAGCATATAATTATAAAAGGGTTGTGTGAAGTAGCAATATTTGAAATCTTTAAAGTTTATCTTGTGCTGCGAGAAGCCTGCCCTACATGTTCTTTAAGATGCTGTCCTGTTTTCCGACGAGACTGTGGGCCACTGCACAGACATTTATTTAACACTTGTCCCGTTCAAACTCGACTTGACAAAATAAATAAGTTAATCATGAGCGAGCAGTGAATCTGCCCTCTTACCTATGTAATTTGAGAAGAGGGTCCCACAAGGCATGGCAGAACACGGCGGGCAGAAATAATGTTCAACAGTTTGCTGAGCATTACGGGGTACGCGGAGATTACGTCTGTGAATGAAAGCACGTATGTATGCACCTATGCACGTATGGCAGCACTGTGCTCTTACTGTGCCAAACCATGTTCCTGCATTATGCAGGTGGCATTTCTTACTCTCCGTTATGTTGCGCTGCAGCTGGAATAACATTCAATTGCTCACTGCATTCAGGCCCTGGTAGAGCATCTTGTTCAGCACACGGCCAGATGCTATTTTCCCACATCCTGCGCGGCGCCCCTGGCAACTCATAATGGCGCACCAGGGCGCCGCGGCGCACAGTTTGGGAACCTAGGCACTAATGGCTCACTTGCTTCTTGTGAGCACGCACAAGGTGCCCTCTGTTCCTGAACTCTGCACTACACAACGTCTAGTCTCTGGCCTTTCGGCCCGCCCCCTCTCTGGTTGTGTGTATTGTGTCTTAGACACCTGGGGTGTGTACCTCGCAGTTATGGATATTGGGCCCTGTGCTCGTGAGTGCAGGACGCCAATGTCCTGTATTTACATCGATAGTTTAGTGTAGCGGGTATGAGCCCTCGTGGGCGTCAAGGCGCTGGGCACAACTTAATCGAGATTTGCACGAAAGTGCAGGACTGTCATTGTAAAAACACACGGAACATGTGTGAGAGGATACAGTGAACAACAAAATGGATGGAAATTACTGACAAAGAACAACAAATCTTTCCAGGTCGAGGGCCGGAGAGATATGAATCCCGGCTCTGATGATCGACGCACCAGTGACCTTCGGACCACCATGTTCTTAACACTGCACACTACATCCTTGGTCCTCTGCTCGCAGTACACCCAGCTTAACGTCCCATGCCTTGCACCAGGATACACTGTGTCACACAGTCTGTGTGCTTTCCCACGTGCAGCTTTACTTCTCGTGCCTTGCACCAGAACACACTGTGTGCCTTCCGACGAGCAGCTTCATGTCTTGCGTGCACCAGAACACACTGTGTGCCTTCCCATGTGCAGCTGTATGTCCCGTGTGCACCAGAACACACTGTGTGCCTTCCCACCACCAGCACACGCTGTGTGCCTTCCCAGGACACACTGTGTGCCTTCCCACTTGCAGCTGTATGTCCCGTGTGCACCAGAACTCACTGTGTGCCTTCCCACCACCAGGACACGCTGTGTGCCTTCCCAGGACACACTGTGTGCCTTCCCACGTGCAGCTGTATGTCCCGTGTGCACCAGAACACACTGTGTGCCTTCCCACCACCAGGACAAGCTGTGTGCCTTCCCATGACACACTTTGTGCCTTCCCACGTGCAGCTTTACGTCCGGTGGACCATGACACACTGTGTGCCTTCCCACCATCAGGACACGCTGTGTGCCTTCCCAGGACACACTTTGTGCTTTCCCACGTGCAGCTTTACGTACGGTGGATCAGGACACACTGTGTGCCTTCCCACGTGCAGCTTTGTCTCGCGTACACCAGAACACAGTGTGCCTTCCCACGTCCGCAGCTTTGTCTAGCGTACCTCAGAACACACTCTGTGCCTTCCCATGTGCAGCTTTACATCCCGTGCCGTGCACCAGAACACACGTGTGCCTTCCCACGTGCAGCTTTGTCTCGCGTGCACCAGACAGTGTGCCTTCCCATGTGCAGCTTTGTCTCGCGTGCATCAGAACACACTCTGTGCCTTCCCATGTGCAGCTTTATGTGCCATGCCTTGCACCAGAACACAATGTGTGCCTTCCCACGTGCAGCTTTACCTCCCGTACTTTGCACCAGGACACACTGTGTGCATTCCCACGTGCAGCCTTCTGTCCTGTGCACCAGGATACACTGTGTGCCTTCCCACGTATCTCCCCGTGCACCAGGACACACTTTGTGCCTTCCCACCACCAGGACACGCTGTGTGCCTTCCCATGTGCATTCATAGATATATACAAAAGTATAATTTATTTATTTAAGTTTTGATCTATGTATGGATATATAATTATATCCAAATATAATATACTCCACGGTACCAGCTTTCACCCTCAACCATTAATTGCGAGTATACCCTATGGCGAGTTTATTCGCATGAAGCGAAATTGCTCAAAAGAATCAGATGCAATGAAAAAATAGAAGAAACAGCAACCAGATTAAAAGCTAGAGGCTACAATGAAAGGAGTCTGGAGAAAAGCAAAAAACGAGTGGCAAACAAATCGAGATCGGAGATCTTAAAACACGCAGAAAGATGCACAAAGTCCACCACGATTCATAACCACGTACAACAAAGAAAGTGGGATCATTGCCACGAAAATCAGGAAATACTGGCATCTCATATCCAATAATCCGGATATTGGAGAAATGCTAGGGGATGGCCCATTGTTCAGCTACAGAAAAACTGAATCAATACGAGACCAACTAGTCAAAAGCCATTTTGAAACAAAAAATCCCAAAGAAAAATCAAATTGGCTCACCACTCAACAAAAAGGCTTTAGAAAATGTAACGTAGGCAAAGCCTGCAAAATTGGACAAAACAAAAATAGCTTTGAAGAACCAAATGGCAAAATCACAACAATAGAAGAAAAAATCAACTGCACATCCACACATGTGGTATACATCATTGAATGTAAATGCAAGCGGCAATACATTAGAAGCACAACATGCATGTTGAAAAAGAGAATATTATATCACATAAGAGCATTAAAGAACAAGGACATGTCCTATGCAACTGCCAAGCACATGGCATCCTGTCAAAACAGCAATTGGAAAGCCATGACATATTATGGAATTCTCATGATAAAACCAAATGAAAGAGGAGGCGATAGACGGAAAAAGCTGAGACAGGTGGAGTCACGCCTCATCATCAGATTAAAAACCAAGGTGCCAAGAGGTATGAATAATGACGAAGAACTTTATGTACATCTTGAGTAATTAAAGAACAGCGACCACATCAAAACAAAGGATTCTTGGTGGAGTGATAAGGTACTATACCTTTAGAAAACCCTTGAGGAAATAAAAACAAAATGGGAAGAAATAAATTAAAAATATCACAGAATCAATTAAACACCAAGAACAAAGAAGGGGAGAAAAGGATTGTAAATAAGAGAAAAGCATGCATTGGTGGTGACAAAAGTGCAGCGTCACATCCAATGGACACTGTAATAACTACATCCACGAGTATAATTAATATTGAGACTGCCGAGTAATGAAGAAATTGGGTACCATACCCAATGAATTACACAAATGTAAGCCATAAAAAATCATGCATGTAAAAATAACCCGATGTCTGTCCAAAATTGTAAATATGCAACTGCACTACATATCCCACAATGCTCCATAATGGCATATGGGATATAAAAGTAAAAAGTAATGATTACTCACTTTCCTTGAACAAAGCCGAGGTTAGGCTGAAACGCGTTGGTTTGAGTTGTTGCTGAATAAACCAAGCTGAAATCACCCAAGTCTGAAGTGCCGCATCATTGGAGTAAAATTGTTGTTTTGGGCCATGGTCCGGCCTCTATCCTGAGCACCAGTAGTCGAGCGCAAACAAGGTCTGAAGGATCACATTGTATGCAATATATATATATATGTACATATCAAAATATAGCTTGCTTCATATACATGCATATGTATATATGTGCATAATTTTATATATATATATACATGTATATATTCACAACCCAACCTCCTTAGTTCACGAAGATTAGACGGACACCAGGGAATCGTTGCAAAAGGTTTATTTCCATCACACAGCAACGCTTTTCAGCTTTACGCCTTGTTCACGCTAGGTGACGGGCAGTTTTTTCACATTTTTATAAAGTTTTTTCTCTCAATCAAATGAACATAAAATACAAACAATGTGACTCCAGTGATTTGATAGAACAGCGCAGCCATCTTATCATGGTTAAACGCAGATATACGTATAATACCTTTTCACGCAAAACATTCATATCAAAGCCATTATATGGTTCATAATGATTAATGAAAAGAAAAGAAATAAACAATTAACATATGGAATCATATGGTTTTGTTAATGTTCTCTCATCAGTCATTTGTCATTCAGTCCATTAGCCCCAGTGGGCTTACAACTCATGTTCGAACATTCCTGATTACGGTTCCATGAAAGTTGTAATTTCTTTGCTTGCATGATTTCTTTACATGTAAATACATATTTATATAAACGTAAATGTCTTTACACATGTGCACAAATGTACATATATAATCTATATATATAGGTGTATATTTGTACATGTTTTACTAAAAAACAATTTATATATATAAATATTTGTATGCAAATATACATGCATTTGTTTATATGCATTTATATATGCAAATGTATATAGTTTATAATATTACTAATAATATATGTATAGATATAAAAATATATATACATACATAGATGTATTAAAACGCATTGCCATTTACAATGCCAATTGCTCAAACTCTAGTAAATGCGAGACCTATAGCATTGTAAATGCTTGTTTTCTTCTGTGTGCGGCAATGAAGGGTCTCTCTGCACAGCAGCCAAGAATATGGGGAGAGGATGTGGTCCGCCAGCTAGATTGCCGACTTTGGTGCTGGAAACCAAGGTTCGAGCCTCGTGGTCGCGTCCGCATCCTGAGATTCTGGCCAAACCACTTAATCTCCCCGTGCCTGAATGTGTCCTTGTGTAACGTAACCGGTGCACATGTAAAGCGCTCCAATACCTTCGGGTCGAGTTTGCGCTATATAAATCATTAAAAACAAAAATTTGCGCAGGAGGCATGCAACAACTCACTACGCAAGCAATGCAATGCGATAGCCATCAAAGTCAATAGGTTCTGCCACTTCAAATCGAATGCAAAAGGTGCATTTTGAAACACTCTTATTTGCATGTAAAAATCATATTTAAGTCAGACGTATTATAGACTAACATGATCATACCAGTGTCCGATGACACTTACTCCACTAGCCCCTTCATTACACTGGCACAGAAATGACAGAACTCAAATGTTTGTACCATTAAGTACATTTATTTTGACTAGTATGGTAGAGCATTCCCAAGAGCTCTCCAGTTTTCCCATGCCAGGCATTAGTAGCTGATCCAGTCATGTTTGTTTCTTGCCAGTGCATGACATGCATTATTCCACCACATTATAACAACAAGACTACAAACGCTAGAATGCAAAGTGAAAAGAAGGTTTGGGTGAGTTTGCCATGCCTCACACTGGGCAGCAGGAGATGAGCTAGCTATGTCCAGACATCGAACAGCAACAGATATTTGACTCTGGTGCCTGGGTCCCAAACATAACTTGAGTCTTGTGAAAAGTGCAGCTTAATGCACGCCATGGCCATGAAGGACTAGAAGGCAGAGCTCTCCATGGCATGAGTGTAGGATGACCACCCGGTGCGCACTGCTAGAGGCCATTCCATGATACCCGAGCATCAACCTCATTCTCAAAGTCGATGAGCTCTGCTGGCTGTTAGGCGATGTCCAGTTTATTCTTTTGAACATTCCCTTTGTTTTTGGCAAGATGGCTGACATGCCTTGGTAGCAGGGTCATGCATTGGCTTGCTCATTGGGCTTGCCTTCCGCTGCTCTTCGGTTCCACAGAAAATACTGTAAGTTCAGGGATTAGTCCACAGCTATATCCTTTTGGCTGTGCCATCCCTCATAACCTGTACAATAGCAGTCCAACCAGTTATTTCCACAATGCAGAGAACATGGCAGTTCCAAGAGTGGCAAGGACAGCAGCAAAGACCCCTCCTCTCCAGAACCTGAAAACCACTTAAGATTGCCCTTGAGGGAACACATGTGGTCTGTAGTGGGGAGGGTGCCCTTTCACTTATATCACTAACTGTCCATCACTGCAGACCAATGGTGTCAAGCAAGGCATTCCGTTCTATGACCTATCCCATTATGCGTTTCCTCCACCACCTCAAAGGACCATGCTTTCAGGCTCTCTCACAATGTATTTTATTTTCCTTTGGCACTGCCAACACTTCATAGAGGTAGGACAGCCACTGGAGGCTCGAGCCAGATGCCTAGCTGTAGCTCACTTTGAGGTCCTCTTGGAGCCTCAAGACCAAAACAAATTGAGCTTTCATTTGGCTTCTTCCTGCCACCCACACTCTAAGCTTGTGCTCCAAGAATTGAAGACCAACATTAAACCTTGATGTAAAACAGGAGCGAGGATAAGATACCAATCTCATGCCTGGGATAAATCTTGGCTTCCCTGCTTGAACAAATTGTGTGATCTTAGGCAAATATTTTATTTAACTGTACCTATTTTTTCATTATTGCATATGAGAGGATCTTGGGATATGTAAGTTGAGGGTGTCTGCTATACAAAACATAACTTGTGTTTGATTTAACAGACAATAATGTTGCTCCAACCCATAAGAATATATAGAGTGCACATGAAAACTGACTTACTTCTTGGTTCACTGATGTTGTCATGTCAGGAGGCATATGTTTTTAAGTTCATATTTTAAAACTGTCGGTTTTATTAATTGCTTTTCAATGCAGTGGAATATTCTGAGGTACTAAAGTGAGACACTCACGTATGTTAAGGTTTTCATGATGTTTAAAACATAATTTACATGCTTCGCATTATCAGCGCTTGGCTCATGCACAGGCTCTTGGAGCCAAGCCAGAAACATTCCTTGGACTGCCCCCCTAAATTGTTTACCCTCCTACCTCTAAAACTACACTGTCACTATCTCAACAGCTGTGCGTCTCCTGCTAACACCCCGCTCCCTACACTCTCCTCCTTTGCCACTGTACTTCAACTGCTGTGTACAGGAAATCTATGGACTTCAAATGGCTATATCGATAGGCGGAATCAGAAAACGTTCAGCGGCAAACGAGAGGGCATAGTGTGCACACTGACACTGCCCTACAGTGCCTAGACTGACACGCCATGGGCAGCCCACAGAATACACCAAAGAGCACTGTTAGCTGTCAAACACGGTGTTCAGATTAATAATCCGCTAATCCAATAGCTACCTGCGCCTCGATTCCCTGACTTCATCCACAAACCTCCAAACCCATCACAGACGGCTGATCTTTCAGGTACCCGGCTGCCATCCTAGGGAAACTATCCACCCAAGCAGCCTTGAGAAGGCACCTCGAGGGACACCTACCTGTTCCCCCTATACTGTGAAAAATAAGATGCGTCCCATCTCCCTCCAACAGAGAGCAGCTGTTTATTCTGTGGCCTGTTTAGTGCTACTTACATGAGTACAGTATAGCACAATGTGAACCAATCGCTGAGATGCCATGTCAATGGCAGATTGTGCGCTATGCAAATGCCAATACAAAAATTACATAAGGGCACAGAGCGAAGGCACCGGCTCGTCATACAAGTTGTCAGAAAAAGGGGCAGAGTTTTCTCTGTAGTTTGCATGTATTTGTTTTACCACCTACTGTATTGTGTTTTGAGATGTCTTCAATGCAAAGTGCCATTGGCTGTAGCAGCTCAGATTGTATGTTGATGTTTTTGAGATGATGTCTATCATTTTCTTTCATGCCCTTTGTGAAGCGCTCAAGAGCCTCACTGTGCTCCTTGCATTGCTAGATTATACGTCATGTCCTGCAGCCCTCAGCAAAGCATTGAGGCAGCAATTCCTAGGTTATTAGCACTTCTACATCACCTGAATTCATACATGCATGTAGCTAACAAAGACACAGATTTAAATAAATGCATAAAAAGCTAATAAAAAAAATTATGACTTACAGAAATATTAAACGATGAAAACACCCAAATAAACACCTAATAAGTACGTATAATAACCTATCATAGTGTAGGAAAAGTAAGTCACCCATACTCAGAGAGCAGCGTGCGCCTTTGCTCTCTGTCTGCTCCATTTAAGACTTCTTTCTCATCCTCTTGGTGTTAGTTTCATTTTCTTGTTTACAATACCATAATAAAACAGCAACATATAAAGTTGCTTGGTTATGCGTATTTCAGAAGAAGGCTGTAAGGTGTAGCTCCAATCATCAAAGGCCTGAAAATGCCCTTGAGTGCCCCCACACTTCCCTAAAACTAGACACGGAGTGAGCGTGAGTGCCAGCACACACCAAGAGAAACTTTCAAGTTCCTCATTTAAAAAAAGCAGTTGACAAAGTCTCTCTTTGTGCATGTTAGCATCAGCACTCCAAAGAAGAACCTGCGCACTTTTAAAAGGACATTTTGTCCTTCCTCCTTATGTACCTTAATGTGTCAAAAATGAAATGAACCTTTAAGTTAAATGTTGAATTGGGTAGAATAAAAATCCGCTTATTTTTCTACAAGTGAGTTTGGGTTGTTGCATTCTTAGTCCAATTGAATGTATATGATACTATGAGTAATTGATTTGAATGCTCGAAACAAAAAATGTATGATTATATGCTTGCTTTACTCTATCTTAAATACTAGGTCTAGGACCACTGTTTTTGATAACGAACTGTACCCAGCTCCAGTACCTCTTGGGTCACCCCATTTTTGATAATGACTTAAAAGGAAAGGTGCACGCGCAGGCGGGCACCCTATAGGGAGTATAGGTTGCAGGTATCACATGTTTCCTAAATTCCAAGGATAGTGCCTTTAGTTTGGAATGCAAGTTTTACATCTTCTTGTGATCATGGAGTGCGAAATCTGTCTAATTTAATTTTTCTTTCTTTCCCTGTCCAGGTGAAGTGACATCCCTTGAGGGGTTCTTTGCCTCCACGATGGAGAGAAGCAAGGAACCTCCGGCATTCTGTTGCACAGCATGCAATAGTGATGATATTCTAAGCCAGGGTACCGCCAGTGGTGTCCGTTCCGTGTCTCGGAGCCTCTCTGCTTGTCCGCCCCCTGGAAGCTCCAAGGATTTCAGGTAAGGCAGTGAATATTGGTTACTGAGCTGCATAACTTTACAATTCAAAATCCTTTTGGGATGTTAGGATGGTAAGCCTTGGAGTCGGCGCCCCAGAAGTAAAGGCTTTTTCGAAATGTTAACTTCTCTTCTACCCCTCGCCCACTGGTTCCAGCAGGCACCTAACTCTGTGAAAGACTACTTAGTAAAAAGCTAGAATAGATTCACAAGGCATTCTCCATGTTTTCCTTGCACCCTTGTTGAGGATGACTGACGGAACCACGCATGCCATTAACACACATTTGTTTACCATGCGTCCTTTACCACGTGGCCACTGCCACACATATGCCTTTACCAGCCAAGTCTATCTCATGTATATGGCTTTACAATACATACCTTGACAATGAAAATGTAAGGATATTGCAGGTATGTGAAAACCCTTTAGATATATATAAAACAAAAGGTGCCTGCTGTAGAAAGATCACTCGCCAGGTAAGTTCATAGCCACAATCTTTTATTGGAGGGCGCTAACAGGATGGAGACAAGCATCACCAATATCAGTCCATTTGGCCGACGCGTTTCGTGATGAGTCACTTCTTCATGGGCAACAGACTTTGGATGCACAGGCACTGCACCTTTCGGCATCAATTTGAAATGTGAACCACGCTCACAGGGCGGCGCCGCTCCCGTGGCTGCATGGTCCTTGTAGTACTCAATATATCTCAACTGAGCAGCGGTGCCTGCACAAATTGTCAGTAAATAAAATCCCCAGTGGGTTGTGGTGCATGGCTCAAGTCCTCGCCAGCACTCTCATACTCCAACAAACCGGCTCCTGGCCCATATGCAGCGGCGTGGTTCACCGTCGCCGCTGGAGTGCTGTGAGGCACCGGGATACTTTCCACGGCTCAGGCGGGGCCGCTTTCCATCAAACAAAAGGTGCCTACTGTAGAAAGATCACTCGCCAGGTAAGTTCATAGCCACAATCTTTCATTGGAGGGCGCTAACAGGATGGAGCCAAGCATCACCAATATCAGTCCATTTGGCCGACGCGTTTTGTGACGACTCACTTCTTCATGGGCAACAGACTTTGTAAGCACAGGCACTGGGCCAGGAGCCGGTTTGATGGAGTATGAGAGTGCTGGCGAGGACTTGAGCCATGCACCACAACCCACTGGGGATTTTATTTACAGACAATGTGCGCAGGCACCGCTGCTCACTTGAGCTATATTAAGTACTACAAGGACCATGCAGCCACGGGTGCCGCGACGCCCTGTGGGCATGGTTTACATTTCAAATTGATGCCGAAAGGTGCAATGCCTGTGCTTCCAAAGTCTGTTGCCCATGAAGAAGTGAGTCATCCTGAAACGCATCGGCCAAATGGACTGATATTGGTGATGCTTGGCTCCATCCTGTTAGCGCCCTCCAATAAAAGATTGTAGCTATGAACTTACCTGGCGAGTGATCTTTCTACAGCAGGCACCTTTTGTTTGATATATATATATATATATATATATATATATATATATATATATATATATATATATATATATATATATATATATATATATATATATATTCACTGTACAAACCAAAGGTTACAGGGACATTATAGTTGGGCTCAGATTTCACTTGTACAAAACCATAGAAATTCAGCAGTGCTAGTTAACTTATGCCCCGAAATGCACTGGTTAGGGCGTCACATATTACATCACTCATTACATGGTCAGTGACATCACTGATGACATCTCAAATAACTACTGGGAATGTTCTGTGCTGAAGCTGTTACCAGTGCCTTGCTTTGTAAACTGTATGTCAGTAGCAGATATGAGCAATTACATATTTATTTACTTAATTGTGGCCCGTGATAATCCTTGGCTTTTCCTTGTTCATTCATCTGCTGAAGCTAATGTTTTGAATAGAAACTAGAAATCGTAAACCATGAGAATTGCTTTGTACAAACTCCCTTTAAAAAAAATCTATGCCCTACATACATGTTAAACAATTTTCCTACTCCGCCACCATTAAGAACAGATGGCCCTTTCTTACCTTATCATATACCCATTAGTGGATTTTTTTGGTAAAGGTCGCGAGATCATATCTATGGTCCGATATACTTTTATGTAAAGATATATAAAGAGTAAAGGGATGTAATGTGGGTGCCCAAGCAACTGATAGCCTGCAGTCTGAATCAAGGGCCATTGAAATTAAAACACGTATGAAAGTAAGTCCAATATTGCTCTGGGCAAAGTCAAAACTCAATTTGTGTATTTTTGAAAATGTATCTTGCAGACAACTGAGCATTTGTGTGGCATGTATAGAGTTGTTATTGCCAATAAGTGTTGCAAGTAGCAATTGATGTGCTTGCTCCTCTCTGGGTGATACCCAAGTCAAGTCCCTGGTCAGTAAGCACCCACAGTAACTGGCACACAATTGCAAAGGCATCCCTTGTTCAGCCACCCAAACTTGTGAAAATGA
Organism: Lissotriton helveticus; assembly: GCF_964261635.1. NCBI lineage: Eukaryota > Metazoa > Chordata > Amphibia > Caudata > Salamandridae > Lissotriton > Lissotriton helveticus. The sequence goes on along the minus strand of NC_136065.1, from coordinate 338,790,796 downwards.
TCGAATGGCCCTCATGCACAGGACAGTGTAATCATCAAGCCTCAGAGGTTATTCGGTTTTGTGATGGGTGTCAAGAATATTCCTCTTCCACCGCCCAGGTGAATGAGGGTTGCAAAGTAACTGCTGTAGATAACCGATGGCTCCTTCCGTTTCTCATATAAACGAAGAGGAGCATGGTGCATGTGCATACAAAAACAGTAGAAGATTGGGTTTTTCATCATTAGCATGCTTTGACAAATCATAAAAACGTTACCAGACCTGCAGGTCTCATGACCTGAATAATCGATTCAACGTAACTGTAATGCTCTTGGTCCATAATCTGTTCTCAAATTGTGTGATCCTGGGCAAATATCTTATTTTATTGAGCTGCCTTCTTCTTCATTAGCACATGAAAACACCTTCAGATATGTGCTTTCAGCATTTCTCCTATTAGAGGCACTTTTGTTTGATTTAATAGACTACAATTTTGTTCCATGTAAAAATATGTACCTAGCCCACCTACAGGGTACACATGACGTCCGACTCGCCTCTTAGTTCACTAACTGAAATGTCATCAGGTCGGTGGCAGGAATGTTTTTTTCAATTTCTGTTTAAAAACCTCTCACTTTAGTACTATATTTATTAAAAGCATGATGTGATAGTGCACTGTCCTGTACAGTCAGCCCATTTTCCATAGAAATGGCCACACAATTTCCCACTGACCTGCAGTTTTACTGATCAAACTACACAGAGTACAAACAATAATGCTTGAATATCCGGTATCTGTAGATATTTATCTCTTGCACATTACCAAGTAAAGTGTTCTGATTTGTTTTGAGCCTATTAAAATCTTTGTTTCCAACACACAAAAAAATGAACATTCCTAATTGCTAATATATTTTGAAATATTTGTACTGTTCATTTACAAGTTATTTAAATGTTATGTGTTATGAAAAAACTGACATCCTAAAGCCTTTCTTTTCACAAGGATTGTCAGACAGTTCACTTTACAAAATCTTCTAACTTTACAGTCCGAGAAATAAAAGTAAACGGCAGTCATGAGGATAAAATACGCAGCAATTCGTAAAAAGACATAAGCTAACTTTTGACCTCTGTCTTCGACCAAACAGCAAATGTAACTAGACAACAAACAAGATTTAAAGGTGTTTTATTTGTCATTCACTTTCTGAAGGAATAGAACATCTGTTCTTTGGCAGCTCCAGCTCTCTCACCAGAATGGGCCAGCAGGCCCTAAAAATAGTTCACCCTGATAAAATCTGACTTGCCATAGTGAGTGGGAGGGTAGAATTTTCAAGGTCTGAGTTGGTATGATTTACTGGGTGTGGTAATCAATGAATATACTAGTGTTGATTTACAAGTTGCTGGGGATGTACAATGGGCATCCATAACAGGTAGAAAAACACAGTTGGACAGACACACACAAATGCCCAGAGCTAAGCAGAACCATACATTGCATAGGTAGTCGAGCAGAGGTAGACAGAAGTATGCATACATTCAAAGACAGAAAAATATTCACAGTGCTTTTCAGTGTGTATGGACCTCAGCATGTGCAAGACAAAGGAGCGGATGTTTTCAGACTTTTTGTGTCACTGCTTGGGCCTCAAGGGCTCAGCAATGAGTCACACACCCAAGCAATATGTAGGGGTGATAGGAGAATCTGCCAGACTTGCAATCCCCTATCCCCCGCCCACTCCCTGAGAGCCCTGATCCCACCTTGGTGCCCTTCCACCACCTTGCTATTTTAGGAATAGTTCCATAAAAAGCTGTTGATCCCTCTTGAGCTGCAGAGTGTATGTGCAGGGCTGAGACCGCATCATCCTCTGTGTGCCTGTGAGGCGGCGGATGGCAGGTCGGTGCACCAGGAGACCCCTCTCTGGAAGGCGGCCATGGTACACCTCTCTGCAGACCTGTGTCTGGAGCCACCCACTTCAGCTACTACTCAGGAACCAGACGGATGTGCACAGACTTCACACAAACTGAGCAATATAGTCAAACCGATGGGAACCAGTCCACTCAAACAACCCTGAGCTATTACATTTTGAAGCAGCATCCATCTTAGGAATATGAAATATACTGCGCCCTTCTACTGCTGATACGACCAGCGAGACGCGCTGCTGCTTTGGTTTCCATCCTAGCTCTGTGGTTATTAAAGCTTGCGTTGTCAGGGCTGAGGGATGGTCGAGTCCTTGGCGATTTAGGGAAAATAAAGCACCTATAAAGCAGATCACGAACGGTGCATGACCCATAAGTGCAATTAAACAATATCTTAGGCGGACTACTACAACTGATGTCCAATCACATGCTGTCCTTCTGACAACCAGCATGTGTTCTGAGCCGGAGCAACTCCAAGTAGTACTCTTGATGATCACAGAAGGTCTAACAGCAGCTGTGCTATCAAGCCAGACCTAAAAAGGGGGTAAACGTACAGGAATCTCCTAGGTTCTGTACTTTTACTTTCATTGTTCAATAGTGAATGGAGCGTAATGACAGAAGTAAGCTATATATCTGGGTAAAATGTATCACAAATGTCGATTTTATTATTATATGTCGACACAAATTGGGATACGTTACAAGCAGAAATTATCAGTCTGTAGCTGCCTTCATATAGAGCAAGATGTCCAATTCTGACAAGCAGGCGGCTGAAAGGAACTCACCACAGCACATACTAAGCCACACCTGCGCATCTCCGTGGGGCGCAGGAACTGGGTTGTACGGAGTAAATAAGTCCACTGGTAAAAGACCCTCACCAGGGACATGTTGACAGCAGTTCAGAACTTGTCCTTCCTCGCTCTTCCAGCTGACTGGTAGAATATACTGCACATTACTTCACGGACACTAAAGACACAGGCAGCAGACACTAGATGCTCAGCATACAGGACACACACACCCCTCTTTCCAACAAGCACAAGTAGGCATCCTTATTTACCACACTCACAAAGTAAACCATGGTGATGAGCATATGACAGCCCCAGCCTGCCCACGGTTTATACTTAGCATGGAAAACAAACATAATACACACAGATACACCACAAACACAATGTAGCCAAAACAATCCTCATGGGACGACGTAGCCTGCTCATGATTTATTTGCGCACCCTCTGCAATGTTGCACGTGACCCACAGCCTGGCTATTAACTACAACTAGTCCAAACAAATCATGCTTGTGATCAATAGACTGCCCACGATTTAACCGCAACATGGTGCAATGCAGTGCATGCTACCCAGTCTGTCCATGACTTAAATACAATAAAGGCATGACACATGCAAGCCCATGACTTATACACCAACATAGCACGATGTAAGCGACTACACAGTCTGTTTACATGTTGCTCACAATTTGACGTAAGAAAAAAACCCACAACTAGCCTGTTCAAGATGCTATGCATGTTGTAGCACATGATCCAAAACTGGATATGTGTTGTGACGATACACATGAAACGAGCCCATGACCTAGACTGACTATCAGCGAGAACTAGCTCCCCAACATGCATGTCAAAGGTACCTAATAAAATCAGAAGCAGTATGTCCATGCATTTAGCCAACATGCATGACACAAAGATACATACTGGATACATATGTTCACACTGTGCACTGTTACACTGCCATGCTGGAAACCTTTAACTCCTAAAATGGCATCCACAGCCCATAAAAATAACTTAGAATTTTCAAATACCAATAAACAGTCAAGCAGACATGCAGGACAGCAGGCTAATAAACATACACTTCCACTGGTGAAACGCACACCCCCACACCACAGATGCAGTAAAATGCACCAAATATAGCACATTAAAATGGTCAATCCTCTCCAGTGCTCAGGAACACAATGCAAATGAAAAACATTCACACTGCAAGCACTAGCAAAGTCGCTACTGCAATGCAAATCCACCTTAATGTGTTTTTTAGCATGCCAGTAACTGACTGATTTGCTGATATCTTACTTCTGGATAATAAACTTGTAACAGACACGAATGTAAACATGTTAATAATGTGTATGCATCAAAAATAAATAACTTCTTCCATTAGCCAATAATACACTATAATGTACCCGTAGTTCTTCTTCAATTCCTAAAACGGGCAACAGTCGTTTTCCTATAGCCATGTGAATTAGGCACTTTCCTTTTTCATGGGCAGCTGCAGACTACAGTTGCAGAAACAGTACGTGGGACAAGAGAGCCCGAGTTCCACCTTAAAATAGCTCAAATGTATCCAGGGCGGCACAACCGGAAACAAACCAGAAACGCTGGCCAAAGACTGCAGGTTGGTAAAATCATTTAATACATCGAACTTCCTGTGCGAGAGAAGGAGCGTACCTCACGCAAGGCCCCTCAGCGGTGCCATAATAAACCTCTCAGACTCCGGTGTGCAGTCACAAAGACAGTGACACCCTGTGGCGGGCAGTGTCACTTGAACAGCGCACTCATGATTGACATGCGCTTTGATTGCTGTTGGACATAAAGAACGCTGCACAAGCCTCGTGACATGTTGTGCCTGGTGTCCTCGTGCCCTTTATCCCCGACATGCCTGAAGAAACCTGGTGCACGAGCAGGCAGGTAGAAAAAAATCAGCAACCCCCACAACTGACGCCCAGGCCCCTTTTTTCCAAGCCAGAAATAAAAATATTAAGTACCTTTCAAAGTTAGTCTTCACATCAGCTACAAGTTACTTCAGCACCCGGCTGAAAATACAGTACATTTTAAAATAAGCGAGCTAACGCCCTCTACTGGACCTATGCAAAGTAGCAGAATAGAAATCATCAATGGTCATCATTATTATTAACCCCTTCGCTGCGGCGGCAATTCCGCCGCAGCGCTAGGGGGGGTCGTGCGGCGCTCCCATGCTCGTGACGGAACCGCTCCGTCACGAGCCTCGGGTGCGCTGTGCTGATGATGGAGCGGTTCCGTCACGGCCTCGCCCGCTCAACAGAACGTCCGGCGCAGCGCAGGCGTGCCGAGTGGGCCGTGACGGAACCGCTCCGTTATCAGCACAGCGCGTCCGTGGCTGGTGACGGAGCGGTTCAGTCACCAGCATGGGAGGGGTTAAGTTACTGTTGTCGTTTTTTAGGTCTCGCCTACACAGCGCATAACCTGTGCTGCGACATGTATTGTGTACTTTTCAGAGGGCTTACAACCCGTCCACAGCATACCATTGGTTGTTTTCGTTGTCACTCTCATTTACGGTCTTTCGATTGCTTAGCTTCCGTAGGCTCTCCTTCCTTTCTTGGGTTGGCTCCTACTTGGAGCATGAAGCAGGTACACATGTTCTTCCTTGTCCTTTCTAAATAAGGGTGACAAATGCTTTCAAAAGATACTTTTATTTTGAAGAATACTTTCAAAAGATGTGTTTTTATTTTACGGCTTCTTATTTATATTGCTTTCACCCTATGCGCAATCTCTTTTCTCCAACAGGTGTCCTACTCTACACCACTCTACATTTCTCCACTCTACGACTCCACTTCAGGCTACTTAGTTCTACTGTACTCTACGCCACTCCCCTCTACACCTCTCAATGCCACACTACCCCACACAATGACATGCCATTGAACGCCACTCTACTCTGAGCCACTCTACTTTGTTCCACTCTACTCTACAACTCTAGTCTTTACCACGCTATTGGATGTCATTGTTGATGTCAAGGCTAACGAGCACCAGATAAAACAGGCTGTAAAGAAGCTTTGTGATATTTACATTGCCAAGGTCTATGCCATTCAACTCCATGCCACTCTATGGCACTCTGTTCCACTCTACACATTGCCATTTCCTGACATTCTTCTCCATTCTACTGTACAACACTGCTTTATGCCACTCAATTCTACACCCCTCTGTGCTACTCTATACCACTCTGTCACTCCACGCCACTCTACACTATGCTACTCTACACCACTCCACCCCAAGGTATGCCACTCTATTCTACAACTTTCTTTGCCCCTCCACTTTGCACTACTCCACTATACTCTGTGCCACTCTATTCTGTTCCACTGTATGCCACACCCCTCTACGCCACTCCATTCGGCCCCACTCCATTCTGCGCCACTCCACACATTGCCACTCTGTGGCACTCTACTCTACACCACTCTGCTTTACGCACCTCCATTCCATTCTGTGCCACTCCACTTTACATCACTCCACACCACTCTACACCCCTCTACTCTACTTCATGTCACTCCACTCTATGCCACTCTACACTATGCCACTCCAACCCACTCTATGCCACTCATCTTTATGCCATTCTGCGCCACTCCATGCCACTCCACTCGACTCCACTCCACACAATACCGGTCTATGCCACTCTTCTCTATACCACTCTATTCTGTGCCACTTTACACTGTGCCACACCTCTTCTCTATGCCTCTCTACTCTACGCCACTTCATTCCACTCTATGCCACTCCACGCCTCTCACCTCCATGTTATTCTACTCCACTCTGCACCACTCCATACAACTCTACATCACTCCACTCTACACCACTTCACTCCACTCTACTCTGTGCTACTTCACGTCACTCTACTCTACCCCATTCTACACCATTCTACTCTGCTCCACTCTACATCACTCCACTCTAATGCTCTACTTACTACATGCCACTCCACACCCTCCATTGCACTCTACCCCTTTCTCTTTTAAGCCACTCTCCTCTACTTGCTCTACTCTGCTGTCCAATATGGCTACAAGACTTTGGCAAAGCTAATAGTTCTCAAATAGTGCGAACCTTTGGCTTTGCCAGTGGTTATTCATGTAATCGCAGTGTTCACAGGATCTTTCACCCAGCAGCATCGATTGGCTCTTGCCTGCTTCTTGAGTATTCCTCCAGTTTCCCTGGACAGCAGTTAGGGTTTTGAACAGCAACATTTCTTTGCTGTAGCTTTACTTCTTCGCCTCACTACACTGTGCAGACTAATCTAATCACCCACACAACGTTTAAAAAAAATAGTTTCTTATACTGCAGTATGTTGCGTTAGGGCTGCAAGATGGCTTCTGACAGATGACTTCTTGGAACTGTTTGTGCAGACTTTTTTACAGTTTCTACTTTTATTTTTTTTAACTTGCTTCCTCCTCATCTGCTCTGATTCTTAGTTTTATGTAGTATTAACTAACTGGTCGCATGTGTTATGAAGTAAAGAAGTTCACATGTAGATGTACTTTTAAGTAGATTTATTGAAACAAGTTACATGTGATGGCATCCCACCAGTAGTGTGTTGCCAGCAGCTCTTCCAACTGACTGGTGCAATCTGGTATACACCAGCATTCTACATTACCTCACAGACATTATAGACACAGAGAGCCAGACTTAATACACAGCATACAAGACAGGACATAATAGGGTGCTTATCATTTGAAAACATGTGCTGTGCCACATTATTACCGATTATCCTCTCCGCACAGCACGGCGCTATGGGAACAGGAACAGCAGCAAAACATATGCAATTCTTTACCCTTGACTCAAAAGGTGTATCCCATGTTTGTCTTTTGTAACAGGTGCAAAATTAGAACCAGACTTTTTCTGATGCAAACAGACATATATAGTTTAAGCTCTGTGAAGAAGTATTAGCCTTCCTTGTAGTGGAAATTCCAGCACTAAATGGAATAATTGTGTTAAATTCTCAGAAATTCATGTACTTACCACGTTCAACACAAATGAGATTACTGCATGGCAGGGAGACATCTGTGCATTTCTGGCTTGTATTATGTGGACACAGGAATGCTGTGATACAGAAGGCTATGGTGTTCAACCCATAATCAGATCAGACGGAATAAAGGGAGGTAGGTTCAGTGAGAGTACAAAACAGACCAGAGCAACTGATGAAGGATTTTGGGTGGTCAATGAAAAGCTTAGTAGCTACATACATTAACCAAAACTCACCACTCTACCATGCACTCTATTTTCACAAATTATTTGATTTGCGAATACATACGTGTTGTAAATGGTATAATTTTAGATGATTTAAATAATATAATATGAAAGGTTATAAGCAGTGCATGGAAAAGGTGAGTGCTATAGTTAATGTATTTTAGCTACTGAGTTGAATACACTGTGCCTGGAGGTGCTCAAGTTATAATAATTTGAAGGTTTTGCGTAAATTATAAATCACAGCTACACGTTTAGGATTTTTAAATGTGTGGGTTAAGTTTTGTTTGTATAGAAAGCATTATAAATACATATTTTCACTAAAAGAAGCAGTGGTTAAAATAGCATTATAGTTGCAGGTTGGAATGAGACAGTGGCTACTGTAAAAAAAAGAAAAAATCAAAAGCATCTGCTATATAGTTCTGTGAACTAGCTTTAACTTGACCTCACATTTTACATTACTTCTGCCATTTTAAATGACACCATTGATGAAAACACTCATGATATCTCGGTCGGACCGTGCTTACAATCCTCATCAGAAGTGAGGCACTTTTAATGGTTGTCTTTTTGCTTGCCAAAGGATGGGTTCCAGTTGGCACTTTCAAACATTTTGGTTTGGTCAACCATTGCTGTGAAGAACTGAAGGCTGTGCAAGTAGAGTGTTAGGTACTCATAAAGGTTTGGGTGCAAAGCCTGACCCCATAGTTAAAAAAAAAATCATAATAAGTGTTAGACCTGGCATCCGTGGAGTGGTTGTCCCCCTAACTTTTTGCTTTCAGACCTCCTGTTTGCTTACTTCGTTTTTGCTGGTTTTAGGATTCAGCACACTTAAACTCTGATAGCGAGGGCTAAAGTACTTGAGGTTACTCCTTAAAACATGGTAGATCTGGCTTATAATCGGCACATTTAACTTATTTGTACGTTCCTAGTAAAGTGGTACTATAAGCGCCCAGGACCTATAAATTAAAGGCAGCTAGTGAGCCTGCAGCACTACTTGTTCCACCCTCTCAAGTAGCACTTTAAACATATCTCATGCCTGCCATTGCAGCCCTTGTATGTGCAGTTTTAAATTGCCATTTCGACCTGGCAAAAAAAAAAAATGCCAGGCCCTAGCCTTCTTTTTTTTTTTAATGCATGTAAGTCACCCCTAGGGTAGGCTCTGGGCAGCCCGGATGGCAGGCTGCAGTGTATTTAAAATGTTGGACGTGTACTTTTAAGTTTTACATGTCCAGGTAGTGAAATATGTTTGTAAATTGTTTTTTCACTACTGCAAGACCTACCTCTCATTTAGGACACATTGTAGTTATCTTTTTACATTTAATAAACTTTCATTTCCAAATGGGAACAGGTAACCTGTTTATGTTTGGTGTCTTTAGAATTTTAATGAAAAATCCCGACTTACTGGGAGGTCGGATGTTAACTTACAATTTTCAAAAGGCCACTTTTAGACAGTTGTAATTTTCCTACCATAGCCATTTGGTGCCTTCAGCCTGTCTCTGGGTTACATGACCGGATGTAGTCGACAGTTGGGCTTTGTGTATTTCTTTTAGACATTCACATACAATTGGGAGATTAGGTGTGTCTGGATGGGCCATCATTGGCAAGATGGGAGGACTTACACGAGAATAGGCTGTGAACTGTCTCCACACAAATGGCTGCATATCCCCTGAAGTTAGTCTGGAGCCAGGGCAGGAAGGCAGGGCATCTGTGAGCTTCAATGGGCTGTCTCTAGAAGCTTCTCTCTACTTGAAAGCCACAACTAGGGGACGGGTGTATATATTGGACCCAGATACCACCACTTCATTGTTCTCCTGGACCTGCGGATACTCTGCCAAGAAGGAGGACTGCCGTGCTGCTGAAAGGACTGCCACTCAGCTGGACTGCTGCTCTGAAGGACCGTTTCCCTGCTTTGCTCACCTACTACCTGTTCCCCTCTTGCCTTGGTGGGAAGGACTGGACCTGCATTTCATGAAACCAGAACCCAGAGTTACTTCAAGGGCTAGTTGGCTTGCCTTTTGATATGTTGCCTCAGGGACAAAACAGGCTTCCACAACCTTGCACCTGCACTTGGACTCTATTTGTGAGCCTACCCTCCCAAGTGGTTCCACTCCCGTCCTGGCCCCTTGGAAGTGGCCTTAAGGTGCTCTGCCAGCCTCTGTGGATCCAGCAGAACTGACGCATCTCCTCTGCTGCGCAAAAAGTTTCTGTTTTTGTGAAGTCACTCATGACGTGCTGTGCTTCACTGAAACTGAAGAAAATATGCTTTGGGCTTCAAGGGTAGCGCAGCTCTTGAAATTCAAAGAGTGGGTATTAAAAGGATTTGAACGTTGGAATGTTGGGAGCTCCATTAAAAACAATTGAGTACTCCGGGCTTTTAATTGCCGGTAGAGACCCGGAGCTCCAACATTCCAATGTTTGTTCACAACTGTTTTTTTTAATTTATTTTTTTTATTGTTCAACACTGTGTTATTGCAAGTGAAGTACAGTACATCGCTATTTCGCCTACAACCCTGAGGCCGGCATCCAATCAATTAGATCCAAAACGTGACAGTCAACAGTATATCACAGCCGTGAAACCGACAACCCGGAGGTCCGGTGGCGTTTGGTATATGACAATTCGATAGGTCATGTACTGTGGATGTGAGAAATCTGCCTTCATAGTACAGTAGAACATTTTCCATTATTTCATATAAAACTTATATAAGGAGACCTACAACTATAGAAAAACTATCACTGCATCACAACATTCTTACTCCTCCGGTGTGAGCTGTTTTGTGGTGTGTAGCATACAACTCGGCTTCTTTACACATCCGCCTGTCTAACTATCCCTCCACCTGCGCCTCTGCTGCTGGTTGCCCTCTCCCCTGTATTCAACCAGGTACATCCAATAGTCCCGAGGCCGTGAGCCGGTAGGCAGTCCCTCCTCATAAGTATTCAGTGTATCCTTGCAATACGTTAAATCTGTTAACCAGTCTTTCAGCCTGGGACATCTGCGGCTGTCCCAGTGCAGTGATACTCTGCGCTTAGCCAACAATAATGCTATTACACAGTATTTACGCTTGGTCGCGCGCACAGTTGGAACCAGGCCCAGTAAACATACCCTCGCCGAACATTCTATGGGCATGGCCAACATGTCTCCCAGCGCCCCCGTCACCTCCTTCCAATAGTCAGCTACCTTGGGGCAGTTCCATGCTAGATGCAAAAAATCAGCTTCCTCCATTCTACATCTCTTACATCTTGAATCTTCCCTCAGCCCACATTTGTGTAATCTGTTTGGTGTGTGGTAGGTTTGGTGTAGGTATTTATAATGGATTATCCTTAGATTCCCATTTGGGGTTAGCATGTCAGTAAGCATGCACGCCTGAGCCCAGTCTTCCGTGGAAATTGGATCATCCAGTATCGTATTCCATTTAATCCTGACGTGGTCAGTGTCGCAGTCTATGTCTTCTTGCAGTCTGGCGTACAGTCGAGAGACTATATGGGCCGCCGTGGGTGTCGTCAGCAGATATTGTAGTGAGGACATAGGACTAGGTTCGTCAGGATACCCCGGGTATAGTCCCTTTATCGCTCTCTGCAATCTATAATAATTGAATGTGAAGAGTGCAGACTGATTACTAATGTATGTCAGAGAGTCCAATGTCTTGAAGCGCCCATCTTCATAAAGATCCCCCAGTTTGTCTATACCAGCTTGTTGCAGGAGTGTCATGCCCATTGTTTCTTGCGTAACTGAAAGTTCAGGGTGATGCGCTAGAGGTAATTCAGGTGCATACAGTGGGAGCTTACCCGCTTTTTTACCCATTAATTGCCAGGCCTTGTTAGTAGTGTCAATTGTATTGATATCATTTGCGTGTAGAGGAGGGCGTTTGTGCAGTAATATGGAGGGTAATGGGATGGGGTGTGCGTCCCCTGCCTCAATCGCTACATGCGACATGAAGGGTCCACCGCTGAGATCGCCGTGACCAGGTCCATCTCCGCCGTAGCTGAGGAGGCTGTGGCGGCTTCGCTGGGGTCCCGCACCGCTTGCCGAGTGCTGGGCTGCTCACGAGAGGGACACCCGTAGCTGAAAACGGACCCGAGGGCGCACCGGGGACCTGGCAGACCCGAGGAGAGTGTCTCCGCCACGCCTCCACCCCTGCCGGAGCTGAGGAGGCTGTGGCGGCTTCGCTGGGGTCCCGCACTGCTTGCCGAGTGCTGGGCTGCTCACGAGAGGGATGCCTGTGGCTGAAACGGCCCCGAGGGCGCACCGGGGACCTGGCAGACCCGAGGAGAGTGTCTCCGCCACGCCTCCACCCCTGCCGGAGCTGAGGAGGCTGTGGCGGCTTCGCTGGGGTCCCGCACCGCTTGCCGAGTGCTGGGCTGCTCACGAGAGGGACGCCCGTGGCTGAAACGGACCCGAGGGCGCACCGGGGACCTGGCAGACCCGAGGAGAGTGTCTCCGCCACGCCTCCACCCCTGCAGGCACTGAGGGGCTAGACTTCGCGGGGCATGCCCGGAGCTTGCCAACATCCAGCTCGGCTGGTCTGCCCCCTGCGCCTCTTTGCGTCGACACCTGGTCGGGGAGCTGTAGGTCGGGCGGACTGGCGGAGAGCGGGCGAGAGGCTGGGCTCCCCCGCCTGACGGATCCTCGCGGGCTGTGAGCGGCGTGTCCCGGCAAGGGGAAGGGGAGCTTGTCCTCCGTCTGCAACGGCCATCGTCCTAGGAGTGGGGGAGAGGACGTAGGGATCTGACACGGCTCTCCCTCACACACCCCTAACACACCGGTCATCAAGCGTCTAAGGGCGAGCCAGGCATGTAGGAAGAATATGCCCCTAATGTCTGCCCTGAACTGCCCGACCCTATGCACGCTCACGCTTATCTTTGGGACGGGCTGCGTGGATGCAATACTTTGGAGCAATGGCGGCCGGTGAGCCTGTCGATCTGGGCTCCACTGCTGGTGTTACGCAAACGCTGGCAAATAAGGACTTATTTGCCCCGGCGGCTGGACGTGCAGAGAACACGCCTAAGTGAAGGCTGACTAAGGTATTTACTGTGCCCCAATACTTTTGTTGGATAAGTTACGTGTACCGCCCCACTTATTGATCCATCTTGTAAATAAATAAAACCTATTGTCTTCAAAATGGCCGGGGCCATAAACTGAACTGAACACTCTACCCCCGCCTGAACACACGAGGCCCCTCAGCAACCCTTCTTCAGATAACAAATCAGAGATAAGACTCCCTTGGTATGCAGGACCCTGAGACAGCCGGAATTTAATGTGAAACTGCTCTGCCCGGCTACCTAAACAGCAACAACTAAAAGAGGACTAATGACTACATCCTCCCTACTTGGTGGCCATCTTTAAAACTATCTTGCTCTCTTTGGCGGCCATCATGGACTAGTCCTTCCGACTATTATTCACTATCGGTACCAAGGTCCTCACTTAGCCCTATATTTAAATCTATGTGTTCCTAAGTTTCTGTCTTTTACTGCGGCTTTTATTTTGTGTTATTAAGTGTCTGTCTTTTACCGCGGCATTTATTACTATTGTATTTTACATTTTATGTAACCTAGAGCTCCTGATGTGCTTAAGGATCCGCCTTTTAGTGCAGTATTATACTACGACTGGTACCCTACATCTTGGGCAACATACACCCATCGTCACTTTTACTCGCTGACAGTGCACTGATTGCTACCTCATATTCTACTGTCGTATTTGCTATTGCTGTAAATTGTTTGCACATATATCGGACTCAGTAGCTCATTAATAATCTAGCGCTATTCCCATACTGTATATGCGGTAAGCTGCACCTATATCTCCCTTATCCCTATCACTCACTGTTCGCTACCTCATTTATGTGTTGGTTCTTCGATGTAAGATACCTCACGATGTTGCACTGATTACTATTACTACCTCATTCACTTCGTCTAATCATGTAAGCTGCACCCAGCCACCTTCTACACCTCGACTACACCACTATTACCTCACTGCTACCTCGCATACAGGATACATTATGTAAGCTGCACCTACGCACTGTTGTTCTTGGACTGCACTGACTTCTACCTCTTACACATTGGTCACCCTCAAGTGTCTCTCCTTTGCACTGTAACTAGCGGCTGACAGTTTTATTGTCGTCCTCTCTCCTATACCCAACATCACAGCCTTTCTATAATGGAGCCCAACGGCACGCACACTTTTAGAATTATCTACCCTCCCACACTCACCAAAAAAGCCACTAAACGTTTTAAACATAACTTCTTGAGATCGCACCCTGAAACACCCTTTGCCGACACCTACTTCTCTCCGGGCAATGGAGCCCTGAATACTGAAATCATCTTCCACACCTCACGCAGAGCCCAATGGAGAAAAGTGTTCCTATCCCTACTCACCGTCTCCACCACCAGGAAAACAACTCATGGCCTAACTCTCTCTACCACACCTTCCCGCCTCTTCCCTGGCAGGACTACCATTACTATCTACAATAACGGGATTGTCCTAATTCAATCCACGGATAAGAACCTGGAACTGCTAGACAACCTGTTCCCCAAGTTCAAAGAACACCTCTCCAAGCTGCGGACCCCCACCCAGAACTCCACCAGCACTACCACCCCTGACGTCGCAGCCCCCACCTACAACACCTATACCCCTAGCACCCCAGTAAACGACCCACCTGCGGTTAACGCCCCACACTCCCCAAGAACAGTCACAAACGTCTCCACCTCATATACTAGCTGCCCCTCTAACAGGACCCCTCGTACCCCCTCCTACACCCCCTCCATACCTCTCCCACTTGACTTAACAACTCCCACTCTCAACACGCCACCATCTGAACACACCAACGCCCGGAGCTTATCCACCCCCTCCTCCCTTCCCCCCCACGGCAGACCCCTCTCCCTCCCCAGCCCCCTCCCCAGCTCCCTCCCCAGCTCCCTCCCCACTCCCACCCACGAGCCTCTTACACCTGACACAATAACTCTCACCCACACGCCACCATCTGAACACACCACCATTTGAACACACCACCATTTGGAGTTTATCCACCCCCCACTCCCTCCCCAGCTCCCTCCCCACTCCCACCCACGAGCCTCTTACACCTGACACAATAACTCTCACCCACACGCCACCATCTGAACACACCACCATTTGGAGTTTATCCACCCCCCACTCCCATCCCCCCACGGCGGACACCTCTCCCTCCCCAGCTCCCTCCCCACTCCCACCAAAGACACTCTCATCCTCCCAACAAAAGATACAGAACATACCGCCTCCTTTACCTTAGCATCCCCCTCTCTCCCACCTCCTATTCTCAGCCCCCACTACACTCCTGTCTCCCCCACTGTCTTCAGCCTTCACTCACTCTTTTACCCACCGACACCGTCTCCCACTGACGTCACTACCTATGCCTCCCACCTACCGCCCATTTCTCCTACTTCACCCACACCCCTCGCCCACAAAAAGGCCCCCACTTTGAATGCCATCCCACTCTTTAGCACTGCAGAACCCTCCAACAACGCTAGCATATCCACCCCCTCGATACCCTGCCTGCTCTCCAACTCACTACTCAACGATTCTCCAATGGCTCATCACTAACCCCATCCCCAATCCACCCCCTGACCAGACTTTATCCACCCTCCAGCAAGTCAAAGAGGATATTCTACAAATCAAAAAAGATGTCCACGCAATCAAGGAGCTTCTCTCCTCACAGCTCAGTCTACCTCCCACCATCCCCCTACCCTACAAACGACGCACCCTCCCTACATACCCTCGCCTCCAACGACACCCGCGCTGGCCGACTATCCCCGTTCGCACTAACGCCCACCGCCCCCGGCGTGTCCTCAACCCATTGTCGGACCGTGAATTATGCTCTCTACTACGCTCTTATGGCCCTGGTCCGGAAAAACACATATCCAACGTACACATCCCCATACCCACAATTCTTACAAACCCCCTGAGGCTCCCAACACTCAATAATAGAGGTTCCGTCCCTAACAACCTCAGAAAAGTCCCCCTCACACTAGAAAGCTCGACCACCCTTCTCTCTCCCAAACTCAAATGCATCCTACTCAATTGCAGATCGGCCCAGAGACACTCATCCGACATCGCTGATCTCGTCTTAGCTAGGGATCTGGACCTAGCCATTCTAACGGAAACGTGGCTTACTGAAGCCTCTACCTCGATTATGGACATACTAGTCCCCCCCAATTATCACATCATCAGGCTGGACAGGTCTCCTGGCAAGACGGGCGGGGGAATTGCATGCTTGTTTAGGAGCAACCTCTCCGTTACTAAATCACCCCTCCCGCCTTCCCCTCCAGTGAACTCCTCTGCCTCGACATCACCAGCGAGGGCAAACAAGCTTGTGCTTTACATCTCATCCATCACCCGCCTGGTGACAACCTCATATTCACCCAACAACTCATGGACATGATCACCTCCAATGCCGGGCGGCAGACAACCCAAGTCTACCTGGGTGACTTCAATCTTCACTGGAACGATCAGAAAGACACAGTGGTGAATAGTCTCAAAACTTTCCTTAATGCGCTTGACCTCACCCAAATATGCGATAGACCAACACATGACAAAGGCTCGATACTCGATCTCATCATTGCCAAAGAGAACTCAACACAACTGGAGGCGATTCAACCCTGCGACTGGTCTGACCACCACATTATCACCTTCTTTATCAATGAAAAAGTGAAGCCTATCCCAGCTCAACCAATCAAATCCAAAACATGGAAAAGGGACATGAAGAACCTTAACCCCTCTACCCTGCCTCCCCACATCGGCAATCTCCTCCTTCCCCCTTCAGGTGCCTCGGATGTCCAAACACTGATGGACCACTACCTTGACTCTATGAACACAGTAGTCAATGAAGTCGCCCCACTTCAACTGAAGAGAGTCTCCACCAAAACTTCTAACCCCTGGTATGATGATAGACTCAATGACGACAGGCGTACTATGCGAATGGCAGAGCGCACCTGGAGATTGGACCCTTCAGCACTGCACCTCAAAAGGCTTAAGAACAAAAGAAACGCCTACTTCAGGAAAATAAAGCACACAAAGGCGGACTTTTTTAGCCGTCAGTTGGACCAAGCAAAAAACAGGCCAAGAAAGCTGTTCGAACTAATCAAGACCCAAACAAAGACTCAACCCCTACAATCAAACAGCACAACAAGCGACACCCCACACTGTGAAGCCTTCTCTGCTTTCTTTAAGCTAAAGACTGACAGCATAAGAAATGACCTCATCTTGGATGTAAGTCGATTCCCCAACAACACCAGAATGTCTTACACTCAACCTAAAAACAAGGCATCTTGGCTGTACTTCGATACCTACTCGGAAGAAGCAATCCGCAAACTGCTCTGCACCTTGAAGCCCTCTAATCACCTCACAGACCCTCTACCTGCTAATGCGGTAAAATACTTCATCCCCTTGCTCCTCCCTCTCTGGACCAAAATCATCAACAGCTCCCTGCAACAAGGCCTCATTCCGGACTCCCTCAAGGTGGGGCAAGTCACGCCTATACTCAAGAAACCTACAGCTGATCCGTCTGACCTAAACAACTACCGGCCCATCACCAATATCCCCACCCTGGCCAAACTGCTGGAAAAATGTGTCCAACTACAACTAACTAAACACATTGACCAATTTGACCTCCTCAACCCTCATCAATCAGGCTTCCGAGCGAAACATAGCACAGAAACAGCTCTGACACACATAATTGATGACGCCCTCCAAATTCTTGATCGCAATGAGTCCTGCCTCCTCATCCTTCTTGACCTCTCGTCTGCATTTGACACGGTCAAACATGAGAACCTGCTGGAGCTGCTAAGCACTAGAATGGGTCTTTCGGGAACTGTTCTCAAGTGGTTTTCGTCCTTCCTTCACAATCGGTCACAGAAGTTCAAGATCGACAATGTGCTATCCACTCCTGTGCCTGCAGATCTAGGTGTCCCACAAGGATCCTCCCTCTCCCCCACACTGTTCAACCTCGTCATGGAACCGCTCGCCACCTTGCTTCAAGCTTCCAACGTCCAATTCCATATGTACGCCGACGACACACAACTCTACCTAAAGCTACAATCTCCTGAAGATATCAAACATCTGAACTCCACGCTTATTAACACTCAATCGTGGCTGGCAGATAATCACCTCAAACTAAATGCTCTGAAAACAGAGTTCCTACTCATCTCACCACCGACGAAAACTTCCACCACCCAAACATGGCTCAATAATCTAACAGCACTCAATGTCCAACCTACCATCGTGGACTCGGCGAAATCACTAGGCATCACTCTCGACGCCAAGCTCAACATGCAGCAGCACGTTAGCAAAGCCACAAAAGCAGCGAATTTCCAAATCAACACATTAAGGAAAATTAAACCTTTCCTCACTGCCGAAGACTTCCAAACTGCTGTACAAGCTCTAGTCATCCCTCGAATAGACTACGGAATTGTGGCTCTCAGCGGACTCCCGCTATCCACAACGGCACCCCTAAGAGCCTCCCTGAACGCTGCTGCGAGACTCATTACTGGCTCAAGAAAACACTCGCATATATCCCCAGATTTAAAGTCTCTAAAATGGCTGCCTTTTGAAGCCAGAATACAGCTAAAAATTGCAGTTATGACACACGCGGCCGTGCACCACAATGCACCCAACTACCTCGCTCAAAAGTTGTCTATCTCAGGAGGTTCGAGGTCCAATAGAAGCACAAAAAAGCTACTCCTGAAACCTCGTAGGTTCCGGAAAGAGAAAACATAAAAGCACTCCTTCTCTGGAATGGCACCCAGGATCTGGAACGCGCTCCCGCCTGAAACTAGGCTGATCTCCTCCACTGCACTCTTCAAGAAAGAGGTGAAAAACATCTTTCTGGCCAAGATATCCTGAGCATGATTGGTGCTGGATCAGAGACTCTGCATTGCTTGTATCACCGCTCACCTTGTCCTCTGGCACTATGCTCCTAACATGATGCTGTCACTACCAATATATGTAACACGTTGACTCACTCTTCAGATGCTCCCCCTCCGTGTTCTCGCTACACTAAGTCTTTGATATAAGCCATCCACACACCCAAGGTACACATGAACACCCCTGTAATGGGTTCAATGACTTGTGCCGTCCGATATTATTTGTTTACCTGACTGTATTTTGATATGTTTCATGTATGTTATTAGTACCCCACCATGTTAGTGACTACTATATTGCTCCCATTGTCTCTGTTCACTCCTACTGCCACTACCCTCTTTGTGAAGCGCTCTGATATCTGTAAGGATCTTGTTCGCGCTATATAAAACTCTGAATAAATAAATAAATAAATAAGGGTATTTCGTGGTACCAGAAGAAGGCGAACTGTGCTTGTGCACACAGATAATACAAATACAGGTCAGGGACCTTGAACCCGCCTCTCGCATAGGGTAATGTAAGTGTTCTAAGCCATATCCTAGCCTTTTTCCCTGCCCAAATAAGGTTCAGCACCAATTTATTTATATTGCGGAAAACTGCAGCTGGCGGCTTGATCGGGATATTGTTAAACAGGTAAAGGAATTTGGGCAATATTACCATTTTCACTATCGCAGTCCTATCTGCTAGCGAGAGTGGCAGTTTGTTCCATCTTTTTATCTTCTCCGCCAAGTCCGAAATCACTCTACCATAATTTGTGCGGATTACCAGCTCAGGGTCACGATGATACCATATACCCAGATATCTTGTGGGTTCATCCTGCCACTCCAATGGGTAGTCTAACTGAAAGGGGATCGTGCTATCAGTCAATGCTAGCACCTGAGATTTGGCCCAGTTAATTTGTAGTCCAGAATGCTGTCCGAACTTAATGTACTCTCTCAATAGGGGGTTAAGGTTTTGGGCGGGGTCTCGTACGTAAAGTACCATATCGTCCGCGTAAAGCGATATGTGTAATGGCCTCGTCGGGAACTGTAGTGCCGAGTAGTGGTGGTGCTGTCTGATTTTGCAAGCCAGTGGCTCCAGCACCAACGCGAATAGCAGAGGGGACAGAGGGCATCCCTGCCTTGTCCCTCTCCCTATTTCGATGGGGTCCGATAAAAAACCGTTTACTCTTATTCTAGCCGATAGACCTGTGTAAAGTAGTGATATCCATTGTGTAAACATTATGGGGAACCCCATGCATCTCAAAACTGCGTATAAGTATTCCCACCCAATCGTGTTGAAAGCTTTTGCGGCGCCCAGTAGGATCTCAGCTGCTTTGGTTTCAGGCGTTAAGTAATGCGAGAGTGCGAATAACGTTCTTGTATTATGTGTTGTTGACCGTTCAGGTATGAACCCTGATTGGTCGGGTCTTATCAGGGCAGGCATCAGAGGTTTCAGCCTCGCAGCCAGTAGACTGGCAAGAATTTTCACGTCGACATTGATAAGTGATAGAGGCCTGTACGAATCACACAGGTCAGCGTCCTTCCCTGGCTTAAGTAGTGCCATAAGCAACGCCTCACGTAAAGACTCTGGGAGGATTTGCTTCTCATGTGCCTCTCCAAACATTTCTACTAGGTGTGGGGCTAATTGATCTGCGAAGGCCTTGTAAAACTCCCCCGTGAAGCCATCCGGCCCCGGTGCTTTTCCATTTGGGAGCGCCCTAATGACCTCAGTCACATCTTCTACCGTGATTGGACTGGATAAGTATGCTCTATGTCCATCAGACAACCATGCCATCTCAACATCTGCCATATATTCTAGAATGTCATCAGGTAATAGAGGGTTGAGCCTCATATAATCGTCCATACGTTTTACGGAATTCTTCCAATATCCCTCGCATGTCATATCTATTTGTCCCCGCTTCATCTCGGACTGTGTGTATGTGCTGTGGAGCTCGACCCGTGCATATTTTTTGAGCCAATGCCCTACCAGGCCTCCCTCCTTCGCCATATGCCCTGGCAACCCCACGTTTGGATACGTATTTTAGTTCTGCGGTGGCGTATTCCTGGTGCTCCAGTAAGGTTTGTTTGATATCGCCCAGTATAGTGGCATTTTGTGTACGTTCATATTGTAACTCTAGTTCTTTTAATTTGGATTCTTTCATTTTTATTCGTTGCCGTATGTCCCTCAGTATTCCTGCTGTAGTACTAATACACTTCCCTCGTATCGTAGCCTTAAATGCTTCCCACTGAATCCCTTTGTCATCCATCGTGGGGGAGTTGAGAAGAAAATATTCCTCTATGGCATTGTGGAGTGTTTCAGTGTATACAGTGTCGTGTAGTGCTGTCGCGTTAAATCGCCAAGCGAAGGGCGGCGGTGTGTAGTTCGGCAGCTGTAGCGATAGTAATACAGGATTATCGTCGGAAAGTGTGCACGGTAGGTGCCTGATGTCAGTCGCCCACAACGATACATCCCTCGACCCCAACCAGTAGTCAATTCTAGACCAGCTATGATGTAGTGCCGACACGTGAGTAGCAGTAGTGTCCCCTGGATGACGTGTTCTCCAAATGTCCCTTAGGTGAAGCTCTTCTATAGCGTCTAGCAATTCAGCACGCGCATGTTTGTGTGTTTCCACAGTGTTCGGCGATCTGTCCACCCCATCTTGTAAGGTAACGTTGAAATCGCCACCCCATATCACGTGCGGAATCCGCAGGTCGGAGATGATGTGCCATAGTTTAGTGTAGAAAGTGGGGTCGCCTGTGTTTGGCCCATAAACGTTAATGAGTGCAATAGATTGATGTCTCAGTAACCCAATCACTACTACATATCTTCCTTCTGGGTCCTTTATCACTTTCGATACTTGGAAGTTAATACCCTTTCGAACGAATATACTAACTCCCGTGGCATATGATGAATAGTTAGCGCTATGCACGGATTCTGCCCATCTACATCCTATAGTTGTTGTGACATGAGCCGCAATGTGCATTTCCTGGAGAAAAGCAATATCTATTTTATGTCTGGTGAGGTATGCGAAAATTAATCTTGTTTTTTTGGGGTGATTCATCCCCCTTACGTTCCAGGTGAGGAAGTTCAGGTTAGCGTCTTTCCTACCATCAATGTGTGTCTCTACCACCTCTCAATTTCTCGGCGCCTTGTTGCATGTGTGTTGTGCAGCACGGCAGTACGCCGGGTGTATGTATAGCCACCATCATTGTCATATAATACATTTCGGAGTTCGCAATGTTTCTCAGATACAGTGAATTGTATACAACTTCCCCAACAGTTTTCAGTTTCCCCCCACCCACTTCAGCAACCCAATTCTGCCAAAGCCAATACCCCAACTCAGATAAACTTAGAAACCAACATTGAATGGGGGACACCAGGTTCACACGTCTGCATCCACATATGTGGATGTGGACGGGTAGACTACCGCATCACATTAATCAAACACTTGTTTTTCGTTCTATCAACATGCCCATCAACCGTCCCACCTTTTTGCTTCATGTTATTGCACATGTGATTGCCATCTCCAGTCTCAAGACGCATTCATATAGATCGCTGCACCGCAGTTCGCCCATAGCATGATAATGTCTCTGTCATCCTGTCGTACACAGATTATACTACTCTAGTTCAGATTAGGGTCTCGGCCCTCACTCTTACGTGTTCCATGTAGAATGGAGCCAACTCCGCCAAGCAGTTTGCTAACGTTTGTGACCCGTCTCATTGATCACTCAACACTTGTCAGAGCATACACGTTGGAACCATTTTATATATGTAACAGGTATGACTGTGGGGAGCAAAGTTCCGCTTGTGGCAGCAAAGTCTAGATGCCCATCACAGCTTAAACATGGCATTTACATAGTACCTCTCGTTTCTTAGCATCTTTCATCAATCCATTGTCTCTCAGCTCTCGTCTTCCTGACGCTCTCCGTGCTCCGGTGTTTTCTTCCTCTTTGACAGTTTTTTGATAAATTCATTAGCCGCCTGTGGTGTTACCAAAATCGTGGATCTTCCTTCGTGATTGACTTTGAGTTTTGCAGGATATAGCATAGAGTATTCCATACCCATATCTCGTAGCTTCTTTTTTGCCGTTGGGAACTCTTTGCGTGCTAGCTGCACAGCCATGGTGTGGTCCGGGTAAAAGTCGAGTTTGTTTCCTTGGTGGGTGATGTTTCCTTTTTCCCGTGCCTTTCGCAATACCATGTCCCTGTCCCTGTAGTTTAGGAGACGTGCTATTATGATGCGTGGGGTCGCTCCTGGCTTCGGAGGTGGTGCCAGTGAACGGTGGGCACGTTCCACCAGGAACACCGCAGAAAAGGCATCCTCCCCGAAGAGTTCTTTCAGCAGATTCTCCACATACAGTTCCCTTTTTCCGGTGTTTGTCGTCTCCGGCAGTCCCGCTATGCGAATGTTGTTGCGGCGGGACCGCGCATCTAAATCCTCAGTCTTACTGCGCAGGGTGTCCAACGCCTTTTCCATGGCGGTGCAAGACTTAGCTGTTGTATTAGAGATGTCTTCTACAGCCGAGATTCTCGTTTCGGCCTCCACCAGTCTCTCCCCATGCTTGTCCATTTTTGCGGCCATGTGATCGACCCTCTGGGTGAGAGTGTCCAGTTTGCCGTTCATTTCCTGCAGGCTGCACTGTATTGCCCTCAGAATTCCCTCCATTCCAGCGTTCTCGGCAGTTTCAGTGTCAGCGTCCGTTTCTGATCCTCCAGTCGCTCCTCTGGTCTGTTTCATGGCCTCGAATTGTAGTTTCGTTTGCTGTTTTTCGGGTTTTTCAGGCTTGCCCAAACCTCCGCTCGTCCCTGGTGATCCGCGGTTGGTACGCTGCAGCGTTTGGGCGGCGTGAGTCTTCCTGGTCACCGTTGACATTCGCCGACAGTGAGGTCTGTGGTTGCCTAAAGAGTAGCTATGCACCCTCTAACCTCAGATTACATTTAGATGTTCCCTGTGTGTTTCACTTCCCAGAGTGATAGGCAGTCTATTTAGAACGTCTCCGCACTTATTAACCATCCTTTATGTTTGCAAGGAAACTCGTCTCCTCTCACTGGCGGCTCCCACCAACAGCGCACAGTCCACCTTCTGAGTCATGTGCACAGGAACTTTTTGATCGGCGAGGGCAGCAAGTTATTAGTGCGTCATTTTCCCGCAAGTCGCATAGCTTTCCACGTATGCTGATAGTACCTGTTTTGACATATCACTCAGTGGGACTTGGCCCATCTCTCCATTATCAGGTTGTCCCAATCATACCTCGCGCATGTTTGAGATGGCACCCCCTCTCCAGCCGTTAGACCGCGCATCCAGCACTACAGCACCACGAGATCGCGCTTCCCAGTTTCCGTCGTGTTCTGCAAAGCAGCCGGCATCAGCACCTCCCCTCTAGCCACAGATGTCTCAGTGAGAGTAGCGGAGCGTTTCAAAAACTCCTTTTGGCAGCGTTAGTGTGAAGTTAGTATCGGCGCCGGGCATTGCAGCACCTCTGTCCAGTGCGTTTCACGCTGGCCGCCATTTTGCGTGCGGTGGAACGCATATCTTAATGTACTCACAGTTCGTGGCGTGTCAGGGCTGCACTGGCGCTACTGCACTGTGCTGTCTCCGGTCGTGTAGCGCAGCTCCGCTTGTGTCCCGAGGGCTCAGAAGTCAGCTGGATGCCGCCCTCCCGGTTGTCCGTCGCCGGTCAGGGTCTCCGCCATTTTGGTAATGCAGCCGATGCTCTCACCAATTACCGTCGATATCACAATTGTTAGGGGTTTTGAAGCATGCTAATCACTCGCTAGTGACTCCTCATGAGTTCCGATGATAGATGTCCCAGCCTCTGCTCGTTTTCGAGCCGCCGATAGCACGCTGGCAGGGTCAGCAGTCTCCCGTCCGGCGGAGCTGACTCAAGAGTCAGCCATCCCGCAGTGCGCCCTCTAGCGCCCCCAGCTTTGTTCACAACTGTTGCTGTGAACAAAAGGCCTCACGGAGCCCGAGGGATTTTCAATCCCCTCTGGCTCCGTGAGGCCTTTGTTTGACAAATTAGTATTATTTAAAAAACGTATAACTCTTTTTATTGTTGCATTCTGGTCATATACAAAATTAAGTAGTGAATTTGTACATGTTCATAGGTAGCATGACAATTGTACAGCAGGACTACCAACATTGGCATCATATCATATAGTTTACCTCCCATCTCATCGATCGAATTACCCCATTTGTTTACACTGTGTTGTTCTCTTAATCCTGTTCAAGTGGGGAATTGGTATTAACAGGCGGATAGAGTAGCTCCCTAGCTGAATTCCACTTCACCCCATGTTTTGGTCCATTTATGTGGTCAGCCTCTTACCACGTATACCACCCTCTCTGCCTGTATACACCAATCCATGTCGGTTTTCCAGTTTCTCAGTGTTGGCACAGAGTAGTCCTCCATTTTCTCGCAATGTTGCGCTTAGCCACTGTAAAGCCTAGTGTGACCCAGGTTCTTTCCCCCGCAGTTCGTCTGTTTTCTCTCAGATGTTTAATAAACACCACTGGGGGTATTCTCCATCTGTCTCCCACACACCGTAAGCATACATGTAGTAATTTTTCCCCAGTATTCTTGTATTCTCGGAAAGTCCCACCATAAGTGGAGGAACGTACCTGTCTGTCCACATTGTCTCGGACATAGCGATGATTAAATTTTACCCATTTTTACCAGTGTTGTTTTTGTGTAATATGTCGGTGTAGAATTTTTAATTGGACTCATTTGAATCGGGAGCGTATGGCTACCTCCCGGGGGGATGCAAGCGCCTCATGCCACTCTTCATCAGTGAGGTTTCCTACGTCCTTCTCCCACTTTGTCCGGAATTTCTCTAAGGTGTCGGGTGAATTGTGAAGCAATTTCCTGTAAGTCAATGATATTGCCTTGTCTCTAAGGTAGTCATCAAGGAGTCTATCCTCCAACGGGGAGGAGTCTGGGAGAGCTGCACCTAGTGGAATTGCTCTTCATAGAGCATGTCGTAACTGAAGGTAACTGAAGATTTCCATTGAGGATAACTCCTATATCCTCTGGAGGTCTGCAAAGGGCTTAATTTTCCCGCCCGCCCATAGGTCTTTCACCTTGGAGAGACCAATGGAGTCCCATTTATCAAAGCCTGGTTGGTGCACCAACAGTCCTAGTTGTAGTGAATCCCACATCGGAGTGGCAAGAGTAACCTTATCTTTGCATCCCAGCGACGCTGACGCCTTATGCCAGATTTTAATCGTTGTCGATTTTGGGGTGTGTACCGGCGAGTTTTGTTTCCCGCCATAGAGGGCCCTAAGGAAACCTCCTGGTCTCATGTCTCATATCTAGTGTATAGGCAGGTTCAGTCTGCTCTAGATGAGCCCATCGATTAACCACTATTAACTGTGCTGCCTAATAGTAATATTGGAGTGCCGGGAGGGTGATCTTGCCGTCGTACCAGCCCCTGACCAGCTTATTTTGAGCTATTTGCGGGACTCCCCTGTCCCAGAGAAGCGTCCCTATCTTTGCATGAACAGCACAAAAGTATCTTTGGGGTACCAAATAGGGCGTATTTTGCAAAATATATATGAAACGGGAGAGTGCCATCATTTTATATAAGTAGGCTCTGCCCAATAACGACAGTGGCAGAGACCTCCAGTGCATTATGTCTTCCCGCAACCGTTGCAAAGACGGGTCCAAATTACGAGCATAGAAGAGCGTCGGGTCTGTGATAACATAGTCCCCCAGGTATCAAAATCCATTTATTTATTTATAAAATTTATAGAGCGCGAACATATGCCCGAAGGCGTCTTGGCGCTAAAAAATCGATTAATAATTCCCTACTGATGTTGTCGGCCAAGTCATTGGTTAAACAACCAAGTCTTTAAGTTCTTCCTAAATGACAGGAAACGTATGGCTCATCCGAATTGACAGAGGAAGAGAATTCCAAAGTCTGGATGCTGCAACTGTGAACCGTCTATCACCCCACGAGACTGTTCTCGTACGGGGAACATTTAGATGAAGTAAGGTAGCTGATCTTAATTGTCTTGGTGGACGGTATGGAATTATCTGATTCCTAAGAAACTGTGGACCTGAGTTCTGAAGGGTCTTAAAATTTAAAAACCAGGCACATTGCTTTAAATTTTACTTGATTTTTGATAGTCAACCAGTGAAGATTGCGAATAGTTTGAGCAATGGGTTTGAATTTAGGAGTGTTGGTCAACAGTCTTGCTGCTGCATTCTGCACAGATTGCATTTTATTGATGACTCTGGTCTGTGCACTAGTAAACAATCCATTACAATAATCGAGTGATGATAATACCAACGCACTCATCCGTAGTGATTTGCACCGTACAGGACCCGGGAAGCCTGGGGGGTGGTCCGCAGATAACATACAGCACAGATTTGTCCCAGTTTATGGTATATCCTGGGTATTTTGGGAATAGAATAAAAATATGTAGTACCCTATGTAGAGCAGAATAGGAGCTTGCCAGATAAAGAAGGATATCATCAGCATAGAAGGTGATTCTATCCTCCCAGTCTTCCGTCCATTTTAGTCCCCTTATCAGCGAGTCGCCTCTTATCCAAACTGCCAAAGGTTAAAAAACTAAGGCAAAATTCAATGGGGAGAGGGGACAACCTTGCCTTTTATTTGACGAATTAGAACATTCTGCTCTGCAGGAGCAAAATGTTCTAATAGCCTTAGAGCTCTCCTTAGTGGGCTCTACCAGCCACTAAAGGCCAGCTCCCGTGTCAATGCTGGAGTGGGTATTTAATGGCTAGTAGAGGCCGCTACATCGAACTCTTAAGACTATAATACATCATGTTCGAATATCAGAGTGATTTCCTCCAGTGGATGATGTAAGATTTCTTCCCTTTAGTGGAGGGTGTAATATGTCTATTCTTGCACTGGAGAGAACACGAACATTGGATCCTCTGCACTACTTACAACCTCTGAAATTGGTCAGTGAGGCTGATTGCTCCCCTACCTCCTCTCTAACACAACAAAATGTGTTTTTTCATTGAGGTATCCCAGTGGAGGCATTGTAATTCTTGTGGCAAAGTTCATTTTAAGTGGTCAATTTCAGTGATACTTAGTGTTTTCTTTACATCTCTGTCATAGTGAATGTTTTAAAACTCAGTGAACGGGGTATAGCTGTTCGTGAACTGTAGCTGATCACGTTCATTTAAAGGAAGGCAGTGGTTCTTGTACTAGCAGTTTGTGAGTCTTGTGATAAGGTTCAGTATTTGGGTTGTGAACCATTTTTCACTCAGGTGATGGTTAGTGAACTATTTTTGAAATTGAAACCCTAAGGCATCACCAGCCTGGGTTCATGAACTGAGACCCGGGCTCACAAACTTTTACGTTTTGTGACAGGGAATTGGGCCATTTTTCAACCCCTTTGGGCAGTTTCCTCAGTAAATTTTTTAGCCCCCAAACTGCAAGCACCCACCGCACCTAGTGCTAATCTGTGATGACCTCGACCCTATGTAGGTTATTATGGGATCTGAGTTTCAAATCCACAAATGACAATTCGCTAAATAGAAGCCCTCTGAGCTAAGCAAGTCAGACTTTGTTTTATTGAAAACATATTAAAAAACCTGAATCGATTAACATCAAATTACAAAAAGATGTAATACTGGCACAAGTACAGTCTTAAGGACAAGTTTGGTGCAAATCTGCGCCGTAGTGCAGAATGGAATGCAGAGCAAAAATAAGCATGTGGATTTTGTATTCTTATTAGATTTTGAGCCCTTTAAGATAACCGAATCGGAGTATTGAGTGAGAAAGCAGATAAGGTAAATCCAGATTTGTAATGATAAGGCAGATTCAGTGAAACCAGTACTAAACCAAGTCTGATGCAGGTTCATCAAGTATGCCAAAATCCTAATAGCATTCTAGCTCATTATGAGGGATGATGAACTCGCCTATCACTGCAAAGGAGCTATGGTTCCTTTTGATAATAAAAAAGAGTAGATATAATACATATATAAAATGACTGTCATAAAACTCAATTAAAAAGTGGGTGATTTTTAAGGCAATAGCACATAAATTCACCAGGTACGGTTACGTTTTTACATTTTTTTCCAGTCAATTTCATTGGGCCAGGCCATATACCCAACCCACTGTGGCTGTCCAAAGCACATTGTACAATGTCTTCATCGATGGAGTGAGTTGACCACAGGGCCTGGTCTGCAGCCAAACCACTTGTGGCCACTGGTCAGCGGCTGTTGGGGACAGGAACTGACCTGCGGCCCGGCCTGGTGCCATACCTCTGCCTTTAGCCAGGCCCTGCACCCAACCACCTGTGGCCGCCCAACTCAATCCGTTGCTACTGGTCACTGGCTGTTGGGCACAGGAACCAGACTGCGACCAACCTCCTACCTGGTGTCATCCACCCATGGGCACCCAGCCCACGCTTCAAATGGCCTTTGGTCATATGTGAATGGGGTTGGCCACAGGAAGAGCGGCCACTTCGCTGCAGCCACTGCTCACCAGGTATTGGGCACAGGGCCCAACATGCAGCAAAGCCCTGCACTCTTCCTTCTGTCTACCCAATGCTTATTTTTGTGTTTCGCTTTGCTTGTGCTTTTTTTCTTCTTAGTGATTCTAACCACAAATACCTTACCTTAGCATAACCCCGAGGTGAACGACTGGATCAGGAGAGTTGTGTAGCAGTGCTCCCGTGCACCAATCAGTGGCATTGTGGGCCTTTGCTGTGACTCCATACCTCCTTGGAAATTATGGAGTGAAGTTGCATGCAAGTGCCTCCTTTTTTTTCCATGCTTTGACACAGATCCCGAGATACTTTCCCACTCTGTTGATTTTTATTGAATCCAAACAACTCTTTGAACAGTGTGCTAGGGAACGTTGTCTTACTGAAAGCAACTGGATTCAAACCATGCCAAGCCTACAGGACAAAGATGTCAGTCACAGGGCTTGTCGGTGTGCGTCTTTGGTGCCTCTGCCCTGACACGATTTGAAGTTGTGTGACAAATGCGCCTTAATCCATCCTAATACGATTCAGGATCAGGAGGCAAAGGTGAACATCACTGAACACAAGAAGTTGTAGGCTTCACACACGCTTTACACACGCCCTGTTCCAGCTTCAAGTCATTTGCCCATCATCAAGGCCCATTTTGCTACCAGTAAGTCCAAGCATAGGCATAAGAAAGCAAAGTATGACTTGACTCCATCCCCCCACTGACTCCAAAAAGAAATAACAACACTTAAGATTCAAGTTACACTCCCTTCAGGTCACCAGCTAGTGGTCCCAATTTGCCCCCAGTTTCTTGGGCTGTGGTCAACCCCACACCAGATTGCGGCCTTCAAAGAGGGCATGCTGCAAAGCTTTAGTGTGCTTCTGGCTCTCTCTAGAGAGCCTTTGGGCCTAAGACAACCGCAGAGAGATGAAGTCGCATTGGGTGAATCCAACCCCGGCGCAGTCTGTCCCTCACAGACCTGATAATGGGCCTATACCTCCAGTACAGACTTTCACTCCAGCCCAAAGTCCATGCCGATTCCTATTACCCCAACACAGATACTGACTCCACCAGTGAAGGTTGATGATCTGGTGTGACTCCTTTGTCCGACCCCAAACTAACTGTTGCCTGACCTCAACCCATTTTGGGCTATGAAATTATAAAATTGCAAACAGTTGTCATACAGCTTGTCTCTAATTCCCTGCCTCTATTGCTTGACCGCTATCAGCAAAGGCCCCAATTTGTTTTTGGCTCTGACTCTGATCCTGTGCGAAAACAGGATGCTCAGGATTCTGATGATGATGAGCTGGATGGCTTACTACCTCCTCGTTCATAATGATGTTGCCTTATACCGTGATTTACAACATGCCAGACGGCTCCCCTAAAACAGAGTTGAACTCGCTACATGGACCATCAACAGAAGACAGTGCCTAATTTGCAGTGGTGGTTTGAAGGGCAATTGTGGTACAAGAATTACTATTGCCCTCTATAGACACCAGGGTGAACGTTTTGACAGAAATGTTGCTGTCTGCCCCTGCAAGATTATAGCCGTGCTTCCATTTAATGACACCCTCATAGATGCGTTGATGGTTGAAACCATGGTCTTGCCCCCCTGGTAATCAGCAATTGGTTAGGCAATATAGGCCAGTTGCCAAGTGGCCCCAGTATTCTCACTGAGCACCCTATGCCAGAAAGTCTCATTGCACCGTCTTCTATAAGTAACATAAACCCTAACTCCTTTTCAATCGATCCCAGTATAAAGAATCTAAAAGGATTGATGCCTGCAGCAAGCAGATGTTTTTTCAGCGAGCCTGACTTTGAAACCCATAAGCCCAGCATATTTGCTGTTTCTTGAGCTGTATAGGACGTTTCCCCTTTCTGCAGGGTCAACACAGATTTCTTGCCGTTTGCTAGCTCCTATATTGTTTCTGGCAGTACAACTCTGTGCACTTTATCCCTTTATCATAAAGTGCCTATGCTTCCCTTTCAACATTGTGGAATTTGCACACCCATGATGGTGTATTTAACTGACCTGTAAGTCTACAGTATGTGGTATACTGGGCTCGTTAGTTAAATGTCACCACTGGAGTCACGCAACCATTGTGCCTTCTGGTGGTGTGACCAAAAACATGACATCAGGCCTACCATTTGTAGCCTGATAGTTGCAGGTTTAAAGTGAAAATTCAACCTCTCACAATAACCCCTTTTTGATGGGCCAAAATCTTCCTTTAACATTTTTATAAGCCACCCCATGTAGACCTTATTGCTCATAATGCCAGGTGCATGATTTTTAAAAGAAGGACATGTAGGAAAATAATGTTAAACCTGTCCTTGCAGTGAAAAAGCCTCAAAAAGCAATTTTTAATGTAGCACGGCTGGGTGTTCCATAGGAAAACACTTTACATTTTTACAATTAATAATGCTAATTTCAATTAGAAAACAAGTAGAAAAATAATTAAACAACTATTTTTGGTAATTAAAGAAAAAGTAGCTACGTAAAGTGACTTTTTCCCTTCCTAAACTCATTGGAGGCCCATTTGCATTTGTTCTCCCACTTCTGCCAGTTCGTAATTACCCTTTAAGTAGGTATTATTGAGCCTCTAAACCGGGCTGAATATTCAGGGTGGGGCTGTGAGCATCCTTTTTCACATTAGTGTCCCACCTGCATGAAAGACAAATCCTGCTTTCCAGGTCTGCTGGGGTCTGCACGTGTCACTTGGAGGGTACTTCAAAGAGGTTTCCCCTGGCCACAGGCAAATGTTAGCTAACACCTGGCCAGGACCCTTCTTTTGTCCCTCCAGCCAGGCAGACTCCAGTATCGGTGGGCCTTATTTTGACATTACAGAGCCAAATCCTGCTTCACTGTTGAATTCTGCTTGACAGGTTTGCTGGGGTTTTACATATAACACTAATGTGTACTTCAAATGGTGAAAACAGGATCCCAAACACTTATTGTGTATTTACTGCCTGGTTGCTGGAAAACCATGTGTTCTAACAAGCTTCTGTATCTGGGTTTATTGGTGGTTTCTGGTTTTACAATGACTGTCTCAAATTAGATTTTAGTGTTAGAAGTGGGAGTACACTGGGATTACCAGAGTGCACTCCCCATGAACACCAACAGCCCTCAGAGCCCTAGTTTAGCATTGCCATAAACATCTGCATACTTGAAAATGCCCAGAGACAGTAGGGTTGACTCTGCAAACTTGTACTCATTGGTTAGGGTATACCCAGGAGGCATTCATACCCACCAGCAACATTCGAAAAGCCTTGGAGGGCTGGACCTGCTCTTTCTTGTACCAGGACAAAGAATAGCATGGACTCCTCTGGTCCTTCCGCCCGCTTATCCTCTTACACTGTTGTCGCTGTCTGCTTTCCCGGTCTGGGATGTATCCCTTCTCCCACTTTCTCTTCTCTAACACTTTCATGTCTACTCCTCACTGTAACTCACTGGTAGGTCCCCAGCCTACGCCTTTTTGTTTCTATGGTAGTAAGTTTGCCTTTTAGGGGTCTTGAATTTGTTCATGGCTGCAATCTTTTTTACTTCTGTGCCTCACGTGTCACACGGCCGGCCCAATACGGGTTGTAGGCGGCATGCTGTGTATCAAATGTTCATTTAAGCCTCCCCGACTTACCCTGAGACCACTCTGGACTTGTGCGGCCAGTCCTGTGTAGGGTTGTAGGCTTAACGCTGTGTGCATCGCGACCCTTTTTTGTTGCTCTTCCCTTTTGGAAAATAAAAACAGTTTACATTAAAAAAAAGACTAAAGTTAGGAGATAAAATCTTTGACAAGATTGAACCTGGTTGGTGTATCCGACTCGTGCGCCATTGTAGTCAGCGTCTAATTGCTGCTAGTTTTCACTCTACTGTGACCATTGACTATCATTGGCACTATATACTTCTTGGTGCTATTCCTACTTACAATATTTTTTAAATAATCATATCTACGGTTCTCTTTATTGGATTTTTGTCATTTTGGTTCAATATTACTCTAGTTTTCTAGTTTGTGATTTTTATTGTGTTGCATTTCGACTTAATTAGTGGTTTCTTAACTGCGTAATACATTATATATTGCCCTTAGTTAAGCCTGTCTGCCCTGTGCCATAGCTACCAAGAGGTTAAGCTCGGGTTAATTTAGTGACTTTGAGAGTTCACCCTGACATGGGTTCTGACTAGTCTTTGAGGGTGGGTAGACACTCCCCAAATAATAATCCAGTTTCTTCTGGACCGATATACTCATGCTGCTTGGGACATGACCAGCGAGGTATTGCTGGTGGTCCACCAGGTTGTTGGACCTCTTTGGCTCAGATGATCCATGACAGGTAGGTTGCAGCGAAGTACATCATCCAGGCAGGCTTAAAAATTCCTCAAACAATTGTTACACGTAATGGCATCCTGGAGCATTTATAGAGGAACATTTTCTGAATACAGTCTGGCACCTGGGAAGTAGTCTAAGGGGAGGAATCTGCAATTAGATTATCTAGCAAACAGAGTGTCACCTAAGGTAAGTAACCTGCTCTTTAATGTCAATACTGATGCGTATGTCAGACGCTGTTTTAGGGTTGTTAGTTTAATCACAAAGCCTTGAAAAAATGGAGGGAAGAAACGTTGGTGCTTTATGTTATGGCATCGGATTGGAGACAATTTAAATTTGTTTTTCTGAAACTACACAAGAGAATGCAACCAGCGATTCCAAAGTCTAAAACTTCAGGTGTTGAAGGAGCCAGCATGCCACATTGACCTTAAAATCCAGGGAAATTGCACCTTTTTTGTCTCATTGCCACCAGTCCTTCAGCACTGAAAGAACAGCATCCTGTACAAAAAGCTCCTATGGATGTGGGCCAAAAAGCGCGATTAATCCTTTGTGGCAAACCCATTCAGAGCCAATGTTGAAACAAGTTCCATATTCTCTAATCAAAAAGGACAAAAATTACACAGAAAACCAATATATGTTTTATCAATTACACAGAATGTTGGTACTGAAAAAAAGGCAAAACTGTAAATTGAGGTCCATGAAAGCCACAAGACTCTAAGGGAAGAGACAGCCTATACTGAGGAGTTGCTTCCTGTACCTTTAACATAACCCATATATTAAGAAGGAGCACAGTATAACATGGATCCGAGTTAGGATCCTTGGATAATGAAAAGCAGATTTGGTATGTGTATCAAACGAACACACTATTCCTAATCTTGACCCATTTTGACAAGATGCAAATAGCCCGTACAGTACTATCTTACAGCCCAGCTTTATGATGTGTTGTGTGCTGATGACGAGGTCTCTTACTCGAGCTACCAGCCTATCATCAGGGGGGAAATCCGTTACTCCCAATGCAGGTGGCATCTGAACTGTTCAGTAAGCCAACCTCTGCAAGCTACCTCTTAAGTAATAGTGACAAGACCCATATTGGGGGCTAAGCTCGATTAAGAAAATGCTCTTCTGACAAGACAACAAACACAAATGTCACAAAACTACAGGGCCTGCAAAATTCGGTGTCAAATTTGCCCAGAACAATGCACGTTTCTCCCATATTCCGAAAAGGTTCATAGCCTCCCTGTGGGATTGCATATCAAATTTATAACCATGGTTTTTACTGCGTTGGCAACCTGCCTGATGCAACACCTGTTCCCTTATAATCCCGACAGGTCTTTGAGCTCTGCAGATAATAGGCTTTGCGTTCCCCCCGGGTTTATAAGGCATAGGACTAGCAGTAGACGCTTTTCAGCAATTGCTTGTGCACACTCGAGTGCTCTTCCAAAGACGCTCAGAAGGTTCGGAGAACTCCTGCCTTTCAATAAGGCATTGAAAACCATGTTGTACTAAATAGTTCTTATCTGGCAGCACCAGTGCTTAGATGCCATGTAGTGGTTTTAACTCTACACAAGGCTTTAGATCACCATCCTACCATTCACATGTAGAGTGACACACGGATAGAAATGGGAAGATAGACGGCTCACGACGTGTTAGATGTTAAATTGGTGCTGGGAAGGTACAGGCTTTATCTTCAGCTGTTATTCAATAGTGCAAGTTGTACATGACGTTAGAGCCCCTCTTCTGGGAGATGGAGTACCTCATTCTGTACTTGGTCCAAGCACCACAGCAGGAGAGAGCCGGATGTGTGACGGAAATACCAACAAATAGGAAGCAAGGAAACCAGAGTGACATTGTGGCCAACCAATGGCAAGTAAAGGTAAGTAATGGACGGGCTCTAAGCCTCTTTTGAGACAATTTTTTTCTTTACAAGAGATTTTGCAAGCGAGGTGCAGGTGAAACCTGAACCTCCTTTCCTGTTAAAAACCTTTAGCACTAGCAGAATCAGTCTAAGTTAGCTCCTAAAAAAATTACTGTTAACACAAAGGCCAATCTAGAGGCAAAGAATTTTTGTTGAGCGTGTGTTTCAAATAACCATTAGGACTGGATTTAACTGTATGAAATGCATACACAAATCTTGCGCTTTTTTCATGTAGTGCAGGGAGGTACATCAGTTTTGCTAAATAGGCTTAATAAAGTAAATTATGTGTATTCAAACCACCAAAGCCTCCTGTTTACTGACAACCCTTGCCCATGTTCGTGTCCCTTATCCAGTTAGGAACTCCGACAGCCCCTTGGTGCTATAGTACCAACTTCGACTTTCGAGTGTAGGAAATGCTATTTGAACAAGCCCTCACAAATGCTCTACTATACAATGAGTTATTCATATTTAATAATGTCTTAACAGGGTGTAAAGCCCCCACCTACATTTTAGGGTAGGAAACCTATGGTCAAGTGAACCCTGTTTGTTTAGGCCTTAGTGCCACATTTCCACATGGCCCTGCTCTTCTTTTAGTATTAAACAAGCATTGGCATAGCCAATAGGGCTCACCTCCGGGACCTTATACGTGTTTAGCCATGCAACAGTTGATGTTGTTGCACCAAAGATATTGTACTGTATAACTAAATACTTATAAGGTCCCAAAGGCGAGACCTATTGGCTATGCCAATGCTTGTTTTTTAAAGTCTGTTCTCCTCGCACCTGCTGCCTCAGACTGTGTTCGGGTGTGGTGCATGCCTGTCCATTCCTCTTTGGTAGAGTTGTCAAGATAGGACGTTTCAAGTTGTCACCACCGTGCTGTCATGATGCTGCCTCTCTAGATGTTGCACACTGATTCCACGGGCTAGTATGAGGCGTTATCTGCGCGCTGCTTGCAGCCGGCATCATTCGGCATCTGTGTTAGTGGTGTTGCAGTTCGTGGAGACACACAACAGTATCTCTACTCGCTTTGGTGGCCGATGTGTGGGATCCCCCCTCCACTAGCTGGTGTGGTTTGTGTCGGAATTTCCTTTTTTTAGGGCTCACCTAGCGATGCAGCGCATGCACTGCTCGCCTTCGCGAGATCTATTTCCGTCGACTTGGTTGCCGAAGGGGGACAGGAGATGTGCACGCTCACGGCGTCTCTATCAGCTTGCCCCTGGACAGCACATTGGCACGCGCACGGCGTCTCTTCACTTTCGAGCACTCCCACCGCGTGCTTTCACTTTTGCGTGCTCGATCTCAGCCTGCCTTTTCTGCCACGGAGTCTCTATCAGCTTGCCCCCAGACAGCCCATTGGCACGTGCACGGCGTCTCTTAACTTTCGAGCGCTCCCACTGCGCGCTTTCACTTTTGCACGCTCGATCCCAGCCTGCCTTTTCTGCACTTTCCAAGTCCGACAATGACAAGTAAGTTCTCGTCCCGAAAAATGCGCGCTGGTGCATGTTTATGATTCAGTATAAATAAGTTAATATCCAGTTCTGTGTGCAGGGACAGACTGAATGCCCTTAATGTCATCCAGGAATCCCTATGCAGATGTGTCTGTGTAACAAAGTGGAAACTACAGGAAAAACTGGGAAATAGGTAACAGAGAAAGGCTAGACTGTATTCTCCCTCCAGTGGCTTAGTGTTGGGTACAAGTGGGTAAAAGAATTTCAGGGACTATGGATTTAGCTTGGCCATCGGTAGACCGCAAACTTCAAGGGCCTGAGAAACAGCTATAAACAGTAGTACACATACACTGAAAATCATGTGCCTACCATAGTGAGAACTGTTAGGATAGGTCGAATCCGCCTTACCAAACTTATCAGCGAAAGTCATCTTCAGCAGTTTCTTACCTCCTGGGATACCAATCAGACATCCAGGATGCCAAGAAGACCAGTTGGGCATTTGCTAAGATGGTTAACGGTATGTAGATACCACAGGTACCTTGGGAAAACAAGCATTTGCAATGCAATAGGTCTCACATTTACACAAGTTTAAGCTATTGGCATTGTAAATGACAATGCCTTTTATTTATTTTTTTAAAACAAAAATAAAAGGCATTATTTAAAATGTCAATAGCTCAAACTTGTGTAAATGTGAGACCTATTCATTGCAAATGCTTGCTTTAAATATCAGTCACACCTGCTTATGCCTTAGCATATCTGGGACTCCGACGCTTATGTGCATAACTCTGTGGAGTGGATTAGGGGCCTTTTCATTGCCAGTGTGGTGAGCACACACTAGCTGAATAAATACACCCACTCTCATTCCAATCCTCTGATAACTGACTGCTGATGCACGAGTACGCCAGGGCTTCTTTTATTCTTCCTCATATGACGTGTGTGCCAGGTTTAAGGGTGACCAGACGTCCTGGATTTCCTCGGACAGTCCCGGTTGTCTGTGGACTGTCCCGGTGTCTCGACACATTTCTTCATTTCAAAAGCATGTCCCGGTTTTTGGGGCTAAGGTCAAGTAATTGTAAGGTGAATTGAAAGTGTGCTCTTCTTGCACGGGCGACTCAGCAGACTGAAAACAATGTATTCCGTTTCTGTCAGCACAGTAAGAGTTTGGCTGCAGGCTCCCAGCTGAGGGGAGACAGGGTGGAAATAAGGGCAGGGGGCTCAGGGTGGAGGTCCTCCGTAGATAATTTTTAGTAAATGTAGGGGGTGGTGTGTGTATGTGTTTTTTTGTTTTTGTGTGTGTGTTTTTTTTTGTTTTTGTGTGTGTGTTTTTTTGTTTTTGTGTGTGTGTGTGTTTTTTGTTTTTGTGTGTGTGTGTGTGAGTGTTTTTGTGTGTGGTGTGTTTTTGTGTGTGGTGTGTTTTTGTGTGTGGGTGTGTGTTTTTGTGTGTGTGTTCGTTTGTTTGTTTGTTTGTTTGCAGGGTTAACCTGGACAGGCCTGATATAGAAATAAGACTAAAGGATTTAGTCCTACTTTTATTTCTGTCCTGTTTTTTTGTTCTCAAAATCTGGTCACCTAGCCAGTTGGCATAGACTACAGCAGTGATAGCAGGCCTCCGAAATGAACACATACAAACTGAATATAATCTGCAAGCAGTGCGGAGCTGCTATGCTTAGCTAAGGCTTGTGTACTACCTGTTCTAGCTAATTACTTACTATTCATGTTTTAAATACTCCGCTTACTAAGTTAGTAGAGCACACCACAGTGGCACATTAGTGCAAGGTTAACGTCTAGTATGTATTATTTTATTGATAGGACACGCTTCATCATGACTTCAAGGGGTGTGAAATAATGTAAACTAATTTTCACCTGAGAAGTGTACCCTACAGAAACAGGGGACTTGTTTACAATTGTGCACACCCATAGAGAGGCTCATCTGGGTATTCCATTGAGTTCTGCAGACCTGACGTGGTGTATAGTGTCCAATTCTGGAAAGGAAGAAACAGTCCATAACTGAGCGACCAAAATTATGCTTTTTTCCCCCTCAAGTTAAGAATCTCTTCATAAAAAGACACTGGTTTGAGGAATGGCAGTTAGATGAGAGGTGTATTCAAGGATACCCAGGGTCCTGGAATTCTCTGATGCAGCGGTGTTTTCTGCACAATTATGGTCTCACTGAAAATGCCACATAAGAGCCCATTTCCTGCAGAATCTGCAGATTTAGCCCAAAAATTAATCCTAGCTCAAACGGATAAAATGCTATTGAAAAAAGAGCAAAATGGTATGCATCACAGCGGTCAGACCATTTGCAGTGATTAGCAAGTCAACTTCAGTTGCTAATTTCAGTTTTTAGGTATTAAAATTGTATTAGCAAGTGACACCACTGAATTTCACATCATCCGTCTCCACAGGCAGTGACAGCACTGTTTTCACCCCAGAACTGTCTTTACTTAATGGAGGCTGCAGTGTGGACGTGCAACAGGTGCAAACAGGTGCAAACAGGAGCACCAAAGACTAGCCCGTCTGCGCCCCTCAGCACACTAAGTGCACCTACCGCCAGGATTCTTGGTCCACCAAAAACCTACCTCCTTCCCACCCTCTCGTCCGGTTGATACTCCACTTCAAACCTACACGTTCTAAACCCATCGCACCTTCCCACCCATCACTGAAGTTGCGTTCTCCTGCATCACGTCCCATTTCACATGCACTCTCCTCACTGCCGCCACACACCTCACAAATGTAAACCATACTACCAAACATACCCCAACTCCCACTATACCAAACCCTTCCCTGTCCTCCATACTACTCAAAACTCACTTCTTAATAAATATGTTACCAAAAGTTAGGATCTGCTACATGAATTCTCACTGGATCTGCTGTTCCTGACTGAATCCATGCTGTCTCCCTCTTGGTCCCTGTCATTACCCCTGCAATCCATCCCCCCACCCCCACAGATACATGTTTACAAGACAGAGAAAAACAAACAGCCACAGACGGAATCACTATCATCTTCAAAGAATTCACCCACTGCCCCACTAACTTGTAAGGCACCATCATCTACCGCTCTCCTGGGCTACGCGTCAACTTCAGCAGTATCATCATGGACTTCTTTGCCCCTCTGATTGTTGACTCCAGCACCTTCAACCTCGTTGGCGACTGCAATGCCACTGGAGGATCTCACCGATCCAAACACAACCATTCTCGTGGAAGACCTGTCCAACATCGAACTCACCCAGCGAGTGGAAGGTCCCACACATGCCTCCAACGGACACCTACTGGACCCCATCTTGAAAGCTTCAGCAACATCTCAGTAGACAGGCCCACTCCAATCACCTAGTCCGACCACACCCTCATCAACTTCAGCATACCCATCCCACACAAGCGCAGAAACACCATCACCAAATCTTCATGAGAGAACTGGAAAAAGATCTCTGCAGCATTGTGGTCTTCCGAACTCCTACAAGACCAGCCTCAATACAACAACATCCCCAAATCTATTTCCAACTTCAACAAATGGATCATCGCATGCACAGATACCTTGGCTCTTCTTAAATCCATGAAACAAGACCAAAAGCAAACTGGTACACAGAAGTGTCTAGCCTCACCAAACGCCACTGCAAGCAACTTGAACGCTGATGGAGATAGTCAGAATAATACTGATGAGCACCTACAAATCCACCCTTAGACTCTACCATCTAAAAATCAGAGGCACCAAATACTCTGCACTCACCGATTTCATTAAAAGCAGCACTAACAGCGCCAAGGATTTCTTTTGCCACAGTGAAAGACTTCACCTCTCTGACGCAAAGCTGCACAAACGTAACTCAGTTTAAGGACCTGTTCATCCAGCCGTCCCTATTCTTCAACAACAAGATGATCAATAGTTACGAAAACTTCTAGCCCCAACCAGCATGACCAAAGTCGGCAGATGGATGAAACCAACTCCCTCAAGCTCAGCACAGGCAATACGGAAGTAGTAATCTTCGGCAAAGACACTTCCCTCTGGGACTCCAGCAGGTGGCCTGCGAACTCCAAGCCACACCCCTCAAGGCAGCCCACACAAAGAACCTCTAATTAATAATCAACAATCAACTCACCATGACCAGCCAAGTGAACGGTCTCTTTTTCCTGCTTCCATGCATTCCAAATTCTCAAGAAGATCTTCAAATCGAGGCCCGCCAACGCTTGCAGAACCGTTAACCAAGCCCTCATCACCAGCAGG
Source organism: Lissotriton helveticus (assembly GCF_964261635.1). Lineage (NCBI taxonomy): Eukaryota > Metazoa > Chordata > Amphibia > Caudata > Salamandridae > Lissotriton > Lissotriton helveticus. The sequence goes on along the minus strand of NC_136065.1, from coordinate 338,749,755 downwards.
CTACACTATGGCAATGCATTTGGAACCGAAGATTCCACACCATACAGAACTTGGCGGCCAAGCTTACATTCAACCTCCCACACTGCACGCACATCAGCCTGCATGTCAAAAAGCTCCACTGACTCGTAATCCATAAACAAGCACCCTTCATACTCCTCACGCACACATACAAATCCTTCACAACATTGGCCCCACATACCTCAACAACCACATAAACTCCTAAAGACCTACCAGACAAGTTAGCTCAACGGGATTCCTACTTGCTAACAACCCCCACATATGCAGAACCAGATCCAGTGGTTGTGCCTTCTCCTACCTCGCTCCTAAATCCTGGAAGGACCTGCCCCTGCACATCAAAGCCGCCTCCTCAGTTTTTGAATTCTGCAAAAAACTAGAAACCTGCTCTTGCCTAACAGTGCCTGCTTCAGCACCAGGATACGCTCCAGAGTGAGTTGTGCACTATGCAAATAATAATAGCATAACACATTAGTGAGATGGATATGTTACACATTCAGTGTTCCATGGGTGTTAAAATGAGAAGATAGCAAATTGTGCTGCCATCGAATGCTACTCATTTTGCTGCATAACCTGCATTTTTGTGCCGTTCAATACAGCCAATTCTGCTGCGTGCATTGGTCCTCCACTGCCACATAATTGCATGGGCACCGAGTATATATACCTCAAAGGAATCAGCACAATACAAGAATCCGTATTTCCCAGTTCAAAGGTATTCCTAAAACTAGATGACACTGTGTGAGACTAAAAGGCTAGTGTGAATTGGAAGTGTCTACCTCAGAACATCTATTTTTGAGATACAGAAATATATGTCCACGACAGGCCCTTACGTTTTCTTTGCCCTTCTCTGACTCATATGCAGTTCCAGGAAGCAATCTTTTGATAAACTTAAAATGTATTTTCACCTGCGGTCTGTATAAACAGTAATTGAATTTAAAAACTGTAAACATTGTATAACGAGAAAAAACTAGAACATACAGAGCTCACAGGTTTGGTGGCAGTTATCCTTTGTCACATGCTGTGCTGTTGGTTTTAGAAAGATGAGGTTGAGTGAGAGAAATGAGTAAATAATAGAGTGTTGTCAGGCTCGGATTTTGTTTGTGAAGATGAATTTGTCTTAAAACGAATGCCAGAAACGAAAGTCTATTGACAAGGGTTCTTGAGAGTTGAGCTTCTAGCTGCACAGTAGGGAGCAGAGACGGAGCCGTGAATGAGTAAATACCATTGGTGCGACAGGTGCAGTGGCACAGGGGACCCAGAGCCTTGCAGGGCCCATTGAACCCTGATAATCGCTGTCTTTTACTACCCTAACAGATGTCAAATGGGCCATTTTCTTTGCTTGCACCAGGGCCCATAGAATCCTTGCTATTCTACTGGGAGCAGTTCAGGAATTAGAAGCGATAATGCTGTAGGGTTGATGGTACTCCAAAGACAGTACAGCCAAGGAGTAGGTGAATGGGGGTGACACGGTGAATGGAAAATAGATTGTTCAGTTAGCAAAACGATGTAAAACGAAAAGAATTTCGTTTGCCTTGCAATTCCTACCAAATGAGGTGCGACAAGTGCGTCAGACGTGCCTCGGACGCGGGGTGTGCAGGCCCCGTCACGTCTCCCGCAGGCCCTAAAAGCGCTAAGGTAGCATGACTCTGCAGCTTTGGGGTGGGGTGACTTATCTGCAGAATGTTTTTGTTGACATAAGCTTAGACGGGCTGTACGGCATGCTAGGGCTGCTTTTCATTTGTAGTAACTGTAGGCAGTTAAACAATAACCGTTTTGGGCTACTGTGCAGGCGCCATATTGTCCACTCGAACGCCCCTCTACGTACCCTGCGGTTAGACTAGCCTCGCCGCGCGCGCCATGCTGCTCCTTTGTACCTGTGTGATATCCCTATTCTGTGTAATTACCCGTTCTACATAACTATATCATATGTATGTATCTGTAAGGTTTAAGTAGAAATAAAAATGTTCAATACATGCTGTACTGCTTGATTAAATCGTTGCAATGAGTTACCAGCAAAGGACTAGTAAATTATTTAAAGACTAGGACAGGCTTGTGCAGCAAGTTTCCTTATTGCCTGACATTGCCTAACTAGCACGCCTTTCCTTTAGCAGCTTCGGAATTTGCATATTTATATTCATGAAAGGCACAAGTCTCTTTTGCATGCTTTAATAATGCCGCTTGGCCTGTAGAGGCCTGTATGTGCCCCATTTTCCTGCTTTGCGGGTCAGCACTGTTCAAAGATAGTTCAGTCAGTTCCATCAGAGGCTAGACCGCTGCATGCAGTTTGCGTGAGTAAAAGTGGAAAGTTTGGGTGAGTGATGTAAGATATGTTACGTAAGGTTCAGTGCAAACAAATGAGAACTCGCACACCATGGGCACGGGCTTTCTGACCTGCAGCGCAGGTGCGAGGTGAGGGTTTAATGGTTAGCGAACGGCAGTAAGGCCTTTGGGTTATTATAACACAAGATTACGCGGGCGATGTGAAACAATGTGACAAGACCTTTCAGGCAGAGAAATGATAGAGGGTTTGGGGAATGATGAATCTTGGAGAAAAGGGAGGCAATGCATGTTACCACCAATACATGTCAATGGAAAGGCAGATTTCAGGGATTGCATCCACTTCTGCAGACCTGGCCATCCTTAACATTACTGAAAACCAAACTTTATATTTAGCTGTATTGTGAATAAGAAAGTGGCAGCTGTGTGCTCATAGTAGTTTATATGCACAATCGGTTTCTCTGGAGCCTAGCGTCCTGTCAATTGTACTTGCGTTTTATCTTCCCAACCCCCTTAGGTTGTTTTCAACACACTATATCGGATTCAAAGGTCGCCCAAGCATTCCAAGTATCTGAAACCAGAAGAGAATATCTAACTTGACTTCACAGTCAAGATTTCTGTAATTATTGACAAACTTTTTGTTTGAAATGGGGTTTCTAGTTGGCAGAGGTATGCACCATGTCCAAGTAGGGACCACAACTCAGTCAGGGTAAGCTAGATACACACTAAAAGATAACCTGTGCTCTCCCTCTGGTAGCTTGGCACGGAGCAGTCAGGCTTATCTAAAGATGCAATGTGAAAAGTGTTTGTGCAACACACACACACACACACACACAGAGTACAGTAACACAATGAAAACACTACAAATGGACCCCACAAAGGTTTAGAAAAGTAGACAATTTTATGAATAAATCAAGACCAAAACGAAAAAAATACAATAAGTAGAATTGGCGTTATTAATTTTTAAAGATGAATGAAAATATAGTTCTTAGAGCAGAGGTCATCAAACTTTTTGATGCAGAGACCTCCTTGTCAAAAACTTTAAGGCTTAAGGACCCCCTCCTGACAAACATGTCTAGAACCTGGTGCTCCTCATCATCGACAACCATAAATGCCCCCAATCTTTATGACAACACTGTCAACATCTGCTGACATTTACTAAGCGGTACAAAAGGGGGTGGTCATGGACGGAGCATCTTAACCAATCAAACACACACACCCAGTCAACAGATCTGGGTTTAATCCATCACCGTTCTTTAGCCCACTCTGCCACCCAAGTTCAGACATGGCCATATGCAAATCAGTCTGACCCTGTGCCTCATGGGAACAGTCCAGCCCGAACTGCCGAGCCATGCCTTCCCTGGACCGGAAACAAGCTTCCTAGGACCGGTTTCTAGCATTTCAGCCGTCTTCAGCCAGGCTCGCTTGAATCCAATGGCAAAGTGAGCAAGGGACTCACGTCTGAGCATACCCTGCCAACTTATGGCGAACAAAGCGGTACAAAAGGGGGTGGTCATGGACGGAGCATCTGAACCAATCAAACACTCCCACCCAGTCAACAGATCCGGGTTTAATCCATCACCGTTCTTTAGCCCACTCTGCCACCCCAGTTCAGACATGGCCATATGCAAATCAGTCTGACCCTGTGCCTCATGGGAACAGTCTAGCCCGAACTGCCAAGCCATGCCTTCCATCAGTCTCAAGATGCTGTTTGCAGCGGCGATGCAAGTCTTTTGCGATGGGTCCAATCCACACAGCAGCGGCAATGCCTTTGTTCTACTCAGTGATGCACCGCTCAGCTGAGGAGATGCATTGGTTCTGCTCGGAAAAGCCACGCGCAGTTCAGCTGATAAGCACCTTAGGCCCACCTCCAAGGGTCCAGGACTGGGGTGGCACCACTTAGAAGGGTAGACTCACAGATGGCAGAGTCCATGTGCAAGTAGGTTGGAAGCTTGTTATGTCTGAGGCTCCAGATGAGGAGGACTGCCAACTAGCGCTTGGAGTCACTCTGGGTTTGAGAGATGTAGACCTTCTTATTCAGGCAAGAGGGCAGCAGGCGGCAACTCTGCACCACAAAGCAGCCTTCCAGCAGAGTGCAGTCCAGCAATCCAGCAGAGTGGCAGTCCTTCAGCAGCACAGTTGTCCTTCTTCCTGGCAGAGTATCCACAAGTTCAGAAGTGTACTGAAGTGGGGTGTCTGAAGTCCATTACTTATACCCAGTGGTACCTTTGAAGTGAGGGAGACTTCAAAAACATGCCACTGAAGTGCACATATGCAATTTCTTCCTGCCTGGCTCCGGACTCACTACAGGGGAGTATGCAGCCCTTTGTGTGTGGACAAGGCACAACATATTTAAGGTGTAAGTAAAGCTGTACCCAGCTCCTCCCTCACATCCTGCCAGAGGTAGCCCATTGTGTGTGGCTATCTAGCAGGAACATACAAAGCCCTACTGCCATCTGCATCCAGCCACATGATCAGAGACAGGATACAGGCACTTAAGCACAGATGTGCGAAGCGATTTAGCCTTTCTTAGGGGATCAAAACACCTGTTAGGAAATGCTAACTGTCCTTTTTAGATGTACAAAGGGCCAAAACCAGTCAACATTTGCAATTTCTACCTGGTAGAAATCGCAAATTGCGACTGCGATTTAGGAATCGCAAATAGAGATTACCTATTTGCATTCCTAAAGCACATGTACATAGCATTTCCTAAATGCGAATTGGGCATTTAGGCAATGCTATTACCATTGACTTGAAGTCGATGGTAACCATGTGCAAAATTAAAAGCTGCATTAAAAAATAAATGTTGTAATGTGAGATGAAGCGCACATATGCCCCTAGGACATATGTGCACTGACATGTGTACTAGGAAATTCGAGGTGCTTCCAGGGAAGCCTTAAGCAACCTTGGCTTTGCATTTCTTAAATTGCGATTTCCTATTAGGAAATCATAGTTTAAGAAAAGCAAACCATTTCCTATACAATGGCATTTCCTATTTGTGACTACCTGTTAGCGTATTAGCGATTAGCGATTCCTACTTTGTAGGAATCGCGTTTAGAGAATTGCAAATTTAGTACATATCCTTTTGCATTTCTTAAATAGCGATTCCTATGGAGTCGCTATTTAAGAAATGCAAACGGGAAGCTTCGTACATCTGGGCCCAAATGGCTGAAGCAAGAAAATGCCAACTTTCTGTGTCATTTTCAGAAATGCAATTTAAAATCCGACTTCACCATCCCACGATTTCCGAAGGGTAGGAGGATTAGCTGATTGGGTGATAAGGTGAGACTCGGATGGGGTTGTTTACGGATCGCCCGTTGGGTATGGTTGTAAACACTATCATGTATTTATCTGCTACTTTTATCTGCTTGCTTCGAAATGCTCACCTGTATTAAGTTTTTATGCAAAATGTAGAAATAAAGTCAATAAAAAAAAAAGTTAAAATCTGACCTCACCATAAGTTAGGGTTTTAAATTGTTATCCTATGGGAGAGATAGGCCTTGCAGTAGTGAAAAACGATTTTGAGCTTTTTTTACTACCAGGACATGTACAGCCTTTTAAATACATTGTACCTAGCCTGATTGTCCTGGACCTACCATAGGGGTGACTTGTATGTATAAAAAGGAAGGTTTGGCCTGACAAATGGCTTAATTTGCCTGGTCGACAAGGCAGTGTAAACTACACACACATGCTCTGTAATGGCAGGCCTGAGACCTGGTTAAGGGGCTGCTTAAGTGAGTGGCACAATCATGGTTGCAGGTCCACTAGTAGCATTTAATTTACAGGCCCTGTGTGTACATGTATTACCACTTTACTAGATACTTGTAAGTAAATTAAATATGCCAATTTGGGATGAACCAATATTACCTTGTTTAGCGGAGAGAGCACAAGCACTTTAGCACTGGTTTGCAGCGGTAAAGTCCTAACACCAGCAAAAACTAGGTCCGAAAAGTATGGGAGGAAGGCAACATTTGGGGGGGGAGACCATTCCAAGGCTGTACGATCTAACAGCGCAAATCCCTATTTATTGTCTACAGATAAGTTTGATTCCCATAATTCTTGCGTTTGTCAAGAAGTGCAATGTCTCCCTTGTATACACTTTGGGCTAATGTGTTATGGGCAATTCCCATGACATTCAAATTTCAGAAAATTCTCTTAGTTTGTATTGTAATATTGTGTGTTGTGGAGCAGATAGACAAACATCTAAAGCATAATCATTTATAAAATGTAGCATGCCCAAAGCGAGCAAATGGCAATGACCTTCTTTGTCGGACATTGTTTTAAACAGCTGTCAGTGCCCTATAGAAATTGTGATTCGGTAAAATGTTGTTCTTTCTTCTTACATATATCCCCAGGTATGTAAAACTATCTGGCACTATTAGGAAGGGAAGAGGTTGGATGGATAAGGGTTTTGATGCTGATAACGAAACGGTACTGATTTACTGCACTGTGTAATTTCCCTGAATGTCTGAAACCAGATCGTCCTAGGAGTGCCCAAATTGTTGAAAACCTCTAGAGCAGCTTATTTTTCTGCCTGGTCAAACCCATGACTGGAGATTGGCAGACAACCATTTATAACTCCTCTATCAAACTAATCGCACATCTTTTTATGCCATGCCATGTTTTTAAGAACAAGAAAAGAAGGGTTGCCCTAGGAGTTTCTTTTGAGCAACCCCTTTTGTCCTCCTTTGCCCCTGTTGAAACCCCTTTCACATGGTATCTAGAATGTTTCCTCGGCCACTGATCTTCTCCTCTAACTATCATGGTGTTATCCTCAAACACTGGACCTAGATAAAGGTTAAGCCTTAGTGCATAGTCTGCGTTCCAAGATAGATAGTCAGACGAGCACTGGATAAGCGAACATGTCTGGTCAGGTTTTGGCAATCAAGCAGTGTGTTTTAAAAAAATTTTTTATGGAAACATCCCCAAAATTGGCAAAAATGTAACAAATAAAGTAATGGCCCATCAGCCTAGGCACACTAAAAGGGGTGAAGGAAACCCCATAACCCTGCTCCAAACCCCCCCCCCTCTCCACCCCTGCCCGCCCTACAGCAGCTTAAGCGGAGGTGCCACTGGGTTCCATGGGTTGGAGAAATCAGTCACGGTAAACATTAATAAGTTGTTTATGGGCCTCCTCTGTCTGCAGATCCCTTTACATAGTGCTCATAAATAATACTGTTAGCCTATAAATGAAAAAGGGGTGTAGGAGGAGGGAAGATATGAATAGCAACGGTCAGACAGAGAAAGGAAAAGAATGTAATCGTGGAAATAGGGGGAAACACAGAGGGGAAAATAGAAAAAGTAAGCATGAGAAAAGGTAAGAAAGAAAAAGTGATGATCAAAGACAGAAGATGGTTAAATAGGAGAGAAGAAAGAATGGGAGGATGTAAGGAAAGATAAAAACGAAATAAGGAAGACACGGTGAACAGTAGGATGGAAGGGTAAAACGTTTGGTAGATGGAAGGGTGAGACTATGAATGAAAGAGCAGAAGGGTCGATAGGTTATAGGGAAGTTAAGTTGAAAGAGAGGAAGGATGAGTAATGGAAGAATGGGGAAGAATGACAAGTATGAATGAGTGAAAGTATGGATTGATGGATATGTGAACATATTCATGGGTGAATGTGTGAAAGGATGGATGTATACGTGGATGCATGCATTAAAAGGTGACAATAGTGCTCATAAGGAGGGTAGGGTTTTCTTACCTGATGTACTCTGCTTGAGTAGAGATATAGTTCAGGTGGGTTGTATTTTAATTTTCTGGCTCTTCCCCTGCACACTAACCCTGGCACAGAGGTGCACTACTTTTCAAGCTGCTGTGCACATGTGATCAGGGTCACTGAGGTGCACTACTTTTCAAGCGACTGTGCACATGTGATATGGGGCACTGAGGTGCATGACTTTTCAAGCAGCTGTGCACATGTGATCAGTTAAAATGGTATTTACAGCGCAAGAGAACCAATGAATCAAGTGGACTGCTCCATTTCTTAATGCTGTAATATGCGGTAGGTTGAAGAAAAATGTCAATGACCCCTAAACAGATCAATGGATTACGAGGGCGGTCGAAAGTTTCTGTATGTCGACATATTTATGTATTTTTATTAGGATATTTTGGGCAGTAGAAGGGAAACTTGGTTTGAAATGTACGATCCTTGTCCTCCTGTGGCTTTTTATGTGGTTAGACCACCTGCCGACTTTCTCAACCGGTATGCTGTAGCAATTTTCAAATAACACATATTTTAGATCTCAGTGCTCTTGAGTTCGATATTATTCAGGGCTCAGCAAAAGCTGGTTTCATTTTGAAGTGTCAGCTGGTGTACAGAGATATTCTCTCAACTCACCAGTACCACTGAGTTATTTTTATGGCTGCAGCAGAAGCAGTCATATGTCGGGTATGACATGCTACTGATCCTCCCTGCTTGTGAAAAGTACTTGTCTGTAATGAACATTTCACACTGGGGCATCCTACCTCAGGCACTTTCGGAAGTAAACTCATACAATCTGCTCTGCTAACCTCAAGATCCGTGATTCGATCTCCTTTGAGATCTTGCAGTTTGCATGCAAAACTAGCTCTCCAAGTGCATCTTGCCATTGGAAGTGCTTGTTGTCTACTCTGCCTCGGTGTGCCAAAAGCAAAGGGACGCCTGGATGCTATTGCATCAGCAGGTCAGCTCTCCATTTGACCTCTTTCCTGCTGTCATGAAGATTGTAGATGTCATTTTACCATGAAAGTCAAGGTTTTCCTGATTCGTAGCTGTGTTTTGGCAGAATGTCTGCAATTTCACTGGCCTTCTTCTGTGATGGTTATGTGTTTTACTGTTGTTTGAACGCCTTTCCAGGCCTTTTCATTTAAAATGTTCTGATTACCCAAATAAAGTGCTTGATCGTTAAACAAGTTATTTGTTTTCTTTCAATAGGAGGACAAGATCCATGCACGGACCATGTCCCGTGACCACGTTTGGACCAAAGGCCTGCGTACTGCAGAACCCCAAAACCATCATGTGAGTACCGACATTATCACATTTGTATTTTTTATTTGATTTCAATCGTGTCTGCACTTTTGTTTGTTGAAACTCTGGATTCTGCTTCATATGCTATACTTAAGATTTATTTTTATATACATTCACACTATGTATTTACGTTGTTTAAGACCGACCCACTCCATCTTATGTCAGTGCCTGCAACAGTTAGAAAGAATTCAGTGTATAGTTAGCTGTGTAGTTTTCTTCCATGTTAAGGCTGAGTTTTGGAGGGTTGGAGATCCCTTGCGCATTATATCGTGAGAAAAACATTGTAACACAAAAATTCCAGAATAAAAGACATTAGAAAACGAAAAACTTTAAAGTAAAGAAAAAAAGTGCAAGAGACATATGAAATATTAGGCTATGGCCAAGGGTTAGATAAACTGTTAGATTTGAGGCTAGGGTGAGCAGTAGGGTTTGAGTTAAATTTAGGGGAATGGAAACTAATCGGTTTAAAATAGGATCAAGTAAAATGTGATGAGAGTTAGGTGTAAGATAAGGGACAAGGTTAGTTTTAGGGCAATGACATGGTATAAGCCTTATAGGGTACTTTATAAGGCGTAGGGCTGTGGTTCCCGAGACAGTTTGGGTTAAGATTGTTGTAGCTTTTATGGTGGTGTTAAGTTTTGTGATAGGAGAGAAAACCGAGATTTAACTCTGAATTCCCTGAAAAAATTGTCTGTCATTTTGGAAAAGCAGAAATTAAAAAGGGAGATCCTGGGATTTTTACTCCTGAAATTAATCTCAGTGATATTTTTCACCCGAATAAATGCACAGAATCAGATTTTGCATGGTGTGAATTTGTGACGATTTGTCTGCGTGCCTCAACCTCCACTTTTCAGCCTAGGACATCATGGTTACAAACATGTACAGTCTTATGATCTGAAACTGCATCGCCTCCTGCCCCTTTAAATATGAGCATGTTGCCTTCTTACAGCAGCCCTGCACAACGGAATGACTGTCTTAATAGGATCCTGCAGAACTCTTTGATCCCACACCTTGATCATGACCCTTGCTTCCCCTATGATTCTTATTACCTGATTCATCATAAGGATGAACGTCCAGCATGGTCCGTGCTGATATACAAGGGGAAGGCTCAATAAACAGTACAGCCAAAATTACTAGTGTGTGGCTGAACAGTGTCAAAGAATAAGCGGCGGCCATCTTAGGGATAAATGCACTGCAACTGCCATAATGTAATAAAAGGGGAAAGCCTAACTAAAATGAAAATAGAGGTGCAAAGGCAGATTCAATAATCATACAAGTAATAAAAAAAGAACATAAAATAATAAGAAATATATGTGGGGCCATAGTGAGCAATAATTCAGTCTTATTCTTAACGGGCCCCAAACAGAAGGGACGAAACTGGCAGCACATACCCATCTATGTCTGTCTCAACAGTAAAAAGAAATTTTTTGAATTGCAGAGACTAACAGGAATGTACAGATTCGTTTTACATTGGACTTCCTCTAAATGCAAAGGCTTCTACAGCTATAAATGTCATTTTAAAGTTTCGTAATAAGTAATTTCAGTTTCAAAGAGCGAGGTAATGCCATGTTTCCTCCTCTTAAATTGTCTAGTAAGCATTGTGGCAGCCGCACATTGAAAATATATTCCTGATGGTCTATGGAGTTTGATTCACTGAAAACGTATATGTAGACAACTTTTAAACTAAAATTACAAATTAACTTGGAAGTCAAAGATCTATTTTTTGCAGCCCTCCTTATCTAATCTGGATGTGCATCTCTTCAAGATATTGGGAAATAGATGAAGCACCCAACAATGACAAGATGATAATGTCATGAGGAGGTCAGGCCCCTCCTCAAGAAACCCTCGGCTGACTCAACGGATCTGAAAAACTATCGGCCCATCTCTCTCCTTCCCTTCGCAGCCAAAGTCAGAGAGATTTGTCAACGCCCAGCTGACCACCTTCATCGACGAGAACGCCATCCTCAACTCCTCCCATTCCGCAGCAACCACAGCACCGAGACCATCCTCCTCGCCGCCACCGATGAAATCCGCATGCTACACTATCCGGGCCACAATGCGGCCCTCATCCTACTAGACCTCTCCGCAGCCTTCGACACCGTCTCCCACCGCACTCTCGCCGCCAAACTCCACAACGCCGGCATACGGGGTACCACCCTCAACTGGATTCGCTCCTTCCTCACCGACAGAACACAAAGGATCAGACTCCCACCATTCCTCTCCGAACCCACAGAGATCAACTGCGGAGTACCCCAAGGATCCTCGCTCAGCCCCACGCTCTTCAACATCTACATGGCCCCCCTCGCCACCATCCTTGACAGCATGCGCTCAGCATAGTATCCTACGCCAGTGACCAGCTCTTCCTCTCCCTCACGAAGCACCCCGAAGACACCAGACTCCGCTTCCAAGAAGGAATGAAAGATGTTGCAGCCTGGATGAACCACAGCTGCCTAGCTCAGCTTGGAGAAGACAGAGGTCCTTGACCTTGAACCATCCTCCACTGCCTGGGACAATACCTTCCGCCCTCAGACACCCACCCACTCCATCAGACCACACCCTAAATCTCGGCATTATTCTAGACTCCTCCCTCACCATGACCCGCCCGATCAACGCCGTCGCCTCCACCTGCTTCTACTCCCTCCGCAAGATCTTCAAGTGTATCCCCCCTGAATGCAGAAAGACCATCACCCACTCACTCATAACCAGCAGACTGGACTACGGAAACGCCCTCTACGCCTTAATCAACAAAACCCTGATACACAAGCTCCAAAACACCGCAGCCAGACTCGTCCTCGGAACCCCACAACACTTGTACATGACCCAGCACCTACGAGACCTCCACTGGCTCCCCATCGAGAAGAGAATGACCTTCAAGCTACTCACCCACACCTACAAATCCCTCCACAATATCAGACCCAAATACCTCAACGAAAGAGTCTCCTTCCACGTACCCAAAAGGAACCTCTGCTCCGCCGACCTCGCTTTGGCAGAGACCCCGCGCATCCGCAGAACCAGAGCAGGCGGAAGAGCCTTCTCCTACATTGCAGCAAAAACGCTCCCCCACCCTGCACCCCATCATGAAGAGCCTCAATACCTGGCTCTTCGACTGATCCGGAGCTGCCCCAGGCCCCCCACCAGCACCTTGGAACCCTCAGGGGTGAGTAGCGCACTTTATAAACCCCTGATTGATTGACTGATTGATTGATTGATGTGCCCATTATCACAGCACATCTTATAAAACAGGACAAGTTTTGTGCTGCTTCAAATAACAGTATTAGAAATCAAAAATATTATGCCTGTTTTTTTTTAACCATATGAGAAAGAAAATTAGCTAAATAAATTGCCTTGTTATACATGAATAGTCTTGACCTTTCTACCAAATATAGTAAATTACAGGTAATGGTGCTGGGCCCTAAAAGGACCCAGCTGAGATCTTTTCATGCTCAGGGTAATAGGCTGTCTGGGGTCCAGATTCATACCTATCTAGGTGTGGTTTTTGATGACTGGTCTACGTGCCCCCATTTGATAACGTCCAAGAGATTAACTTTAGCAAGATCTATAGATGCACTCTTCTCTTTCTCTGCTAGAATTGGTAGCAAGCCATTGGGTGCTCTGATCAAGATTTATCAGGGCAAATCTGTTCCAGTAGCCACTTTCGGTAGCGAAGTATGGGGAAATGTAAACTCAAGGGAGAGCCTAGTGGAGAAAAATGGGTTCTTTAGGCATCTGTTGGTGGTTCCTGCTTCCACTACTACTTTCATGGTACATGAGGAGGTAGGGCTGCCTTATCTGTTTGATTTCATTACCTTATACCCCCTGATTAGGTGGCGTACTATCTGGGTGCAATGGGAAAACCACTTAAGTAGGGAGATAGTTAAGGACTGCCTGGAGCTGGATGGGACATATATATAGGACACTTTTGTCAAGCTAAGTAGGCCTCTTCTGTTTGAGTTGCCATCCACTATTTTGGGATTAGATATTTCCTGTACTCTGGATAATTATTTACTATGGAGAAAAACCGAGAGAGAGGGTGTGGAGTTGGAGAAAACCCTGGTTTGAGAACATGCACTGATCGTAACAGGTCCTACCATTGAACTATTCTTGCTTAGTATCTTTAATGTCCATCACCGATTCCTCCATATCAGATTTAGGTTCAACCAGTTCCACATGTTGTTGGCATTTCTTAAGCCAGGTGTGTGTGTAGCACAAAGATGAGTCCTTGCACTTGTGACAGATTTTTTCGCCATGATTTTTTGCATTTTATTTTTTTTGGGGGGGGGGGTTTATTGACATCCCTCGAAGAACATTTTTAATGTATTTGCAGAAATCTCTGCTTTTTGTTCAGGTCAGGTCTTCTGTTATTCTATTTACAGCTACTTCCGGATGTATATACAAGTTATGCTGTTGCTTGCTTTCAGGCCTCATCACTGAGGTTGATAAAGACGTTTGACGAGGGGTGTGAAAATCTTACCTGATCGTCTTACGCTCTATTGGGGATGTTGGTCTTATTTACAATGTATTTTATCATGTTTCACCCTTTTTGTGTTATTTTATCATGCTTTTAAATCATTTTGTATGTTTATCTGATGTGCTATTAGCTGGGCTTAAATGTGGTGGTATTTTATATTAGGACCATTGTTTGTTCAGTTTTATTGCTGGGCCACCAAAGAAGGTATTGTTTTAGGTATTACTGACTCAAGTGATTATTAGATCGCCCCAATATGTATACTAAGTCCTACTCAGTTTTTTTTGATAGTGCATTATTATTATTGTCAGCCTAATTTAGTTTAAGTATGATTTAAGTCTTCCTAGTTGTTTTTTAAAAACTGGTTTTAACTTGTTGATTTGGATGCATTTTGTTTTTATTGACGTATTTAATTATGCTTCGTGTACTTTTATGTTCTTGTTCAACCGCATAAAGTTACTTTTGGGGTGGGCGTGGCTGGCCGGGCAGCGGAATGGCCGCTTAGACAGCGAGCTCTGCTGCCCGCATCGTTCATCCTGTTTAAATCCTGCCTGCTCCCGCTCGTGGATGACACGACACGACACCGGATGATCTGGGGCATGACTGACGGCAACTCCGGTGTCCTGGCATAAGCGGGAACCCCGTCTTGGACTCCTCCCTGCCCGGGCCGTGGCGGAGTCGGGCTGCGTGCGGAGGTGCTGGAGGTCGGCGCCGGCTGCCGCTGCTAAGTGAGGACGTGGCGGTGCGGGCCTGAACGATTGCCAGACGGAACTGCGAGGGACGGCGCTGTACCCGCGCTGGTGGAGGTGGGGTAAGAGCGCTGTCCCGGCCACGGCTGATATACTTCGGGAATCCCCCGTTGTGCGCCCGCACGATTTTCTCCTGTTTTTCGATTCGGCTGGTGTGGATCGGTAGAGAAAAGGGGCCGCCATATTGGGCTGGGCACGGCGCCACCGTTAATGTCGGACTTGGAACAGACTTGTGAACCCTGCCTCTCCAGTTAACAGTGCAGCGGAGGTTATTGATTTTACACGCGCTTGGAGGGTTCACCACTGAAACAGTCTCCTGTGCCACTCGGCGCCACTTTTGCCAGCGCCTCGCATAAGGCGTCCGGGACTGTGTGGTCTGTGCATGTTCATGGTGGCTATGGCAGCTTGCCCTTATTTCTCTAGGATAGTGACGGCCCCTGCCTAATGGATCTACCGTGGTTTGCCTACCAGCTGCAATTGACCGGGCCTCTGATGCCGTTCTGAGTGAGGTGCTGCACCCCGAGAGACAGAGAGTGTCCCAGAAACACATGATGGAGCCCACGGTTCGTGACCTCTTTGTTGTTCTTGGCTCCCTCCATGCTGCCTGGGTGGGAGGAGTCAGAGTGCTTGGACTAAAGCTGGACGCCATTGTTGCCCCTCCGACCGATGGGAGTCAAGATGATCCTGTGATTGTTAGTGCCGCTCGCGGCTTTGCGCCAACACCAGGGTTTACTGTTGCCCGCCTAGAGATGGTTAATTGTGGGGCTCCGTCAGGTGTGGAATATGCGTCCCGCACGGCCGATTACATGAGTGGCGCTGGGGGGCCTGGAACTACACTACGGGCGGAACACTTCCACGGAACAGCACCTTTGCCCATTCGTGATGCACCGCCTTTGCGCCCGGCGGAAATGCCCTTCTATTCTTTATTGCCCTGGCGGCATCGTGACTTGGAAGGCTGGCTTGGTACTTTGTTGCTGCACTCAGACGATCGTTGGTTGTGTCTTGATGGTTCCCTGATGCAGGACTCTCGCATGGTGTTGGCTTTGCCTTGCTTGCCTGTTAACTCTGATCATTGGACATTGTACTGTGGGGCGGATGTTCGGTTGCCACGCGCCAACGGGCGTGTTAAAGCGGGGCAGGGTTGAATTTTTTCGTGTGATGTGGAACGGATTCCCCGGCCAGCTATTGATAGGGAGTTGCTTTAATGCTCTGTCTTTCTAATGCCACATTCGATTGTCAGTTCGTGGACCTGCTTGTATTCGATTTTCTGCTGCTTTGTGCGAGCGGGGCGGGGGAAGTTGCATTCTCCTCCATCTTTTTCCCTTCCTTGGGGTGTAGTTTAGGGGGCGACAGACATACTGCTAGTGGGGTTGGGTCGTAGCCATCGGCAGGGATGTAGGGTGGGGGGGGGGTTATTTTTCTTTGTTATTTTCTATGACCTTCTATTCCCCTTTCCTCTCTTCACAAGAGCTGTTGCGTACTCTCCTGATTCTTGTTTATAGCATATTCGGGTGTCCATGTTTGCCTTGTGTATCCTGTACATCTGGTGGGCGGGTGTAGGTGGGTGGTGATTGCTGTCATTACTCTCTACTTGCTTATTTTTGATTCTCGCTACATTTGGATCACTGTGGCTTATGCTGTGTATTGATTCGTTACTTATTTGCCCGTCCACGGATCTATTTCAGTTCGTCTATTGCCACCGGATATGTCTATGTGTATTTCTTCTCTTGTGTTATAATAATAAAAAGATTACAAAAAAAAAAAAAGTTACTTTTGATTTGATTGCCTTGTTTGCAGAAACAAAAGTAAACAGAGTTTTGATAGCCCTATAGATGTGTGTACATAAGGAGTTCCATTAAAGTGGACTTGTGAGAGTATCGCCTTTTGGAGCAGATTTTCCACTCAACTTACTGGTAATAGTGTTCCTGGCCAGGTTTTGATGGAGTGCGAATGTATTTCTTACATCTTGCATTCATCTTCAACTTGAGGAGTTTTGTCTTTTTAAGGCAGTACTCTACTCCCCCAATTAAACAGAATCCCTTTCAGGCTGAAGCAAGTGTAAGTTTTGCATTGTGAATCTATTTTAGATTCACATGCTGTACATTACCCACTGTCTAGAAGTTAGGTTCGGAAATGTCCCTATTTTCCTCTTTTTTTATCCTTTGGGCATCAACCAGTATGTGGGTAACGCCACCCCCTCTGAGACGTACAGCTACAGTGCCCCAGTGCGTGTTGACCATCTTCGGATTCTGTTTTCTGCTTTTGGGTTCAGAAGCATGGTTCTCAGCTTCAGGTTGCAGCTCACTAAAGGCCCAGAGTTGGTGCTGAAAGAGAAAGTTAGACAAAGAAAAAGGACAGAACATCACCTAACTACTGTTTAGAGGATCCTTCATAAGAGACCATTGCCCTACTAAGAAGCCGACAGGCAACACCAAGGCACCCCTTTCGAGACATAGCTAGAGGTACATGTCAGACCACCTGAGGGTCAGCCTCCTTGTGTCTCAATAGAAAGGCCCAACACTAAACACCTTAGAGGGAAGAATGGGAAGCTTCGTCCAGGAGCGTAGTTAAATGTAATAACTTTGAAGCAAAAATGAGTCACACATTAAATAAAATATTAATTAACCTACAGGCCATAGAATCAACTCATACTTTATATTTTTCCTGCTTTGCGTTTGCCTTTAAGTGACAGAGGCTTGGTTGAAATGCACAGATGATTGCCCAGTCTTTTGATTCTGTTTGGATTCGCGGACATACCAGTTAATATTCTTGTTGCGTGTAGGATTTGAACCAGCAGCATTTTGGTCTTGAAACATATGATTATTTGTAGACTATTTTTGCAAGAGATATTTTTTATGCAAAAGTCTCCGATTTCTATCAAAATTTTGTCATTTTAGAATTTTGTGATGTTTTGAGCACCCCCCTTCAAAAATGTGTAGTTAACATTTTTCTGTTTATTTTTAAAAAAAAATTATGTAATGGAAAATGTGTTAGCCAAACTTTACCCTGTTATTTCTTCCTGATTCACATGATGTAATCGACTATCTCATGGTCGGGCTCGGGAAGGCATCTCGTTTCTGTTTGGTGTGGCTCCAGTGAGGGACACACAGGTGCAAAGGTGAAACAAAAGTTATGTTATAGTAATTTTTATAGCGCGCAGCTGCCCCAGCAAAGGGGCGTCCCGGCGCTTTGACAGGCAGAAGGAAGATGCCCAGACATAACAAACCAAACATTACAGGAAGTCCAGCAGAACTCTTACATACTGGGAGGGAAAAGGAATGTTTTAATAGCCCTCCTAAAGGCTAACAAATCCTCCAGGGCACGAATGTGAGCTGGTAAGGTATTCCAACGCTTGGCCGCGAGGTAACGGAAAGACCGACCTCCGGCACGACAGCGTTTGAAGCGTGGAACAATGGCCAGATTTTGGCCCAATGACCTTAGAGAACGGGAGGTAACGTAAGGAGTAAGAAGATGTGCCAGAATCTGAGGGGATGACAGTTTAAGAATTTTCAAAGAAAGACAAAGAGTCTTAAACTCAATCCTTTGGGCCATAGGAAGCCAGTGAAGCTTATGGATGGCTGCCTTCGCAGAACAAAATTTAGGTAGACCCATCAAGGCTCTAGCCGCGGCGTTCTGGATGCGTTGCATCCGAACAATTTCCGCCTGATTGGCTCCCAGCAGGAGTGAACTCGCATAATCTAATCGCGAGAGAAGAGTGGCCTTAATAATCAGCTGACGAGTCGGAGCATCAAAAAATGTAAGGGCTGGTCTAAGCTCACGCAGTATGCCAAAACGAGAGGCAGCTACTTTTTTTGTATGCACAGAAAAACTAAGGGCGGGATCTAACCATACGCCCAGGTTTTTCACCTCAGACACCGGGATGGGAGTGGAGCCCAGCTCTGGGGGCCACCGCTGATCACCCCAGAGGTTGCTGTGCTTGCCCACGATGAGAACTTCAGTCTTCTTAGCATTGAGCTGCAGACAGTTCGCCGTCATCCAGCCAGCCACTCCTATGAAACCCTCTCTGAACCTAGAGGCCTCGGAGTCGGCATCCCCGCTAAGGGCTACCGCCAGCTGCGTGTCATCCGCATAGGAAACCATATTCAGGCCCCATTGCTTGACGACCGCAGCCAGCGGCTGCACATACAGGTTGAACAACGTGGGGCTCAGTGCCGATCCCTGAGGCACTCCCTGCTCAATGGGATAGAGCTTAGATATAAAAGGAGGAGTAGTGACCCGGAATGTACGATCCGCTAGGAATGAACTGAACCAGTCCAATTCCCGAGGCATTGGAACCAGTCCAATGCCAAAAGTCATTTATTGCTCTACTCTTTTACACTTCCAGTTTCCATCAAGGCTTACTCCATCTCTTGAGAATCTTCCCTCAGATAGTCCACACAGGACCTTGGTGGAATTCTAACATGAGTGTACAAAAGGAAAGTGTAATACATTGCCGTACATTAAAGCACCGTGTACTACAAATAGTGTTATGGGTATTGAATAGAGTCGGTGTGACTTCTGACGTCGACGTGTTGATTTTAAAGTCACCATCGCTCAACTCATCATTGTCATTGATGCAGGAATTATGTTGAAATTGCACTCTAACCAAATCAAGTGCTATCTGAAGGAATCTTGGTGATGTTCAACAGAGAGCTACCCTGGACCAAAGTAATTGCCAACCATATCGAGGAATCTCCGTCTCTTCCCTTAATCTTTCTGAGGACCATAGGTTTAGAACCACTACATTTTGGAAAACTAAATAAAGAGGTATTCCATTAAAGAAAGGGGTGGACGGTATTTGTGGAGTTTCCATCCACGGTATTCCTAGGTTTAGATAAAAGCCCTGCATTATTCCGCGGAGTTCCAACAGTTGGAATCATGCATGTCGTGCTGCTCGCCCTGCAGTTTAGTGCCAGTAGCGCGAGTAGTGCTAAAAAATCTGCATGAACAGCAACATATGGCGAGCAAGAGCTTGTGGCCATTCGAGTTGACTTTGCTGCCTTTCCAGTAAAAAAAAAATCGACTTGAGTGGCACCAAATCTACTCGAGAAACTGCCCTCTGACCGCCCACGTTAGAAAATGTGTTTGGGGACACCACATCTTGCTGTGATTGGCTATTGGGGAGCTTGGGAGCCCGGTTGCTTCCTGCTTGCACAGAAGCCAGGGAGAAGACGGAGGAGAGCCGCTGCCGGCTGGCCAGGACAGGCAGGCAGGTAGGTTAATATATGGTTTGTAACCTCCCCCTGCTCTTCCTGCCATCTCCGCCACACTGCTGCTTCCCACGAGCAGCCGCCTCTGGCTGCATTAGGTACTGAAAAGCTTTGAGTAAGTATGTGGTGCTGCAGAAGAGTGAGAACAGGCATGGTCACTCAAGGTTACACCTACCCTTTTTAGGTCTCGCATACGCAGCGCGCATACGTTGCATAGGAGGGGACCTCTTGGAATTGATCAGCTTTTTTCCCCAAAAACGTGCACGCTTTGCATTGCTTTCAATTGCAACGCGTGCATGTTTGGCGTTTCCCTTGCGGGAGCGATCTTTGGCGACAACTGTTTTTAATTATCTTGCAAACAAATAGTGCCCCTGCTTCCTCCCGCAAGGGAAATACTGTGTGTGAGTGTCTCGCCCCGGTTTGAAACCTAAGCGCTCTTCTGCTGCCCCTCCTTCCCCCGTAGTTTCTATTCCCTTCCTCTTTCTCCTCACCCCTGACTCTGTTTGTTTGTGTTCCCGGGAGCTGCCGATCTTGATTGCATGGTGAGTGCATACCCTTTAACCTCCCCCCTGGCCCAGTCCCCTCTTTTGGGGGTTGTATCAGGGAAGGGCGGCATGGCCTGGTGCGGGCCGCCTTGGCGGGGGGGGGGGTTGTTCGTCAGCTTCCAGTTAAACATGGGCTTCTCTGCTGGGCTGCCCCCGGCCCCGCGCGGGCTCTGGGGGTGCCTGGTTTGGAGGAAGGGGGAGCCAGCAGCGTCTTGGCATTTTGCCCTTCTGGGTGGTGGAATTAGAGGCGTGCCCCCTCCATAGTCGAGGGTGGGTCAGCCTAGGGCCTACGGGGGCATCTGCCCATGTGGGCATGCTGCCTGAGAAGCTAGGAAAGCCAAATGGGTCTGAGTATGCGGCTTCAGAGTGATGGTCGGGTGCTCTGGTCGGCTATCTCCAGATGGTAAATTATCATCGGCGAGATGTCGTGGTCCGAAGCACACCTGCTTCCCTCGGACATCAGGATGCGGAGGGGCGGCTTGCTGTGTGTGTTGTCACCGGTGGCTGTGCAAGATACCAGTTAGGATAAGGGGCTGTTCCAAACCAGGTGACGCCCAAATAATTAAGACAAGATTCTCTGACGTACCACATGCGCTCGTTCTGAGAATCCCGGGCCAGGTTGCAAGGTGCTACCTTTCCCACAGCGCGGTGGAGCGGGTTGGCCAGCGGGCTTCACTGGGGTGGCACCATGTTGTCACGGCCTGTCCCGGTCACTGCTGGGGTTGAGAATGTATTTAGTGGCTGACAGCATGTGACCCAGTGTTGTCCTGTGCTACGGCCTGCTATTCTTTGGAGTGGACTGAGCCGAGTGCACGAACCCCGCGGCGCTACACCGCCCTTCCCACCAAACATGCCTCGCCCTTACCGGTGTTGCAGGGGTCCCGGGCCAACATTCCTTTGTTACTACTACCTTGGTTGCTTGAAGAAGCACTGATTTACTATTTATTTTGTGTCGGTGCCGAAGGCGTTGTTTTCCTGAGCCTTGAAAGTTAAACATTCACGTTTCTTTCAAATGGGGCTCCTTTATACCGCTATATTTTATCATGCATAGTGCTTCAATAAAGGAGCGCGTCCCTCATTACAGTCGAAGGACACAGAAGCCTAACTCAAAATGGAACAGTTGTGGGCGGGAGCCTGGCAGGTCCGGTGGCCGCTCTCCTTCGTTTTCTTCCGGCTGTACGAGCTTTGGGGAGCAGGGGCAGAAGCGTACCTCACTTCCTATGGGGATGTCGCAGATCGCTATTCCTTGGACCGCCGTTTCCACCCCATTGTTGGGAGGTGGTTGGGATAGGGCCGCGAGCGCAGACACACCGCTCCTCCCTCTGACTACAGCTGTGCATTTTGACCGGGATTTCCGGTTGCGGGTTGGCCCGGCCGGCGCGCGCTGCTCCGTGATTAAGTATGTGCAGGAGCTAACCCACTTAATCAAGCCTGGTGATGCTACCATTAGCGGTTAAAATGTTTTCCCATTAGGATACACTGAGGCCAGTGTTCAAGGTCTCCAACTATTACTCCATAGGATATGGGTTCTCGTCCTGGAGTTTCACTGGTTGGGGTCTCAGAGGTCAAATTAGGGACATGTGTACTGTCTTTCACCCTGTTGGTGCCGTGTCGCTTACCCGACTGCGAGGAGGCCGCAAGACTGTCTGACACCCGGTGCTGGGTGCACACCGCCCCGGCAATTCGGCTACCTTGGGGCCCATATTGGGTCCCATTTATCTATGCTGTTCCGCCCTCTATTGGGAGCAGCCGGATGCACCAGGCCAAGGCTACCCCTTGGGTATTTCGGGAGCGGGAGCTTTCACCTCACGTATGTCCCTCGCGCTCACTCCCCTTTCTCCATTTTACTGCCCCTCTCACAGGTTCCCCTTTCTCCATTTTACGGCCCTCCCTCGCCTTGTTCAGTCTCCCTGCTCCTGAGTCCGCTCCCCTGGTTTTTTTATGTTATTGTCAAAACCACTCAATAAATAAAGGTAGATTTTTTTATTTCTCCAGTCCAGTTTAAAATGAGGGCTCCATCCCTGTTACTTACACACAAACAACATTCTTTTCACATCGTACCTTTTCTGTATCAAAATGTAAGTTTTTAGTTTTTGGAAACATTTTAACGTGAATAGTGTTTAGCCATGCAACGGTTGATGCACCAAAGATATTGTGCTGCTTAACTAAATATTTATAAGGTCCCAAAAGCGAGACCTATTGGCTATGCCAAGGCTTGTTTAAGAGCGTGGCTGGTCAGTCCTAGGATGAGGTTAGTGACCAGAGGCAGATTGTTATTGCTGTCATAAATGTGATGTGGTGTCGGCTGTTATAGCAGGAGTTGAGTTCGAGACCTTGGGCATAGGAAGAGCGTGCACGCGAGAGAAGCATTCACTATGCCCGTTCCAGCGCAATATTGTAGGCTTGAGTACGCCGTGCGACCCGTCACCAGCCTTTCTGCAATCCCTCTTATCTAATTATGGAGAAAAACTTAATAATTATTCGTTACACATTTATCCAAGACTTAAATAGTCTCAGTGTGTTTTCTGATTTTGTTTTCCATGTGCCCCATTCGATTTACCAGTTCTTCCGCGAAAAGCCTTCTGGTGCCTGTCAAGGCCACGTCATTATTTTTGGTCCAATTTCATGCTAACAGTGAGTGATTGGAGAGAAATGTGAAGTCATTGTCCACAGTAAGCACATTACTAGAGAGCACTGGCAAGGTTTCCTCAATAACTAAGTTAATTCCATTTATTGGGAACAGATGTTTCTTATGATGAATAACGGCGCAGCAGAACACACTCCTAACCACGTATACAACAACGCGTAATAGAAAAATCTGGATAGTTACATTATAGTTTATTTCCATGGATTACTTTCTATTTTTCCAACACTGTCTTCACGTCTGCAACAAAAAGGCGGTGCCATTGGTAAATGCAAACGTTCAAAAATATTGTCAATGTTGTTCCTCCTATATACTTCGACTACTAGACTATGCAACATATCTTCTCAGAGCAAACTATACACACAATGATTCAAATTCTGCGTTAAACAAAAAACACATTAGCGAATTAAGGCCAAATTCCAACCAATTATTACTGAAAAATTGCACAAGTTCCACTCTGAGAAAGACACATATAAGACGTATCCCACCTAAGCCTTTTCCTATTGACCTTTTATCTAGCCACATATTCAAAGGCACCAAGTTTAAACGTGCTACGATATCACCCTTGTTTTCATTTTCCTTTATTTAGATTATTCACCTGTCCGGATGCAAGTCCCAAAATTATTATGGTTTTAGGGCTTAAAAATGTTGCTACGGGTCAGTGGGGAGAGTAAACCTTTCAGGAAGGTTGAACACAAAGGGGGAGGGAGCACGCCACGTCTCATCCCAGCACAGTTCACCTCATTGCATTCTGGTAAACACAGTATGCTTACTTCAAAATTGCTGGCATGTTTCACCAAAGTATGTGCAGGTAGTGCTGTTATCACTAGACACGTGTTTTTGGGTTTGCCCTTCAGTGAGCAGAAGTAGTAGAGAGCAGAAAACAAGTCATCAGGGGTTGCTGAAATGTTTTCCAAGCCTTCACAGGTCACAGTACCACTCCACAGGCACACAGATGCATCTCAGGTGAGCTTGTTGGCACAAGGGAGCCTTTTAAACAAAATGGTTGATTTTTCTTTGCTCTCTACTACTTCTCCTCTTTCAAATAAGCGTGCTGAATTTACCAGAATGCAATAGGATGAACAGTGCTAGGATGAGAGGCAGTGTACTCCCTCCCCCTTGTCTTTCAGTAAGGTTGCTTTAAGATTCCAGTTAGTGCAGCCAATCATACTTGTTGATCATAATAGCGCTTTGTAGACACAGCCTACCAGACAGCTTACCAAGGTCAAAAGAGTGAGCTTAAAGCTCTCCAATTGTTTACAATTGGTTGGCTTTATTGTTACTCACGTTTGCATATTTCTTATTTGATATTGTACATTGTCTATCTTGTGTTTGTCCTTCCCCTGGATCGTAACCTCTTTACTTGTGCCCTTCCACTGCTCACTATTAGGGAACTACTTTTTTCTTGTTGCTTAAGCACTCCATGAGACTGTGCGTTTTTTCACATGTCTCCCTTGTGTGCTTCTCTCCACCATATCTGTATTGCTCTCTGTTGCTGTCTCTTGTCGGTGTGCTTTTGCCCCCCACGCTGTTCTCTCCAGTCTGTGCTTCCCCAGCAACACTTTGCTCTCTGTAGCTGTCTCTCTCTCTCCTGTGCGCTTCTGTGGTGTTGCCTCCCTCTTGTATTTTAGCTCCCACCCCTAGTATACTGCTTTTCCTATTTCATTCCGTCCACCCCTGGTCTGTTCCTCTCCACCTAACATGCCCAGTCCTTTATGGGGACAGTCGCCATCTTGGATCAGTAAATAAGAGAGTAAAGAAATTAAACGTGTTATTCCTTTGCATGCACACGCTGGTGGGATGACACGACCGCCAGCTCACCTTTATAAAAAATATTATTTTGACTTTGTTGCAGAGCCCTAATGCTGTATAACTCCCCAAAGGCAAGAACACGACCACTTGTTTACTTTTGCACTCCTTGTCACACTCACAATCCTCTCTCCACATCAGTGTGCATATTCAAGACACCACGTGAGAACACAAATGGATGAAGTAAATATTTGCTTCTGGCTATGATCCCTGAAAATGTATATGTTATGATCTATTTGTAAGTCAAATGAAATTCCCTGCTTACTAAATAAATCTTATGACCCCTTCTCAACTTTAGAGGTAGCAGGCCGCATACTAGCAGGAGAGTAAATTGTCTCTAAAGCTGTTAAATCAGAGCTTTGCACATTGTACCCTGGATACAAGGCAGCCCCCCGACCCTTCCTCGAGCCTATTCAAGTCCTTGCCTGTTCTGTTTTTGCATAGATATGGTGCATGCTTCTAGCATCCTCTGAAATTTCCTAGCATGGAGCCTTAATCCTGCTTCATCAACGCCTTCCATTAACTTAGGTAGCTTATGCTTAACACTCCAGTTTTAAGCCAAGCTTGTCAATGCCACCAACTATTTTCTGGTAACATCTGTGTCACTTATTTAGGGAGTGGTCATCTGCTGCATGCCTATACTGTGTGGGTATTACCTTAGGTACAAAGAGCCTCTCCAGCTGCCTGACTGCCTGGCATGCATAGTAATGGGCCCTTTGGATTTCATCATCATGAAGAAGAGTCAGTTGATGAGTTCAGGGTCTCTGTAACTGGTTGAGAACCTGAACTCCCTTTCTCTTGCTGTTGTAGGAGGGCACTCTATTAAGAGATCCTCCACGTTCCATGTGGAGTTCATCTATTCACCTGATATGCAAGTAGTGCAAGTAACTCTGGGTAAAAGTGCTGCATCGTGAGACTGGTTTCTACTCAGTTGGAGAGATCCTATCACAAATGGATTCAGTTATCAGAGTCCAAGATAGTCTAAAAGCACTTGTGAGCTAGGGGCTCTTCACCAAACCAAACCTGTAGCTGTTCTGAATACTTAATTGCTCTGTCAAATCAAGACAATCTCCTCATTTGGTATCACTGGTCCCAAGTCGCTATTGCACTATTGGTTGAAGTTAGTCTCTACTTTTGAGTTCTGTGTTGCCAGGAGAGGGTACGCAAGTCTCCCTCCATAATGCCAGTGAGAGGACCAAGTATGAATTCCCTCTAGTGACTGTAGAAACTTGAATTTGGGAGCTGAGTGCAGCAGCTCCTGTGGGTGTTCTTTGTTGTTGCCCTATGTGACTTGGCAGATCTATCTCCTTTTCTTCCCCAACGTTGTTGCCAGATCCCACATTGTTCACGTGTCGTTAAAGAGGCATATGACCGACGTGACCACCCGTGGATCCCAAATCTCAACTGAGACAACAATAAGCGAATCTTAGTGAGAGACTGTCCACCACTGAGCTTGCCTCTTGCAAAAGTCAACTGCAGCAGAATTGTTAGGAGGTAAACCATGCCCAGAGATAAGTGACTCCACCACAATCCGTGTTGGTATTGTGCTCGAAGGAGTTGGTGTTTGCTCACTTTCCGGGCTTTTCACTCGGTACCAGTAGCCAGATGAAACTCTCGCCCTTATGAGTTTGCCACTGGCAATTTCCCTGCAGAGAAAGTGGACTCCATTGTAGATTAACTTAGGCATGTCTTATCCCCTGTACCACCATCAGGTTGACCAGGAGTTACTTAACTCCACTCCCCAAACTCTTTTTGGTGCTAATTGTAGGTTTTGCCTTATTGATGACCTCCATATACAGCTCATACTTGTAGAATACTGTGAATGTGAACGTTCTGACTAGAGAGTCTGCCCCCCACCTTCAGCCTCCAGTTCTGATGAAGTTCCTGACAGTCCTAGTGCAGATCCTTCTAACTCTTAAGTAGCACTTGCCAACCCATGTACAACTTCTGAACCATGAGGACCAGTCACAGCCTCCAGTCTCCCTCATCTGCAGTGGCAGTCCTGGTCCAGATGTAGTTGTCCGTCCTGGATATGTATGCTTCCTAGTGATCCAGTTGGCCCTCCAGGTATAGCCGATGTTTGCAGGTCTCCTTGGAAAGATCACCCGTTGGGGATCTGCTAAGATTCTGATAAAGGGGAGCCACAAAAACCTCTATAGAGCCAGACTCTACCATGTAGTCATGCCCAATGCTTCAGAAGTGCAGTGCTTTGAGCATTGGCACACCCTACCTGAGGAGGAAGACATTTATGTCTGGTGGCAGCAAAAAGCCCTTCCACTAAAGCTCACTCTGACCTTTGAGCGCCAAATCTTCGAGCGATTAGCAAGATGCCTATTTTAATCAGTTGTTTCAAAGTTCTTAGTAAGTACCAGGCTTCCAGAGAAAGCCTAATCTTTTTCTCCAGGAACTCACCAGACCCATCAGTTGTGGTGATGCATCTTGCTTACAAATTACACTTTGAGTAAGAGGCCATATGTCTCAAAACATACAGGAAAAAATATACCTGGCCAGCAGTCAGTGCCACAGCGAGCTGCACCTCTGACACAGTTTTAACTGGTACATCTTGCTCCTCAACTATACCCCTGAGTATTACAGCATTATGCTTCATAACTAAAAAGGTTAGTGTTTGGGGACCACTTAGTTCCTTCTGCTGCCTGGAACATGAACTTCAGTCTGCTCATTTACTGGAAACCTTACTTAAATTATCTCAGCATTAACCAGAGGTCTCAAAGTCGTTCTCATTCCCTGTAAAGGAAAGCATTTGTTTAACCTCTTCAAAGAACGAGCCTTCCAGCAGTACTAGACAGGCATAGCCTTCTAGGTGGTAGAGGCAGGATAACCTCTCCCCTTAAAGCAGTCAGAGGCGTTCTAGCCTTTTAAGGTGGGGTTTTCTGGCTTCAACATGATGCATTCCTCTTCTACAGGCAGAAGCCAGTAGTCACAGAGGAGACAGTGGAGGTACTTCAGGAGGAGCAACAAGTCTGATCTAACCATTTCAGCTGGTTCCAAGAAGTCCCAATTTGTTCCCTGATTGTTGAAATTCTCTACAGTTCCATATAAAAGCTGCACTACAGTTCAGAGGCAGGGAGGCATTATGTCCGATATGATCATTGAATCGTTGTGACAGTCAATACAAGGATACATTCTGTGTGAAAAATGGATATACTGTGCAACCCTATCCAGGCCACATCTTCCCAAGTCGGCATTCCAAGAACCCGTGCAGGACACTGAGGGGCTCTTCCTTTTAAAAGCAATATAGTCGGTCTCACCCACAGAAAAATTGCTTGGGTTACAAGGTTTGAAGGCTCCATGCCATTTTGTTATAACTATGATCTGCATCTGTGTTTCCTCACTGCAGAATTTCCCCAAGATGCTCTGCTGAGTTTGGCTCAGGCAGTCATTCAAATCGAGAGGCATTCTTTGGGGAATCTTAGGATACTGACTTCTATGAACCCACCAGCCTGCTGGAACATAGAAAGCACTTATAGTTTGCAGTGGGAAACCAGCACTATTGCTACAGGATACCAGCAAATGCTCTTGATGGCTCTGCCTCCACAAACACCATGACAGGTCTTTTTCCAGGATCTTGGCCCTAGGCCATGATATCTGCAGAAGTGACTCATCCAGGGTCAATGGAGGAAGCAGAGTTTTGCCGAACACTGCATAACCTTGAAGTGTCACCATATAACAGTTAGTTAATTGTCGCAATTATGGACTCCAGCTAAGCTTGTCCCCTGAAGTGTCAAGTCCATTGCCTCGCCTTGCCTTGATGGTGGATCACGTCATGAGCCATAAAACTTTCAGTCTGTAGTTTCCAGGGTGTTCTGAGGTTGTAGATGTTTTGCATATGGGTGATATGCTAAGATCCAACTTCACCTGCATATGTTGACACTTAATCTATCTGAATGTCGTGGCCAGCTGCTGAGTGACCAGCCCGTGTTCTCAGTGTGTAAATTCTCCAGGAAAGACCAGAACCCCCTCTTCAAGACCATGGGTTATCCAACCATTGATATTTTGCCATTCTCCTGAATACTTGATTCAAGCAGTTTGTTTGCTACGTTAGCCGAAGGATCAGATGCTTATATGATGAAGTGACATTAAACTTGACAGGCTATTCAGATATGCCTTTCTTCTCACAACTCTAATTCTGAGTGTCCTAAAGAAGATCGGGAACAGCACAGGATGTTTGCATATCCTCGTGGTTCCTGATAGCCACCTCCAAGGCGAAGGGCTTGTGGGTTGAAATGAAACGCCAGCCTGAAGCACCAAGAGCAGCGCACTTCGTTAGTACACTGGGCAAGGAACCCGAACTGTTGGAGCCAATTCCAAACGAGTTCATGGCGTAAATTTGTATTTGCGAATAAAAGCAAATATTTTGCCACCTCCAAGCCTGGTTCTTAGAACTGCTTCATCTTTTTTGAATGAACTGCATCGGCCTTCCCCAAAGGGAAAGACGTGTGTCCCTTGTGGGGAAAAAGCCGCTCCACTCCACACCATCACCCAAATTAGATGCATGGCTCCTGAGACACTAGCCTTCGCACGCCTTTGTCTTTCTTCCTAGAACATGAGCATTCTAGTGACTGATAGGATGTCGTCCACCAGAGATCAGAGCAGAAACGCAATGCTGTATCATGCCACCTAGCTCAAGCAAAGAACCTCAACCCCGTCATCTGATTAGTGATTGATATGTGTTTTTGTGTCACCTTGTGGACCTTATCACTGGTCACATAATGCAAGATACTTCTGTAATATAAGGACTGTCCAACATGATATATTAATTTATGATGAATAGAATCTAAAAACTCATGAAGGAATTTAGTAATCAATGAAGTTTTAAAAATTTAGGACGGGTTTATAAAATAATTCGATATCATCCTGGGGGGAATCAAATGTGAGTATGTAATTAAATGTACATGCGGACAATAGGAGTATGAGGAACACTTTTTTATAAAAATCTATATATTTTTTCGTATCTATCAATTGTGTATGTAATATTTTTGTCAGATTTATAGTTGCAACTTAGCTTGATTTTGGGAGAGTGTCGTGTTTGGTGAGTTCACGCCTATCACCCTAGCTGTGTAGATGTCATTATTTGTCTGGCAGCCACCTTACAAGAGAAGCGCCCTATAGATAGTGTATGGGCGTTAGTGATTTTAAGCGAAGTCGAGATTTATAAGAGAGAAGCAGGAAAGACACTTCTGCTTCTTGTGGTCGGCTTTTACCATAAGCAAAGCAGAACTCTTCCTTTATGGCGGTCTGTCCTTCTTTCCAGACATTGTGTGCGGGGGAAGCGCCCCTTTCATGTTAAAACACCTTCTACCTCTCGCGATCTGTGTATAATGTATCTTAGGTAGTTTTAGTGAAGCTCGCTTCTCCTGTTGTCATTCATTTATTTTAGCGGGTTTTGGACCGATAACTTTTTTAATCTTGCTAAAAAAAAATGTCTTGGCTGGGTAGTGCAGTGCCTAAAGAGGGTAGAGGCGCGTCTGCAGTTTTCAGAGCACTGGATAGCTGTTGAGGTCAGCGCTTACCTAATAATTAAAGACAACTGAAATTATGCAGCAGGGGAGACCCAGATTATGCCTCAGAGTTGACTGAATTATGCAGGAAGGAAAGATAAATATATGGCATAATGTGGCACATTTTTTTTAACTATTTTTTTTTTTTTACACATGCTAATACGGTCTTGGCGAAGCTTTCACTTCATTAGTAGCAGTTTAACAACCAAATAAATAAAAAATGCCAGCAAAAGATGTCCAGTTTACCAAGGGCCTCACACTGCGCGCAAACCTACGCCACCACTTTTTTTTGTAACGTTCTATCTGTTAGAAACTTATTGTTTTTGTTAAAATCTGTAGATTATGCAGCTGATGCAGGATTATGTGGCAAATGCAGAAAATCCATCGCTATGCCAAACTCGCCACAGCCACGAAATTGTATAGTTCTAGTGGCCTTGCTACTAGTTCACATAAATGCAGGTTTGCGGATAATAGGGCCAGCGGTCTGATTAAGGCCTCTAACTTGTTCGCCTTGGGTGACATGAGGTTGGCAGCCGGTGTGAAAATGTAAACCTAGTACAGCAAGTTTGTGTTCTCCCCCATGACTACCACCTCGTCCATGGTAATTTATTTACTAAATCATTCGGCACCCTTCATCCTACAGCTAAAATAATTATATGACAACTGTTCGTTTATAAAGGGACAACTATCCGACACAAAGTGTCGCCCTTTCCCCCTCTCAATTGTTCTCATTTCACTTCTATTGCTCATGAAAGTCTGAGTTGGCCCTGCAGAATTCCAGCCTGTGGTCCTCAGAACTACTGTTGTTAGCTAATTAAACCTCTTTATCCAGTAGCCGGTACATCTCCGATGGCCCACTGCCTCTAAAGTGTGCCTCCGCCCTCTTATCCAGATATCATATATGTATGGCATTGTCAAACCTTCAAATTAATATTGAAACTCTGCTGTCTCGGATGTGGCCTCTCCTGCCTTCCTCTTTCTTGTAGGGCGGAAACGAACATAATCTACGTGTTCTTAAATGAGTATGGTCCAGTAAAAACCCTCTCTGTGGTGGAGTGAGGTGTGGAAATGGGATGTATGACGTCACAACGCATACTTTTACAACGCCTACCTTTACATCGCATTTTTTACAACGCATACCATTACAACGCATAATGCTTTTGGGCGCTGGATAGTGAATAGTTTAATATACTATTCCAACTCCAGTCCCCGTGGACACTAGGGAAGGTTATTGGATAGTAAATTAACCTATTCCCTATCCTAGAGCGCCCCCAAGCGCTATGCGTTGTAATAGTTTGCGTTGTAAAAGTTGCGATGTAATGGTAGTGCGTTGTAAAAGTTTCGTTGTAAACGCTGTTCACCGTGGAAATGCCAGTGATAATTCTGTGTTTTGTTTCCATCTGTGCAATATATGAATAGATCAAAGTCCGATTAGTAATGCTGTCTTTGAGGACTGTCTAGGCATATTTGGTATTCCCTTAGAAATGAGAGAAGTGCAGCTTGAAGGCATAAAATTAGTTATTGTGTAACTCATCAGGTGAGTTACAGTAAAATGTAGCATTTGGGGCTGACTTTATTGATTAGTTTGACAAATACATCTGTTCTGCAGACCCTGAGAGGTTTTAAAAGGGCTCTATATGAACTCTGTGCAGTTTCTTTGTAGGCATTTTGTGCATCTACTGAGGGGTGCATAGCTGAAGGCGCGTATTAAGTTTCTATCTATATCGTTGAGTTGTTTCTTCTGGAGGTCGCATATAGTCTTCAGGTCTGGGGACAGTTGCCCCCTCTGTAACAGGAAGAATCTGACAAGAAACCAAAGCTGGCATCCATTAAGCTTTCTACAACTACAAACTACTAAGCTTGGTGGAATAAGGCTGATGTGTAAGGGCTCTAGTAGGGTTCTACAAGATCCAAGTATCTTTTTTGGGGTCCATATTCAGTCATGTCTTAGAATAAATCACTTGGCAAATATTGGTGCCTTCACAGCAGCAGAAGACCTTTCCCCTTGCCTGGCACTGCAGGCCTTCCTTTGGTGCCATTGCCCAATCATCAGGAGCTGGAGGTCCTGCAGTGATAAAGGAGGTACCCTACATACTTTATGATGAAGGTTGTGCATCACTGTAGTCATTGTACCCCATGACTGTTAGTCCTAAGGAGTGGATGCTCTATTGAAATGACTGGTAGCAGAAGCCTTTTACTAAAAAAAAATTCGCATATAGTCCATGCACTGAAATGTTTCTTAACTGGTTGCTTCATTTTATCTGTTCAGGTAGTGTTGAAGATTTGATCAAGTATGCTCTCGTAATGCAGCCACTCTTGTCAGTCTGAAGATTTCATGGTTGTCCAGAGAAGACACATGTTCGTAGTCATTGTGTTTTCTGCAAATTATGGAATTGCCGCATTTGTTGAATAACCCACAACTATTCGTCTCATAATGTATATGTTTTAACAAAAAAGACGATTTCACATTGATGAAAAAATATCAAAATGTTGCACAGAGTCCACTGCAAAGAACCAACACTTTGCAAACGTTATGGTCCACTTTCAGGCATTGAATGCTGAAACCAAGCATTAAAATGGGCATGTTTTGCTTCTATGATTTTACTCATTTTTACTGATAGACGACTTACTACAACCTGCAATACATAAACCTATGGGTGGAGATCTCGACTTCTCCAGTCTTTTCTTTTGAGAGAATTCCAGATATATAAAGTTACTTCTTAATAGTAAATGTGGAGGGGACCAGGGGGAGTGGTGGGAAAAGGGGAATATCTTCTTTTGAAAGGGGAGGGCTTTAGGGGAAAGTAATGAGGGACAGGTTACTACAAACACCCACCTGCAAAAGAGTATGCCTGTTTTTATTCACAAACTACTCGTCTAAAGTTACTAGAGACATAAAAGTGACTAAATAGTAGAAGATGTACTCCAGCCAAGCCTTGTAATAGTAAATCAATCCCCACACATGGTACTTACTGGTACTACTACACAATCCCATGGAATAGAATATTAGCAGGGACATAAAATATCGACCAGTACGAAATAGAGTTAAACAATTCAATGGCTGCTACCTCTATTTTTTACCCAAAATGCCAAGCTCAGTTTGAACATTAAAAAAAAAAAGGTTCATCACATTTCTATGATGAAAATTTCCGGAATTTGTAGTAAACATAAAAACTTCCACCACCCAGTGATTCCACAGGTCTACCAATAAAAAGCAGTACCTTAAATGCGGGTGGGCCAATCATAACTGACAAGAAAAGGCCATACGTATCTTTGTGAATATATTGTCAAGTGGTCATCACATGCTGTCATGGAGGCTGGGGGGATAATCATGTTTGTTAAAAAAAATGTTACAGATTTGTAAACATCATGTTTAACACGATCTTGTAGCCAGTCAATCAGGGTGAGGGAAGTCTGGCACCCAACAATCAAAACCTTAGGATATAAGTAATGTTGTGGAATGTGTCTATACAGCCCCAGGGAATATCTGTGACCATAAGACAATTACCCTCAATCCAGAATTTGCATACAGGAGCAGCTTTCCAAGTTTCCAAAATACATTACACCCGGTTTACCAATGGTCACCCTGTACTCATAGAAAACCCATACACGTCTTGGAACACCAAAGTTGATATTCATGCCTTGGCAGAGTAACACATGTTCCTGCATAAGGGGGACTTGAGGAAATTGCAAGGGTTTGGGTAAAAATGCTAAAAATCTGGCAAAACATCATGTTCAATTGTCTACTGGCCAGGCTGTCGGGCAGGGAAGCTCTGACTTCCACCAGTAGATTCCTTATGGCATACAGAATTAGAAAACATAATGCAACGAAATATTCAACAGATGTTTAAAAAAATGAAAATATCTTTACATTTTTCATTGTAATTTTAGGCTGCAATAAGATATTGGTGTGGGGTTTGCACCAATACATATCCTTAAATATGCCCAAAAATATAGTTTGTATGGGTGCACCGAAAGGCCAAAGAGGTGCTAAAAAAAATTCCTGCACAGAGGTGCACAAACACCCCAGAAGTGAAAGGGTTAAAGTGCTTTTGTAGGCTGACACCTGCCTAATAAGTATATAAAGCTCAATATAGCTCTACAGTGCTCTTTGTTCAGGAGTAAAGAAAGGCTTGCAGAGATCTTATATTGCAATCAAGAACAAATGAGGAATGGATGAAGATCATTTTTAAAACATACCTGGGACGTGCAGAGCAATGGACTATTACAAGAGGACCTAATCTAGACTTACTCTATTCTGAATGCAGCGTTGTATATGTTTCAAGAGAAAGAGAATGATAAACTTGAGTTCACTTCATACGCATCCATGCAAGATACACATCTTTAATTGTTGGTGAATAACATTTTCAGTAGAATCTGCTCAATGTGTTTTGCCCTATTTTTTTTAATGAAATATGTATTTTCTGTCGCGTAACCTTTTGTGTCAATGTGTAAGGTATATAAAAGCTAAAGTAGTTGAATAAAGCTACGGAATGTGCTGCAAATGTGCCTTTAATCACATAAAATGTAGCATAATTTTCCTTTCTGGGCACAACATTTACCCTTCCTACATTATTAAGTCTACCCTTGCGCACAATTTGGTTTCCATTGCCGCATAATTCCATAATGTCTGATATTGGTCCGTTTTATTTCACAAGCAGTCCACCTAATGCTGTTGGTTGTGAGGGAATATAACAGATCAAGAGGGGCTATCGATTTAGTTTCTCAAATTGTATAGCGCACACTACAAACTAAATTGTCTCTAGGCACTTTTCCGTAACATATGTTGTTTAGAAACTCTGCTAACGCCGGAAAGAAAATCTCAAGTTGACTGGTGCAGCGCTCACACCTGTCACTTCGGGGTTACACACCCATCTCTGAGGCAGGTGCTCCGTCCACCTGACTGAATTCCGAAACCAGAGGTGCCGCGGTGGTCAGAGGCTGAAGGGAGACCGAAACACAGTAATACAAAGGAGTTTTAAGTTCTTCCGCCTTGCCAGTGAGACCTGACACCTCACTACAGCTGCAACGAGAAATGCAGT
This sequence comes from Lissotriton helveticus, assembly GCF_964261635.1. NCBI lineage: Eukaryota > Metazoa > Chordata > Amphibia > Caudata > Salamandridae > Lissotriton > Lissotriton helveticus. Next base: position 338,714,472 of record NC_136065.1, on the reverse strand, counting down.
GTTTCAGAATCGGACTCTCACGCTGACGGGTGTTGTTGTCGTTTTCACTTCCTGGTTTTCCGCGACTGAGGCTGGAGGTGTGGAGTCCAGGTTGGCGAGCGCGCGGCGCGGCCCCTCCCATCGCGCGCCTGTGGGCTGCCCTGCCGCCGGCTCGTGCGCTCGTCTCAAATGTTGCACCACCTGACTGAGGCCGGGCGCTCTCCGCCCCTCCGGGCCGAGCCACCTCTGGGCAGGGCACCGTCTTAAGGCGAGGAGTCGGAAGTTGCCCGTCAGTCCGGGAGCCCGGCTGGACTAGCACCTGGAACAAGGTCTCGAAACTCGGGATGCTGCGGGACGGTCGCCCGCTGACCAGAGCCGCCTGTTGATTTTACACACGAGCCGAGCCTGTGCCTTCTCACTCGGGATTATAAACACCAGAGTGGGTGTACAACACGCGACTCGCCCCTGTGACTTTATGGCCGGGTTTTGTGAAAGAACGAGACATCCTGACGCCCAGGGTGACCAGCCCGACAGCGACAGGCTGAGGTGTAAGACGTGAATATGAGAGAGACTGCATACACATCATTTTTTGAAAACAAAAAATATGATTGCTGCTTTTTATGAAAGAGAAATTGGAAAACTGTTTCCGTGAAATACTTTATCTTTTTTCGATTTTGCACTTGAAGCCCGTTTTTAAAGATTTGGAAATGATGAGAGTGGTTGACGAACGGCGATCCAACTATTTAAGTTTCACGACTACCTCCATAGAAATGGGTAGTAGTAGCTAGTAGCCTATCTTGCCGAAGGGGCAGGCAAGGAATCGAGCTCTAAGCTTCCCAGGCAAGTTGACCATTGACATATGAACAGGACGATGAAGGTTCTGGACAGCGATGGGGTGCGAGCCTTTCCATTCGGCCACTCCACCTGCCGAGGGTAAGTGTCGTGCCAATACTTAGTTGGGTTTTTATGCCCGTTTTAAAAAAACACAAATTTATGGCTGAGCAATGAACAGATAACCCTCCAAAATTGGAATGCCGCAGGGTAGCTACGCGCTTTATACTTGTTTCTTTATTATTATTATTATTACTATTATTATTGCCGGCCTTCCCAACCCACTCGCAAAGATGCCCAGAAGAGTCTCAACAGAGGTGGTCAGTGCTAGAGAAATTCAAATACCAAAACATCTGGCTCGCAATATGAGGGGTATTCTTGACACTGTAATGTTACCAAGAGATAGTGGCTGTACGTGCTGTGTGGTAGGTGCTCAGTGCCTATCACTGCACCTTTCTCACTAAGCTCAACGATCTGAAATAACATTGGCACGTGAACAAGATAATCTTCTTGCACTGTGCTTGGTGATTTCATTTCCTCCCTGAATTAAAGATAAGCTTGGGAGAGACCGTGATGTCAAGTGGTGTCTTAGCCGCAGACTGTGACCTCAAGTACGTTTTTTATACGTCACTTGTTAAACTCTGCGGTATGTTAATTTAAAGGAATTATTAATTTCTGGCCTTTGTGAATGCCTTTTTTTGTATGACAACAAGTGCTTCAGTTTAATCTGTCTAATCTGTCACTGGTTTGGTTGGTAAGGAATCTGGGGCACACAGGAGTGAGACTGGTACAGGAGCAAAAAAAAGAAAGAAAGCATTACTGCATTTCCAAATCTCGATATCTGGGAAATCTAAGGCGAGTGATGCAGTATTTTTGATATTCAAGTTTTATTGAGTTTATACAAAAGCCCAGGCATGGAAATATAAAAACACAAAAGAAAGGGAAAAAAAGGTACACATGTTCTGCACAGTACTGTTAACGTCATGTGAGAGCCACAGATAAACCTTCAGGGAACTAGTATATTGTAATACTCCCACCGTCTCCACTGGAACTTATAGTGTTTATTGGGGCATCCCATTGCTATGTATACAGGTTCTTTAATTGATGTATTTGAATGCACGTTTGGCCAATGACAGGAGACCTGTCAATTTACAAAGCGACACCATTGTCACACAATTTCAGCTCTCTTCACATGGTCACCTGGTGAAGAGCCAATAACGCATGATACAATAAAAGATGAGTTGGAAAACCTTTTAAAGCGTGGGTTTGCAGCTCGTGTTAGGAGTCTCTGCACAGTTTTACAACCTCCCAGGCCCCTAGTGGTAGCCTCAGAAGCTTTTGTTTGTGTGTTGGGAGAGGTTGGGAATGGTTCTTAGCCGGTAACTCATTGTTGCAGGCAACTTCTTGGCGGGTATGTCCGCAAACAAATGGGTGGAGCTCCTAGTGTGGCTGTTAAACAATGGGACATCTCCAAGATTGACATGAGTTAAGAGTGTAGGAGGTGCATGCGCCCTCAAACAAAATCCTACTGTCCCTCACTAGCTGATCAATATGAGCAAAATCAGTCCATACTGGGTTCTCAGGTGCCCACCTGGACTCTGCCATTACTAACTAAATCCATCCATATGGTTCCTTGGGTGTCTACCCTGCCTCTACCATTACCTACAAAGGCGGCCCAAACGTGTACCACCTCATCCACTTTCAATAGGCTATGTGCTTTTCGTCATGCATAGGAGGTGGCCCTGAGGATAGGCTGGGATTTGATCTGCTATTTGTCTTTCAAGTACAGCACACCTTAACTTCCTTTTTTACCCGTTAAAGATTGCTCAGTGGACAACCATCCCGGTTTTTCAAGGGTGGTATGTAAGAAATACTTAAGATGTGCCAGTTGAAATAATAGCCAATACATTTCAGAGTGGGGCAGTCAGAGACCTCCACATTCTGTCTGAGTGTATAGTTTGGTGAGTTACAGAAAGGGCTTCTCACTCCACCCCCTCCAATAGAAACATGTGATCATACGGGAGAGATCTGCAAGTTTAGTTTTAGGCAGCAGTACGGGAAGCATCACAAACAAGTAACTAGGTGCCACATTCATTTTGATCATCTGTACCTTACCCCATAAGGATAGATTCAGGGGCATCCATCACTCCATTTGATGGCGGATCTTCGTTAACAAGGGAGACATGTTGTCCTTTATGACATTGGTTAACCCTAGATTGAGGAGAATGCCTAAATAATCGAGTTTGGAGGGTTGCCATCGAAAAGGATGCGCTCTTAGAATTGCCATTATGGAGTTGCGAGTCAGTGGAATGACCTCACATTTCCGCCATTTAATGCGATAGCCCAAGAAGTCCGAGATCAAGGTAGTAACATGTGATAGGGACGTGGTGGGATTCAGTAGCGTCATCAGAATGTCGTCTGTGTATAGTAAAGAGTTAAATTCTCCAGTTGAGGTAATTATCTTCAGATCTCCGGATGTGGATGGATAGATATCGCCAGTGGTTCGAGAGCTTTTAGGAACAACCTTGGAGAGAGGGGACATCCAGGTCTTGTTCCCTATAGGATTGGGAAGGGTCACAAGGTGTCCATTGCAAGAAAACCCTGCTGTGGGATTCGTATATAACAGTTTGACCCTGGTCAGGAACCTTAAGTTTTAAGGTATCTTCATGTCAAGTATCATGATTATCTGTTAAAGTAATTTTGATTTACGTTAATGGTGAATTGTGAGTTTTAAGTCATAAACACTCGCCTGTAAAGAGAGGAGGAGAATGTATTTGTGCATTCATGTGGGCATATGTGTATGTGTGTCTATAGCCTCTATGAAACGTGCATGCCATTTCAGCTCCAGAAACTGCTCTCTGCTCACCTGCTTCAGCTCTCACAATAGCAATACACAACCATAAAAAACACAGCTTACCTTGGACTCTAAACCAACCCATATGGGCAAAAGAAATTACCCACGCTGGGATTAGTCAAGGCCTTCTGGCATTGACCTGTTGCCAGACAGGCCTGTCTGAGCTTGATCACACAGTTTAATTAAGTGGAAAGGCCCAGATTAGTACTCTGATCTTCAGGTTCAATAGCAAAAAACGTAACTACTCGACCAAACTTGCTTATGGTAAGATATCTACAAAGTGTATGCCTTATGCTTAGTCCTTTGCCTCTCTTTTAGCTTTTTTTGCACTTTTTTTTCCTATTCAAGTGTTCGATTCTACTCAGTTTCTGATGTCGCAATTAAACATCAAGATATTCGCGTGCTGTGTTGCAATAGTAAGTGAGCAGCAAATGTAGGTCACTTTAGAATGTAGCATGTCTTGTGTTAGTAAGAATAGAACTTGAGAACCTTTCTCCAGGTAATTGCTCCTTTAGCGTGTTCATCTTCCTTATGTGCATTGTTTGAGAATGAAAGGTGAGCTTCTTTTATTTTTAACACATGTCCCATTATTATGACACACCTTTTCCCCTTATTGCGTTTTGGGGATGCTCGTTATAGATATCTGTAAAATAACACAACCCCGGCTGCCTCACGTTGCTTGGAATTAAAGAAGCTTTATCAAAATGAAAATATCAGTCTTCACTCGTGTGCAGAATATACTCCTAAAAAGAGTTTGAATTTGTGATTTTTTTCTCTGTACCTGCTGCTTTGGGGCATTATCTGTACATCTATGCAATTATGGCTCACTCACCAAAAATGAAGATCAATTTGGTTGCAACACCATCCATTAATTGAAACAAAGTTTTCAACTACCTTCAAACCTACACACCCTTTAAAGCTCATTACGATGTCGGCCAGAAAGCCTTCCACAGACTCGGAACCGACCAACTGGCAGTTGGAGGTTCCGACTGCCAGATTAGGATGTGACCGAACACTGTACAGTCGGATTCCCATTGTTCCCTATGGGAGCTTGTGTTACGGCCGTAAACCGGCCGTAACACTAGCTCCTATGGGGAAGTGGGGGGGGGGTGCGCAAAACCTTGCACCCTGTCACAGGCACCCCCTGGTGCCTGCTACACAGTGCAAGGTTTTACCTAGGGGTACTTTAGGTACCTCCTCTGCCACCAACCGTAGGCCACAGGGACAAGGGGGCCCTACCAGGGGCCCTCAAAGTCACTATTGGACAGCCTTTCTGTGTCAGAAAGGCTGGCACAGAAATGCTGTCGGAATCTGACAATGTAATCCTGACGACAGAAACGCCGTCCATAGGGGGTTACGGTGCGGTTTTGACCGACCGGAATACTCCCAGAGGCGGTCGAAACAGAGTTGCACTGACCGTCCGGTTTACGTTTCCACCACGGACCTCGCAATCAGGCGGTCAGACCGTAAACCAACCGAGTCAATCGGAAGAGCTCAGACATGGTCATAAAGCTTGTGACTGGCGGTCGGAGGCTGTCCTACCGCCATCATAATCGACCCCTATGTGTATACCAAAATGAGCACATTCCCAGGGTAAAAAACCATATTGCCACCCAGGTCTTGTTTTCTTTAATCAAACCAACTTACTGCTTTTTCAGTATCCAATTTTTTTGTTGTAAATCTTTTTATTGATTAAAAACAAGAAAACAACAATAGCAGGTACCTTACATCATGGAATAAACAGCAAAATATACACATATATGGCAAATGAAACGGAGTTCCCCCAGGGCAGAAGTGGAGTCAGGAGAGATTACTAGCGCGCGGTCCTTTGAAATATAACACGTATAGGTCCAATCTAATCAGCACTGTTCACAAGCCCACCACCCATAAGAACAGGATTATATAAGTAGGGCTTTTTCGAGTGGCAGGAGAGTGTAATATAGTGAATCAGTGAACAAAACTATGACCGTAACCCGTACGCAGCAATAAAAACGAAACATTGTTGAGATCTGTAAAAATGATACAACCCCTAGGGACCCGTCCACCCACCAAGTGAATTACCCATCAGGAAGGCACCCATTATCCGGATGTATACAGGATATTAGACATAAAGACGAAAACAAAGACAATACAACAGAAAAACCCCTCCCCCCACCCTGCACCCCTGCATATGGCTTCAACCTTGCCCCAACTAGCAGTGTGCCTGTCGCCCCATCTAACTAATTCTGAATGTAGAAAATGGAGGAGGGCATTTCCATATGGGCTCCCAGTCCCCCCTCCCCCCGCCAGAGACAAACAACCCCTGCAATGGAAACATAATACGTTGCAGAAAACTCAAAGCAAATCAGGGGAAGTTGTAAAACACCACCCAACCATCCATAGACACAGCGAAAGCAAACCCCTCATCTGGTAAGGCCACAATAACAAATCCAAACACTCAGTCTCAGCCTTGGCCCTTCCGATCTAACATGCGAACCCCTCCCGGTCGAAACACCGCATACACAGGAGAATCAATGTTCGAAAAGAGTTCAGAAAACTTCTGTCCGAAATGAAGCAAATATGTAGAGTCTTTGAGAACCCCTTCCGAACAAAAAATCTCCCTCACCGGCGTACAGTTCCAGTATTGTTTCACCCAAGACCGCAATGCAACCGCCAGGGAGGGAAAAGATATTGTCTCGATCTGTAAACAGTTATCAACAGGAGTCTCCGGGAGGGGAACGCCGATCAATTCACCCACAGTCAGCGGCGATGTTAGGCTTAGCGTTCCATTCGAAGCACCAGGCTCGCAATTATCCAGTACGCTGACTGAGGGTTCCAAAACCACTTGCTGCACAGGGTCCTTGTCCGCAGTTAAAATGACCATCATGGGAATCTTAGTTAGTGTAAGCTCTTGCAATGGAGCAGGGTCCGGTCTCCCACGCCCTGTCTCAGACGTGACTGCTATCATTTTGTGAACAAGGGCATCCACATGTGAATGAAGCGCCCCAATGGCTGCCAGTACAGTCTTCAGCGACAGTTCACACTCCGTCCAGCCCATCTCTCCTCGCTCAGTATGGACCATGATCACTTCCCCCAGAGAGCCCGGTCTCGCCGGGGAAACAGGCAAGAGTGGAACGGATAGCAGCGGAGGGCGACTTATCGGTAATCACGGCAGCTATCTGCACTCCTCTACCGCGAGCGAAGACTCCGACTCACCGGACACCAGCGGAGCGTAAACCGGGTCCTCGGGACAGGGACCTCCGCCCATAGCCACACTCTTGTCACGTCGCCAATCCTTCGATGTTAACCAACCAGAATGACCGCCATCAAATCGGGCAAAGATAACCTCCACAGCGGTAGACCGGACCCTGGCTGATTCCCACGGCCGATGTTGTTCAACTGGAACCCGGCTGGGCCAGTACTCGAGGCCCCGGCATTCCGGCTGGGCTAGGCCACAATCTGAAACACGACGTTACTCCGTCTACCAAGCCGGTAAAATTCTCGGGATTGCGTCTTCGGAATGTCCACCGGTTCATCCACACGGAGGTCGGGTGTAGACACAGGATGAATGACAGGATCATCTGGCAGGAGAGGGAGGTCGGCGGAACCGGGAGCCTAAGCGGCCATCTTGGTTGCTAGCATAGCTCCTCCCTCAGTATCCAAATTTAATTCTACTGGGAAATTTCAATATTTGGGTGCACTCTGAGACTTGCACCCTAACCAATACCTGTGGTTTGTATTTAAAGAATCTTCGAATTCTTATATAGAGTAGTCGACTCGCTCCTACACATTCTTGCAGCCACACTCATGATTTAGTGTTCTGCAAGGAAAGTCCTATCATTTTATTTAAATTATGTAGTGCAAACTGCCAGTGGTAATATTTGAGGCGCATCTTTAATTTTCCATTACCCTCGATCAACACCTCTTTCAGTGATCTTAAACTGCCCCACAAAAGCATCTTTTCATCTACATCAATTAAACCAAACACTGATCTCTTCCTTAAAGAAAATGTACAAACAATACATTAAAAAATATTTCTTGCATCAAGTAAGTATGACAAACATAAAGAATATTTTTTCCATTTTAAAAAACATCCAGGGTGCAATGAGGATTCTCCTTTTCTGTACACCGATAAAGTCTAGATTTTACGAACAACGGGGAATCAGATATTTATTTCAATGCTCCTTTCTAAATCCCCCTGGCAGCACCTTGATTCGGAGTAAAAGTAGGTCACTGGCAATTTTGGATCACAGAAGTGAGGGAAAAAAATCCATAAAAATGCAAAATCTGGAATAACACCTCAAAAAAAATCTAAATCAGTAGAAAGCAACACGTTGAATGTCATTCATGAGTCAGATAGATTGATAGAGGTGGCAATCAAGCGACACCAAAGGTAGCATGGAGTGAGAGTGGGATCTCTATCTTAACCTCTTCCGTGCGTCAGACGGCCCCTGGCCGTCTGGCGTCACGGTGGGCATGTGCGTCGGACGGCTGGGCACCGTCCGATTTGCCTACACGTAGAATAGCCTGCACAGGGAGGAAATGTGCGCTGCAGCGAAGCGGCTAAGAGAAGTAGTGATATTTAAGTAGGTAATCAAGGTTGTTCAAAACAATGAGATATTCAAGCTATGAAATGCAAATATTAAATCAAAGGAACTAAGTGAAATTGAAGATGGTAGTCCAAAAACATGAAAGTAGCAGGATACTACAAACATGAAGTACTGGTCTAGAGGCTGGGAGGCTTATGATAGCCACCTCTGCTTCCTTAGAGGAATTTAGACGTCTTATGTGAAGACTAGGAAAGTATTCAGTTCATGCTAGGGCAAGAGGCGGGTATTGAATGTAGGTTTAAAGCCCTGGCTTGGCCTGCTGCGTTCCTTTGTCAGAGCACTTAAAATAATAATAATAAGACATGCAACAAGTTGGCTGCTTCACAATATTTTCCAACCTTGAGCCAATGACATAGGCCTCTAGAAGTTATCACCCAAAAATGTTGAGTGAACGCCAAGCAAAGAAATATCTATTCCCCTGAATTCTGTAGAACAAATGACTGTTGGAGCTGAGGTGGGGAAGACCACAAATAATGGGAGTAGTTGAAATAATTTAGCAGTTTGTATTTGGGAAACCTGCATTAAGAGGGCGAGGTCTAGACTAATAATCACATAGGCACTCTATTATGCAGAGCTAAGGAGAGTCTTGAAAATAAAAATGTAATTATATATTTGTATTTTTTTGTATTTGTTTATTAATTGATCAATTAATTAAAATCATTACAGTAAAAAAGGTTGACATATAAAAGCTATAAAAAACGTAGTACAAAAAGCAACTGTTTATCTTACGTAAAATTGAGCACAGCACCCCTGTGCCAGTATAGTCGTCCCTCCCCGGGGGTTATAGTCAATGCTGTGGTAAATATATATATATATATATATATATTTTCCATGGTTGGTTCCTTTCGCCACTCCAACAGCGCTCAGTACGGGTGCGGCGCCCTGCAGCTGAACCACGCTGCTGATATCTTATCCACAGCTCCCTCACAGGAAACAAATGGGTCGCACTCCACGGGTATTCTTTTTGCAGTTTTTTTATTTTATCGTTTTAAGTTACATTTCCACAGGCAGATGTTCCGATCTACGCGTTTCGGTATTACAAATACCTTGCTCACGATCAACCGTTCTCTGGGCTACCCCTTCAAGATATACCACAATACAATGTGTTTCATACATCACTTCCTGTTCGGGGTGTGTCAGAGCCTCTAAGCTTTATGGGACATGTAGTTTTTTACTCAAGTGTCGATATTACTTCCTATCGCCCAATTTTTACATTTTATATTTCATTAGATGCAAATAAGGATGTTGAGACATGCTGGTGATATTAAGTTCCCTCTGGTGGGATTAGGAAACAGTATTGTAACAATTTTAACTCCGTTTGTTTCTAAGCGGCTGCATTATTTTGTTTCTAATCTTTTCCCTCTGGTGGGATGACGTTATATATGTAGGAATCATATAATTAAACTCCGCATTATCGGTATCACTGATTTATAAGTACACTTTGATTCTCACATAGTGTGAGGCTGTCTTAATATCCCAGATTCCCCATAGTGCTCAATTCCACCTTCATTATTCTAACAACCACTTGAGTGATTTCACTATTATAATATCACATTTACGTCATTACTTATTTCTTTTGCACCTATTAACCGCAGTCAACATGGAGTAAATATATATTGGGCGTCACAAAAGTTTAAGAAAAGAGAAGTTTTCATAAATGTATATACAATTCTTCAGATTGATTCAGCCCGTAGGGCGTTAAGGTTCGTAGGTTTAGGATATGGCGGGATTCCTTTTGTCGTAAGAGTCTTTCTCTGTCTCCTCCTCGATCTTTCTTGGGGACACTTTCCAGACCAAAGAATTTCAATTGGCTCCAGTCACTCTGATGATACAGTTCCATGTGCCTGGCTATTGCATTAGCCTTGTCTTTGTGGATGGTGGCACGCACATGTTCCAGTATGCGTTTTTTAAGTTCACATATTGTACTGCCCACATACCTCATGGGGCATGGGCATTCCACGACATAGATCACATGGGTTGTTTTGCATGTGATCAGCTCCTTTATCTCCCAGTTCTTTTTGTTGGACATTTGTACCTGTTTAATGGGTTTGGCGATCTGACACACCTTGCAGGCGTAGCACTTCACGAACCCCGTTGTTTTTAGCCACTCATCCTTTTTTGTTTTTTTAAAATGGCTATGGATCAGATGATCCTTGAGGTTCTTTGCCCTTCTGTAGGTGATCGTTGGATGTGGTCCCACCATGTCTTTCACAGTTTCATCCAGTTGAAGTATTTTCCAATTACGCTTGAGGATATCAGCAATTCTTTTGCTCTCGTTAGAGTAATCCATTATCATGCGTATGGGTTCCGCTTCCTCTGTTGATTTTTTCGGTTTTCTCTGGAGACATTCCTCTCTTGTTTTTTTGTCTGTTCTTTCCCAGCATTTGTTCACAATGCCTTTGTTGTATTTGCGTTTTTCGAATCTTTTCGAGGTTGCAGTGCTGTGTTTTTCCCACTCTTCATTTTCGCTGCAGATCCTCCGGATTCTTAAGAATTCCCCATATGGGATACTACTGATCAGGGAATGTTGATGGAAGCTGGTTGCTTCTAGTGTGGAGTTAGTGGCAGTGACTTTACGATGCAATGTTGTTTGAATCTGGTTCCCTCGAATATAGATCTCAGTGTCCAGAAATACAATCCTCTCATTGCTTATAACATAGCTAAATTTGAGATTTGGTATGCTGTTATTCATGATGTCGAAGTATCTCTGGAAATCCTCTTTGCTGCCATCCTCTGCAGCGAGTCCGTTCTTTTGAAATGCCACAGAAGAAGGGAGCAGGTTACTCCCGAAACGCGTCTGGCTATTGAACTTTGGTGGTTTCCTGATCATGTTTGTACTACCAGCATGCTGCAAATAAAGAAAGTGTTTGCTAACTTCTCTGGTGGCCTTTACAAATGGGTTCCTGGTAAGGTTGGATATATATATGTATATGTATATATATATATATATATATATATATATATATATATATATATAAGAATGCAGCTTTCTTCCTCAGTTGCATATGAGGGGGAAGCAACTATCCTGGACAGACAAAACGATCATCTGATACCCTTTCCTAAAGATAAGACAGAAGAGCGTAGAATCTCTTGCTGAACGCTACTTTAGTGAAAGCAAATTCTTTTTAAGTTAGCTGGAGATAAACAAAGAAGAAGTAAGGTTTAATCGCTTGACGTGGATGTGTACGTAGAAGTGGCTTCAGCATTCTGATCCTGTGGAAGTAAGAGAACTCTGCCAAGAAACAATGAGTTGATGAAATTTGAGGAGAGTGAAAACTCAGTTGGATTGTGAACGTTTCAAAAAAAACTTGGTCCTGAAGTGATCTATTCAGCTTTAACCAATGACTCCAAATGTTCTATTTAGGTTCTGTGTCCCCCACCTTGTTCATGTACTGGGCAGTGAAAATATTGTTAGTGTGAAGCGGACTATAAGACTTCGACTTCACCTTTGCCAAACTGAACTGTTTTGAGATGACTGGCAGCTTTGTATAAACAGTTCAATTTGGTTAGTTTCACTGTCTCACATTTTCTGTCACACTCTTACTCTCATCTACTCAGAAAACTGAATGAGATTTGCCTGTCAAGAGTTTAAATGTTTTCCATCTTTGGCTAGGGCTGGTTAGTTCATATAGATACAAAGAAAAGAAGTCAGAAGACCCACTGACAAGACCCACTGACAGAGCAAATTGTGTTGAAAGAAGGGTAAACTCATTTAGCACTGCAAAAAGGTTTCCTTATGATGGCAAGTGTCTCTGACAGAAGTCTCAAGAGGCAGAATACAGCATCTGAGGAAATCTACCTTGTGGGAAGGTAATCTCCCCTTTTTCTAGAACATCTAGACTTTGAAGGAATGGCCTGGGTTTGGGGGAGGTTTGAGATTAGAATATGCTCATGTTTTTGAGGTAGGTAATAATTATTTTCACCAGAAGGTGAAGCACGAAAGTGCTGAAACAAGATCACGGTGGATGGATCACAAACTGCACATGCTTTGTTCCACACTTGATGTGAACGCAATAATGAGATTAAAATATAGATGGATTTTTGGCCCTTGGTATGCAGCTTAATTTAAGAACAGAACATTTTAAAGGGAGTTGTCAGATGTTGCGGCTCAAAAGTTACCTTTCTGGATTTTATTAGACCTGAATCTGTTACCTTTGAGCGACATCCTGCTGGTGGAGGGTGTAACAGAAAATTACATCAGTTGTTACTCCTTTGACTTGGTCAAACTCAAAGCCTCAAAAACAAATGAGTGCCAATTCGCTGTCAATTGCTGGAAGGCCAATTTCATTGCTCTCTGCGTCTTTTTTCTGAGTCATTTGTTTGGATCCTTTATATTGGTGTTGGTGATTTCATTTTGCTGCTGATGATTATGAATGCAATAGCCATCTTCTTTATTGCCATAAAATCTTACTGGTTTTTATTTGAATGAAACATCTGAAACAATAGAAAGAGAAAAGAAAAGTTAAAACTAAATAGCGTAGGAGATTGTACAAGTAGGTAAGAAAGTATTCACACTCTTATTTAAAAGCTAGACACCAAACGTACCTCCCTATTGAAGGTCCTCATCCCAGCTTGACTTGTGCTTGGCTGTTTAACACATTTAGTCCATCACCTCTTCTCCTTCAGTTGACTTCCTGAAGTGGCACAATATAAGCACCGCCGATCACTAGTGTAGACCCATCCACACCTGCAGAGCAGGTCCATCACTTCAAGCTACCCAACAAACACGGGAGCTTCACTCGTCCTTCGCTCCTACATGCTACTGCTCAGCAATGTCCATGCACCCGTGTCTACTATTTATTCTTCATTCCATGCTGTGCAGCGGGTTGTATTTGCAGAAGTTGATGGTCTTCTGCTTTGGCTGTAGTCATCTGCATCTTCTCCCAGAAGAGGGCCCCTCATATCAGCATGCGTGCACAGTGTATGCCCAGAAAGATTAGGGATTCACATGTGCTTGGTCTGCTGGCAGAAGTGGAAGTTTGTGGGTCAGTATAGATTTGAGGGTACCTGGTGACAGAGATAGGTACCTATTTGAAGAGGATATCACCTGCAAGAAAAAACAGGTAATTTGTTTGAGGTGGGTATGGTGCAATGGTATCTACACGACTGTGAGAGTGTATAGGAAAGACCAGGTAACCAATCTGAGGGAGAGACCAGTGCTGCAGGAAGGCAACAGAGGGATAATTGTGGCAGAGTGACATTTTTTGGGTACCAGCTGAGAGACTTTTGCAGACCTATTCATATATTTTGGTTACTGAATTTGAACCAATTTTGGCTGAAGGTGCACACAGTTTTCCTGTCAGATACACAATTTAAATTTCTAACATCACATAGACAGATTTTGGCTAGAGGTGGGCAGTATTTAGGAGTCTGACAGGGCCATTATTTTGTGACAAAAGGTACAACATTTCATAAATGTTAAATAAATAAGCACTTTTCAAGACAAATTTCTCGTCTGACTGCTTTTTTAAATATTTACAGCATATTTGACGCTTGATTCCGATTCTTGCTGTTTTCAATTTACACTATTTTGGCAGCCGAAGTGTACCCAAAGGGGCAACTGAGTAATTGAGCGGCAATTATATATGTGCATGGTCAACAAGAAGACTTTTTGACTCGTTTGTTTTATTGTTTGTATGTGTTTTGTGGACATTAATCTGTCATTGGTTGAGCTGTGTGGAGTCAGAAGTCGCTGACGTAGGAGTTGGGTGCATGTGGAGGATCTCAGAATACACAAAACCTGTCTGCACTCGTAGCGTTTTCTCTCCTAGTACAGTTTGTTTTCTGTAACATATTATAGAGCACCCTAAACAATATTTACAAAGACGATACCAAAGGTAAATGCACAGAAAAGCAGTGAGAAAGTAAAATGTTTGTTGATGAATAACAACGCAAATCCAGAAAGATACAGGAATAGCACACATTCTAGCCATATTACAAACCCAAATGTTAGAATGTTAGCATCATACCAAGAGCCTGGGATCATGCTTTAATGAGCCACATTGGGTAAATGCTTCATAACCCAGAAACGGAGCAATGTGCTTTCACCTCAGGTTTGTTTTACACCACAAGAGTCCGCCTACCCAGAATCTTTTCTTTCTTATACAAGAACGTTTGGGCTTGACACATCATGTGTAGAAGGCAGCAGGTTTGGTGTAAAGAAAATAAACTGTGGGCCATTGAGTAAATCACACATAGTGGGTGAACATAGCAGGCCTACTTTTTTGGGAGCCATCAAGCAACTATGCTATGCATTTGATGGACTTGCGGACATATCACCACGTGGCAGACTCCGACTCTCTCTCAACGTAGATGTGTGCCCTGAGGTGATTGCCGCTTTTGTAGGTTTTTGTTTCTGTCAGTGTCCCCCCACCCCCTGCTCCAGTACCCACCGCTCCACTTCCCAACCTGCTGACAGGCACTTCCTCACCTTTATCTACAGCACTACTTAATTAGGTACTGCAGTGCAGGCAGCAAAATGTCTATCAGCAGGAGAACATGGGTCATAGTCTGCACACCCATCTGATGTAATAACCAATTCCATTGCAGAATATGTATTCGTAGAGGGTTAAAAACCTTCTGGATCATGAATATTAATGAGGGAGGTGCATTTTATGACCTTTCACGAATGGTTGTGAATGTAAGTGTGGAGACCTGCCAGGGACAGCAGACCATTTCCCCCGCATTTGCTTTCCCATCCTGTTAATATGATTTTTAAAAGCAGCTTGTCTGTTAAAGGGACAGGGGTTGTTTAAAAAAAAAAGTTGTTACTGCCCACATTTTGGAGGCACTTTGGTGACCAGTACAGACCAAAAAGGCATGCAACAAAAGCCGACTATCTTCGACGTTTCTTCATGTTCAGGCCAACAGATCTTGGCCGTCGTTTCAGAATGTAGCTCTAACAAATTTCCTTTCAATTATGATCATCAACTTTAAGAAAACTTAATGTTCAGTCAATGATGAGAGGTTTGGAATAGTTTCAAGTTTTATTTCTCATTAAGAGATTAGTATTGTTTTTGTTGTTATATTCAGAATAGTAAATTTACAGAAATACCAAGAAAAGGTTTCATCAGAATCCGCATAATATAGGCAGCGTGTTCCATAAAGGAAATGGTCCCTATCTTAATCTAAGAGTACTAACCTAAATAAGAACCCATAAAGAGTTCTCTTGGAAAAGAACAAGATTCTGGAGCATTTAGTTAGCTAAATAAATAAACTCTCCATAAAGATTACTTCAGGAGACTCATCTGAGTTCCCTAACAAGTTGCAGTTGCAACTGGTTCAATAGATCAAAGAGAAGTAATCACAGTAGTAGCTATGATCGACTGTAGAGAAAGTCTCTCCACCAAAAGATCAGGATAATAGGGAATCACTGTTAGCAGTAGCACACAGCAATCTGGGCCAAAGTAAGGGACCTAGGTGTTCTGTAACACCAAAACGCGCTGATGCAGTTCTTCTGTTTTGGATTAAAATATTTCATTACAACTGCACTGGAGTGCTGTGGCATTCTTTATTGGAAGGAAGCCATTATCTTGGGTTATAATTAATTGCGGCGTAGTGCTGAGCACAAGCACCGCTGGCGGTGAGGCAGCCTGCTGAAACTAGGGACAGATATATATATCCTTTCAGGATTTGAGTCAGACATAAATTATGCAAAAATGGAAGTAGGAAACCCTGCGTAGTTTTCAAGTTCTAGGTGGCGAGCCGCTCCTTTACATGGAGCATTCTACAACATCACCAATACCCTAAATGCACTCATCTCTGAAGTTTGTTTTTCTAGCACATTTTTAAGCATAGAATTAGCACAGTGTGATCCACGCAGAACTAGAAAAGTGGCAAAGCCTTTTGCCATTTTTGCAGCACATTCTTTAAGCATAGGATTAGTTAGTGCTATCCACACAGAGCTGAAAAATGACAGATGTCTTTTATATTTCCAAGTAAGTATTACTCCTTCATACCTACCTTTTTACTGTGAGATTTCAATCTCATTACTGACAAGCCAGTTAAACACATCTATTGAATTCGCTCCCATGCAGACAAATCGCTCTGAACCACCTCTGACTATACCTCTGCTGCCTTCCTCATCTGAACATCTAGCTTCTGACTCTTCTGTGTAAGAAACTTAACTTCATGTCACAAGTAGCTTCTCAATTCTCATTCTTCTTATCCATTTTCGGCTACTGCTCCCCCCATAATTTCCAACCTAGTGCTCACTCCCTGAAGAACAACTCCTGGGTAGTTAGACTGCCTAGAGGCAAATGCCAACCTAGACCTACCAGAACAATTGCAACACTTGAGGATGATGATGATTTTAGGCAACGTATCTAAACCTACAGGAACTTTAATGAAGCCACAGCCTCATCCTTAACTTGAGAAAATGTTTAGCCACACTCTAAAATCTTCTTGGAGCTGGGTGAAACTACAAATTAAACTTCTTCTAAGTTAAATCTAGCCACATTAAACCCATGTTGATGCTGCTAAAAATGACGCCAAACTACTTTTCAATGTCATCAAATAATCATTCTCTAACTTCTCAACAAGCACAGTAACCACACCGGCATCAAAGTGAGAAGAATTTGCATTCTCCTGTGCAGAGAAAGTAAAATCTATTGGGCAGTCATTAGTCCAGTAGACCTGGTCGACTTTAACATAATTGCAGAGTTACTTCAAACTATAACCAATTTTTTAGCTTCAGTCACTTCTCCGATGCTTTGCTGGGCTCACTGATGAAGGAAATGGCCAAAATGTTGCACCATGTTGGACCTCCCTAGTGAACTCACTGAAACAAGATGTTTTTCCACAGCAGTCTGAATATCGCCCACATCTTCCCCATCCAGAAAAAAACCCAATGCTGACACCAATGAGCTGAACAACTTTTGCCTGGTTTCTGCACTTCCCTTTTTAACCACTTGGCTGCTAAGGGTGCTCGATGAGGTCCATTGACTTTCCATTGAAATCAATGGAAAGTCCATGACGAGTTACCCTTGTCATTAGCGCTGAAGGGGTTAAGGAACGTATGAGAAAGCTGAATAGCATCACATCGATCGCTTCTAATCCAGTCTAATAACCTACTCCATGTTTTCTAATTTGGCTTCAGGAAGAGTTGTAGCATGGTAACGACCCTTCTGTAAATTATGGATGACTCTCTCTGCCGCTTCGACTCAGCAAACTCCTGTCTTCTGCTCCTACACCTTTTGCCTGCCTTTAATGTAGTCAACCACAACCCGTTGATTAGTATCCTGAACAAACAGATGGGCATCAATGGGACTGCCCTGAAGTGATTTGACTCCTATTAATCTAACAGTTCATAAAAAATAAAAATGGGGAACTCTACCTCTGGAAAACCATTCTAAAACAAGGGGTTCCACAGGGCTCTGTCCCCTCTTTGGTCCTATTTAATGTATATATATCGTGAACATCCCAGCAAGAGTTCGAAAAAATCTGGAATTCTTTATCATCAATATGTGGATGATACCCTTCTCTACCAGAAGATGTATTCCCCATAAGACCTCTTTCTTCTCTTTTTTACCTTCAGCAAGGTTCAAAAATGGATGTCCAACCACCACGAAAAAACTCAGTCCAACTAAAACTGAATTTCTGCACAGCGCTCCAAAAACATTAAATCTTGCCAAAAACATGAGTGGCTGGAGTCCTTCTCGTCCATGAGTTGCAATCCAGCCATGGTGGAAAATGCCAAATTATTGGGCTTTATCCTTGACAATGGTTGCGACCTCCAGAAGCTGATCTCTGCTATGGTCAAAAATGCATGACACTAGCTAAGACTGCTTTGGTACCTCACACAGTTCACTCCTGTGCAGGCCTTGAAATCTGTGGCCCAGGCACAGGTTTATTCCAGGTTAGCTTCTGGTAACGCACACCTTTCTGGTCTCTCTAACGTGCATAATTCTGCTCCACACTGCTGTCTACTTGTGACAGGCCACAGGAACTTTGACTCCATCGCATCTTTTCTCCAGGCCCTGCAATGACTCGCCATTGATTAAAGTGCTCTATTTAAAACTGCAGTCCTTACTCATTTAGTCCTCCACAACTCCACTCACTTCTACCGGGTTGGAAAACTGAAAGTCTCTGGAGCTCACCGAGGATCAAGAAACTCCGAGTCCCTCCTGTCGAACCTCCAACTTTCAGGCAAGAACACTGTATTAAACAGGCATTTTCTCGTTGTGCAACAAGGCTTTGGCACTCTCTACCACCAGCCTAAAATATTTGTTCTCCCTGCTCTCATGGCTACTTACTGTTGATTTACAGTGATGGTTAGCTAACTGCTTATTATCCTGTAATGTCCCTGGTGTCCTGAACAGATTGTAATTTGTTTTTCAATTTGCTAATATTTTTTGTATGATGTTTGTTAACCCGAACTTATGCCAGACTCGCTTATGAAGTGCTGTACATCTTTTGCCACGTTGCCCTAAATAAAACCCCAAATAAATAAAACTCTGTGAGATCTTCAGCAGGGCAGACAGACTGTCCCATGCTGCAGGCGCCTCATTAGTGTATGTAATGCACTTGGCTATCTGACCCTGACATGGTTATGACCTTTGATCTGCCTGACAGACGCTCATCATATCGGGGTGGACTCCTGGCACCTGTAATGATGGGCTGCCACTGGTCTTCATATCTGCTCATGTCTTAATCCTTTTTTCTTTGCATTTCCTGCTGATTGTTAATAGATTTATATTCACACAAAAATTGCATTTGCTGGTATTGTACGGTTTACATTTTGTTTATATTCACTTAGCTTTCTGTGTATTGTGTTCTTTTCTGTTATATCAGTTGGAACAAAACGATGTGCACTTCCTCAAAAATTTACTAACAGAGGGTTTCACTTGAGGGGAATGAGGAAGTGTCTGGGGCTTGTGACATAGGGATTTCCCAGTTCTAATTGGGTCGTGTTGTTTGCACCTGTCATTCATGGTGATCGGTCTCCTGATGGCACCGTGGGTGTGGCGGTTGTGATACATGATCTATTGATGGTGAGTGTGAAGGTTGTGATGCATGATCCATGGATGCTGGGTGTGGAGGATTGTGACTGATGGTGTCACAGAGCCCGATTTAGAAAAGACAAAGGTTGCGTTATTTCCTGCCAAGGAGGAAAAGTCAAAGTTGTAAAATAGGGAAACTTTTGATGGTCGGGATTTTCCAGCATCTTCTAGAGTTTTGTTGATTGCAGTTGCTGTCTCTCCACCAGCTTCACGTACTTGTTAGGATGCTCTGCTGAAAGAACATAATCTATCCTCAGTTTTTGTGTTCTATTCTATATTTTAGTGTTTAGGTTTTCGGCAAGTTGCGGTTTTCAGAACTTATGAGGAGCATTTTCAGGTTTTATATTGTGATAAATTCTTGCTTTGTAGAGGCTTCCTTTTTCAGTAGATATGTACACCAAGGCAATGACAGATAATGGTTTGCCGTAGGTCACCCAGTTTGGTTAAGTGGAGACTTTTTTAGGGCTCGCCTGGCGTTGGAGCGCGAAGCGCTCCCGCCAGCGAGTTCTATAGTCACTATCCTCCCTGCCAAGGGAGTGAGAGCTGTGAACGAGCAGCTCTAGACCTGTGAACGAGCCGACTCAGGTCCGTGAACGCGCGGGAACGTCAACGTGCACGTTCACGCGCGTCACGCTCCTGTCCTCCCGCGTCTCTTCTGAGGCGCGCTCGAGGCCGACTTGCGGTG
Organism: Lissotriton helveticus; assembly: GCF_964261635.1. NCBI lineage: Eukaryota > Metazoa > Chordata > Amphibia > Caudata > Salamandridae > Lissotriton > Lissotriton helveticus. Next base: position 338,694,534 of record NC_136065.1, on the reverse strand, counting down.
TGCTGTTCCAGCGTTAGGTAAGGGGGGGGGGATTTGTTTGCTTGTTTAGGAGCAGCCGCCCAAGGTGACGTTCAGGAAGAAGCCGCAGCCATTGCCCGCAGGAGTACGAGAGGGAACAAGAGGAACCGTGCTTGGATATTCGCGGAACTCCGCAGGGGGAAAGTACTGACCCCATTACTCAGATACCGGAAGGACTCACTTGTTTGTTCCCGCAACCCCTGTAGGACTGACAGCACTCGACCCGCATAATACGGACGCACGGCTCCCCAGAAGGACTGAGGGTCTGAGCCCGGCCTCTCGTAAAGACTCGGTACCGGCACGACCCGGAAGGGGGGTTGAGACCAGGAAGGGATCATCGCATTCTAATATCGCAAGAACTAATATACCGAGCGACACCCAGGTTCCGTTTCCAGTAAGGACTGAGGTGCTTCGCTAGGGAGCGAGGCCCCCAAGTGGCTAACCGGCTGCCGTAAGGGCGGCTGACACCGGACTCTGACCGCGGACTTCTCAGCCCCTCTGGTGCTCGGCTTGTGTCTCTGTTCTTCTCTCATTGCCTTGTGCCGGGCTCCTCCTCTAATACACGCTGTGCAGTCAGTATGTTGGTATTCCGTAGTGTCCTTCGGGGGGAGTCTGCGCCCCGCTAGGCGGGCCCGGGTCCCTGTATGTGTGTGGTTGGTGGGAGGTGGAGTGTGATTGTTGAAGGGGAGGAGTTGGGGTCCCGTATCTTTGGGGTGGGGGGGGGGTCAAAAAGCCTTTAACATGTCGTGTGTGCATTATAAGTTTCCCTCCAAACTGAACTATGACACGGTGACCTTCGACGGGATGCACATCTCCCTGTGCGACCTGAAGAAGCAGATCATGGGCCGGGAGAAGCTGAAGGCTGCTGACTGACCTCCAGATCACCAACTCGCAGACTAAGGAAGGTAAGAGCCCAGAACCGTCGAAACATTACGCCCGTTTGTGCTTTTTTGTGTGGTGGGGTGGGGGGGAATGGGGGAGTAGTGCTGGAACATCTTACAAAGTTTATCTGCTGAAAACGATGTTTGAACTGCAGAACGTAAACATCCATTTCTGTACGCGAAGGTTTTTATTTTTATCGGCTAGAACCAAGATTTCCAAACTGCACTGTACGTGGCCTACGCGTCTGTCACGTCTTCTGTACTAAAATATAATTTTCTTTGTATGTAGCGGTGAGGTTTCTTTAGTGTGTGTGTGTATAATCAGAGATTCCCAAACTTTATGTACGCGTGCATAACGGTCTGAGCATTTCGTTGTATCAGAGTAGTGCTGTTTTGCTTCTTTTTCAAGTGGTTTAGTTTTCTTTTGCATCTGAATAAGTACACATTACTTGTGGCACAGTAGAGGTGCTATTCTTTTTACATGGCTCTTGGCGTATTGAAGTAGATGGTGGGACATAACGATTTTCATTTACAGCAGCCAGTGAAATACTGGGGGTGGGAGCAAACTACAATTCTTGCTTTCTCGATTTGATAAAGTTTGTCCTCGTTAATTTTACAAGAATCTAACCCATTCGTAGTTGAAAGGTATGTATGCTCCGGCAATCTGCTCTGGACAGTCTGTACAATTTAAGTCCGCTGTGAACGCTTCCAGAAAGCGGTTCGTATTTCAAATAGATTATGATTCAGTGGTAACTGTGCTGTCATGTGACCAGGCCTAATGCTTTAGTGGTATAAAAGAATAATTAAGAAATTGTCAGTTCACCAAAATGGCAGTGTCAGAAGTGACTTCAACAACCCATAAATTAGTGGATGACATCAGATGGTACTCTCTTGATACTTGGTGCCAGGTTTGCTCAGTACCCCCTTTTAGAGTAAAACCATATTTTCATTATGTTGTACAACACTAGCTTTTTAAGTATTAAAATGGATATGAGTTGTGGGTTATATACTTGTTCTCTGCTAGATGTAAGTTTTCTCTGGCATCTGCTCTTAAGTTACGGCTGTCAGTCGCCTTCACAGAGAGTCCCTTTGGAATCATCATGGACTAAGAACACTGGTTTGTAGGGAACGTTGCTTACTTGTCTTAAACTAGGAATGTTTTTGCTTCCAGTTGTGGGTGAAAATGCACTTGGTGGTTAACGTGGCAACACACATTAGCAATGTATTCGGGAAGTAACACTGCCTACTCTTTGTAGTTATTTACTACAAAGTTGTATGCTCGAGTAAGTGTACTAAAGAAACAGCACTTTTATAAGTATCAATGTTTGTGTAGTTCACTTAGAAGTTATATCTTTCTAGGCATGCTATTAGGCTTCTAAAAGTAGCCCTAATTCAGGTGTTGCCGTTGGCACCGAGCCAACATTATCGTGCTTTGTCTGCTGCTGATCAGTGTTGACACCAGAACAACATTTACCGTAATCTCAGCATACCAATTGCAAACTGTTGGTGAGACAAATAGATGCCCAATATATTTTGGTAAAATGAGGTTCGTTATTGTTGGGTTGCATGGATATGGCGTGAAAGAAGGGGTGGTTGTGTATGAAATGAGTTGAAGACGATTTTCAGAAAAAGCATAATAAAGGAATGAGGCATGGAACTTGTAATAGTCTGTACTTCGAGGGAAGGAATATGGTTGACATTTGTATGGAGAGGCAGGGTATTTCAAAAGGATAAGAGGGAATAATCGAGTTTTAATTACGGTCAGAATTACAGGTGTGATTTTAGGAAACCTTTTGGTGTAGCATGTAATTCGAGAATGTAAAACTGTAAAGCAACTATAGGTATTTTAATAGCCACTAGAATCATAGTTTGTCCACTCCTAGGATTGATTTGTTCTGACAATATGTCCTCTGCATGATTTTCGGGCTTGTATGCCTGCCTGACGTGCATGTGGTATCGTGACTTTTGTTTTGGCCCTGGTGTCTCACTAATCTAGCATGTGCCAGAAGCCTATTCCGGTCTGACAATGCAAGGTTGAAGACCTGCCCTATGACCTGAGAGGTACACCATGCAGTGAATGATTAGAGGGTATGTTTTTCCTCGAAACTAAATTTTTTCACTAGTATTTGGTAGTGTTGGGTTCCCCCTTGTTTTTTTAGTCATGCCATAAGTATGCGCTATATCCACATCCACATCCACCACACCCACCACCACTACATCCACCACACCCACCACCACTACATCCACCCCCCCATCCACCACCACCACCCCCCCATCCACCACCACCGCATCCACCACCACCGCATCCACCACCACCACATCCACCGCATCCACCACCACATCCACCATCACCACCACATCCACCACCACATCCACCATCACATCCGCATCCGCCATGACATCCACCGCCACATCCACCACCGCCACATCCACCACCACCGCATGCACCACCACCACATCCACCACCACCACATCCACCACCACCACATCCACCACCACCACATCCACCACCACTTCCACCACCACCACATCCACCGCATCCACCACCACATCCACCGCCACATCCACCACCGCCACATCCACCGCATCCACCACCACATCCATCACCCCCACATCCACCGCCACATCCACCACATCAACCACCACCACAACCACCACATGCACCACCACCGCATCCACCACATGCACCACCACCGCATCCACCACCACATCCACCACATCCACCACCGCATCCACATCCACCGCATCCACATCCACCACATCCACCACCACCGCATCCATCACCCCCGCATCCACCGCCACATCCACCGCCACATCCACCGCCACATCCACCGCCACATCCACCACATGCACCACCACCGCATCCACCACACCCACCGCATCCACATCCACCACCACCGCATCCACCACCGCATCCACCACCTCCACATCCACCATCACCGCCACATCCACCGCATCCACATCCACCACCGCATCCACCATCACATCCACCATCACATCCACCGCCACATCCACCGCCACATCCACCGCCACATCCACCGCCACATCCACCGCCACATCCACCGCCACATCCACCGCCACATCCACCACCACTACATCCACCACCCCATCCACCACCACCCCATCCACCACCGCATCCACCACCACCGCATCCACCACCACCACATCCACCACCACATCCACCGCCACATCCACCACCACATCCACCGCCACATCCACCGCCACCACCACATCCACAGCCACCACATCCACCACACCCACCGCCACTACATCCACCACACCCACCACCACCACACCCACCACCACCACATCCACCACACCCACCCACCACCACCACCCCATCCACCACCACCCCATCCACCACCACCCCATCCACCACCACCACCGCATCCACCATCACCGCATCCACCATCACCACATCCACCACCACCGCATCCACCACCACCACCACCACATCCACCACGACCACATCCACCGCCACATCCACCACGCCCGCCACATCCACCGCCACATCCACCGCCACATCCACCACCACCACCACCACATCCACCACCACCTCCACATGCACCACCACCTCCACCGCCACATCCACATCCATCGCCACATCCACCGCCACATCCACCGCCACATCCACCGCCACATCCACCGCCACATCCACCGCCACCACATCCACCACACCCACCACCACTACATCCACCACCACTACATCCACCACCACCCCATCCACCACCACCACCGCATCCACCACTGCATCCACCATCACCACATCCACCGCATCCACCACCTCCACCGCATCACCACCACATCCACCATCACCACCACATCCACCATCACCTCTACATCCACCACCACATCCACCATCACCTCTACATCCACCATGACATCCACCGCCACATCCACCACCACATCCACCACATGCACCACCACCGCATCCACCACCACATTATTTACAAAATTAAAAGCCATTGTTATTTGTAATATCAATACATCCAAGTCACGTAAATACAACACACATTGCATTACAAATGCTATAGGTGTCACATTTGCGAAAGTTAAAACTATTGACATTGTAACTGACAAAGCTATTAATTTTGATACTTTCAAAACCAACACATAAAGTGTCATTTACAATACCAATCGCTCAAACTTTCCTAATGCGAGACCTATTGCATTTCCAATGCTTGTTCTATGTGCAGTAGCATCATGTAAACTTCTTCAATTACTTAGTTCTTTCATCTTGGGTAGGAGCAAATTTGCCCCAGGAACTAGAGGCAACATGGGAGAGGCGAATGAGGACGAAGACCGGTGGAGCAATTGCAAAAGTTATTTACTGTATGTTTTTAACTAATGTGACCTTTTCCCTTTACAGGCAAAAGGTCAATGGAATAGCTTGTGCGCTTGTTGGCAAATTTGTTACCAACGACTTACGAATAATAGGGTTATGTGGAAGGTGACCAGTGACGTATCTGAACCAGAAAAAGAGAAAAATGCATTTTTCTAATGGTTTGAAATCACCTTTGCATGCATTTAGACTCCGTTTCCAGAGGACGAAGACACATGGAAACCAAGGAAGAAACTTTGAGGATTTCATAATCACCCAAGGCAAAGAAACAATGAGCAGGTCAAGCATCTTAAGGCACTGAAGATTTGTATGCATGATAAATAAGTCATACAGCTAACCTTTTTTATGTCGGTTACCAGCTGTGAAGTCTGAAAAGGGGCCTGTGCAGTCATTATAGTTAAAGTACAAAACAACCTTTGCACTTGTGTTGTAAGTCACATAGAAGGTGCCCTACCTACATTAGATCTAAAGGGACCTGCGAGTAAAAAGCCTGATTAAGTGTAAGGCAGATTCTCTATTATGGCACTACCCATTTTCTGATTCTAAATTTGTCTGCAAGTTCGGAGTGATTGGGGTGAAGCAGCTTTATCTCAACACATTTGTGCCCTGAAGAAAGCTTAAGCTTATTGCGTTGGCTCCTGTCCTTGAGCCGCCTCTTTCAACACAGTTTGATTTCTGTTCCAGCTTGTTGAGCAACGTTTTCTTGGCATCTCTAATTTCTATGCCTGTTGTAAAGGGACGCTAGTGTGTTAGTGTTGGTTCTTGGCTTATGTTGTTGATCTCGGCAATAGCAACTTGCAGTCCACCATTTAGGCTGAGCGAATGATCGTCTGTGGTCTGCTCAACTCCTACACATTGGTGGTAGATCTTCAACCTTCAAAACTGTACGTCTTCAAATCAATGGTTGTATCTCGTCAAGTCTGCTGTCGGCTATAGAAACCACAGCATATTCAGGCTGGTGTCCGCTTGTCCTTTGTCCTGGCGCACTCTTTAGACAAGGCCCGATCCTGCCTCCAGCTAAAGTTTTTTTCTGTACCATTTCATGCCTGCCAGGGCATTTTGACTGAATTAACTGACATGAAGCTAAAAAAGGGAAAATAAATCACAGGGAGACTGAAGAGAAGGAATCCCAGGTCAGTCACGAGAGCAAATGTAAAGATGGCCATGTATTATTTACGTCAATAAGACTTGAAATATGAAATCACGAGTGTGCTTAGTGGCTGTCCTAGCAAACATCTGTGTTTATATCTTCACTCATTGCGGTGAAAGGGTAGCTTGATTTAGTGCAGCGAAGTTTGTATCCTACTGTTCAGGGGATGTACTGATGGAAGTCGATTTTTCATACATAGATATTTTCAAGTCAGTATCCGTTTTAGTACTTATGAAGGTAAAACTTGTTTTTATACAAACCACTTCAAACTGCACTCCTACCGGTTCTAAGCACTGTAAATAACAGGTGTTGGTACTTCCCAGTTCTGGACTACTAAGCTAACTGACCCTAAGAGGATGGTAGACTGATGTATCCTTCTCTGGAGTCAAACTGCTGACCTACAAGAGGAGATGTCAGGGTTGACACTAAGACATCTAGTCTGCAGGATGGAGCCGGACGAGCCAGTGGAGTATTATGATAGAATCCTGCCTGGCAAGAAATAGTCAATAACGTGGTGGAATGTGTGGGGAGGGGAGAGTATCTACATTACAAATGTAAACATTGTGACCATTAGCACTTTGAACACACTTGTCATTCCTTCCTTAACACTCCCATGTACAAAAATTGGGCTTGAAATCGTAAAATTGGATCACTATTTCTAAACTGTCTCGAATCTTGGTTTTAGAATAGACAAAAAAGCATCTCAATTGTCATTTAAAGTGCAGAACAGGTCCTAACGAGCAACTAAGTGTATTAATGGCCCTCTAGTGTTGAATCAGGAAATGACATTTGGAACACTGGGCACCTAGTCATACATGTATAACCCAGAATAGCAGGAGTTCTGTATTCATCTAGGTAGGAAATACTTGCCCACTCGGGGAATGTCTATATTACAGGTTAGCAATGTTGCAAACTCATACCTCAGTCGTCCCTCCTTCCCCCATTAGTGATATGTGCAAAACGACTTGGGGGGGGGGGGTTAAGAGAGAAGTAGCAGGAGGGTAAGGAAAAGGATTATTAGAGACACATGCAGTCCTCTTCCTAGGTGCTTGAGGCTGGGGAATATGGATTCGGAGAAATGTCCATCATCACGGTGCTAAGTGACCAGCCCTGGGGTACCCCTTAGCTTTTGGCGAGCAACTCTAAGCATCCGAGGCCTGAGCAAAGGCTTCTGTGGTTCCGAGCGCAGACTTCTGCTATTTTTTGAGGGGAGTGGGGGGATTGCAGATTTATATAGGGCAAACTTGACCCAAAGGCATTGGAGCGCCTTACATGAGCAGAGCACCAATTACATTACTCAAAGACGCAGTCTCTCTTTTTTTTTTTTGTAGGCGCAGGGAGATTAGGTGAGTTGCCCAGATTCACCTGATTTTGAGCCTAGCCGACACTTGAACCTAGATTCCCAGTTCTAAAGTCTGCAACTCTGGTCGTTAAGCCAGAATAGATTCAGGTCTTGTTATAGGCCTTTGATCTTGTCTGGTAGCATTAGGTAACAAAAACACACATGACCTAGACCCAAGGCACTCAATTTTATAGACTTGGGTATCTCGTGTCGCACTTTTTCAACAACTACCTCCACCCGTCTCTTAATGTACAGGGTTGGGGATACACCAGTCAATAGCCCATCTTAAAAAGCCTGTCTCCTTCTTTACAACAGTACAAATACCCACACCAAAATTGTGTAAAAAAATGTGAAACAGCACGATAGCACCTCACGGGCGCACCACCAATGGGACCCCTGGTAGGTACTCACCAGGACGGCCCTGTTATCATCATCGTTGCTATCGCGCGAAACGGAAACGTGTCCAACCAAGTGTAATAGTGTTAACAGTGGTAAGTGTAGTGAGACAATACAAACAACACAGAAAATTAGTGTAATAACACCACACATATAACATAAAACCGCATAGAGCACGAACAGACAACTTTATTCTTGTTCTTATATGCTGTATGCTTTTCAATTAAAAAAGTGAATGTGGCTACTCTTTATAGAGACACTATCTACTTGCCAACATGTTTCATTGCCTTCGAATTTATCAGGCAATTTCTTCAGGGCATATCTTTATTCGCCACTGTTTTGGACACCAGGGTTGTAGGTACTGTTGTAAAAACACATAACAAAACACGAGTTTCACTCATTTATCCTTCATGTGTATATTCATGGTAGCATTAGGTAGCCAGACGCTCAGAACTGTGGCCATTTGACAGAGATTCTGTGGGAATAATAACACTTTGCCACATGAAAATACTAGAGTAGAAAGGCAATGATTTGTAAGTAGATCTCGTTTTAGCAGTGCTTGAACTTGGCTGGTGCTCGCTCGCTGGCACGGAGTACCTACACTTCTTTCACTGGTCCAGTACTTTTAAAGGGAGAGCACCCTCGCTTCTCAAAGCAACCAGCCGTTATGTGGTGGGCGTTCCACACTACTTTATTCCTATATCAACGAGAGTCAGTTGCTAAGCAATGGTTTATGATTGGATACCACACACGTCCGTCATCCTCATGTTCGCACATACCCCCTTCTCTGATGACAGGGTATCTACTGTTCTCAAATTAAAAGAGTTTGTGTTTTCAACACTGGGACCGAAACGTGCTGGGATTCGAACCTGGCACCTGCAGACTACCGTGAGACGTACCCAGCATGCACATAGTCTCCCCGTAACTGTGTTTTTCCACTCAAGCAGTGCATACAAAGCTTCTCTCGGATAAGGTAGGGCTGTTGGGCTGTATGACTCATCATCTGGCTAAGCTTGCTATACGTTTATTGCACAATTAGATGACGTATTTAACATCACTGCCGGAGTACACTTTATCTGTGGGTCTAAATAGCGAAAACATAATTCCAAGTTGGTGGCCTAAGTGCTTTCCATGAAGTATTTTAGGTCACAATTTCATAGGAGGAGCACTCACCGGCGGAGGGGCTGTGGCCGGGCATCTTTTAGTGGGCACTGATTGAACGGGTGGGCAGGTCGGCAAGTTTAAAAGGCCTGTCTTTTTCATGACGTGCTTTCTGCTTGTGGCCAAAGCCGCTTTGCCAGAATCCAGGTGCTGCGGTTGTATTTTTCCTACTCATGCGGTTACTGATTCTTTGAATTGGAAAAGAGGAGCTGTGGGTTTTGCGGACCAGTAGCTGTGGACTGATTGTACCTGTTTCAGACTGTGGATGCTTTACTGGTACAGGTTCTGTTCCTGGGTCTTTTCTTACAGTTGTTGATTGGCTGTTCAAAAGTTTTTGTGTTGCAGTTGCAAGGTCAATTGTATTGTCTTTTTCCCCAATTGTATTGTCCTTTTCCTGGTCCGAGAATCCCAGGGTTGCGGTTCTGCTAGAGATTCAGTCCATTTCCAGGTTCTTTCTTTTATGTCCTAAGTGGGATGTCCCAGATTACTGGGTCTGGAGCAGAGAAGGCTTCATTCCAGATTCTGCTGGAAAGTGTTGTGCGAGCTATTGCTGTTCCCTAGTCTGGATGTGGAACCAGGGAAGCCATGATTCCTGGGTGTTGGCTTAACATGATCACTTAGCGTTATAGGGGCTTTGTCTCCTCCTTCGTTCGCTCTGGCCAGTGTGTTGTCCAGTGTTCTAATGGAGAGGGCTTGTTATATCCTTTCCTGATCTCTTTTCCTTCCCCCTTCAGCTGTCTCTATCTGCCCTCCTCCCAATGGTACATTCCACCCCCTACAGTGGAACATTGGTTCTTCAGAATGTTGCTGGGAGCTCACGATGGAATGTTGAGGTGAGAGGGATTGTTGGTTGACTGGCCGTCGGGGAAACACCTGTAATAAATACATCCACTTATCTTCACCTTCTGGACTCCGTGTGGATTTCTCACTTCATTTGGCGACAAGGGTGGGATATGCAGATTACCTCGGCGGAGTGAAGGAGTTCTCAGCCCCCACGAGAAAACTGGAGCAGGAGTGGCGATATCACCGCTGCAACGAAGCGCCAAATGGAGGGACCACTACTACCATTGGGAGGAGGGCAGAGAGAGACAGCAGAAGGGGGAAAGAAAAGAGATAAGGAAAGGATATAACAAGTCTGCTCTGACTAAGGTGACTGTGTTGTGAATGATGTGCCTCTCCATTTTCTTTTTTAGAAGCTGTAGGCTTGTATTTGTGAGGGGTATACGTTTACAGTTTCATCAGGTTGAATCATGTGAAATGGAAAGATACTTGGAGTTACGAACTTTAGTGAGCCTCCAAAAACTGGTCTTTGGTACAAGCTAAAATTGTGTTTCTGGCTTGAGAAGTAATGCTGTTTATTCTGATTATAAATATTCATAACCAACATACACACCCTTGATGACTAGGCTTATTATTGACACTGCTCGTGGTGTAGATGTTTTTTTCAACTGTTGGAGTGTTTTCGAATGGGGATTTGTTTACATGTCTTATATGAGTTTCTTGCCTGACCACTTCCGTTGTAGCACGCCTACCACTGTGCTAACTGTATGATTATAAGGTGCGCCTGCATTGTATCTTGACATGGCATTTTATTGGCTGACCTGTAGGCACTGTGCAGTTTGTGGCAAGGCATTAAGATTAGTCTGGCAAGGTAAGTCTGATTGGATTTCGTGACGCCCTGTGTGCCTTGGTTAGACCCTATTTCCCCTGTGCTTCAAACTGCTTATTGTTCACAGCTTGCCTTAAAACAGTATTTTAGTTGGTGTTGGGCTGTACAGATTTCATTCCCCTTCTACATGCTGCAATGTGTAGTTGCTCACACATGTCCAGTAGCGCCCTTTCCAGAAATGTGACCAACTGTCCATGTGCTCCAGACACCCAGTTTCTGCAAGTAAACCCGTCACCCATGTGGCTGGTACTACTATTGATGAACACGTGCTTTAATAAATAGTCTCCAATAATCTCGTCACATATGTTATCAGCATGGTGGTTCACTTCCATATTCATTTCTCTATAGCCATTCCCTCAAAATAGCCATAACAAAGTCTCCTTTCAGATGTGATAATGGCTAGAGAAGGCTGGAGGAAGACCAGGCGAAAAATTGAGACACCTTCTGTTTGACAGCAAAGGATATGTTCAGGGTGTATTCTGCTTCTCTTTGATGCAATTATTAGCCTAAACATTGGCAGCATGTAGTCTACTTCTTTGAGGCACTCTTAAAGTTGCGTTCGCCTGCTACAGTTAGATTGCTTTATGACCTTCTCCAGGACCCTCCACTCAAGGCTGTCAAATCAGCTTCGATCTTTCTTGGAGCAATAGACATTATGGTGCTTTCAGTTCTATTTAAACACTATGGAAGAGGCATTCTAGAACCACCAGTTGAAAAGGTGATGTGAGTTTGAAAAACTCATACAAAAGGATTCTTTTGCCCTTAGATTCCTCAATTTAGTGTTGTATTCCCAGGCATCAGATTGAATCAGATATTTTGAAGCAATTTCCACAACTGGTGTCAGCCACAGTATTACCTGTGATAATACGACAAATTACACCGCATATTTGTCACCGCTTCTACCAGTGGCACCTGTTTTTACACATAATCCAGTCTCCAGCATACAGAGTATTTTGGCCATTTTCGCTCTTTTTCAACCTAAATTCTCTTTTCATTGGTATGTTTCAGTCTTGCATACCTCCTCATGTATGAATATTGTTATGGGTGCCTTACAAAGATAAGCTTGCGAGCATAAGTGTCAATTAGAAAAAGACTTTTCTTTCCTTCGTAATTGTTTTTCAAGTGGAAACATGCTGTTAGTGTGAATTCCTTCGCCCATTTTGGGATACACACATAAAACCAATCCCATGCAAAGAAGTCTTCCAAACATCCATTACATTTTCAGGGGTGCTTTTCACCTGGCCCCCTCCAAAAAGGAGTAAGTCCCACAGTCTGACCCCTCCTAAAGATCAGATCGAAAAGGTCTTTGTTAATGTCCCAATCATTTACAGTTTTAGATGCTGTTTTCACCCAGGAAGTGGATAAATAATCGTCAACAACTATTGCCTGCACTGCCATCAGTGCTACTAAGGGACAGTCTGTTACAAGTCAGCACTTTACAAAGGAAATAAGTGAGGTGGTGTTTTCTTTAGAATAGTCTTAGGTCTCACCTACGACATCGCATGCACTCCATGCGCTCTCGCTTGCCAGGGATATTTTATACAACACAGGACTTGCAGCCCACCCATTGCTTATCATTTGTTGGCTTCATTGTCTCTTATTTGTTTTTTTCTAATTTGCCAGTCTCCTCTTCTTTTGGCTGGAGTATGGAACAAATAGTGGTTTCTTCACCACACCAAAATAACTAAAACTCCTTATGTTATCTTTATTGAAGCCATTTTCGATGAAAGATAATGTCATCGAATATCTGTTACGTATATATGCCCTTTGTAACTTGAGTGACTGATTGATTGAGACCTTGTAAAGCACACCCGGTGACCCCGAGTTGAATCTCTATGCTGAGTAGTAATACACTTGTGTGAACAGAGACATAGGAAAATAAATAAGACGAGACAGTGAGACCCAGAACATTAATGTTGTAGTCATATAGCCAGGGATAGAATCAGACAGTGTAAACAGTTCCTGTTTGATAAGAAAAAAATAAGCAACAATCTCTATGTACAGAAGATACATGTAATTAAAAAAAACAGGTTTTAAATAGTTTCCAAAATTTCAGTTGATTTTCTTCCTCTTTTATATCAATTGACAGTCTATGTCAAATTATTGTGTTGTTTTATGTTCCATTGTCACTCATACCTGTTGTCACCTAGTATCAACCTACCTCCATTTTCCCTTTGTGTCTTTAGTGTTTCCTAGTAGGCCTGCCTGCGTGGTATAGCTCAGTGCCTCGTGATGTTCTAGCTATACTCTCCTTGCGTTTTGTTTACATGTGAATTTTTTATTTCACGTTTACAATGTTTTCTCTTCACAAGTGACACAGTTGGAGCCTGGCTGGGGAGATGTGTATACATTAAACATATGTATATGTCTGCATTATTAAGCACAGTGTCTCATGATGTCTTGGTTGTATTGTCCTCAAGTCCTATTTACTTTAGAAATTGTTACTTCACATTTAGCATGTTTTCCCATCACAAGTGACACTTGGTTACAGGGCTATGGAAATACGCATAGGGGATGTCTTTACACAATAAAGGTATCACACCTCTGTACGGCTACGCTGCTTTCTTTGATCTAGTACTACATATTGCAACACTTGAAGAGAAGGATTTATCATTGGCCTTGACCTGTCTAACTTTACACCCTTTTGATAGGCATATGTTATGAGATTTAATCCTACAAGAAGCAAGATATGTGACAAATGTTGTAACTATATACGTCTTTGTCATAATAGGTTTTATGCATCAGATACATGCAATTAAACAACATGTGCTTCCTCATAGGAAGCCAGTGCAGGTTAGAAGGTTATTGTGCAACCTGGGTCTTTTCTACGTAAGTCAAGAACCGATCCTGGAACCTATTATGAACTATGTGCAGTCTGTCATTCAGTAGTTAGGAAGAAGTCCAATGCAAAGTGAGTTCCGGTAGTCCTTGCAAGATTAACAGCTGTCTTTCGCAGTCTTCTGGGTGCCAAGGAAACATTATTCATAAGGTTTTATGGACCATGAAGCAGGCGGTGACAACTTTATTTACCTGAGGAGCAAATTATACATTTTCCTCTATTTTGATTCCTAGTTTTCAAACCCGATTGGACATGACTGGGGCACATCCCAGATTTCTTGGCCACCACTAAATAGACCAAATATCAGGGCTGTTGCCTTCGACCAAGACTTCAGTTAACGAGATGACCAGTTGAAGTAGCAAACTCCAGTAAGGAGTACTCCAGTTGCGTATCCTCAACATAACCCAATATCTATCTATCTTCACTGAAAAAACAAAGGTTACAAGGGGGACATTATAGTTGGGTTCAGATTTTACACACGCAAAACCATAGAAATTCAGCAGTTATACTTATCTCAAGTAGCAGCAGCTCGTGCCTTAAGGTACCTATAACTCATTCCCCCGCCATGCACAGTTTTCTCATTAATAATTTCACTGCAAATTTTGCACTGATATTATCAATGATGTCATAGAAGATGGCATAGAAGATGTAATATGTGGGGTAATTAGCAATGCATGGCGAGGGCGTGAGTTATAGTTACCTTAGAGTTACCTTGGAGTCAAGCTAGCCTGGTTGATGAGGGGGGATACCCTGAAACCAGACCAGGATGCTTGTTTCCGGTCCAGGGAGGACCTGATGATTGAACAGAATTTACATCCTACAGTCTCTCCATTCACGCTCCCTATACTTGGAGCCACTGGATTTATATGGGAAAATTATGTGGCAGGGTTGACTGAATTGTGCAGCAATAAAATGCAAACCGTGTGGCATAATACTGCAAATTGTGTGATAGTATTAGTACATTATTTAGTACATTATTTAGTACATTTTACACGTTGGCAATGTCTGGACAAAGGTTTCAGCATATTAGTACAAGTTTAACACCCAAATACGGCAATATGGGACAAAGCTGAATAATCAACCTTTGCGAAGGGCTGTGGTTGATGGGAGGAAAGCAAAGATATAGACTGAATGTTAGGTTTTGGCTCCAGATACAAAGTAAACCTAGGCACATACCTCACTCAGTGTACCTTCTTTTTGTTTAGTTCTACGCAGTACACAAACAACTCCATCTGGTTAGTCATCTGAAGGGGAGAGAAGTTGGCCTAACGGCTAGGGCGGTCGACGACGAATCTGGGGAACTGGGTTCGAGTCTCGACAACGACGCTGAACATCCTGTGATTCTGGGCAAATCACTTAATCTCCCCGTGCCTGACAAAAAACATGAATATGTCCTCATGTAACGCAACTGTTGCTATGTAAAGCGCTCTGAAACCCGATACCTTCGGGTCAAGTTCGCGCTATATAAAACACTGTTAAAAAAAAAAAAAGCTTAAGAATGATGGAACAGAGCAACGGGTTACAGTTTAAAACAATCCTAGAAGGTAGTAAGTGCAAATGTTGAATCATGTTCCCATTTTGGTCATAAACAATGTTGAGCTCATGTTATATTGCAGTTTCAATCTAAACCCATATTACTTTTTTACACCATTCCACATTTCCTTGTTTTAGTCTGCTTCTTTCCAACCAGGAGGCTGTTCTGCTCCACACTGACCGCTTTGGTGTCTCTGTCGTGCCATTTGAAATAAATGCATTTGGCAGCACAGTCCACTTGATTTTTCCTCCCTCCCCACCAAGTAAAATATCTGATATCAATGTGGTCTTCTACATTATTCACGACGTTCTAAACTCTCATCTCACTTTCATTTTCTATTTTGCAGGCACATTCAGGACCCAGCAAGTCAACGGTTAACTTGGAACAAACCTCCTAAGAGTGTTCTGGTCATCAAGAAGATCAGGGATGCGACCCTCTTGCAGCCCTTTAAGGAACTCTGCATATTTCTTACTGAGGTACACGAAAAGCATTGCTTTCAATTTGCACCATGTGTTTAAAATCCAAGCCCTGAGCTCCCCAGGCTAAGAATTGATATTGATAGTTAATGTCAGTTTACATAACTATTGTTTGTGCCCTGATTCCTGATAATGCATGTAATACAGAGGGCTGGGACGTTTGCAATAACTTTTATTGTTGTAAGATAAGGGAATTATTGTCCATGATCACCTAGTCAGGCACGTAGACTGGTTTGGTTTACAAATATAATGCCCCGATTTAGAGTTTTGCAGACTGGACACTCCATCACCATTGTGACAGAGTACCCTGCTCGCCAAATCCTTGTTCCATCAGCCTCATTTAGAGACAGGCAAAGTTAAGTATTCGATCAGTGGAGCCCTCTTTGGTCCCTTCGAAAGGGACATTACACTGGTATTTAAGGTGTAATGCCTGTTTTTTGCCTGTCTGTCAATGCATGAAAGACCTAGTTGTGAAGGACATGAACAAACTAATAGTAACTACTACATTCTAGGAGAAAGCTCCATGGGAGTGGAGGTCATTAGTTTTTTTAATATTCCCCCCAAAAATTGCTGTGAGATTTTGTTTTACAAAAGCAATAAAATGCCAATCTCTTGGTGGATGGCTTTCAAATCAGACGGTGGCCATACACCCAACTTTTAGTACATTGAAATGAACCGCAGTAACTGTGGTTTCCTTCAGTGTACCGAGATGACAAACAGCAGGCGGTCATCTCTAAATTTGGTAGAGGTAGTACCCTCAGGATGGCAGAGATAATGTACTCCTCCATCTTGACAGACACTACTACCGCTGCTAAACTCTGGATCAAGCTTGACCAGGATATAACCAGTAGAACGCACACCCCCTTAAGTATACACTAGATCCTCTCTTAGGGTAGTTTGTAAATCATTACATTGATAAGTACAAGGCATATCTTACACCCTAAAGTGTAAACCCCAGTTCAGTGGGCCATTGTATGACTTTGTCCTAATGCAGCATATTTTACAAGCATGGCTTAAAGAATAAGAAAAGTATGGTTTCAAGGAGCTCTATCGTATATCCATAAACGTTGTTGAGTGTTTGTACACCACATTTTCTCAGCCTTCTTTGTCACATTGTAGCTTGCATTGGCTCTATTGTAACAATGCAAAGAAAATATACTAGTGGTGATCTTCCTTGTATAACATATTCGTCTCCTCTTTCTACCTCTGTTTGGTTTGTAGATTTACAATTACGGTACAAAACTCCAATCTGCGAGGATATCCTAAAGGGCACTCTAAGCAAAGAAAATTTACTAAAAACTAAAATCATTTTGTTTTAGTAAATGTGCATGGGCGGTTGAGGTCTCAAGATGTGCATATCTTATCCTAAAGATACCCACCTCTTTGCTGCAATCAACCATGATGTAACACAAAGTTTCTGGTTTGCAGTGTGCGGGACATCTGTTGTGAAATAGACCAATACAGATGTGCAGAAAAATATTATCACTCCCTCGCAGGTGTGATATAACACAGTCTGATTGACAAAAACCTATTTATAGGAAGGCCCACATTGTCTAAGCTGAAAGTGGTACCTTCTAACATGACTGCACCCAGCAATTGTCTTAACATGTATTTAGGTATGTTTTATAGTCTGGAAAATGACATTTGTATGGATTTGGTAATTCTAAAGTTACATTGGCGATATACCTCACATTGAAATCAATAAAGACCTCCAGAGACATGGTGTTGGTTTCATTAGCTTTTTACAAGTACTAATCGTTGTTAGATGTTAATCACAAATTTGAATATTTAAGACATGTCACATTATTTATGTCAGAATCAAGTTAAATTGACTCATTGAACATTGTTGACATTTTAGTTGTTTGTTTATACCATTAGACGGTATTATTCAGTTAGCGCAAGGCCTCAAAACGTGGATGGTTATGTATCCAGAGAAAAAGAGACTGGGTAGTCTATTTCTAAGTCTTTCTTCCTGCCGCTGCGCCCCATCGATTGGTTGCCTCTTGCACGCCTATTTCTGGGTAGCAAGCACTTAGCCATAGAGGCTATCTATGGGAGGTGGTGGTGGTGGTTCTTCCTGGAGACTGATTGGTCCATTTTGTTCACTATTAAGTTCTGAATACCAATTCTGATTTGGCAAGAGGTGGGACTTATTGCAGCAAAAGTTGTTTTCCTTTTTGCGGAGGTGGC
This sequence comes from Lissotriton helveticus, assembly GCF_964261635.1. Lineage (NCBI taxonomy): Eukaryota > Metazoa > Chordata > Amphibia > Caudata > Salamandridae > Lissotriton > Lissotriton helveticus. The sequence continues at coordinate 338,676,536 of NC_136065.1, read as the reverse complement.
TCTTAAGGAAGGTGATTGTAAGACGGTAGAAAAAAAAAGTGTGCATCTGACATTTCCATTCAAATTATTGCTTTTGTGTTCTGTTTTTAGACAAAAGGAATGGTTGTCTATGTTGAGAAGAAAGTTTTGGAAGACCCAGCTATAATCAACGATGAGTGTTTTTCACCAGTAAAGAAGAAATTTTGCACTTTCCGAGAAGGTTAGAATTTATTCCATATTTTCCAGTGTTCGAAACTTGATTAACATTTTCTGTTACGTCATGAAATAGGTTGTAATTCCAGGGGGTGGTGGGGCATCCTTACCTCCAACACTGGAAGAATGGAGGCGTGACCTTGACTTGTGCCAGCAGGCGGAAGAAACTGTGTATAAAAGTAGGGGGGTTGTCAAGAAGTGGAAGAAAATATGGACGCCCTGGCAAAGGTACAGGGGAACGTGCATGGAACATGACATACACCAGCCATAAGAGGGTGGAGGGGCACTGTGTTGTGTGACCTGGGTAGTGCTACTAGCTTTACGCATTTGTTATGGGGTGCCGGTTCACCGGGAGAAACGCTCGCTAGGCTCTCATTGTCTTATGTTCCATCGGTTCGCTTCCTAGCATTGATGTAGTGTATTCACCTTACTGTATGTCACTGCAAGCCATTTATGTGGTGTATGGTCTATTGAGCAATGTTAATAAAAAGAGTTAAAAAAAAATGTAAAAAAAATAGGTTGTAATTTATTCTAACTACATAAGAAATGTACTGTATCTCAGCTCTACACCTTCTGTGTGGTGTATCACCTTGTCAATGACAATTCCTTACTTGTTTTCGTTATTTTCTAGTTGGATGCACAGGTTTATATTCGTAATAGGACACATAAATGAACTATTGCTTAGGTGTGAAAACCCCAAATTGCCTACTGGGTAGCGATAGCTAACACATTTAATTTTTCAAATTGTGATATACAGATTACGACGATATTTCGGATCAAATTGACTTTATCATCTGCCTCGGAGGAGATGGGACCTTACTCTATGCATCTTCCCTTTTCCAAGTGAGTGCCCTGAAGTTTTAAAAATAGAAAAATGCGAATCCATTATGATGTTTTCAGTTTGTTTTTGCCTGAGAAATGAATATGAAGTTTGGGCCGAAGATTTTTTTAACGTAATTGTGAAACAATGGACACTAGATTGTAAGGAGAGCAGGAGTAGTATTTGGATACGAAAAAGGAGGTGCAATTCACAGGAAGGGTTGTTTTTCAAAATCTGTACTTGTAATTTTAAAGGCATTTTGTAGAGTGTTGCACGCAGTTGTGGAGATCACATTTCGATTCTTGCACATGGCCCCCGAGAACTGGTGAAGACAAAATAGTATGGGGCATATTTATCATTGTTGTTGCCTCACCCTTGCACCACACAAGGGGGGCGCGAGGGACACACAACAACAAAGTCAGATTTATCAAGCCATGCAGGGCCAACTTGCGTCACCCTGAGTGGCTCGATAAATCTAGAGTCACGCAACAAAACGCAAATCGCTGTCTTGCGCTACTCTGCCCCAGGCGCATTCCTAAATTTACCATTAATGGTAGACCTGCGAATGCATCAAAATGCTACGCCTCCCCAGGTGACGCATAAAAAGGTTAAATATATTTATTTCTCCTCGTTATTTCCTCTTTGCAGCACACATAGAAAGAGGAAACACTCAGAGGATAGTTTTTGTGCAGGAAGTTGTGCCTTCCTGCACAAAAACAATCCTTTTTACAATGCAGGCACACTTCCATCATAGTGCAATGGTGCCCGCGTTGGCGCTAGGCTGCTTGGTGCGTCAGTGTAATGAAAGGATAGGAATGTGCCATATGATGTTAAATATGGCTCATTCCGCCCTTTTCCTTTCACGCAGCGCAGCTAGGTGGTTTGCTGTGTTGCGCTGCGTGAAAGTATGTTAAATATGCCCCAATATCAATTCCTAAAGGACTGTAGATGAGTCGTAATGCAGAAGCCAGGCCTTACGTAAGTCTAGTGCATTCATAGTTTTCAGTGAAATTGCCTAAAAGGATAACGTGGTGCACTGTAGCTGATATCAAATTCTGTCTGTCTCCTTAGAGGCAGAGGTGGTACTGGTTGAGTTCCTGCACTAACCGCAATTTTAAGGGGCAGTCAAATTTACAGCAGCTCTTAAACAACAGCCTGACTGTTGTAAGGGGCTTTGCAGATCACAACCCTTGAAATGGACTGCGTTGGTGTCCCCAAAATAGTAGGAGCAAGTGACCTGGGTGAAAGCGTTGGCTGCAAGCTTACTTTGTGCCCCGAGGAGTCAACATCCAGGCACAAAACATTTCAGCACTTCATAATTTTGTTTTAAGCCTTTATAGTGATGTGTGTTTGCCAAGTCAGCTGGCACGAATGAGAGCTCACCCCTGGATCCTGTGGTATTATGGGTCTTGTTCTGGAAGGTTACTGGCCAAACCTACTGCGCCTGACGAGAACATCTTTGTCACACAACCATGGCGGTTTGAAATTCATATTCTAGTGTATGTGCACCTCACCAGAGTTTTCTACTCTGTCAACATAGTACATCGTCGGCAGCACTAAAAATAGTAGACTTTGTGGTGCAGCAGTTGATATCATCAGCAGCATTGAATATAGTCTGCTTTGTGGTGCTGCAGATGATAATCAGTAGCAGCATTGAAGATAGTCTACTTCGTGGTGCTGCAGATGATATCATCAGTAGCATTGAAGATAGTCTACTTTGTGGTGCTGCTGATGATAGCAGCATTTCATATAGTCTACATTGCGGTGCCGCAGATAATATCTTCAGGTGCATTGAATGTAGTCTACTTTGCGGTGCGGCAGAGGATGTCCCCGGCAGCATTGAAAATAGTCTACTTTGCGGTGCCGCAGATGATATCATCGGCAGCATTGAAAATAGTCTACTTTGCGATGCCGCAAATGAGATCATCGGCAGCATTGAAAATAGTCTACTTTGCGATGCCGCAAATGATATCATCGGCAGCATTGAAAATAGTCTACCCTGCGGTGCCGGAGATGATATCAGCCGCCATTGAAAGTAGTCTCCTATGCAGAGTCGCAGACCATATCATCAGCCGCCATTGAATGTAGTCTCCTTTGCAGTGCCGCAGATCATATCATCAGCAGCCATTGAAAGTAGTCTACTTTGCAGTGCCGCAGATCATATCATCAGCAGCCATTGAAAGTAGTCTCCTTTGCAGTGCCGCAGATCATATCATCAGCAGCCATTGAAAGTAGTCTCCTTTGCAGTGCCGCAGATCATATCATCAATAGCCATTGAAAGTAGTCTCCTTTGCAGTGCAACAGATCATATCATCATCAGCAGCCATTGAAAGTAAAAGTAGCCTCCTTTGCATTGCAGCAGATCATATCATCAATAGCCATTGAAAGTAGTCTACTTTGCAGTGCCGCAGACAATATCATCAGCAGCCATTGAAAGTAGTCACCTATGCAGTGCAGCAGATCATATCATCAATAGCCATTGAATGTAGTCTCCTTTGCAGTGCCGCAGATCATATCATCAGCAGCCATTGAATGTAGTCTCCTTTGCAGTGCCGCAGATCATATCATCAGCAGCCATTGAAAGTAGTCTCCTTTGCAGTGCAGCAGATCATATCATCAGCAGCCATTGAAGGTAGTCTCCTTTGCAGTGCCGCAGATCATATCATCAGCAGCCATTGAAAGTAGTCTCCTTTGCAGTGCCGCAGATCATATCATCAGCAGCCATTGAAAGTAGTCACGTATGCAGTGCCGCAGATCATATCAGCAGCCATTGAAAGTAGTCCCCTATGCAGTGCCGCAGATCATATCATCAATAGCCATTGAAAGTAGTCTCCTTTGCAGTGCCGCAGATCATATTATCAGCAGCCATTGAAAGTAATCTCCTTTGCAGTGCCGCAGATCATATCATCAGCAGCCATTGAAAGTAGTCTCCTTTGCATTGCAGCAGATCATATCATCAATAGCCATTGAAAGTAGTCTCCTTTGCAGTGCCACAGATCATATCATCAGCAGCCATTGAAAGTAGTCTCCTGTCTCCTTTGCAGTGCCGCAGATCATATCATCAATAGCCATTGAAAGTAGTCTCCTTTGCAGTGCCACAGATCATATCATCAGCAGCCATTGAAAGTAGTCTCCTCTGCAGTGACCCATATCATATCATCAGCAGCACTGACTGTAGCTGTCTTTGCGTTGCCGCAGATGATATAGAGGGGCTCGACATTGCCGGTTCTCAAAATCTAGAAATATATTCCATGTTTTAATTTGAAGATCTCCCACAGTAGCATAGTGTTTTGCTAGCCTCCGTTTTTGTGTGAGCTTGAGTTGTGCGTTATTCAATGTAGATCAGTTGTAAATCCCCCATTTACAAATAATCTACTTTCATTGTATTAGTCAATTGATTGGCGAGCAGGCCCCATAGTTCTGCAAAAAAGAAAAATGCTTCACACAGTAACAAGCACACTGACCATGAAAGTGATATTGCCAAGGAGACGTGATGTCGAATCAATTATACATCCAATGAAAGCGAAGCTCCAGTTACAGCGCACTAGTTAGCTTACACTGTATCTGTTTACAAACGCACACCTGCTGCCTTGCACTTAATAATTACCAGAATACCGTTGTCAGGTATTCCTGAATGACACAGCAAAATAATGTGCCTTCATGTTTCAACGCATGCCATTGCAGGAGTTTGTTTTTCTTATCTGTTGGAGGCCTGCATGTATTATCAACAGAACACAGGCCAAGATTCTATATTCTATACCTGCGAAAACTGCTGTTCACGCAGGGATCAGAATTCTGAGCAGTACGATAACTATCAACTTAGCAGTTTCTCCTGGTGAATTTCAGCAGCTCACACCTACTTAAATATACTGGGTTAAAACATGCTGTGTATTTTGAGAAGTACAAGTTCACGTGGAAGACACCACATTCCATATGTAGTGTCTCATTTAATTTATAGCCATTCATAATAGGAGGTATTTAGCACTCTCAGTAAACATTGCACACAGCAGGGTTATCGTTTATGGGGTGCAATAAAGTAAACCACTTGGAGTAAGGGCTGGTCTGTGTAAAAACATGTAATGCCCATCCTGCCATTTTTGTGGTGTTTGGGGGCTTTTGAGCCTCTCAGCCTTTGACCTGGTGGTTTTTAATCATGTTACCATAGAATTCTAGGATCAGACAGGGCACAGTGCTGTGCTCACTTTCATTAGGTTCTATGTAAATACCAAATACATGGATGCATCAGAATACATCCTGAGCGGTTATCTATATACCTGTTCCTTCCCACTCTGTCTCCTTCTATTTCTCTCTCACTGTCTCTGCCTTTATTGTTGCATTTTCTATCTTTTGAGGTCTTCATATACGCACTGTTCCTCTTCCACCAACCATCTAGTGGACCTTAATCAAAGTTTTTCCTATGAATGTTCCTGTTTTTTATAGTTCCAAATCCAATCTAGGGGCTTCAGAGTACCATTGCCTGGTTTCAGTTGGCGCGTGCCCTAATAAATGGCTACCACATGAAACGAGCCTTACGCCTGATGCATTCATAACCACTGACCGCCTTAGCTGGAAAGAATTGTAATGGCCTACTACAGTAATGAGCTTCAATAGCTCTGGGGCCTTTTGATCATCAATGACCCCTGGCTTTGTCAATAGAAATCCTCTGGTCGCAACGAGAAACATGATTGTCAGTCAGTCATGAAATTCAGTTGACCAAGTCATTATTGATTGGCAAGTATTTATCTATTATGAAGCACAGGTTTTCCCTGATGATATATTAATTATACATTCTAAGCATTAACATTAATAGCGCCAAGCAGTAATTCAACACAGTGGCAGCAGCTTGAATGGGCTTTAATGGCTCAAGCAATAATGAACCTTGATGGCCCCAACCAGTAATGGTCATCAATGGCGACATGAAATAGTGACCTTCAATGGCAACAAAGTGTTCTTGAGGAGGTTTACAGCTGCTCCGGTGCTATATTTGCAACTGTTTGATGCCTCTCAGATTGATGCTGAGAATATGAAAATTACCGCTGAAGTATGTTAAAGAAACGGTCAACACCTTGATATTTGAATTCTGGTAAATGTCTTTTACCCTTTTTCTCTGTACAGAATAGTGTGCCTCCGGTAATGGCCTTCCACCTTGGATCCCTAGGGTTTCTGACCCCTTTTAACTTTGACAACTTCCAACCCCAAGTTACTCAGGTTATAGAAGGTAAGAAATATGATTGATCTGCCTTGATGTTTTTCTTTCTTAGAGTGAGCTAAAACTCATTGAATTTCAGAGTTTGTAAGCATTAGTAGCATACAGATTAAATTAGCAATAGGCACATGTTCTAACAGCATGTGTGTCTTTCCATCAGAGCAGAAAGTTAGGAATACTTGGTTTAGTAAATTGCCTTTTATCTCTTTAAAAGCTAATAGAGTTCAGAGGTCGAAGCCCCTGGAAGTATATTGAAGAGATGCAGTTATCCAATCAAGATTGCACAAGTACCACATCCAGTGGTCTTAAATCCATTGGTTTGTGGATTGGGGCCGCCATAGGGGAACTGCTGCTTCTTATGACCCGCCTATCACACTTTGTTGACCGCATAAATTAGATTACTTAGGAAGATTGCTCCATGTCTGTGCTATATATTATGAACATCACCAGCTAAGGGATCATTAGTGAAATCAGTATATATTCTCATCTTATCAGTAGCTAATACACCTAGTCTGCTGGTTGCATGTTTTAGAAACTCCCAAAATAAATACTATCAAGTGCTGAATAAGGTTCAAAAGTATGTTTAAATTGACGCAGACTTGGAAGTCCTTTTCTTATCTTGACAGTAAATTAATTTCTTTACCGTTTGGGTACTAGGCAATGCAGCACTTGTTCTTCGGAGCAGATTAAAAGTTAAAGTGGTGAAGGAGTCTAGGGATAACAAGTCATTGATCCAGAATGGCATAGAGGAGAACGGACTGGGCATGGTCACCTTCATGGAGCGGGAACCTTGTAAGATAACAAAATATCAGGTCAGTGCGCTTATCAGAAATGGTCATTGTATTTGAATGTGGATGATCTTCCAGTTGCTGACACATTTGGAAGAATGCCGTTGCCTCTAAATGTACAGTAATGAAAATTTTGTTTTTTAAAGGTGTATATTTTATCAGTGGGAAATTAAACTGATATTTTGGGCTGGCTGCAATTTATAGTTCAGGACATTGTTTAGAGATTGTTGGAAGGCATACTCTGGCAAACGTCGGGGACTTCATGTCAGCCATAGTGCAATTATAGCCTATAGAATATGTAACATGGTGGGATACTGCTATGTTTTGATGGAGTATTCCATCTGCCAAACTCTAGATGAATCCCTTAGACTTCACTGTTGTGCTAATGAAAGTGACAGTAATGGGATAACAGCAAACCACATTGTTCTAAAACAGTGACCTTTAGGCAATAAACCACCCTGCATCAGACGACTCACCATGCTTATCTGAGATTTAGTTCAGCAACTCCCAAGACTTTAAAGTTCCTTATACATTTATTCCATATTCATCCACAACAAAGTCTTGGATATGCTGAACTAAATAAAGTGCTGCCAGTGGTTTGTTTCAGAAAAGAGGATGAAGTAACTGTAAAAAAGAATAGGGGTTTTTGAGAGTAACCTATATGTCACATTTACTGCCAAAATTCAGAGTGTAGCTCTCCTCAATGCAAAGAGTAACCCATTTAAAAATCATAGCAGCTCTTTTCTGGAGTAAGTGACGATTTTGATTGTAGGAAGCTAGATCAAAGCTCTTTAAGTGCACCTCTTCCCTGAACAGTGACTGGCTCGCTGTTCAATTAACTAATTCTGTTACCAACTTGGCTGATAACCAGAATCCCTCAATATGACACTCGCAGCTCAACCAAGGCTTCGGAATATCTCCTTTTCCTCCAGTTCCAGTTCTTTCCCTCAAGCATTCAAAATAGGTAATTTCCCTCCAGTTTCTACACCGCCCTGCAAAGGTACCGTCGTTTTAAACTGCTGCTCTTCCTCCAGTAACCAAACAGCTCTGCCAGGACAAACTGGTCCTATCTATCCTGTTGCTGCACAGCTCTGTAAAGACATCGTCCCCCTGAGATGCTGCCACCACATCTGTTCCCACAAAGCTTTGCTACGGTGCAGATATCATAAGCACTGCCTTCCCACCTAGTACCCACAGAGCTCTGCCAAGACACAACTGAAGTGATCTCCTCCTCCCCAACTCCTATACTGAGAGGCGGCTGGTGCAGGTAAGCGCGGTGAGGCAGGGCAGGGGGAAGCAACAGATGACGGAATAGGCAAAATAAATTAAATCAATAAATAAAACCACTTGCCTGTGGTTTTATTTATATTATTTTGCCTACTCTGTCATCTGTCCCTCACCATCCCCCAACCCCTCCCGCGCCACCCGGATGCACTTACCTGCACCGGACATAACTGCATATACTTGCCTGCTTTTCTCACGCCACTACCCATAACTGAGTACCAACCACAGAGCTCTACCAAGATATCAAACCTAAACTTCTTCCTCCAGCTACTCCCAAAATTAGTACAGTTTAAAGTTTAGGGCTGGAATCTGACTTGGAGGCGTTCAGTCATAATCCCTTAGGTGGTGGCTTCATCTTTTGGCTTCTCAGCCTAGCCACATTCTATACTGAGCAATATTACTATTGTAAAAACAATCATTACAAAATGAGTACTCCCAGCTCTGACAGGAATAGCACTTCCATCAGTTATTGCCATAGCAAAAGTCTCTACGGCATCGCTCTCGCTCTCTCTCTCTCTCTCTCTCCTGGACTGCTACTCTCCGTCAGATTTCCAAAAACAACTGTGCTGAGACTCCTCGTCTCTGAGCTGTTTCTTATTCAGTTTGAATAGGGGGAATGGACCACACAGCACCACCTCATGCTTTTGTTTTGAACTGCTGCACACCTTGCTATTTCTTTATTAAATACTCCCGCATTTTGCCAAAGACCTTTGATCTGCGCTTTGGTTATCCATAGTTTTGTGATTGTAAATGTTTCCAAACTTTTGCCAAATACCTATGTCCAGAACTGTGGTAATCCCGACTATTCCCATAGTGAATGTTTCCAAACCTTTGTCAAATACCTATGTGCTGATCTGTAGCTAAACCTACTGGTTCAGCAGTAAATGCCTTTACAGCGTTGCTAAATGCATGTGGTCTGAACTGTGACCATCCCTGCTACTCTACTAGTAAATACCAGGAAAGCACATTTGGCAAAAGAATTATTTTTTTTCGATATATAAAGATGTATCGTTAGCATTATATTTAGACGTCAACAGCTTTGTCAAGCCCACGTACCCTACACTATGGCCATGCCTACCATTCTAATAGCAAATTCATCTACAGTTTTGACGAAAAATTGTCATGAACTGTGGCTGTACCTCCTGTTCCGACAATAAATGCCTCTAAATCTGTTGATGCAAAAACAACAATTGATGGTCAGAATGCAGAACAATGTCATACATTCACCCCAGTACAGAGATCTAGGCATAAATCCATCGCTTTTTAGCTCACCATGCCATTCCAGCTTGGACCCAGCCGTATGCAAATCAGTCTTGACAGGTGAATTGTGTGGGTGCAAAATTGGCAGAAAAATTAGAAGTTACTTCTGGAATCCAGTCTGGAAATTCTCGGTTCCTATTGCATCTACCTGTTTCTGAGGCTATAAATCAGAATATCAGGGTGTTTCCCCAGCGTGGAATTATTGATTGACGCAGAATACGTACATTTCAGGAATACTGCTTCTGCACACTCCTTCTGCTCATTCACACTGATACCAGGTATAATGAAGGATTGTTTTGTGTTTGCACATTGAGTATTTCCTTTTTTGTTGGCAATTTTATGTTTCTTCTATTTTTTAGTAGCTACTTTATTCTGTTTCCAGATTTTGAGTGTAAAATATAGAGTGCAGCATGCCTGTCCCTGTTATGAATTTGAATTTTACTGACCAACATAATGAAGATTATTAATCCATCTGTCAAAGGTTTGATAACCTTCTCAGAGAGACCGATAGGTGTTCTAGGAGGAGTTTGGAACTTTTCCTGTAAGACTAGTTGCGACCCGGGAAGACTCAATGCATGTCTAGCTCATCTCTCAGGCTTTTCTCTAGTCTACTGACCTTTCCAAGACTGGTACCTGACAGGATCTTCTCATTTCCCCTGCGTGCATTACATAGTTTCTTCTTTCTTTGTGTAAAGTTGGATGTCTACCTTTTCTCATGACGTTTACTATTGTACTGCAGGTCCTCAATGAAGTGGTTGTGGATCGGGGACCCTCTTCATATCTGTCCAACGTGGATGTCTTCTTGGATGGACATCTGATTACCACAGTTCAAGGGGACGGTATGAGACTTTTCTCAATCAGGACGCTTGTATTGACCGTTGGTGGACATCATTAGTGAGCTGGCAAATTCTTTGCTTTTATGTTAGTCCTGTAGTCCCATTTTAGGGCTTTTTCTTCTTAGATTGAGGGATGATCTGCAGCACATAATGTAATTGTGGTTTCGGGACCTTTTTCTGTCTTAAAAGTAAACAGAGCAAGGGCTGGTAGAATTAATGGAATTAGAAAGAGGGTCGAAATGGCACCCTTCAGTGAAGTCTTTGTAGACTACATAATTTGTTAAACTCGTTAGTCATCCAGCCCTGACCTCTCGATGTACCATGCGGGAGAAAGGGCATTTTGCACATGGAACTCCCTGCAGATACTCAGCTCTAAAATATAGTACAACCAGCTCCCACTGTATCTGGTGACACGCAAATAATACTGACAACTGTGGCAAAGTAGTGAGGCCAAAGACCGAAGCAGTTCTCCCATGTATTTCCAGCCCCTCTCCCCGTGTATTTCATTTTCCCTAATGATCCAGGTGAACTGAACCATGACCTCGTTTTTCATCCGGGCCATCTATTTGATTGCCATAGGTAACTCAGTTGGCCCACGTAACCCCACACAACTGGGCCAGTTGAAGTGACTGCACATTTGCAGCACAAGTCTGTCACTTCCGAACAACCCCACATCTTCTAACCCATAGTGTGACACTGTATTGGAATGCTTGCGCTAGAGAGGAATAAGTGGCTATCTGTGATCTTTGACCCTTGAGAGGCACAGCAGAGGTGTTTCAACTTGCCAGGCAACAGAAACTGATCAACTGTAAGTTTCTTCTTCTCATTTTTCCCTCAGGAGTCATAGTATCCACACCAACTGGGAGCACAGCATACGCAGCTGCTGCAGGGGCCTCCATGATTCATCCGAACGTTCCAGCAATCATGATCACCCCAATCTGTCCTCATTCTCTGTCTTTCCGGCCCATAGTTGTCCCTGCCGGTGTAGAATTGAAGGTAAGATGAATATTTGTGCCTGTTGTAGCACTGAGCAGAACTCTGGGTGATGTGCGTATCAAGTCTGTAAAAATGTACAGGAAACTGGCTAATGTTATTATAAGACTAATGTATAAATCAGTTTATATCCGTGTACACAAAGCTCTGCCCATGCAATACGAGCTCTCCTGGATGGGCCCTACTGCTGGCCAATGTTACCTACCTACCAACCAAGATAGAATCTATCACTGAACGATTCGATAATACCTGTTGTAGCCTCCCCAGTCCAACTGCTTTAGATGAGATAAAAGAGTAACATACTACCTTATGAAACTTCCTTTGCAAATCTCGCATTCTGTGGCGTTATACACGAAACATTAGTCTTGATGGGTCTTGTCAAGACATTCATTTGAGTCCCTTTATCAACTTACAAATGATCAGACACTGCTTTTGTTTGATTTAAATACATTGTTTAGTTATAACAAGTCCTCAGGATGTTGAATAATCAGAATAATCAGCCACTTTTAATGCACGCTGGCTTGGCCTGCCTGATGACCGTGATTCACAATGTACTGGACTACTGAATTTTTTTAATTGATTTGCACTCACTGGTTGCTATCATGGGCATGCTTGAAAAAGTAACAACCTAGATTTTAAGACGAAAAATAAAAACAGAGAAATAAGAAATGAAGAACAGTTTCACAAATTATATCATTACTTGGGCACCTGCATAACCTTGCATTGCAAATTTCACCAGTACTGCATTCTGTAAAGTACCAAACCCCAACCCAAGCCTCGTGCACAAAGATAAGATACTGGAAAGGCATCATGTCCAGATATATTATACACTCCCATAAATGTTATCTTTCAAGTGATTGAGATCTTTGATAGTCTCGCAGACTGCTGGGATCTTGCTAAAGTTCAGTTTAATTGCAGAGTTTTGACAGCAGTATTCTCTCTTGCAGATCTCTTGAGAACTGCACAGTAGATCCGAGTGTTCCAATTCTTGGATGTAAGACTCCTTATGTGGGCTAGCGAGAGTGGATGTTTAGAGCTTGACTTGCCCAAAAGATCTTTGATGGCTGTTTCATTAAGAAACTACTTGTGGTTAAACCTTATTCTTATCCTGAAAATTATTAATTGCAATAGAATGACCGCTTCGATGTCGCTTACTCTTAGTCTAGGATGCAAAGTCAGAATGGAACTCCAGTGATTTAGAGGCAACAGATAACTCAGCACACATAGTTAATGACGTTAAATAGCAATGCCCCCAACATCTGACTATCTAGAATACTGATTTGACATTCTTATTGTAGGAAAGTAGGATCTGCTTTTTATGGGTACCCCAACTTTTTGCTTGATGTTGCATTGTTTTTGACTAGTCTGACTGGGATTCTGCTTATCAGGACCCCAGTCTATCTGCTTTCTCCTTTAAATGGACATACATCTACTTTGGTACACTCTAGATTGGATACTGGGGTACCTTTATAAGTCCCTAGTATATGGTACCCATGTACCCAGGGCATAGGTACCTCAGAGGCATCCCATGGGCTGAAACATGTATTATGCCACCCATAAGAGGCCATGCAAAATGGAACTACAGGTCTGCTACTGCAACCTTTGTAAGCTGGTGCTTGCACCACTTACTTAGATATAGGTTCACTATATCTATTGGGCACTACACTTAAAACTTGTAAGTCACCTCTATAGCAGGCCATATCAATCCTGAAGGAGGGTGCTGGGTTTTATGTGAGAGAGCCTCTCTGCCGCATTCGGAGACCATTCTCCCAGGTTATCTGTGACTTAGCCGGACATATAGGTAGAGGAGCATTATAACCTTGCGGTAAATGCTATCTCGAAAACGGCTGCATAGAAACATATCGTGTTTGGTATCAAACACCTTGGAATCATACCTTCACACCGGTAACCGGTGTGGAAGGTATGATTCCACCCTTCTGGAGCGAGCTTCGTGGGGTCACAGGTCTATCTGGTGCCAGCCTTCTCGACCCAGACAGCACAAAATGGATGCTGCCGACCAGAGACACATTTCTGCCCTCCTGCTGCTGAGCCAAGCTCGAGCAGAGGAAGGCAACACACGAGGCATCCTGTCACAGGGAGGTGTGACCACCTCCCAGACAGGATATATTGTATTAGGGCTGGGTGGGTGCAGTCTGAGAGTGCCTGAAAGTCTGCACCTGGGGCACATTTGGTGTGCCTGTGCATAGTCCAGTTCATACCAGTACTGGGAGCCATTGCATCCTGCTCTGGCACAATACTGGACAAAGGACATTGGAGTAAGCTCCCCTCTCTCCTGCCTCTCCCCTAGGAGGGTCTCCTGAATCTGTCCAACCCTCTCCAGTTGGTACAAAAAGGCTTACCTGGCTGTAAGACTTTAGATTTTACGTGGACAAGATTCTACAATAAGAAGCCACTGACCTTCGACCGTTTGGACACTCTTGACCTTGACGGGGCTTGACCCCCTTTCCCTCCGAAGCTTTGTCTGTTCCCTTGCTCCATACAGGCTCCGTGCAGGACCTGTGGTGCACTAAGGACAACTGAAGAATCTCCCTTGGGGTGGAGTCACTCCCCTGCCGTGCCGACACCTCAACGCAACTGACCGGTTTGCTGCGCCAGAGTTCCTGCGGACTCCGAAGATCTCAGCAACACAGGAGGTGGGTTACGAAGGTCTCTCTCAGCAAGTTTGAGGCCAGTATCCGTCGTGGGGACTGCATAACTCGAACCCTGTGCACCGCATCCATTTGCAGTTGCATATGCTTGTTGGCGATTCTTGAGCTTGTGCATTGGACTCTGTGTAGGCCTGACCCTGAGCAGTATTTGCACCAAAGAACTCCAGCCTCCTCACACCGAGTGCTCCGTGGGCTGGTACTTTGCAATCTTGCTCAAGGTCCCCTCCAGACTCCTGGTCATTCGGCCTGTGGGTCTTCCTGAGGGTCATCTTCATTTCTTTTGGGCTTTCCTGGTTGCTTCAGATGTGCCCCGACTCCACATTGCTTGGTGAGTACCATGAACCTTGCCAGTCCACATCGTAACCTGTTTGACCTTCTGCGTGGGTTGCTTTTGCTAAGGCGTGTTGGTGCTCTAGCCAGACACCCACCGCTCAGCACTCGTCATTCTTCGTGGGACAGCTCACATCTGGCTCCTGGTTGTCGTCGACGTCTCCTCGTCCTCGTGCCTGCAGAGTCAAGCATCCCTTCGCACCTGAAGCACCCAACATCGGTGGGCATTCTTCTACCAAGCCCCTGGTCACTCTGAAGTGACCCAGACTCTGTCCCTTCTGCTTTCAGGTTCCTTCTTTCCAAAATCCAGGTTTGGATTCCTCCGGACCCTTTTCACCTCCATGGCAGCAGTACTTCTTCACAGCCCTCCACTGAGAACGACGGCGGTTTCCAACACCAATCGAGACCTATACACCCGTACTCTGGTACTACAGTATCCACGAGTGGGGTGGCTCTCTAACCTCTTAAAGTTCCAAAGGGTTTGCTCGAAGTCCTCCTAGAAGGGTCCTTAAGCTTAAAAATTGCAACTGCGACTTCCTCATAGAATTGTACGAAGGCAGCAGTCGTGTTAGCACACTGCACCCGTCTTCCGTGGGGTCCCTATCTACTCACCTTGGGTGGTTCCTTGTGGTCCCAGAGATTCTACGTGCTAGAGACCTTGTCTTGACCTCAGTCGTGATTGTTATACCACTATTTTAGTATGTGATTTGGTCTCCCCCTGGAGACCACTGTGTATTGTGCTATTAAACTGTTCTATGGATCTCGTATTGTGTGCTTTGTGTTCTATCCTCGTGTAGAGGATTGTAGAGAGTGTTATATTAATAAATACATATTTTTATATAACTACTCTGTGGTTCTCCTTTCATTTGATTAATTTAGGAGGTGATATTTTGGTAAAACAAGCTGGTTTACATTCCTTCAAGATTAAACCTGAAGGCTGCACTCCACAGCTACCACTAGGATAGCTTTCTAAACCTCTGACCTCATACATCATAAGGGTCGTTTGGACTGGTGCAAGGTTCCCACTTTAATTAGTGGACATCATATACCAGGCCAACTTCTCACACTTACTATTATTCATGGCTTTGAAAACTCAGCCACTGAAGGATTTGCTGAAATAAGGTACGAAGGCAGTGGAGAAGATCATTTAATTTTAGCTTTTATAGGCCCTATAAATGTCGCCCTGATTGATTGTGATATGTGTGGTAACTCCTGCTAGCACACATTTCACAATTACAATTTGTGCAACAAACACTGCAACCCTTTATTTTACTCTGGAAGTCTGGCCAGGTACAAACTGCCAAATATACTTGTGTGACAAATGCTTGATAAATAACGGGACGGGACATGTAGATTTTTGTGCAGCAAGGACCAAAATATGCATGTTATGCTTCATTTTAGGGAAACAATCATGATTGGGCGCTAATTATCATACATGATAAATTCTGATCCCTTCTGTGTAGGAAAATATTGGGTGCCGCAAATATCACACTTTTATTTGGGGCCTGTGAGCCGGCGCCTCCCACCTGCCAGAGTTGGCAATTCATCTTTTGAGACAGTCGCTATCCTACTCGTGATCATTCTTAAGCCCATTGCTGTCACGGGTGTAGATTGTAATAAAACTGATTCATCTTCATAGAGTGATCGTGGAATGGAAACACAATCCAGGTTCCCAAACGGCTTTTGGTCATCTAAACTATTAATTGATTGAATAACTTTAGTCCCAAAGTGCACCTGTCTCAAAGCCCTTGGTGAGGAATATTTCATCCTGCATTCTACTCTTTACCTGCAATAGAGTTTAGCATCATGTTGATACACAATAGGCAGCTAATGTTGAAGAAGTATGTCTGATATCCTGCAAGTTGCAAAGATCGGAGCAATTTGATACAGTCTACTTCTTCAAATGCACACACACAAGAATGGAAGATATATTTATCCTTGTTCCACTGTATTCAAGTATACAGTTGTGTAATTTGTATTTAGTGTGCCATCCTTGACTGCCAACTACCTCCCTGTTGAGATCCTAAGTCCCTGCACTGTGCCACCTGCTGTGTGATGTGCCCTGTGAAGCTCCTTGCTCAGGGAACAGCAGATATCTCATCCTGTGATTTGGAGATGCTCAGTTGATCAGACGTGCATGTGGTTTGTGTCATATAACCAAACCAGTTGCATTTCTTACCCATTATGTGCAGATTGTTTGGCTTGCATGAGCAGCTGATAGTCTCATGCTAATGAGCCAGCCCCTCAGAGCATATCTAGCCCCTAGAAAATTTGGAGGGGTACGCACAGCCAGTCCCATGATAACTAACCAATCCTCTAAAGTGGTACCTTCTCTTTAATGGTGATATCAGATATCCTATGAGAATGGTAGTCACCGTGCATCTCTTCAAGATGGAAATTCTTCCAGTAAGGGCCTTTGCCGGGCTTTAGCTTTCTTGGCACAGCTGAGCAAAGAATGTGTCACTTCTGTAGTAGGGGATCTCTGTGTATAGTCATAATCTAGTGAATAGTCCCGCCCATGTGCGCGGACCCCGGAGCAATCAAAAATAATCTCTTAAATTGTCAAAAAATGCAGAACTGCACAGACACTTAAGAGAGAATTTAAAGACAGATAATGCAGCCTATATCCCCAGGCTACACTGTCCAGTACTTCAACTAGAAATTCCACCAAAAATCCACAAACAGCGCAGCCTGTCCAGGTTTTTTTCACATAGAAAAACTTGCTTTTACCAGCATAACCCTCAGGAATGATAGAGAGGAAGAAGTGGACAGACAAGCCCCATAGGCTGCCATTATGTGGCTCAAAACAGGATACTGTGCCTTTAAGAGAACCTTCCAGAACTCTCCCAGTATCCCAGAATGCACTGCAGGTCCCTTTTACTTTCAGTTCTTGTTTCCTGCTCCTGCAAGCAGGACCCTGGAGCATTGAGCTCTCCCTTTTCAAGGGTTTAATTGGTGATTTTTTTCACTTTTTCAAGTTTTTTGAGTGCTTTTCTTGAAGTACTTTGGTGTTTCTTCCTTGTGTGTGTCTTAGTGCACTCTTTATTTGTCAATATGCCTGCATTGTTTGACAAATGCCCAGAGTGCTTGAGGAAGAAGGCCAAGTCGGACCCACACGAGGTGTGCATCATCTGCCTTCCCTCATCTCATGTCCCAGAGGAGTGTGACATCTGCCAGGGCTTCTCTAGCAGGACCCTGAGAGATAGGATGAAGATCAGGCTCCAAGGCCTGGAAGACAGAAGACTGAAGGCACAAGGTGGGTCTGTAAGGGCTTCCTCTGCCCATGCTGAGGCCTCTGGGGGGCTCCCCAGGGGCAGGAAGACCAGCAAACGTCCCCATTCTCCGTCGGCGTCGATTGCACCGACTACATCGTCGAGAGGGATGACTACAGTCTCCCCAGGGCTCTGGGTTGAAGCGGCGTCGACGCTCGGCGTCGAGGGAACTGAATAGACCGCCGTCGAGATCACCGGTGACGATTTCGTCGGCGTCGAGTAATCGACGTCGAGAGGTGGCCCGGCGTAGGCGCTCGCCGTCGATGCGACACCGCCGTTCGCCGTCGGCGAAGAGAAGGAGGTCCTCGTTGAGGGGATCCTTGACGACGAGGAGGACGTCAAAGTCACACAGGCGTTCGGCGTCGAGGAGACGCTCGCCTTCGAGACAAAGGTCGAGGCGAAGGCGTTCACCGTCGAGGCGAAGGCGTTCGCCGTTGAGGCGAAGGCGTTCGCCGTTGAGGAGGAGACGCTCGCCGTTGAGGAGGAGACGCTCGCCGTTGAGGAGGAGACGCTCGCCGTCGGGTCGAAGTTCTTCGACGCCAAAGAGGCGCAGAAGGAGTTCTGGGCCAGGAGTCAGTCTAGCTGGCGGCAGGTGCCGATAGGGGATTCTCCAACGCCCCAGCCTAGAAAGGAAGGCAGATCACCGGGCTCGGTGTACTCTGAAGTGTATACGCCTTCTAGGCCGAATTCGGTTACGCCCCCTCTCCCCTTGCCCAGGGGACCTCCTCCACGGGCTCCCACCCCGCCTCCACTTCCACCTCATCCTCATCCTCAACCTCAGCTTCCGGCTGACCAGCTTCCTCCGAGGACAGCTTCGCTGCCTCGATATCCGTCACCCCCTAAGGGGACCCCTCGGCCGAGGGCCCCTGCCGGGCCCAAGTCACCCGCTCCTGTGAGGCCGGCGGAGCGCCCGAAGCCAAGGAGGTCGCGATCTCGCTCCGGTCGGAGGGGGAGATCGCGGAGTCGTCACAGGTCCTCAACGAGATTAAGACGGCGTCACAGGAGGCGAAGATCATGGTCCCGCACGGACTCTTCCGGGACCAGAACCTACTCACCGACTTTGTCGGAATCCCCGGGGACGAGAGTGTCTCTGGTGGACGACATCAGCACATTCCAGGATGTTCTCCTGAGGGGTGCAGCTAAGTTGGGTATCACGGTGACGGTGCCTACTCCCACGACATCCGTGATTTTCGAGACACTGCATAAAAAACACCTGTCTCGACCTTTACTGCCTCTAGTGCCAGGATTGGTAGAGCCCGCAGAAGAGTTGTTTCTCACCCCTGCGGTGACGAAGGCCGCTCCCTCCCGGCTCCTTAAGAAGTACAGGGCTCCGGATTCTGACCCAGCTTTTCTTCGGATGGATCCGACTCCGGACTCTGTCATAGTGACGGCAGCTAGGAAGCAACATGCCACCTCCCTGTCTTCTACTGTACCTCCTGATAAGGAGAGCCAATGGATCGACTCGGCAGGCAGAAAGGTCTGTGGGACGGCCTCTACTGCGATGAAGGCGGCCAGTGCTGCGGCTTTGCTAGGGCGATACGATCGTGCCTTATGAGAGTCCCTCCAGCAATTCGCTGAGTTCCTTCCCCGAGAGAAGAAAGAGGACTTTCAAGAGATCCTGAAGGAGGGGATGCTGGTGTCGAACCAGCTCATCAGCGCGGCTGCTGATACGTCTCTTCTGGCGGCACATGGGTGCTGTCATGGTGTCAACCAACGACGCCACGCTTGGCTTCGACTTACATCGCTCAAGCTAGGAGCTCAACAGCGGGTGGCCAATCTGCCTTTCTCGGGGGAAACCCTGTTTGACAAGCATGCGGATGACGAAATGGCCCGCATGAAGGCGGAGGCCGAGACCCTAACGGCGGTCGGGTTGGAGAAGCCCAAGGAGAAGGCCTACCGCCCACTCCAGAGACGGTTTGGGGCGCAGGGCAGAGGGTGTTGACAGACTTCGGGACAGCAGCAACCACAGCAGCAGCAGTTCCGGAAGCCCTTCCAGAAGCGCCAGAAGGGTAGAGGCGGCCAGCAGTCCGCGACAGCGAACAAAGGCCCAGCTGGGTCTCGACCCTGAGCGGTTACTTCCCCTACATCTGTTACCCACTCCAGTGGGGGGAAGCGTTCAATTTTTTCTGGCAGAGTGGAGAAAAATTACTCAGGACAAGTGGGTGCTGAATATTGTTTGCAATGGATACAGTCTTCGGTTCACCAGCCCGCCGCCATCAATTCCACCGGTCAGCTCGCAGTTCGCAAGAAGGACAAGAACGAGTTTAGGCCCATTCTGGATTTGCAACAAGCAAACAAGTGGATTCGCGGAGAGAAGTTTTGCATGCTGTCGTTGCATCGGATTTATCCTCAGCTGCAACGGGGAGACTGGCTATGTGCTATAGACCTACAGGATGCGTACTTCCATGTGCCCATTGCACACAAACACAGGAAGTTCCTGCGATTCCAAGTCGGCGCCAATCATTATCAGTATACAGTACTGCCATTCTTGCTGAAATCTGCGCCCAGGACGTTCTCGAAGTGCATGGCAGTGGCACACCTGAGAAAGAACAAGGTGTTTGTCTACCCGCACCTGACCGATTGGTTGATCAAGGCCTCATCCTTCTCGGAAGGTCAAGCGCACTTCCAGAAGACGTGCGTTCTCTTGAACAAGCTGGGGTTGCACATCAACATGTCCAAGTCTGTCCCAACTCCGGTCCAGTGCATTCAGTACTTGGGAGCCTCCATCAATACGCTGTCAGCAAGCGTGTCTCCTTTGGAGGAGAGACGATTCTCACTCCTTCGGAAGGCTCAGGCTCTTATGACTGCTCCATCTACAACAGTGAGGACGGTGTCTTCTCTACTGGGGTCGATGGCCTCTTGTATCTTCCTCACGCCACACGCACGGCTGCACATGAGACCATTGCAGGAGTGCTTGGAGGATCAGTGGGATCAGAGGAAAGGTTCTTGGGACGACAAGATACGACGGTCTCTGCATGCTCTTCAGTCTCTGAAGTGGTGGTGTTCAGCGGAGAATCTCCTCAGAGGGGTTCCCTTCCACAAGGACATTCCCACACAGACTATCGTGACGGATGCTTCTCTCCATGGCTGGGGGGTGCACTCCGGAGACTTACAGATGCAGGGAACGTGGTCCCTGACGGAGTCCACGTTTCACATCAATTTCCTGGAACTCAGAGCTGTTCACTTGGCACTAAAGGCCTTTCATCCGTCCTTCCAGACCAACCCTCTGCTTGTGCAGACGGACAATACGACCACGATGTATTACCTCAACAAGCAGGGGGGCTCGAGATCGCGCACCCTGCCGCAGGAGGCGCAGGCAATCTGGCACTGGCTTCTTGCCAGAGGAATGACGATAACGGCTACTCATCTGCCAGGTGTGCAGAATGTTCAGGCAGACGCGCTGAGCAGACTGATTCAGGAAAACCACGAATGGGTCATAAACGACGAAGTACTAGGAGAAGTCTTCGCAAGGTGGGGGACTCCAGACGTAGATCTGTTCGCCACCGCCGAAAACAGCAAATGCCGAGATTTCGCCTCCAGGTACTACCAGCAGGGGACGCTGGGGAATGCGTTATGGATCAACTGGTCGAACAGCTTTCTGTACGCTTTTCCACCCATTCCACTGATTCCGGCGGTGCTCATCAAGCTGTCCCAGTCCAGGGCGCGGATGATCCTGATTGCCCCGGAATGGCCCAGGCAGTGGTGGTTCTCGGACCTGCTTCACCGGTCTCTCCTTCCTCACATACAGCTGCCGTGCCGGCCGGACCTTCTCACGAAGTTCAGGAGGCAGATGGTGCACCCCAACCTCTCGTCTTTGAGTTTTGCGGCATGGCTCCTGAGATAGTGCAATATGGCCTTTTGAATCTACCAGAAGATTGTATGGACATACTGAAGGAGGCTAAGCGACGTTCCACTAGGACTTCATATGCTTACAAGTGGAAGAGATTTTGCATCTGGTGCAAGTCCAAGAACTATGACCCAACGACGTGTAAGGAAGATGTCATCCTTCCGTATCTTCTACATTTGGCGCAGTCTGGCCTTAATGTCCATTCCATTAAGGTTCATCTTGCTGCGCTGACTGCCTACAGGAAATGCCCTTCACAGACTTCCTTCTTCCAGATCCCTGTGATCAAAGATTTTTTGGAAGGCTTGAAGAAAGTGTTTCCTCCTGTCCGGCTTCCTTCGCCTTCATGGGAATTGAACGGTGCTGTCCAGATTGATGAAGGAGCCTTTTGAACCTATTCATAAGGCTTCGTTGCAGCTTCTGTCCTGGAAGGCGGCGTTCCTCGTGGCCATTACATCGGCCCGCAGGGTGAGTGAAATTCAGGCGTTGTGTTGCCAAGAACCTTATACTGTATTTCATGCTGCTAAGGTTGTTATGCGTACTCACCCTAAATTTCTTCCAAAGGTTATCTCTGATTTCCATGTGAACCAGACCATAACGTTGCCTACGTTTTTGCAGAATCCTTCATCTCCGGCGGAAAGGTCTCTGCATTCCCTAGATGTTAGGAGGGTATTGAAATTTTATCTGGATAAAACCAAAGATATTCGTAGGTCAGACCAATTGTTTATCAATTATGGATCAGTCAGGACCGGTCTTGCTACCTCGAAACAGTCCATCTCCAGGTGGATTGTGTCCTGTATACAATTGTGTTACCATAAGGCTAATAAGACCTTAGGGGGTAAGCCTAACGCTCATTCCACCAGGGGCAAAGCTGCCAAGACGGCTTTGCTTCGTAATGTTCCTATTGCAGAAATCTGCAAGGCGGCCACTTGGAAGTCGGTCCATACCTTTGCTAAGCATTACTGTCTGGACACTGATGCCAGGACAGACGCTCAGGTTGGGCAGGCTTCGCTGCGAAATCTGTTCGCACAGTAGTGGTGTTATTCTTTTTCTCCACCGCCGCTTTGGTGTGGGGATAGGCTTGCCATTCTATTCACTAGATTATGACTATACACAGAGATCCCCTACTACAGAAGGAGTAGTTTCTGTCCTGTAACTCCAGTTCTGTAGTAGGGGTATCTCTGTTATAGTCATAAGCGCCCGCACTCCTCCCCGGTGGAGAGAGATATATTCATGTAAGGAATGCTACAGGTCTGGCGTGTTACGCCTTTAAAAAGAACTGAAAGTAAAAGGGACCTGCAGTGCATTCTGGGATACTGGGAGAGTTCTGGAAGGTTCTCTTAAAGGCACAGTATCCTGTTTTGAGCCACATAATGGCACCCTATGGGGCTTGTCTGTCCACTTCTTCCTCTCTATAATTCCTGAGGGTTTTGCTGATAAAAGCAAGTTTTTCTATGTAGAAAAACCTTGACAGGCTGTGCTGTTTGTGGATTTTGGTGGAATTTCTAGTTGAAGTACTGGACAGTGTAGCCTGGGGATATAGGCTGCATTATCTGTCTTTAAATTCTCTCTTAAGTGTCTGTGCAGTTCTGCATTTTTTGACAACTTAAGAGATTATTTTTGATTGCTCCGGGGTCCGCGCACATGGGCGGTACTATTCACTAGATTATGACTATAACAGAGATACCCCTACTACAAAACTGGAGTTACAGGACAGAAACTACTCCTTCCCTTTGTTCGGGTGTGGGCAAGCGACATACACTCAGATACATCTTTTGTACAGTTGAAGCATCCTGCTGAGCTGCTTGAACCTGTTCTGCGAGGGAAACACTAGAGCCCCTCTCTGCTCCACTGAAGAATGTATTCATCCACTTTAAATAAACAACTACATAAACTACAATTTTCTGTTTATGAAATGCAAAGAGAGGAGTTGTACTCGTATGTTCAGGCGGTCATAGGGGGAACGGAAACTGTAGCGTCCTCCCCAGCCCCAGAGCATGTAGATAAATACCCCGCACATGGAGCTCTGGTTTGTACGTCTTTATTTCTCCACATACAGTCACACACTGCTTCTCTGATTATATCATAACTGTTAATAACCACACTTGACACCTTCCAGGAGGTTACATAATTCCTCTGTTGAGTGTTCCAGAACAGCCGGGAGCCTAGTGCAATAGTCTCACAACACTACATCTCCCCCTTGTTAAATAAAAAGTACAAACAACATTACATCATATTTCTTCAATAAGACGTCGAGGCGCTTCACACTAGTCGGCCAGATTGAGTGGCATGAAGTGGTTGAGATGCTCTCTGTTCATGCACCGATGTTACAGGTTATAATGATTGGTCTGGACTATCAGATGTGGTCGTCTCATTCATAATTGCAGGAGCTGACGATCGTAGGGGTAGGTGCTTAAAGTGCGTTGAGTCCTGTGTGATGGACTGTCTGTGACGATGGGCCATCACCATGTGTCCTTTGCACTTCACAACCCTCAGAAGATCAACAGCAAATGGAGTGTCTGTTTTCTGCTTTCGTTTCTGCTTGACCAGGTCCAAGTCCCCCGTATAGAAGACTGTTTCCTGGGCTCGTCAATGGCAAACGACGTGTGCTTTCAATTTGCATTTTTTTAGAAGAGTCTGTGACGCAAACCTTATTAGCATTCAAAGATCGGTATACTGTCCACTGCGGCCGTTTGGTTCTGATGGCTCTCTCGAATAGCAAGGTGGTGGGACTTTCACCAGTTGTTTGCACGTTTGTCTGATGTATGGACATTTGTCTTCATGTGGAAATGAAAATCCCCATCAGAAACACACCTTTTTCTTTTTTGGAGACGTCGACTTGCATGTATCTACCTTGTGCTGGTGCTTACTTTTCCTGACCAACGCTGGTTCATTTTTCGCTGTTCCAGCTTTCATGTCAGCAGCTTGTCGATCTTCGACCCTAGCAGCCATTAATACTTTCGCCAAACTGAGCGTCTCTTTCAACATGCATCTTCTGAAGGAGTCTAAAAGACAACCATTGATGACTCGGACAC
Source organism: Lissotriton helveticus (assembly GCF_964261635.1). Lineage (NCBI taxonomy): Eukaryota > Metazoa > Chordata > Amphibia > Caudata > Salamandridae > Lissotriton > Lissotriton helveticus. Next base: position 338,652,007 of record NC_136065.1, on the reverse strand, counting down.
GTATGGCTCCTTCATCATTGAATTCACTAAACTTGCAGTGTTTGATAAGCACATAAAGTCTTTCAGCAAACTCATCCATCGTTTCCCCAACCTGCTGTCATTCTTGATTGAAATTGTACCTTTCGTAGTCAACATTCAGCAACTGATTGAACATGGCTTCCAACACTTCCTTTTTTTTAACGGTCTGATACTACATCGGCTTGCGATATTCTCTTCAGCACTTTTTACTCACCAGCAAGGTTCTTCAAATACTGAATGATTTTCTGATCACCTACTTCTAGGACATCTAAAAACGTAATTGAATGTTTTGGTCCATGCAGTCCACCTAATACCAATATTCTGCTTCTTCGTCATGTCGAATGGTGGTGGTGCTTTCAGGAATGCGGCTGCACCATACTTCGTGCCCTTTTCTGTTTCCATTGAATAATTGCATGATTCTGAAGGCCATTCGGTAATGAGCATGCCTGTTTTCTAGGTTTATGCTTCAGTCACGCACTCTAAAGAAGTCAGCACGTGAACAGCTACTGACCATGTTAACATACAGCACGGCCTGCATTGTATGCAATGTTATGCGCATATGTGAAATGGGAAGAGGAGACGTGAAAAAGGCTAAAAAATATAACCCCAATCAGCCCCACTGTCCAGTCAGGTTCTGTCAGACCCAGGGGTATGAGGTGCAACAGTTGGTGCAACAACATAATCCTGATGTTCCAAAAGCCTGCAGATGTGTCGTTTGTCCTTATCCAGCAATAAAATAAGCTGCTCAGCTACCTACCGACACCTTTAGGAATCCCTTAAGCCTGAGATGTACAAAGTCAGACAGCCTTTGGCCGTGAGGGCTAGTTTTCTTTACTCACTCATTAACATTGAAAAGCACCAATTCAACAAGAGTACTAGAAGACCTTCCTTTCAAGATCCCAGTGTAAAAGCATCTTCCTTTCCACTTGTCTCCTGCACACATTAAAGACATTGTCACGGTGTTCCGACCCATAACATATAAGAAATCGTCATCAGTTATATGAAACGCTCAGCGAGATATTGATAGCATAGAGCTGGAGAAGCAAAATTAGACTGCATCAGTTTTACTCTTTCATCCTATAGTTCAATATGATTTGGAAAACTGCATACATATGAAAGATAATATGCCAGAATAAGTGGATCAACATTTAAGGACCCTTACCAATGACATAAGGAATGTTGTAATTTTTAGTATGCTATATCCTTGGTGTAAAAAACCTTGGAGGCCCTTCAAATGAGAACCTTGCATGGCTGAGACATGCATTTGGGGCAGAGCTAGTCTAGCACCAGGACCAGAAGAATCCACAGTGAGCTCATATCTCCGGATGATCCAAAAAATTGCTCCATCTTCCTTAGCTGTGGTGTAAAGAATCTCCATAAATAATATGTTTAAGGCATATGAGCTGTAGATCATATGCTTATGCATAAATAGACATCTAGTGTTGGGTGCGGATGTTTGCACTTTGTTTTTGTTAAAAGAAGTCTTTCCAGTCATGAGGTAGGTGACTCCTTATTTCGGTGATAGTGTGCATGGGCATCGGCTCCATCCTTAGATTGTTTTTTTTCCACCATGGGGTTTGGATGTGTATTGCTGCACTCCGGTTCGTCACCGTTTCTCGGACCCCTTCGATTCGCAATCCATACCCTTAACGGTATTGTGATCGACCGCGATTTCCCATTTGTCGGGTTTCGTCTCGACTGTAAAATCTTCGATCGGAAAACTCGTGGAAGGCTGTCTGTCCTACCCGTGCCGACCGTTCTAGCAGTCGATGGAACCGACTCCTGTAGTGCTAAGTTTCCACGCACCGACTTGCACGTAGTGTGCAACCTCTGTCTGTCCCTGGAATACGACGAGAAAGACTGCGACGCGTGTCGATCGTTCTGATCGAAAAAGACTCTTCGTGATCGTCGGGCTCGATGTCACGAGATGCAGCAGCAAGGCGGCTCCTCAATGGACATCTTCGGCGAAGAGTCCAACTCCGAACATCATGCTCAAGGAGCCGAGGAAGAAGAACATTTCTCCATGTCCGAGGATGACTCCGACATCGAAGAAGAGGAGCAAGTTACTCCGGGTCAGCGTATCATGAGTAAAGACAACCCCTTGCCCCCCCCCAGCAACCTAAGACAAAGGCTCCGGTCCCTACTCTGCCTTCGGGCCAAGGTCGGCACCGACAAAGGGTTTCCGACACCCCGCCTTCGAGCCGGTTCCGTATCATAAAGAAAAGCCTTCCGGTTCGGGATCGAACCAACTCCATCTTGGTGCCACCCCAACACCTTCGGCACCGAAACATAAATCCAAGCTGACACCACCGGCGCTGAAAGGCTCGAAGCCGAAACCTTCGATGCCGAAACAGGCAACCAAGGATAAAGACACTCCGTCGAAAGAGCCTCGGTACGATCACCCCATTTGGGGTCCAAAACAGAAGTTGGTGATTCACCCCGATACAGGGCATATTCAGGCCACTCTACCAAAAAAGAGGAAATTAGACCTACCAGAGAACTACCACATTCCTCTAAAGAGGAAAAGTGTGGGAACTAACCCTTCTCCTCCTTACATTATACCTACTTCTCCTACTAATCCTAATTTACTTATTTCACCTGAAAATTCACCACCAACTTCACCTAACCCACAGGATGATGGGGATGGAAATGAGGATGACAATCAAAATCCCCCACAGGACACTGACCCTTGGCAGGACTATCACACTAATCCTGATCCAGATAATGATCCGGATTTGTACCCCTCCAGACCCTCCCCACCAGATGATAACATTGGGTACTTTGAGCTCCTCAATAGGGCTGCTCAATATCATGGGGTGGAGTAACATTCAGAGACCCTTAGCTCCTCTCACAGAGTTACTCAGACATTACCTATGCTCAAAGGTAGGTTAAAACATACTGAGGACATTTTCAAAGATCCTGTCCGGGAAAGAATTATTACTCCTAGGGTGGAGAAAAAATATAAGCCCGCACCCACTGACCCTACATATATCAAAGGCCAGTTACCTTTAGACTCTCTTCTAGTCTCTAATGCTCGCAAGAGAACCAACTCCGAAACGTCAGGTGAAGCTCCTCCTCCAGATAAGGAGTCCAAGCTCATTGACGCCTCAGGCAAAAGAGTAGCTTCACAAGCAGCTAACCATTGGCGATTGCCAATGCTTAAGCTTTGCTGGCTCGTTAGGACAGGGCTCACTATGATGAGTTAGAGAAACTCATGCACTTCTTACCAGACGAACATAAGACTAAGGCTAACAACTTTATTCAAGAGAGTAAGCTCATTAGAAATACATCTGTCAGGTGTGCCCTTGATGCGGCTGACACAGCAGCCTGTACAATTAACACCAGTGTACTCTTACGAAGGCATGCTTAGTTGAGCATTTCAGGTTTCAAACCTGAGGTGCAAACCTCCATCCTCAACCAACCCTTTGCTAAGGAACATCTCTTTGGACCAGCAGTGGATACCTCGCTGGAAAAAATGAAAAAAGATACAGAGGTAGCAAAGTCCATGGGGGCTTTACAATCACCCACATATAGGGTTTCCTTTTGCTGTTCCTTTTAGAGGGGTGGCTCAAAAAACATATTCACCGAGACTACCTCCTCTTACATAGATAATAATCAATCCCCCTCACTGCGAGTTTATTTCAGAGGAGGTTTTAGAAAGAACAATGGTAAGGGAAGAAGCAGATGCAACTCCACATGCTCCTCCCCCACAGGCAACAAACAGTGACTGCCATCCTATACACCCTGATTATTCCACTCCTGTTGGGGGACGTCTCTCCCAATTTCTCCTTGTCTGGAGCTCCATCACTTCAGACAAATGGGTACTTCAAATTATCCAATAGGGTTACTGCCTGGAACTTACAGCCAATCCCCCAAATATCCTTCCAAGACCACATGCAATGTCACCGGAACATCTCTCACTCTTAAAGCAAGAGGTTCTCTCTCTCCTAGAAAAACAAGCTATAGAACCAGTCCCATTACAATGCCAAGGGACCGGGGTATATTCCCAGTACTTCTTAATTTCCTAGAAGATGGCTCTTTAAGACCTATATTGGACCTCAGAGAACTAAACATCTACATCCAATCAGTCCACTTTCACATGGTCACACTTCAACAGGTTATCCCGCACCTTCAGCAAGGCGACTTTCTGTCCACTCTGGAACTAAAGGACGCCTATTTCCATATTCCCATTCACCCCGCACACCTCAAATACCTCAGGTTTGTGGTAGATGGACAACATTATCAATTCAAAGTCCTCCCATTCGAAGTAACTACAGCACCCAGCTTTTCACAAAGTGTCTGGCAGTAGTTGCGGCTCATCTAAGAAGACAGCACATTCACATTTTCCCCTACCTAGACGACTGGCTAATAAAAGCCAGCTAGCAACACAGCTGTCTACGCCACACTCTAAAAACAGTCCAACTGCTTCACGACCTCGGGTTTACTGTAAACCTCACCAAGTCTCATCTCAACCATCCAGCACACAAGTTTATCTAGGAGCCACAATAGACACTCAGAAAGCTTTATCATATCCCAACCCAGTCAGGATCCGCAACATGCAGAATCTAATATCGCAGTTTCAGCCTCAACACTCGTTACCAGCTGGAGTGTTCATGCAATTGATGGGAATTATGGTATCTTGCATTTTATTTGTTCTTTACGCAAGACTCCAAATGTGTCTACTACAGGAATGCTTCGCACGTCAGTGGAACCAGGCGCAGGGTCAGTTATCCGATCTAGTGTTGGTGGATGGCCGCACCCATCATTCCCTGCAGTGGTGGAACATACAAAACCTTTCCAAGGGGTGACCATTCGTCGACCGGGTCCCACAGATAGTGCTAACAGCAGATGTTTCGCTCACGGGTTGGGGAGCTAATCTTCAAAAACCTACCATTCAAGGCATGTGGACTCTGCAACAGAAACAACTCCACATAAACCCTCTAGAACTGCTGGCACTTTTTCTAGCATTAAAAGGCTTTCAACTTCATCTAGTAGGCAAAGCTGTCCGGATTCGCACAGACAACATGACAGCAATGTACTACATACAAAAACGGGGGAGACACACTCTCTCTAGCTTACAGCTAGCCCAGAGCATCTGGAGATGGGCCATACCTCAAAAGATATATCTCCTTGCAGAACACCTCCCAGGAGTAAACAACCAGATTGCAGATCTGCTCAGTCGTCAACTGCAGCAGAGCCACAAATGGGAACTCCACCCTTTCTACTCCTATTCTTCCAAATGTGGGGCTTCCCCGAGATAGATCTGTTCGCCACTCAACTAAACACAAGAAGCCCAAACTTCGCATCCAGGTATCCACACCCATTGTCCAAAGTCAATTCGATATTGATGAATTGGTCAGGGATTTTTGCTTACGCTTTTCTGCATCTCCCATTAATTCCGTTAGTGGTTTGGAAGCTCAGACAGCAGTCCCTGACACTAAGCCTTGTTGCTCCCACATGGGCCCGTCAGCCCTGGTTCAAAACCCTGTTGGAGCGATCAGTAGTTCATCACCAAAAACTGCACCTTACTCCCAATCTTCTCACTCGGAACCATGGAGAGATAAGACACCCAGATCCCAGTCATCTCAACCTTCCGATCTGGCACCTGAAATCCTAGAGTTTGGTTATCTTAATCTTCCACCAGACGGCACGAATATTATCATAGAGGCTAGGCTCCCTACCACAAGAGCATGCTATGCAGCAAAGTGGAAGCAGTTCGTCATTTACTGTAACAACAATAAAATAGATCCGCTAGATGCTTCAATTCAAATCATTTGCTATCTCCTACATCTACAGTGTTCCAATTTTGCCTACACATCTATACACTTACATCTTGCTGCAATAGCTGCATATCTACAAAACAGACACCATTTGTCTTCTCTGTCCAACTTTATTACCTTCATGCGGCATACCTCACCCGACACGTCTATTCCAGGCCTGGATGAAACCCTCTCCAGCATGCACATGATGTGCCTCCGCCCCAGACGATTTTTATCACCTGGTATGGTGCTGTTCGGCTCTGGAGCCGTTCTGGAGGGGGGGTGGAGCTTGAACTCACGCAGGCCCTGCGATGGGAAGTACCCCACGATCCGATGCGTATGTTTTTGGGGGTGTTTGACGGATTGGATGGCTCCAGGGCGGACAAGCGCCTTTTGGGGACAGCTGTGGCGGTGGCTAAGAGACATAGCAGTGCACTGGTCCCAGGCTAAGGCACCTACGGTACAGGGATGGAGGTGTGGAGTGGACTGGTATGGGATCCAGGAAGAAGCCATATTCGAAGTCCGGGGATGCCCTGATTTATTCAGTAAAGTGTGGGGTAAATGGTTTCATATGCTGCCACCATGATGATCTGCCTTAATTTTATTTTATGTACAACTGTATTTAATGTCTGGACTGCCGTGTTAAACCCAGATGGACCGCCCCTTTACCTGTCAACTGTGTGCATTGTCATGCTTATCCCAAATGATTATGAACTGCAACCAATGAATTTCCATGTTGTTATAAATTCAATAAAGTTGATTATCAAAAAAAGAGACAATGAGTCATTTTTATTTCTTTCTGAAGAGGCCAACAATGTAACTTTGTTATGCAAGGTAGCAGCAAGAAAGACAGGTCTAATATTCTAATATAATCCTTCTTGAGTTTTGTTGTTTAGGGATGCCACTAAAATATTGTTCGACTTCCTTTTGTTTCATTTAGTTTTGTGCCCTTGTATTAAAAGAGTATGAGTTCAGAAGCGCCTTTTAGGGATGCAGGGTTTAGAAGCATGTTTTTGTGATCTAATTATAAACTGTAGAGAATCTGGGAATATTAAAATCATGTTTGATCTTTTGGCATTCTTTCACTGATTGGTGAAGTGGCTGGCTAACAAAAATCTAGGCCAATATGCACAATTACATTTACCCACAGACACAGAATTGGAAAAACCCTTTGAGACATCAGCCCCTTTTTCTAACAAGTAAATACTGATGGCAGGTCACCTTTCAAACACTCCAGGCTTTAAACATTCAATGAAAGGAGTAATAACAGGTACCTGTGAAAAGAGTGCTATAACCATGCACATAGGATAGTGGTGAAAGCATGACCCAAGACTTTCCACATACCAACAAAATTAATAGCTGGAAGGTGTCCCATTGTTATGTGTGAGATATAGTCCGCTAATCCTGGCTTTACTGCTGGAGTTGTTGAGCTCGTAGTTACAATGCTAACAGCAAATTTTCAAGTGCCAGAATACAATGTGATATCTGTTAAAAAGCCATAACTGACAGAAAGTGAGACACCTGGCATGGAAATGTTACTAAGCAAACCCTATTAGTTATCCCATGGGCATGGTAACACTGTGTATTTTGTTACAATTCTGGGAATTTCCAGATTGACAACACGGATTGCCGAAAGCTAGTATCATAACCAACAACTATTTTTCAGTTGCCAAAAACTGCGCTCTGCAGTCACCTGTCATCTTTAACATCTACATAGAGCCACTTTGTGCTCTACTCACAGATAATTGAATTAGGATTCAGCCGTATGCCAATGATACATAGTTCTACTTGAAAGTCTCCTCTGCATAAAATATCTAAGTCTCAAACACTGCATGCACATCAGCCACATCTAGCTGTCTAGCATCTATCTGAAGCTCAACCCACCAAAAAAAAAAATGTGTTGTTTGCCAAGGACAAAAAACAAGAATCGGCACAAACCTGGCTCATGTTGATTGTTTGGAAAGTCAACTTTCACTGATTGCCAAGACACTTGGATTTCCCTTGACTCAAACCTCACCCTCAAGGAACACATTGGCCAAAAACAAAGACAGCATGGTACCATCTCTCGCTTCTAAAAAACACATTGTCCAAAAACAAAGACAGCATGGTACCATCTCTCTCTTCTAAAGAAAGTGAAACGATTTCTTCCAGAAAGTGACATCAGAACTGCTGGTGAAGCCCTCATACTCCCGACATCTGGGTGATGGAAACACTATGATCCATGGCCACCCAGACTCCATACTGTTACCATTTAAGGGCATCCTGCAAGCTGCAGCACTTCTCATCCAGTTCTTAAAGAAATATAATCACATCACCCCCATCCTGATGGAACTTAATTGGCGCCACTTACTAGCCCGCACCATCTTCAAAACCAATGGTATCATTTACAAAACCATCTCAACCACCACCCCTACTTGCAGACAAGTTCACAAACTTTACTGGTTCTCGGCCCACCCACAGCCAGTACACCATGAGAATGCAGACTAAGAAATGTACAAATTAAAAACAATACAGCAGACCTTTTCCATCTATGTACAGAGGATCCCAAACAACACTGCATATCCATCATTACTACCCCATCACTGGTCCAATTTAGGATAGAGTTGAAGACACATCTCTTTAAAGAAAACTACATCACAAAGCATCAAAAGTCTTTGAGCTTGTGCAGGGCTCCATTGCCTTGTGGCTAGCTTTGTATTTAGAAATAGCATATACATACATACATTTAGTCACTGATGTTAAAAGAGTAACGTCCATTAATGTGGGGCAAAATGATAAGCATGTAGAGCGCGAGTCAGCAGGATGTGACGTACGGGTTCTGTATATGATTACAAACAGATAGGAAGGGGTGGCTGCGGGTTACTGTGTACTGGTGTTTTGTTCCTACATTCAACATGTGCACTTCGTTTTTCCCCACTCTTCTCAGATCATGCTTTCCCCGAATGCTAGGAATGCAGCTTGGGTGTCTTTCGATGGCCGGAAGAGGCAGCAAATATCCCACGGTGACAGGTGAACATTTGAGAATCCATTTGTGATTACGATTGACAATATATGCTATCATTCCTGAATAGGTTGTGTACATCTTGTGACTATATTCTGTAAATATTGAATAAGGCCAGGAATCCTACTGATGACGAGAGGAAGTGAAGGGGTATGATTGGTTATCACCATTACCTTTGTGTTTAAGCTTTTGCTCAAAGCCTGGAGTCCAAGTTATGCCACACATAGATAATGGTCAGGAAGTATTCATTTTAAATGTTGAGTGGACAGTGTTGGCCCTGCCTAAGGTGTGGGTACATTGTTAATTTATTTGCATATTGGCATGCACATTATGCTACTATCTATAAATGGGCCTCAAGTTTCCTTATATTTATTAATGGTATTACCTTTTTAAAATGTTCCTCACATGATGTTCATGTTGAGGCAGGTAGATACTGGGTGAAGTGGCTGCACTATTGTTACTGCACAACTTCTCAGCTCAGTTCCACACTGTTTCTAAAAGAACAGCACTGTGGAAACACATAGCAATTTGAGAGGTTATTTAAAGAAGTTAACTTTTTCTCGGAATAAAAATCTAGCCCCACAAAAAGTTCCTGTTGGTGGTCACAAAATGCTACAACCAATTAAACAGCCACCAAAAAAGTCTGTAGGTCTGGGCTGTAAATGGCCAATGGCTTTGCTTAGCCAATGGTTTCTGTCAATCGCATGCATAAAGACATATGCACACCTGTGCCTGGGAATCTTCCAGTGGGTTTTTTACACTAAAACATACTCTCCAAGATGGCTTCTGATAGGTATGCTTGCATTGGGAGTATGCTTGCATGCATTGTGATGCTGATGTATAGAAAATATTATACAATAAATAGAAAAGAGAGTGAGGATCAAAAGTGCATGTCCTTCTCCCCTAGATACTCCTAGCAAACAACAAGAACGAGCAGAATACCGTATCATTCAACTAGCATCCAGTGTACATTCAGTAGTGTTCCAGCAAAAAAAAAAATTTTTTTTAAAGTACCCTCACCCACCAACCTAGTTGGCGGCATGCTTCCTCATTGGGTAACCACCTGGGGGCTGAGTGCCGCCTAATTGTGCTGCGATGCTTTTGTGCTGCAGTGCTTGATTACAGCTGAGCGGGATTTTTCTTAGTGACAAAGTGAATGTGATTCTTAAAACTGCCTCCAGTATACCCTTCATAATCAGGATAAATTGAATAGTGAGTTCCTGGGGCAGGATTAAAAACAATGGTGGATGTGAAAGAAAAAATGGCGCACTTAGAACATGTCTTGTCCTTCTGTGTTAGAACTTGCTTCATGTAATCAATTCATTACATAGTAGAACTAATCTGTAATCTACTCATAGTGCCAAATAATATGTAATTTGTAATCCAAACAGCATACTCCAGTCACATTGATCTTGACTAGCAGATTTGTTCATTACTGATTAAATTAATATACAAAAAATGGAAAATAGAAGCTACTTAAAAACATGGGTAGGATCGACTTCTTTTTCATGGATATTTATAGTACACCAAATTATGAGGCGAAGTCTTTAGTGATGAGAATGAATAAATGGGTACAGATCACTGAAGATTTAAATGAGTAGATAGGGCAGCTATTGACTTTGGTAGATATTTGGTGTGAAGATTGTTTCAGGTAATGCTTGTGATCACAAGGGAGTTTGTTTGTGGTTCTGAAACTTTTAATTCTGATTATAAGCTCCAGGATTGACTTAAGGAAGTGATGAGTCATTCTACTCTGATCGGTTAATGCTGCATGACGCTTCATGGGTGCATTTTATAGTGATTTCAGGTGTCTTTCATGTCGTCGCGAGAGGGCTTATATTGTGCCTCATGAGGAGAGGGAGGGAGGCTGTTTTATTGTGTTTCCTAAGGGAGGTGTTTTTGGTGCTTCAATGGGACATTTTTAGTCCTTCCAAGGGGCATTGCATGATGCAGAGGGATAGGAATTTTAGGAATTTTACATTGACTTGAGTGGGCTATCATACTGAGTACTTTAAATTGCTGCTTTGCTACCAAAATTGCATATGTATGCAACAATAGATGCTAGCACATTTTTGGCACAGGCAGCACAGTACATTTAATAGGTTACCCTGAGGTTCTGCTCTTGTCCCTGTTGCCTTTTTAACTAACTAGATGATTGTTTTTGTCACAACATGCATGTAACATGATTTACGCTTAAATCACTATATGTAAGAAGTACGGTTGTAGCAACCTATAGATATAGATGTAGATATATATATATTGATTACTTCAGGCTCTTGGTGATTAAAAGGGAAGCTCCTGTTCTTCAGTGCTGTTGTTGCTGGGGTACGGGCCATCTCTGGCTCATCACAAGAGGTACTTGTGCAGCGTACTTGATGTAACCCATACCAAATATTGAAATAAATTGGCCACCATATCAATTTCATCTCCTGAAGGTAGCACTGGGAGGGATGGTTTGGTAGCTAGAAACATGTACTGTGGCTATTATTGGCACCAAATGTTTTCTTGTTTCACCTAGTTACACTTTAACGTTGATTGGAGAAATAGATCTGCTTATTTCCTAACATTGTCACTTTCCCTGTTTTGCAGTATCAGCATCACTACCTCTTGTTACCCTCTACCTTCGATTTGTTTCCGGGACCCTGTGAACGACTGGTTCAACAGCCTCGCTGAGTGTTTGCACTGGAATGTTCGCAAGAAGCAGAATCATTTCTCTGTTGATGAAGAGGACTTCTAAGCACTTTTTGGACGGCAAGCTTCCTTTGAGGCCAGCAGAGGCACAATAATTGCAGTAGCCCATTCAGCATGCACATGATAGAGCCCTTATGTTGGTTAAAGAATAGGGTAGGGATTTATAATCCCTGCTTTACCAGCCATCCTCTATGATGAGCTACAACTGGATGGCTGGGACAATTTGAGCTTAGTTGAGGATCTTCTGGAGGCCACCACCGCCCAACAAAATCCCACACATATTGGCATACATGAGTTTACACTGGTTTGTACCAGATATGTAGTAACCAAGAACAGACCAATGTAAATTCACTGTAAATATTTACTGTCAAAAGTTTGTGGTGGCATCATCGTTAGTAAGGGCACCAGGGGTTGTTTTTTAGCAATGTTTTGAAGGTCTAAATCAGTCAAAACTTGTATGATTGAAGAATGTGCCCAGATGATTTTTCATGTGGTTTCATAAAGTAAACCGCGTTGAGTTTTCCTGGGTGTGCCAGAACTGTGTCTTCCAAATATCAGTCTGTTCCAGACTCTTGCACATGACACTTATATTGGCACAGCATGATCCATAGAATGAAGTAAGGTGAGTGCCAGCTTTGAGAGGTAGGAAGCCGTTTACACTTAGTAGTGACTTTAAATAAAAATAAAATAATGGTTGGATGGGGGGGGTAAAAGTATTGTATGTTATTTCTATCATAGTTTGTCATAATATTTTTATTGCATAAGCTGTCGCCAATATTCCAATGGATCTAGCCCTTCCCCAAGTTTTTCCCCCAACATAAAGAGGACCAAATAAAAAAAAACTTTTCTACTACGTTTTATTATTCTAAAGCATGTGTTATGTCTCACTCCCACTTTTGTTTTGGAACTCTTTTGCCATCTTTCCCTTATGGTTACCTAAACTTACCACCAAATGTTTCAATTGCCCAATAGATGTTTCCATCATCCCAACTACATTGCGTTCGTATTGATACTCAGATACTTGTGGTGCCTTAACGGGGAAATAAACATTACTAATCTAATGAGAGAGGTTAGGAAAGGCAACATGTACTGATTTAAAAATGAAATGTTTCTCAAAAAAACAAATTTGCAAAAAACTAAAATAAGTCATAATAAGCCATAGCACAGTCACATTGTGTGGCTGATACAAAATAATTCCCACTATTTGAGTTGAACTTACAGTATACTCAGGCACCACAATCTCACTTATTTTTCTTCTTCCATTGATGTATTGTATTTGTAGCAAATAGGTTTTTTAAGCTCATGCCATTTAAACAACACTTTTACTCTATAATTTTATGAAGGTGGCCTTGGTGCTAATTTAAACTCTTTTTGTATATCACTGTGATTCAAGCAGCCTGATGGTCAGCACTCTATTGCCAGCTGGATATAAAAAATGACCCTATAAAAGTCCAAACATAGTGGTCATGGGAACGAAGAAATTCAAATGTGTACAGAAATGGAAAAGAAAATACATATGTTTAACAAATATATTCTTACATCTAAAAGACTACTTAATATAGCACAACCTTCTGGCATTTAGCCATTTTATAAGTGTTTCATTCACGTCATTTATTGGGAAGTCAGTCTCAGTCAGATTATCCTCGATTTGGGTGTGGTTTAATAAGAAACTGTGGGTCACTAAGGAAACTTAGTTTAAAAGTCCCGTCTCTTGGATGCCAGTCCAGCAGCTTGCCTTTGAGACAGGTTGTCCTTCCTTTTGTCCTTCCATGATGAGTATAGAAATGAAAACTGAACCAGTAAAGGCAATATGCAGATCGTTTCAGTTATATTAATGTGTCACTTTATTGTTTAAAGAAATAGGAAATGTCTGGATGTTCTGATCATGCAAACGCTGGCACTCCCAGCATGCCATTCTTTCATCAAAGATCATTGTGAAATTAACAAGAAAAGTAATTCATACAATTCCTTCGTTATCCATGAATAGACTTAGAATGGTAACATTTGCTGTTCCAGCGCAAACTAAATCTAAACGTTACACAATTTACCGGACCAGCCTAAGCCGCGTCATTTTATTATTAACATTTCCACATTAACAAGGGCTGATAAGCGTTCAGGGATGCTGCCGTTGTCAACATAAGGATATGAGCATCAACATACAATGCAAGTCTGGCTATGGATGGAAATCCAAATGCAAAGCATTTTTGCGCAGACGAGGACTGAGGTACCATTATAAAGTTGGTGGATTGACACTTATTTCACATCAAGGATTTTCTTTCATTGCAAACCCAATAAATAGTTCTGTTGTCATCTATGATGGGTAATTTCACCCACTTCATAATCTCTCAACGCTTTCTTGAAACATTTAAAGGCACTAAATTTGTGTAATGGGACACGTGTTTGTGATAGATTTTAAGGTTTAAAAATATGTATTTTCTCCTGCGCTATGCTAAGGAGACGGAAATGATGATCCTTCCGCACTTTGAGGTTTACCCCTTATTTAAAGTAAAATTCAAGAATTACTCTTATTTGCAATCTGGTGAAAGTAAAGGTGGCAAATTTCTTCATTGTAAAGAAGTGAACCTAGTCTATGAAATGTCTCTATCAAGTATTGGTTATAATACTATCAATACCCTCAGGCATCAATCAAGGCTCTTAACCCATTCATAGTGCTAGGAGTCTACTATAGTTCCCATCATAAAGGCAAAACAATATTGAAATAGTGAACTTTCTGCCCTAGCAAGAACATTATTTGTTATGTCTGATCAAACCGGCAAGAGTGTAACTTAGTAGAGAGTTCTGACTTGCAGCCGGAAGTGTTTCTTGTGAATACCGGACACACTTGCCAGGTGATCATTTTAAAGGGGCTATATAGTTCAATGTTCTGTCCATTAGAAAGGGATAATGTATTGTTAGGCTGAACATATTCCCAGTGCAGTTGAAAACAGTGCCTTTAGCACTCTTGAAGACATTTAACTGTTGTATGTACTTTTTTGTTCATAAAAACTCTATTGAACATTTCTGTTGTAAACTCTGTATGGCTTGTCTTTTGTGAAACAGTTGTTCTAAGGAGATCTAATCAACATAGACTGGTTTGCACTGATGGTATTTATTTGTGTTACACTCAGACCTAGCTATACAAAGTGTGAACATTCATTTTGTTGGTGCTGGGTTACGAAACCAACATCTGGCACAACTGTAAGCATAGCAGACATTCCAACAGGTGAGCAAAAGAGTGACTGGTTGTTGAATGACTGGAAAAGTTTTGCAGAGCTCAGACATCCATTAGTGAAGACACACTGAGTTATTGGGTTTTGCCGGCCAGTGGATAAAGCTGACTAACCATTATTGGTGGGGTTTAGTGACCCTATACAAATTACCAGGTCTCAGCTTGGTCGGTGGCAGATGTCTTATTTACAGTCTTGTCATGAAATTTATAGAGGCTCCATTTGTGTGCAATAGTAAAGCTTCCTCTAGATTTGTACTAACCCTGTTCAGTTTTACAGATAGTAGAAGTTATTTTCCAAAAATAATGACCATAGCTAATTTAAAAGGCATCTAAATCTTTCATGACTAACTTTGAAGAAACTAAAGTAACACCTCTCTAAGCCCTTGCCTTCTGTTTTGGGACAGAAAACCTATTTCCTGTTAACATTTTGCCTGAGAGTCACCCCTTTCCATGTCACTCCTAAGCAAGTTCTTGATGTCAATCAAGTGAAGAAGCCGTCTGCAGTCTTTGAAATGCATGTAATATCAGTGCACTTAAAAAAATGTGGAAACAGTAGGTAAATACATTTTTTAAACCAGTGTTTTTTAAGCTGCACAGAGATTTGTCTTTTCAACTCTTAACATGTTATTTCACAGGCACTTCCGAGACTGAAGATGGATAGGTTCCAATGACAGGAAAGTGGGGGAATCTGGAGCCGGGTGTTTCTAGGCTGGCATATTTTCTTTTAAAAGCACAGGCTGAGACAGAGAAATATTTCCCCCCATGTGGCTAAAAAAATGGTCCGTGAAATGTTGTAGAGTTCCTTTAAAAACTTCATTTGATTGTATAATGGTAGCCATTTTGTATTTATTGAATACAGTTGGGTCTTTGGTGGTAATGTCATCTCCTCTGCTATAAAAGTCAAATTAATGATTGACTGCATCCTCTAGGCCGTAGCTGATTTTTGTTATTTTGCAATACCTACATCAGATAAAACTACCTGGCCACCTCCTGCACTACAATTTCTGCCCGCCTAAGAAACGGTATTATGCAGTGTGTCAACAGTTATATTCTTACAAGGGTTTGAGTGATAGAGTGGGAGTGCACACAACGATTAGAAGATGAATAGATTATATTCCACAGTAGAAAGTAACCAGTGTGATTCTCTGCCCTTTAAATTGGCTAGATATGCTTTCTTGTTTACCAAGTTAGTGGAAATCTATACATCTCACTGGTGTCCTGTTATAACACCATGTAGTTACGAATGGAAAGTGTCTTCCTGCTCTTAGTCTTTGTTTCCATCTCTAAGCTGTGTAAGCACCCAGACTTGTGACTTCATGTTCATTGTATGCAACAGCTGTAGTTTGTTCACCTCAGTAAGTTTCACTTTAAAATGTTTGTACCCAGTTAATGGAAGCTTACAAAAAAGAATTATGTCAATTTGATTTATTAAAATATTTCTTTTGAAGTAAATGTTCATAAGTATGTAGTATAAAAGTTGTTTCATTAAAACTAATTTCCTTTCTTTGTCACCTCAGACTATTTTCAAATACGTATTTTTATCTAGTTGCAGCTTAGCATCAATAGGGGAGTGTATATAATTGTTTACTCTAAGGGAACCACTCTTAATGTTCATTTTGGTTCCCTTTTAAAGACATAATATATATTTATTTAAAAATGCAATACCTTTTTTAAAAGTAACGTTCTTACCTAAAATCATTTCTGCAATATCCCAAAAAGAGAGATAAGGAGAAGGTAAGAACAGAGCACCAATTTGAAATTGGTGTTGTTTAGTGTTTTCAATGCAACAATTGTGTTAAAATATAACTACTTTTTATGCTACTTTGTACAGAGTTCTTTCAAGTAGATGGTCATCTGTTTTACATAAAGAAAATGTGTTGATGTGTTCGTGGAAGTTCATGAAACAAACAATGGAAACACGCCTTAATTATAACAATTCTAAACTTATATGCTACATATTTTATTGTTGTTTTATTATAAAAGGAACGGCTGCCGTTTTGGAAGGGAAGCATGCTTCTAGGCCCCTTAGAATGGCATACATTACATAAAGAAGAGTATTTTTCTGTGGATTGCTTAGCTGATGGCTTGGTAGCTGTTAGACTACTTTCAAATACTGTTAATATGTATCAACTACAGCAGTTTTGTTTTCTGGCTTACATACATGTTTAAGAAGTCTTTTCCCTAAGCGCTGGTTACAAAAACACATTCTGCATGGTTTGTATAATGACTTTAGGAGCCTTTGGTGCATTCCCAGAATGTCATGGTTGATCAACCACCCCCCCGCCCCCTCCTCCTATTCATTTCATTTGTCTGGTGTTTTCATAAAAGCATAGCAATATTTGGCTATTAAACTGCAAAATGTTTTGGACATAGAAGTTTTATAATGGTTGATATGGGAATCAAAACAGTGTCAATGGAGGTTGTGCTTGGGAACAAACATTAAATCCATATTTGTACATAAAAACCTCACTGTAGGTAGCCAGCATCCATGGCTACAAATCGGTTGGCAGAGGCTAAGATATTTTGTCCACTCTTTACTCCAAAGTAGTTGTCTCAAAGCCAGGTTGCTTGCAGATTTTTTCTGTCACTATGCTTTACAAAACGCATGATACTGTGCATTTTGCATACTCTCAAGTATGTGTTTCATTCTCCACCCTGATGGCAGCTGTTGGTATAGAAGAAAAAACAGGGCCTAGGCTACTTTAGAAAAAAAATAGCATTACGATTTCTCTTTCACTGTAGACCTTTTAGCAGCTTTGCCTTATGTTCCCATCTTTGCAAATGTGTGGAATGTGTACAGTTATTCCACTATTTTATTTTTTAGAGTTTCCCAATGCTGAATAAAAACTTAGCATTTTTTCATTCTTTTACTTGAAAGGGCCAGAGATGCAACACTGTGAAACTGTCATTTCCTGAAGTAGCTAACTCCATGCTGAGATTCAAGCCTGGGCGTTGCACTGTTTGCCAGCTAGCTAGTCACTTTCTCTTTGACGTTTCACCCTTCCATACTTAACTAACAGACTAAATTGTTCAAATTCAAGTTTTAGAAAAAAGCACCTATGTGGATCAGTAGGACTCACACAACTGCAAATAAAATATAAAAATTGAAAACTTGAAAAATAAAAATATAAAGTATTTTCAGTTTTATTTTTAGCACAGAAATTTTACAGCGTGTTAGGATAAATGCAAAATCGTGTCCTGCCAATGTATAGCAAAACAGTTGTAAATTTCTTAAGAAATGGGAAGAAAGTAAGAGTGGATGCAAATGTCCCCCGCCCCCCCTCCTGTTCAGAAAACAGAAGGGAAACAAAAATAAAATAAATCATCCCACTGTCATTAAAATAGAGAACAGTAATATTGTTTTAAAAATCATTTTTATCAGCTCAGTATTTTAACAGCAACATTCTCAGATATACGCTAGCCTGCCTCACTACCTAAAGCTAAAATATATTTCTGTTCCCTTGTGAAACTTAATTTCAGTTTGTTTCCAAGTACATATATATAATACAAACATTGTCAAACTCTGTTCTTGTAATTACACTGCAGAAACTTCATTCACTGAAACAATTACAGGATAGTATTATTTGTTGCAAAACCTATAAAAATTGAGAAGGCTAGAGCTGATGATGTCATAACAGTACAAGAATATTTTTATGATGAAGTTTCATAACACTTTTATTGCCACAAGGAATATTTTTACCAAACTAACGAAAAAAGAAAAGTAGAGGGCATAGAAGCTTTGAAATTATCCACATTTGTTTTAGGCATATCTTGTACTAGTCTTTTCTTTCTTTCTCGTCACTTATACATTTGTACTTAATAACAACGCATCAGTCTCCCTCTGGCATTAGCTGTTATGATTACTGCAAAATTATTAGAACACATGAGTGCTACAGTTCTCACTTGTGAGGCGAAAGAGCAACTCTCTTCAAAACAAATGGGCTGCTGACAAGCTCAATTTCCTGAAAAACATTGACAACTGTTTTAAAATGTCAAACAACATTAATATAGTATAAGCATACACGGATTGAAAATATAGACCATAAGGGCTGGGAGCTTTTCTTTCGATTTTATATCACATCACCTGAATCTGTATCAAATAGAAACACAGTCCCAAAGGGAAAATGGACACAACTTCAGTAGACCTTGAGAAACTCTCAGCCATTGGGAAAAACAAAGCTAGAAGAACATCCATACAAATTATAGAGAGAACAGCAATAGGAGCAGTGCTTAATTCGTAAAAAAAAATAAGTGCCAGGCCTCTCGTCCGGAGGCACCTGCAGCTTGCACCACCCATTGCCCCTGCCAGCGCTGCCGACAGCACTAATACAACTACTATTCATCACACTCCTTGAAGTGCATCAGTTCAGGCTATTGCAGATTCTCAGTGCTATAAGAATTTTTGGGGTGGAAGGTATTAGTCATTTTAATGTTTATTGAATTAATGAACAATTGTTGTGCTTTCTCTAAATTGGACAAACAGCCCCACCATGTGGCAGACTGTCATAAATGTTAAAAATTAAGTGCCAGTGCTGAGTACTGGAAACCACCGGCTCCAATTCAGCACTGTGTAGGAGACCACACAATAATCAGACTGGGCAATCTACTAAATCTCCTTCCATACTTAACTAAATAGTTCAAATTCAAGTTTTATTCTTCGGAGATTGATAAAGGCACCTAATAACCTTTTTAAAGCAATGTGCAAAAACATCTAATATGGAAAGAGGCAATGCACCAAAGGTGTATTTCTCTGAACAAATGTGGATATTTAATGTTGAAAGGTATCTGTCTAACTGATAGACACCCTTACTCCCAATTCATAAATGAGTTCATGTACACTTAGGTGGAGAGGCACTCAAATGGATCAGAGCACCTCAAACTAACCTGAACACAACAAAACCACTAAGAATAGCACTATCCAAAAGTGAACACCAAAGGGAACTAAGGCCTTAGCAGATGAATTGAAACATTTGTCTAGTCTACTTTTTATGTTAGTAAATTACACAACATTTTGCTAGTTCTTGGATATGCATAGGAACACCCACATGATTTGGCCTCTTGAGGACTGTTGGAGAATGTGCCTGAAATGTAATAAGTCAGGGGATGATCAGAACTGAAATTTGGTTTTGGTGTTAGAAGAGATGTGATGGTTATTCTGTTAGCAACCACTAGAGTGTTAATTGCCTCCCCTTTAGATTTGTCTGGTGGTAAAAAGTTGGAGCTGTGCCAAGAACAAATTGTTCTTGTCCTCTCCAACATCTGACAACAACAGATTTGTTATAGATGGGTATTCCATTACAGCAACTTCATTGAGGCATGCAACATTTAGTTTGTGCTTCCCTTCTTTTATGGTTGTCTGTTCTTTTTTTACCATCTAGCCACAGCAATTCATTTTCTACAAGTGGACCACCACTTAAAAACCATGACCATAACCGGTGCCAGGAGGCACGACACCTTGAATAACGTAATGCAGTAAAAAATGTGTGTTGCTAAACTTCATTTCTCAATTCTTTGTAAATGTGGCATAATTCAGTACAAAAGCGAACTTTATAGAATAAATATCTAAATGTTTCTTAATGTTAACACTTTAAAAACTGTTAAATATTGATGAAAGTGTAAAATGTTTGATATTTTTAGATCTTTTCAATAAACTGAGTTTTATAGACCATGGTTGTGTTGTGTGTCGGTGCATTATATTTTGTTGTATATTCGATTAGAAATGATTTATGGACAAGACCTAAGGTAATTTGAAATTTGTGGGTGGAAATGTGGTACTTCAACAGATTGATAAAGTAACCACAGAATTTGACAGCTAATGCACATTGTCTGTTTTCCTGCCTGGCTTTTACTGTCTAAGAAGTGAGCCCCTTCCTGCTGTGCCACAGGATCCAAGCTATTCCTTTTTCACAATGGCTAACAATGTCAAAACATTTCTGGGGTTACTTGTGGTCCCTTCTGTAGGGGTTCTTGCCTGGCAGTTCGGGTGGACCCATGAGAGGCAGTAGAAGTACTTATCTGATAGAGAATCTAGCCACAGATTCCCTGTCTTAGAATTCTCCCCAGGTGCCAAACTGGATCTATAAATGTTTTACAGCAGTACCCTTGCGTGTTGGTAGAGGGCGTCGAGCAACTCCAGTGGATGTAATGTAGATTGAGTCCATATAAGCCCGCCCCTGATGCGCTGACATCAGTTTCTTCTTTTCCGCGCTTTCAACACGGATCTGTTAGCGGTTCCTCTGGCTATTTTCTGGCCTACTTCGATGTTTCTGTCGATGGAACAGTGTGCCTTCTACCTCTGTCTCTTTAGGTTTCAAACCTTGTGGGTCCTGTGTACGGCAAATGTCGGTCACAGCCCCTCACTCTATTTGTGTGTGGTGCCTGGAGGAGCACCATGACTCCGAGGAGTGTGACTTCTGTCAACTTCGACTGAATGTGCTACAGGAATGTTGTATGAAGCTCAGAGCTGCTGTCTCAACCTTCCAAGACTTCTCGTTGACCTCTGCCTCCTTCTTGCTCAATGGTCGACTCACGGGCCCTTTCCAGGAGCCGTTCCCATGGACGTCACTCTCCACCGACGTCCCGAGGTAAGTCTATACAAAGGTGGTCGAAGTCATGGCATCTCACAACTTCACCACGTAAAGCCTGTACTCCGCTACCTCCCACTCTTTGGTTGAGGAGTCCATATGTGAGTCGACCCTGTGCCTCCCTACCTTCCCTGGAGCCGGTGCAACTCTGACCTAGATGCGACAATATTATAATTCTCTTCATGCTATCTTTGGGTCTTCACCTGCTGGAGTACCTTTTGGTCCCAAGTGGGTGCAAAGTGCCTTGATTATGTTTACACTGGTGGGTTCGCCCTCTTCTGCGGTTGGGCCTTCTGATTCCATTGTCAAATCTGTTATGGCACCGGTGCACGACCCTTCTGGGTTTCCATCTTCAGCTTTTGTTTCTGATCATCCGACGTTGCTGGCGGCACCAATCGATGCCACACCACTTTCCTCTCCTGACGCCACTAAGGCACTGCTCAGCATCTGCTATGTCAGTAATACCGCCTAGCTTGGATGCTTTCTCCGGAGCCCCTTGTTTTTCCTTCTGGAGCACAGGGTTTTGGAGGTGTAGTATGACGAACCCACACAAGCCATTAACATGCATGGCTTTACAACATAGTCATTACAAAGACCGCAACACTACTACGCACGTTTATACCCACATATGCCTTACCCACGCGGCCAGGGCGACTGACGCTGGAATCTGGGGACCACGGTTCGATCCCCGGCTCCGGCGGCAGGTCAGCCCAGCACCATGTGACTCTGGGCAATAGCTCGCTTAATCTTCCCGACGGCCCCCAGCGCCTGGAGACCCTTACGGGTGATTGTGCGCTTTACAAATGTGGACTTTACAAATGTGGACTTTACCCACGCATGCCTTTACATTGAAATTTCATGCATATTTGTGATAGAAATTTAACAGGTAAGTATTACCCCCGTGCGTGTGTGTGTGTGTGTGTGTATGTATGTATGTATGTATGTATGTGTGTGTATATATGTATATATATATATGTATATATATATATATATATATATATATATATATATATTTCTCACTCCTCCGATTTAACGAAAGTAATGGGCGCACACGCGCTTTCCACAATTAAATTTATTGTTAAATTATTCCAGCATGGAAACAAACAAAACGATCGTTTTGTTTGTTCCCATGCTGGAATAATTTAACAATAAATTTAATTGTGGAAAGGCAGCGCGTGTGCGCCCATTACTTTCGTTAAATCGGAGGAGTGAGAAATATTGAACGGCGAGGTTCCGCCGTAGGGAAACGCACCCACATTGAGCGCTCGCAGGGCTGGGAAACCAGGAACCGGCGTGAGAAGATATATATATATATATATATATATATATATATATATATATATATATATATATATATATATATATATATTCGTGCTACTCAGCGAAAAAGCTCTTCGACGCCTCGTCAGGGGAAGTAAGAACTATACAATCCCACTGGGGAAAATTTTGATTTGTTAAACTGAGGCATCAATACCCACTGGGGGTACCCACTGAGCGGAAACCCCCCCCAGGTGTGATGTCTTTCTGGGGACACCCTTGGTTTTGCTGTTAAGCGGCTAGTCCGGCAACAAGATGTCCCGCCGCCTGAGATGGTGGATCCATGTGCTTGCAATCGCGAGTACTATTTGGAGTGGAGGGGGCCTCACCTGCGGAGTCTATTGGTGTCTATTGGTGAGCAGGCAGTGATTCCTTTGCACTTCTACCCACTGGGGGTTATAAACATTAGGTTACAATCCTACTGGGTAAAATTTTGATTTGATACACTGAGGCATCAATACCCACTGGGGGTTTTTAAGGAACTTGAGTCTTGTCAAGCATGAACTGCAATTACCACAATGCCTAGCCTGAAATAAAATATGGTTCCGTTACACTTTGATGCCTTGGGCTTTTAATTGCAAGCTAGTGATCAAGAGCGACGGCTCGAAACGCGTTTAGCAATTTGCATAATGGAAGAGCAAAGTTACGCTGTGGCTGCCACTGCCGGAGGTGTTTGAGCGGAACCCCCCCCAGGTGTGATGTCTTTCTGGGGACACCCTTGGTTTTGTTGATATATATAGTGCTACTCGCCGAAAAAGCTCTTCGGCGCCTCGTATGGGGTAGAAAGCGCTATATAAATGCAATTACATTATATATATATATATATATATATATATATATATATATATACACCAAAACCTCCTTCACGAAAAAAGAGTGGAAACCACAGCGTGGGAACATCAAAGAGGCTGCTTTATTAAAATACAAGAGGCAAATGCATTTCGGCCGTTAGGCCTTCTTCAGTGCCAGGTAAGTGATCCAGGAGGCGTGCTCAGACCCTGATGAAGTATGTCCCGCACGCAGCGCAATTGAAGGCGCGAACATGCAATGTGGTTCATCTAAGACTATTGCCAGCTCTCAATAAATCCAAATGCATAACAATTCAGCTGGAACCATATTGTTGCCTTAAGTCACTGTATATATTTCTGTACCAGTCACCTTGCGCCGCCATTCTGCTGTTCACATTGTCACTTGCGTCGCCACCGTGCACATCACTTGCACTTCTTTAGCACCAAGTACAATCAGGGTTGTACCAATTTGTTCGTTTACAGTGCTGCTACAACTGTAATTTGCCACACCATTGTTTTGGATAAATATGATGCCTTGAGCACATCTATAATTACAAATGAGTCTCCTTCATCCTTCCTGATAATGTTTTCGACATATCCATTGTAAATTGTCTTGAATTTATACCAGTTGGGATACCATATTTTTGTATAACAAAGAAGTAACTGGAGGGACACAGCAGGGAGGGATACCAGGGAAAGTGTTGAGAGCACTAGCATGCCGCGTTTCGGCGTAAATGCCTTTATCAAATGCCATAAACCAACAAGGTTTCTTACCAGCTGCTTGTGAATGTTCACAAGGCTCCTACGTCGTTCGCGACAGACAAGCTGAACCGCATTCAATTGATGAAGTCTCACTGCAGTCTGCATCGGCGAACTATAGTTCCCAGTAAGCACTTCCCTGGCTTGCTAGGTGAGTATCACATCGCAGCTGAGTCCCGTAGTGAGTGCTGGAAGAAGAATGGTATGCGGAGCATGGAAAGCATATCTTTGATGAAAAGCAATGTTGCTGCTAAAATAAAACCTTCTCCTTGGTCCCGAACGCCCAGCCGCATAAACCAATGTCCATTGTGCCCTGGGACATCGGTACAGTGATCTAGCCTCTCCGCGGAATCACAGACTGCGACTGCAGCAGTGCAAAATTGTCCTTGGGTGCGGCGGTCTGGAGACATCCAATACCTTGGACTACGCCACAAAAGTTGCCCTTGTTGCACCCGCCTCTTGTTGGTCGGGTCCCCCAGCGCGCCTGGGGCAAGCGCCAAAAATATCACAAGAAACGATTTCCTTCTGCTGAAGTAACCGGAGGGACACAGTGGGTATACCAGGGAAAGTGCTTTATTAAGAGCAACGGCAAAACGCGTTTTGGCGTAAATGCTTTGATCAAATACCATAAACCAACAGGTTTTCTCACCAGCGGCTTTTGAATGTTCACATGCTCCTACGTCGGTAGCAACAGACCAGCTGAACCGCAGTCAATTGATGAGGTCTCAATGCAGTCTGCATCGGCGAACTATAGTTCCCAGCAAGCACTTAAATGGCTTGCTAGGTGAGTATCCCATCGCAGCTGAGTCCCGTAGTGAGTGCTGGAAGATGAATGGTATGTGGAGCATGGAAAGCATACCTTTCATGAAAAGCCATGTTGCTGCTAAAATAAAACCTCCTCCTTGGTCCCCAATGCCCATCTGCTTAAACCAATGCCCATTGTGCCCTGAGACATCGATACAGTGATCCAGCCTCTCCGTGAAAGCACAGACTGCGACTGCAGCGGTGCAAAATTGTCCTTGGATGCGGCGTTCTGGAGACATCCAATACCTTGGCATACGCCACAAAAGTTGCCCTTGTTGCTCCAGACTCTTGTTCGGCGGGTGGGTCCCCCTGCGCACCAGGGGCAAGCACGCAAAATATCAGAAGAAACGATTTCCTTATATACATACATATATATAATGTGTGTGTATGGATGTGCTCACGTATATGCAGGTATATATTGCAAGCATGGTTGTGCTGAACTTCTTCCACAGGGCACATATGTGTCTGCTTTTCTACTATGCCATTATTGGTGCTCTGGTCTGACTTTAACTTGGTCGTCTATGCATTTCTTTTTTCCTTTCTCCTGGGCTTCTATGTTACATCAAATTGATGGGATACCTTCTATCTAGGAGGGTTTTCTCCAAGTGAGAGGGGTCTCTACCAAACATTGTAGTTGTTCTGTTCATAGTGCTTTTGTTGCAGCATTGATTGGTTTTTTTCTCTCTTTCCATCTGAGATTCCCATTTTCTATGTGTTTCTCACTACTGGGTTAGCTCACAAACTTGTTTCTACAAGGATTCTAACAGTGCTAGAGGAGGTTCTTTGGTTCTTTAGCCTTGTCCAGTCACGGTTTGAATACCTTCGGCAGGGCTACATGGGATTATTGTTTGTATGGAGTATTCTCTCCAGCACTTCCATATCTGCTGTGGGTAATGTTTTTCACAAGCTTTAAACAGTCTTGCATACATCAGCCACATACAGATTTTCCTCAGTCCTGCTGGTGGAGCATCTCCATTTCCTCCATATGTTTCTAAGACACCCTGGTCCCTTTATTCCATTACAGGCCGCATCGTCCTGTTCAGGGATCTGTTGTGGTATCAGTTTGTTGAACCTCCGGGAATTGTGTTGCTTGGGCATCCAATTCTAAGATAAGGAGTCTTTGGCTGGTGTCACTATTAGATGAATAAATTACCTTCGGTAATGCCTTATCTGGTAAAGACAGGATCTAGCCGCACATCCCTTATCGACCCACCCATTCTCCCCGCTCTGCAAACGGATCCTATTTTTAACATTATGATGCATTTCTTTAGGACTTTGTAATTGTTTGACACAAAAATGCCTCTTTTTTGGCACGCTGTTTCCATCAGCAGTTTCTATAGGTGGTTTTTGGTGCGAAAAATAGTCACCGAAGACACTGGCATCAGAGCATCAGGGGAGGGCTTATATGGACTTTGTCAACGTCACGCCTGGTGGTTGGCATCGCTACGGAGTTGCTCAACACCCTCTACAGACTCGTAGAGGTACTACTGTAAAAGATTTCAGATTCAGTCTGGCGCCTGGGGAGAATTCGACGGTAAGGGCACTGCGGCTAGATCCTATCTTTACCAGATAAGGCTTTACCGAAGGTAAGTCACTTATTCTTCTACATCAGACTGCGCCTAACATTGATTACTCCAAGTATTAAAATACATATTAACAAGATAAATAGGTTGTGAAAGATCTACATTTTGACTAATAGAAATACTGTCAGAATGAGAAAGATGCCTACTTACAAAGAATCTTACGCATGGACATACAATATTACCCTTTCCCAGTGTATTCTCTCATTCAATACATTGATAGGGGTGTGAGTGCAAT
The DNA here is from genome assembly GCF_964261635.1 of Lissotriton helveticus. Lineage (NCBI taxonomy): Eukaryota > Metazoa > Chordata > Amphibia > Caudata > Salamandridae > Lissotriton > Lissotriton helveticus. The sequence goes on along the minus strand of NC_136065.1, from coordinate 338,625,239 downwards.
CCTTTTACTGGGGGATTTTCCCAAGTTAGGTTAAAGGGAAAGAGGTTCAGTAAAATATAAGTTGACTGTGGTTCCTTTACAAACATTTGGGTTTGCAGAGGAATATTTTAACAAACTGATTGATAATCCCTCTCTAGGTGAGAAATCGATGTCGATTGCCAGTGTCACTAATGAAGAAAGGTTCAAATTACTGAATTGTAGAATAACGCTAAAAACACTGAATCACTTGCTCATTTTTCTTTAGAGTAGTTATGAGCAGGGATTATCCTTCTGTAACTGCAAGTTAAAAATGTGCCACGTTTCTTAATCAAGTTTAAAAAACATATTGAAAAGTGTACCCTAATTGAGAATTGATGTTTGCGAGATTGGATGATGCTGATCATCAAAACTGCAAACATTATTGTCATCAAAACGTAAGATTATCAGTTTTCCATTGAGAAAGTAAAGAATAAGGTAGAAGAAATTCATTTAGAATTTTTATATTTATCTTCAGAACACAAAATAAAAGAATTACAAGAAGAAATTAGGAATTTAGCAAAATAGAAAATATATCCCTATCTCAATTCAAATTTCTATTTTGGTGGTTCCGTTGATCTGAACCCAGTCTGGGTTAGAAACTATAACCAATGATAGGTGGTTACTTTATCAGACACAATTAATTCCGTATCAGATGGAGAAGGGATATCTAGAGAAACTATTCCCAGAAGAGGAGGCGATATAATGAAAGAGATCCTGTCCAGTGAACAATATCTATCAACCCACAGCTTCTACTGTCATGAGAATCATCAGAAAGGGAGGGGGGCGTGGCTTGGCGCCGATGGAAGAGGTCGCCTAAGTATTGGGCTCCGAGTTAGAGCCCCCATTAATCCTGACTACAAGCCTCTGCAGACCCCTCTTTCCCCTTGCAAATCGGGGGAAGGGGTTCCCCAGCGTTGGAGTGGTGGAGCGCTGCTTGGGAGGCCCTACGGATCAGTCGAGGATTACTGGCGCACTGACCGGGGTGCCTCCGAGGGACTGACCAAAATGGCCGTGCGGAGTCGCTAAAACCCCGGCGAACTGTGACCACGGGGGAGTGCTTGGGGTTCCTGGTTCTCTCACTGGAGCAGAGATACAGCGAGGGTGAGACGGCTGAGGGGCGAAATGCTGTGCAGCGACCCCGGAGGGGGAGATCGACTGGCCCGCCGTTAAGGGAGCGGCGCCGCTGCTGTATAGCAAGTTGCTATGGGGGCTGGGCAAACGGACCCTTCCTCCGGTCTAAGCCCGGAGCGGCGGTGCTGCTCCCAAGTGATTGCTGGAGTGTGTGGCTCTGACAGCAGGTGCCCCGTGTTGTACCCTGATAACATTGAGCCCTACCAGGCGGATCGGCGAAGGGAGCCGTGAGACCCACTCTCAGGTGCTGGTTGCTCCAGGAGGCGGGAGGAGCCTAGCGAGTCTCCCCCGCGAGGGATCGGAGTCGGCTCCCGGGTGCGTCTCTGTCCGAGGCGCGCTAACTGTGGTGCAAGACTTGCGGGGCGCTGAAGGTGGCCTCCCGATTGCCTTTGCCGACCTACAGGGAGACCGGAACCGCTGTGGTTCAGAGACGCGGACTGGTGATAACCACAATGACGCCCAGAACGTGAGAGACAAGGCGCCGATGAGAGGCTGTGCTGATTCCCCTGAGGCGGTGACAAGGAAGGTGGGACCCATTCTAACCGGCATTGATTGAGGCCGGAGAAGCGGAGCAGCGGAATGGGCACTGGGGAAAGAACACATCCCGAACCAGCACGACCCCGCAGCGGGAATCCCCGGGAAAGGCCCTGTGGAACCCCACGAGAGTGCTTCCGAGGTGGACCGGCCTATAAAAGTCAAAGAATGAGAGCTGCCTCGCACGACTCTAAGGGTAGGATATATTGCAAAAGGGAGCGGAGAGCATTCAGACAGGAGGCAAAGGGCTGGAGGACACTGCTAGTGCTGCTGTTGTTTCGGGACATACACGGGCATATCCTTCACCCCCCCCACCCCCCCCACCCTGGGCCGGTGTTACATCTGAAGGGCCGCGATTTTGAAGTGTGGGGCATGACCGAGCGTGGACCTATAACCACGCGCGGGGGAGTTAACAGACTCCAGGACCATAACTGGGGCTCGCACAGTCCATGAACTTGCCTATATTGGGTCGGAGGGTTCTGTGCTGGTGGCCAACAGTTGGTCTGACCCAGGACAGAGGCCGTTGTGATTACTGGATGGCACTGAAGATGTTCTGACCTCAACACGCCGGGCTCCCGCTCAGATACGGCTGATGCACCTCTGACCTGCTGGAGCTGATGACTAGGTGGCCTTCGGGACCGGTGCCCAGCGTTATACGCCGATGTGGACTCTGATGGCTCTTGAAACTGATATATTTAGATCGTGCCTCGCATGACCACCAGGGTGACGGCTTGAGGTATTGAGAACGCTAGACTGTGCAGAGCTCTGTAATCCGGAAGTATAGTATCCTTCCTACTGACGGTGAGGCACCCTGTGGATCCCCACCATGGGGAAACCCAGGGGGGACAAAGGTGGCACCCAGCCGACGTCGGACACTGAGGCACCTGACAAAGTGGAGCACTCTGACTCTGGACAACTGCAAGACCCCCAATTACAACTTCAATTGGACAAAATCCTAACCACGATAACAGATTCCCGTATGGCGCTGCAGCAAGATATCGCACAAGTGGCCACGGGTTTGGGTCTGTTGAGGGCCGATCACAGCAAATTGGCCGACAAGGTTAAGACAATCGAAGACAGGGTTCATACCCTTGAGCCAACCCAAAAGGATCTCAAGGCTTCTATGACTAGTGTATTGGACCGCATAGACGCGCTGGAGAAAAGAGCGGAGGATGCTGAAGGACGCAATCGTCGGAACAACATCCGAATAGTGGGACTTCCGGAGAAAGTGGAGAAGCAAGACACGGTCCGATATCTCGAAGACTGGCTCCAAACGGTGGTAGCACCGGAAGGTCTATCCACTTTTTATACGTTGGAGAGGGCTCATAGGGTTCTGACCAAGCCACCACAACAGGGTCGCCCCCCCACGCCCAGTGGTGGCCCGAATGCTGCATTACCGGGACAGAGATCTGATACTCCAGAAAGCACGAATGAACGGTCCCTATCAGGTGGAAAACAGCAAAATTAACATTTTCCCTGATTACACGTATGAAACGCAGCGTCGGCGGACCTCTTTCCTGCCCGTTAAGAGAGAACTACGAACTGAGGGTCTACAATACTCCCTTCTCTTTCCGGCTCGATTGCGAGTAATTGTGGACGATAAAACGAGGTTCTTCGATATTCCGGATGATGCCTGTGCCTGGCTAGAATTGTACAAATCCGGTAAAGATGCCTATGAACAGGGGCCCAGGATGGGCTCGGAAGGATTGCCACCGCGAAAATCAAGACGACTACGTAATAGGCAGAGGAGACTGAGGAGACCTTCATTACCGGAGACGGCGGCAGAAAGGCGAGGGGTCCTGGAGATAATATCCGCACTATCTGGGACTCAGGACGCCTCACCGCAAGATGAGGTGGAATCTGTAAAGGACAATGATCACTCGGACACTGAACGCTCAGAAACGGACAGTATGCCCTTACCGGCGGTCACCTCAGCGACGGCGGAGGGAATGTTGGACGAAGGATAGAGGCATCCGGTGAGAGGTGCAAGCATGTGGTACAAACTAAGGCGGACTGCTAACTGCGGACTTTGGAAGGGGATTGATGATGATGGGGGTGAGATGGGAGATGACCGAGATGTTTAATTATATGGGGCTTGTTTACTCAATGAAGGGCTCGGAGATTCGGCAGCTGTCCGTTGGCGGCAAGCCCCTCCTCAGTGCCCTTAAGGCACACCCGCAGTGACTACTGTGGGATTAGTCAAATGTTAGTATTCAGAAATGTTTGGACGGGAGGTAGATGGAGGTTGCTAGGTCCTGTTCTGGGGAAGAGGGGAGTTTGGGGATGTTCTGGGGTGTTGATGGGAGGGTTCATCATGGATGTTGCAGGGTTATCCTGTTCAGGGCGACTGGGGAGTGATTGGGGCGGAAGGTGCAGACCATTGCGGGACAATGGGTGAATCGACTTACTTGAGATGTATAACCTGGAATGTGAGGGGGCTTAATACTATGACTCGACGCAATAGGGTCCACGCCTACCTGGTACGCAGGGGAGTGCAGGTTGCGCTGCTTCAAGAAACACACTTAACGAAAACCGAGGGACTAGCATTACAGCGGAGATGGAGGGGACAGGTATATAACACGACATATTCTGCTTTTGCCAGGGGTGCGCTAATCTGGGTTAGAGCTGGGGTCCCATTTCAGATATCCAAACAGGTCGTAGATCCAGAGGGAAGGTTTGTAGCAATAGAGGGGAAGCTACGAGGTAAGGACATTGCCTTCTGCAGTGTATATGCACCGAATGTTGATCAGCTGACGTTTCAGGCGAGGTTATCCGGGGCCCTAGCACACTTCCTTGTAGGACCGTTAATTATAGGAGGGGACTTTAATTCTGTGTTAGACTTATCCCTTGATAGATCACACCCCCCCTGGCTGATTCTCCGACACAACGCACGGCCAAAGGTAGATCAGAATGGCACACAAGATGGGGTCTAATAGATGCTTGGCGAACACAACACCACACGATCGAGATTACTCCTACTTTTCACATATGCATGAGCTCCACGTGAAGTTGGATGCAGTGCTGTGCTCCCCAGCCCTTCTGCCAGCGATTTATAAGAACTGTGTACCTATCTAGGACAATATCAGATCATAATCCACTGCTGATTGCCATGCAATGGCTCCCTGCCGTCTCCAGTGTTCCTACTTGGAGGCTGCGCCCGGAGACGCTTGAAGATCCCATCTTTCAAGCTGCGCTAGAGGAGGGAATTACGCAATACTTTGAGGAAAATGCTGACACGACTGCGATGAGGGCAACAGAATGGGATGCCTTCAAGGTAGTCATAAGGGGGTTTTGCATAGGAAAATATGTAGGGGTGCGGAAAGTACTTCTGGGTGACTTGGAGAGGGCTGACAAGAAACTCCGTGAAGTGGAGATCTTAAGGCCTGGGCATCCTGAGCTACAGGATAGGGTTAGCGAGGCGAAAGAAGCGGTTGCAACGGAGACGGAACGCTTGCGCAGCTTCGATTATAAAGCATACACAATGAGGTCCCATGCAGAGGGCGATAAGGCAGGAACCTTACTGGCCTGGCTTGCTAATCCCACGAAAAGAGGTTCCCCCATAGTGGCCATGCACACAGCAGAAGGGGAGGAGGTATATACCCAAGAGGAGATCCTGTGCTGCTTTACGAGCTACTATGAACACCTGTACAAAAGCAAACTAGAGACAGGTACCCCAACCATAGATGACTTCCTGGCAGTGCTCTGTTTCCCAGAACTGGATCACGAACAGGCGAAGGAACTGGGCAGGTATCTAGAGATGGGGGAAATAAGGAGCGCCATAAAACACATGGCACACAACAAAACCCCGGGTTTGGATGGGCTGCCCATAGAATTCTATGGAAAGTACACTGACCTGCTGGCACCTCGATTATTACAAGTATATAAGGAAGCGAAACACTTAGGACGGCTACCGCAATCTATGCGGGAAGCGTTGGTCATCCCCTTAAAACCGGGGAGAGATAGTGGAGATACAGCGTCTTATAGGCCACTATCGATGCTGACTACGGACTACAAAATACTAAGCAGCATCCTAGCAGCTCGCCTGTTGCCACATATGTCTACACTAGTTCTTGAGGACCAGGCTGGTTTTATACCAACGCGAAATACTACGGTGAATATACGCCGATTGATGCGATTGCTAGAGGGAGACCACTTGGAGGCCCAACAGCCAATGATATTGTTGGTAGATATAGAGAAGGCGTTCGACAGCCTCGAATGGGAATATCTTTATAAGGTACTAAGACGCTTCGGAGTGGGAGAGGATTATCTGAGATGGACAGCAGTGCTATATACTTCGGCGGTGGCCAAAGTGAGAACAGGTACGTTCATTTCCTCTCAATACCCGGTGGAACGGGGTACGAGACAGGGATGCTCACTATCTCC